>NC_092336.1:641287500-642020000 GCF_046630445.1 Rutidosis leptorrhynchoides
TGATACCATGATATAACGGATGATGAGAATTATTGAAAAAGGTGTTTAGATGGGTGTAAACTACTTTAACTTATCCATTTCTTTAGTCAACATATTGTCTTATTAGATGATCTTGATTTTTATTCTTCAACTTGTAATGATCATTACTTCCAAACGTTCTTTCTAGATACAATTCAATCTTTGATTTGCTAGAAGTGTTAATCCATTATCAATCATATAATGAGTTTCATCTTCAGTTTTGATGTTCATACATACAACAAGTATAACGTGGGCATACGGGTTATTAATGGTTAAGCAGATGTTTCTCTGTTCAGGCTACCTACCAGGGGAAAGGGAGTAATTTTTACTTAAATGTATGCGAGTACGCGGTCTGATCAGACTATCCCTTGACCGTTCCGACCCTTTTATCTGGCTGGCCACCTGCTATTGAGGTTTGAACGTATATCAAGACACTAACCACCAGACTATCTTGGAATGGTTTGGGCGTATTGGTTATCTCACATGCTTTTCATGTACTTGATGTATTGATAATGGTACCCGTATTTGAAGACTTTGATTTGATTTGATATGTCAAAAGGAATCAAGTTGTTAGTTTAAAAAACTAAAGTTGGCAAGTTGCTGTTTTATTTATGTTGATTTCATACGATGACAAACTCACTCAAACTTTATGATTTGTGGAGTGTGGAGACTATCTTGTTTGGCCAATATGATTTAAGGTAAGAATTATCATATAGTTTTTGGAACAGTTAAACAATACTTTCTTTTGATTTAATTAAGATATCTCCAATATGTAGCATGATAATGACTAAATAATATTTAATAGAAGATAGAAGATATTATTTTGTCATGTTAAAGATGAGTTTAATTTGATTGGGTTGCGTATATGGTGTTGAAGATTCCTTGTTATAGTAATGCCAATTGTCATGCTTTTTTACATAAAGTAGATCACCCAATGACGTGATTTATGTGTGCATGGATCTCAATTGATATTTGAACTTGAATGCTTAAGAAATGTATTAAACAAATCATATGGAAATTAAGGTGTTCAACAGTTGTAAAACTTATTTATTTGTCTCACTTTATTTTACTAGTTAAATATCAAAGGGTCATTGACTTAGCGTAATCGAGTTGACCCTTTCAATTAAGAGATTATGGGTTCAGATTCGTTCAGGAACGGACATGTATATGTTCTATATGAAAATTCCGTATAAGTTTGCCTTTCAATTACTTGTACGAGAAATTATAATATTGGCTTCTAAACTACAAATGGGATGCTCATCTTTTTTCTTACCGAACAATCAATAAATAATGTGTCTATTGGAATGAAAGAAATTTAGACTATATGTTGTTTTTTATTTTGGTTTTGCTCAAGTGACTTAACTTGTACAATTTAGGATCATAACTCAAGTTGTAATAAAAGGTTAGGATCAAATCATATGAATGAAAGTAGCACATAAGAATAATTTCATCATGTTAGGTTCTAGAATGATTGTTGATAAAGAGAAGTACATAATCTTTCTCAATATATCTAAATTCTTACTTATTTTGTAGGATTATAACCCGAATTGCGTGCTTGGTCATGGTTACTCAAATTTACTATCAAACCACTATCAAACAATTGAAACAAACTTCCAATCTTGATGGCTGGTAGTCGTTTATTTGGGCATCATGTCACCACTGATTTGCTCAGGACAGCATTTGTAATCTATATGCTTATAACTTCTATGCTGTTAATGTAAAGATATTTTAACAAGTTATCACTTATTTGAGTCTTACTTCATTACTTTAATAACGCCGGCTGTTAGTGCAATATGAGAGGCTCAAGAATCCAATTGATTTAATTGTCTTTATTATTAGTTGACAATATATACTTATAAATTTATATTTAGCAATTAATGATGTAATTTAATATGGCACAACCCAAAAGGACAAAGAATGTTATTTCTGCGAAAGCTATTATGTGTATACAAATTAATCACAAACACACCATATCCTATCTTTTTATGGTACCCTTTTAGAGGCCAAATAATGCTTCAAGATTAAGTAGAAGGTTTTCTCTCTTTGGGCTATTTGGGATGGCGAGTGATTCGACCTCATACTCTGATGTACGCAACCCAACAGAATTACTTCCTGGCTATTTCCAATCCTTTTCTGACCACCACAAAATATTCGTCCTATTCGAGCCTAAGACCTCTTGCAATGAACTCAATGCCTCAACACTGAGCTATCTTGTGATGGTTATAATGCTTCAAGATTCTTATATACTCCGTATATTTTTTCCCTACAAATATGTGATTCTAGTCATAAAAATGAAATCTTTTTTGTTTTAGGTAAGAACCCAAACTGTAAAAAGGAATATTCATCCAATCGTTTATTCTTAGGTTTGCATCCATTGTTGCTAAAAACCCCACTTCCCACCACATATATATCATCATCATCATATATATATTTACCATTTTTCCAAACTTAACACTTCTATATCTTTCTCTCTTTAGGTGTGCTTGTTAGGTATTGGGTGATTGTGGGTCAATCTTATTAAAACTCTTTTTTTTTTTTTTTTTTTCTTTTTTTTCTTCAAAAGAAGTTTGAACAAAAATGGGGAGAAAATGCTCACATTGTGGAAACATAGGCCACAATTCAAGAACTTGCACTAGTTACAGTAGAGTCAATGTCAGCAGCACAATTCTGGTAGGAGGTAGTGGTGCAAGAGGATTAAGGCTATTTGGAGTTCAACTTGACTCACCACATTCAGTGGTCATGAAAACATGCCTTAGCATGGACTGTTTTCCTTCTTCTTCACCATTACCTTCTTCAGCTTCACATTCACCTTCATCTTCTTTATCTTCATCTCGAGTTTCACTTAACGACTTCAATTCTGATAAGAATGTGTCGGTTGGCTATCTCTCTGATGGTCTCATTGCAAGAACTCAAGAAAAAAAGAAGGGTATGCCAAATTACTAATAATCCAACATATATATAGTTACCTTCATGCATGAAGACTTAAAGTTAATTAACATGATGTTATGTGGTGTATGACATGCATGCATGTGGAAAACTTATATTGTCTTATGTTTAGGCATAATAAAATGTTGGTTTCAATTGTGTAACATTATTGACGTGGTTACACTATATATAGGTCAACCATGGTCTGAAGATGAACACCGACGTTTTCTAAGCGGACTCGAGAAGCTAGGAAAGGGTGATTGGAGAGGGATTTCAAGAAACTTTGTGACAACAAGAACCCCTACACAAGTTGCAAGTCATGCTCAAAAGTACTTCCTTCGTCAGGCGAGTCTCGTCAAGAAGAAACGTCGTTCCAGCCTCTTTGACTTGGGAGGTATTTTCGAACTAGCATGCATTGTAATGTTGTACCATGTACAGTTCAAATTGTACCAGTGTCTATCTTTAGGCTGTATGTGGCCAATGCCTATAAAGTATTCAACTTTCACCTCAATGCATTATGGGGTTCCTTTTTTAACCATACAAAAGTGAAATATGTGCTTAAAATTACCTTCTTGGTGATACAGGTGAGGGGGACTAACAACAAGAATTCACCACAACACAATTGCAGTTTGAGTCGAACAAGCTCAATTGATGGACATCAACAAGATCACAATGAGAATTATTCTTTGATAGACTTCAGTTTATCAAATCAAGATAATGTGTATTACAACTCAATGGTGAAATCCTATGAAACTGCAGCATCAATATGTTCACAAATGCATGCTTCTCCAAGTGGTACTATTGGCTCCAAAAGTGGTACTCTTGATTTAGAACTTACACTTGCTGCACCAAAGCCCATTGACCAAAACAAGTCATCTACTACTTGCCTCCACCTTGGACCAATCATTAGTGTAATTTAATTAGTTTTGAGTTTTAAATTTGCTGTATGTTAAAAGTATCTCACCATTGGTAATTAATTAAATTCAATTAGTATTAGAACTACGGAGTAGTATGTATTAGTACGGCCCAATTGTATATATGGGCTTAAGGTTTTTATTATTATTATTATTATTTATACCAAATTGTATATATAGTTAATCAATATGCAAAATAATTGGAGATTCATTATCATTATCTAAATGGTATTAGAGTATATTTTATCCTGAAAATTAATCCCCTGCCATGAGTTGATGTCTCTATGTTGCCCCCTCCAAATATTCATGGCAAACGTTGTAATCTCACCAAATCTATCTTCTTTATCCTTCTTTTAGCCAACCAATACACCTTAAATTTTTACGATTTCTCATAGACTTGTTTTTATGCATGTGTGTTTGCTTCATCAAAAAGAAAATATTAATTAGAACCTTCAAATAAACGCTTGGTTAATTGAAATGTAAATCTTTTTTTAATCTATAATGGGTATATCAATATTACAATTTTATATAATGTATAGATACTCCGTTATATCATATTAATAGGAAATATAAATATAAATATAATATTAAGGGAAATTGTGGTGCTAAAAGTCGTAAGCTCATATAAATTAATCGAGCTAGACTAGTACATACTAGTTTACTAGTTCTAATAGTTAGATATAGTTGGATAAAGATGTTTTACTAAAAACATATACTCCGTATATATTTAATTACCTACGTATAGTTAGATATAGTTGGATAAAGATGTTTTACTAAAAACATATACTCCGTATATATTTAATTACCTACGTTGTTAATCAAATCAACTAATTCAAGTAGGGTTTAATTGTTGCATAATTGCAAATAATCAAAACTATGCCTCTATTTTCTTCTATTTCTCTTCAACGTAGAAACACAAAAACATATTTTCTTCTATGCCTCTATTTTCGTGTGCTATTAAGGTGAACTTCATAGCCCCACTTTTTACTGTTTCATAACTGTTTTATAACTTTTGGGGTGAGACACATGCTTGCTTTATAACTGTTTTACGCTTAGACACAAGTACTAAATTGTTAACTATGCTGTCATGCTTTGATTCATGCTAAATCCCTACCGTAATATCGTTAATTACTACGTTTAAATGCAAACTTAATTATTGTGAGTAGGCCTATTGAGAGTAACGTCTCTAACCATTCGACCGTTGGTCTTTGGTTACATAATAATGATTCCACGACACTGACAGTACAAGGTGTCATAGGATAAACTTGTTTAGTAGCGATATTACAAAATGCAGCAACACTTTTAGATTGATATTTCTATATCAATCAACTTTAAACTAAATCTTGTGGTCTAAAACTTAGGATATTATTTATAAACCTATGAATTTCACTCAACCTTTTTGGTTGACACTTTAAGCGTGTTTTGTCTCAGGTGATGATTGAGCTAGCTGCTACTTGCTACTAGATGATTGATGTATGCTTTGCTGCTTGCATGGAGTCCATCATTCATATTTATCATTTTGTTTAAGACATTTTCCATTTACTGTACTCTTATGATGTAAAACTTTGAATAATGCTTCCGCTGTTTATTTAATAAATAAAACGTCTCATTTAGAGTCGTTCTCGCTTATACAACTGTGTTATGATATGATTGGTCACAATTACCCCTGGTCCATTTTGGGGGTGTGACACATATAAATTATTTTTCTTCTTTCCAATTTTGAGAATGCAATTGCGTTATCTATCTTATTTTCTTTTGGCTCATTTTATAATAGTCTCTTTTGTATGTAAGAATAAATTGTCTTCCATATAGTGATATCCATATCATGAAAACGTTATTATTTTAATTGAAAAAAGATACCGTCAATGTCAATACCTAATTACCTCTCCATTCACGACACTAAATTAACTGTGCTTTTTGGATATAATTAAAAATGTGTAAAATTTTCAAGTGTTTACAGTACCAAGATTAATGCTACGGAATTTGTTATTGGTCGATCCGTACAATCAGAATAATACCCGAAAGTAGCATTCAACGCTTTGGAATTTTATGGAAGAATAGTTATGAAAAATACAAAACCATGAAAAGATGATGCAATGTAACAGAGGTACGTTTTGAGTCCATAGATTTAGACAAGAGTGTTGGGATGTCATTTGCGAATTGCGACCACTTGCAAAACAAGGACCACTCTTACAAGGAGTTGTATACTTTGCATTATAATTTATACATTAATATCCTGCAAATAGGATTATAAGCTAGGTGTTGAGATTAATCAAGACTTAATAATTGATACGTGGACCTTTTTATGGAATGAAGACAAGATAGAAAGATTTAATCAATCCGAGAAAAGATTTTAGATAGATCTAGAGAGCTAGCATTTAAGGTTTGTCTCATTATTCAATCCAACCTACAGATGTACATGAAAGATAGATTTTTGGGAAGAATTTGATTGAAAATAGTAGATGCAGACATGCACCTAACTTAATTGGGCACGTTTGTTGATTTATATCAAATAAAAGAAGGAAAAGATAAACCCTATCGTTTCAAGTTACATGAAATTCCAATAAAGCAGCTGTTCATCGATGATTGAAAAGAAAAAAGATAGCCGCGACCCAAAAAATTTCAACTAATTTCAAACCAAACTCTCGATACGATTTAATATTTTTGACACGATAAGCAAAGTCCGTTATGTTGCATCTCAAAATTTTTGAACTATTTTCGTACATTCAATTGACTTCGACCATTCCCGACGATTCACGAACAACTAATTGTAAATATAAATATATATATATATATATATATATATATATATATATATATATATATATATATATATATATATATATATATATATATATATATATATATATATATCATATTAAATCTATTTGTTTAAAAATATTTAATATATTTATGTAGTAAAACTTGCTATTAAAAACTGTTTATATATATATAGAGAAAGTATATTAAATATAAATGATTTCGAGCTTAATTTGTCAAAGTTTGTATTACTCGGTTGACATTTCGTAAGCGTTCATATAAATTTAACATGAGTTTATGAAGAAGTAAAATAAAAGTTGGAGTGTAAATTGATTACGAAGATTCTAGATTTGTTAAAAATATTTTTACCTTTTGAGTTTAAAAATTAGTACTCCGTACATATTATTTGATACAGAAAATAAATAATTAATGAACCTTTTTGATCAGATTTCAAACAGTTAATGACTGAAATAATTAAATATATTTAAGCTAAAAATTTGGGATTTTTAGGAACATGTTTATATTTTAACTGTTTAGCAATGGACACGATATAATATCCTATTAAAAGTGTCGGTAATTAAACTCCAAAAGAAGAGGCTGCTGAACTATTTAATACTGTGCTTGATTGAAATACTGTGTTAATTGCTCTTCTTTTTCAATCTCTTATATATTATATACATATATGTCATACTAAGAGATATATACATATACCTCTGCTCGTCTCTTATATTCACCATCAACCTCCATTCATGATCACTTTCCTCCTTTGGTACACACCACCACTCGCCACCGTATAACTCTCGGCCAAAGAACACCATTAAACCGCTGTAGCGACCCGACCAAATCATGTTTGACGGCGCCGTCTACTTAGGTCCCGTTACGTGGTCATAAGTCTTTAAGACAAAGTTTGACCAAAATATGTCGCCTTCATTTCAAAATAAAGATTGTTCCCAAAGTTTACAAGAATTGTTCAACCAATAGTTAAGTTACAACGTTATAATACGAATGAAATCTAGGCGACACGGTTTAAAGTAAAGCCAAAAGACGCTCCATGAAATGCACATATACTCGACATCCAAAGCAAGTATCAAATAATGAGCGGAAGCATATATCATGTATCGTTCAAGGACCTGAGAAAAACATAGAAATCTGTCAACGAAAACGTTGGTGAAATCATAGGTTTAAGTAAGTAAGTACAAGTGAACCACAAGATTTGCATCAATGAAATAATAGTAATACATTCCAAAAGTTTGTTTCACGAGCACCCAATTATCAATGCTTAACATTTCCTTCCATTGAACCCCATCACTTAGTGCTAGAACATACACTGTTTCTCGAAAAATATATTTCATTCGTAAACGGTAGCGAACCGTTTGAATGAGGGTTTGTCAAACCCATATGGATCCATACAACATAAGTTCTCGCTTACACCCGGCAAGTGTAACTAATGATAATCGAATTGAGGATTTTGTTCTAAACTCGTATGTAGAATGTTTGTTTTCCTGTACTTGTGTTCACTTAGTAAATAAATGTTTATGTTTTCTCATCCCAAATGTAAGTTCAAAAAGAGTAAAAGTGGGACTATGATCTCACCTTGAGTGCACGAGTAGTAAAGTACTTCAACAAGTAAACGTGTGCAAAGAACAATGCTAGTCTTGACCTAAACAAATAGGTTGTATCAATAACGATAGTCACGAAGGGTCAAAGTTGTTCAATTAGTCATATGGCTCGACACGACTCGATTATGTAGCATGTGAAGCAAATTGTCAAGTTTCATGCAAGATACAAGTATAAAAGCATGTTAGGAAGATTGCATAAAAGTTTGGTTAAGTTTGACTAAAAGTCAAACTTGGTCAAGGTCAACGAAAAAGTCAACACGTTCGGGTCGGGTCTCGGACAAATTTTCTATGCTAGTTATTCATATATAAGCATGTTAAAACAAGTTGCATGTGAATTGGAGGTCTAGAACATGGCAAACATTTTTGATAAAATGGAAAAGTTGGACAGAATCTGGACAAGGCAAATGTCGCGCCGCGGCAAGGGGTGTCGCGCCGCGACATAACACATGGTCTGGTGTCAGGTCGTTTTCAAGGTTCAAGTCTTGGTCAAAACTTCAAACAAACGCAAAACGCAAACCGCAAACAATTAGAAGACGTATCTTATACCGTTGGAAAGCTCTTTTGACAAAGAACACAACTAAACACAAATCCTCAAACAAAAACATCATTTACAACAATCGAATCTCGTCATGTGATCAATAAACGCTCATTTCAAAGCCTCAAGTTCATCAATATGCATTTTAAGTTCCGGGAATCCAATTTACACATAGGATATGCCGTTTTGAAGGTAATGAAGCATACATTACAACTAATCACTAACAATTAACATTCCATGGCATTCAAGCATCCAAAAATTCATTTCAAGAACTAGCAAACCCTAGTCAAGCAACACCAAAATCAATAATCACGTTTTTGAAGTTTCTTTGATCAATCTATATATCAACATGAAGCTAATGATGCTAGGAACACAATTAGAACATGAACTTTTAACATCTAACAACATATGATCACCCAAAATTCAAGAACAACACACCAAAATTCAAGTTCATGCTAGTTACACTAAAACAACGAGATCGAGCATATAAATCATATATTCATGTTAGACTTGAGCCATAGACACTAATTAACACTTTTATAAGTTAAAAACATCAAGAACACAAAATCTAGTGATTTTAGAAAGTTACCCAAATGAGATGAAGTTGGTACCAAAATGAAGAGGATGAAGAGAGGATCACGAATATGTAATTTATTTGGTTGCTAGCTCCCTAATCCGGATTTAGATGATGAATGAATGAATATGGTTTTTGGGTGTGTTCTTGCTAGAGAGAAAGAGAGAGAGATGGAGGTGGAAATGAATGGGTGAAAGGGGTTGACCCTTTGACCTAGTCAAGGGTTTGATCCCTTGTCAAGTTTAGTCCCTCAACTTTCGTTCGGGTGCGGGAATTACCTAAACGAGATAATTTAAAACGCGTATCAACGGGAGATGTTATAAACATATAACGGACTTTATATTAGTATAACGGAAAAATAAATGGAAAAAGGCGGGATGTTACATTACCTACTCCTTAAAAGAAATTTCGTCCCGAAATTTAAGTAGGCGTAGTAGTCGTTGTTTCTTCCTCGAGATCTTGCGTTTCCGAATTCACGAATAGATGAGGATACTTCCTTTGCATTTGATCTTGTCTTTCCCAAGTAAACTCGGGTCCTCTTTTGGCATTCCAACGAACCTTGACAATCGGGATTCGGCTTTGTTTCAATGTCTTGACGGAGGTGTCCACAATTTCAACCGGTTCCTCCACAAAATGAAGTTTGTCATCAATAGTAAGTTCTTCGAGAGGGATGACGATATCGGGTTCGGCAAGACACTTTTTCAAGTTAGATACATGGAAGGTAGGATGAACGGAGTTCAATTGAGGCGGAAGATCTAAACGATAAGCAACGGTTCCAATACGCTCCAAGATTTCGAAAGGACCAATATACCGCGGATTTAGCTTCCCGCGTTTCCCAAAACGGATTACACCCTTCCAAGGTGCGACTTTTAACATTACTCGGTCACCGACTTGAAATTCAAGATCGTTGCGTCGTTTGTCGGTATAGCTCTTTTGACGACTTCGGGCCGTCCTAAGCCTATCTCGGATTTGAATGATTTTCTCGGTGGTTTCGTGAATGAGTTCGGGTCCGGTGATTTGCACGTCGCCTACCTCGGCCCAACAAAGAGGTGAACGACATTTGCGGCCATATAGCGCTTCAAAGGGTGCGGCTTTAATACTCGCGTGATAACTATTGTTGTAAGAGAACTCGGCGAGAGGTAAGTGCTTGTCCCAAGCTTTTCCGAAATCAACCACGCAAGCTCGTAACATGTCCTCTAAGGTTTGAATTGTACGTTCGCTTTGTCCATCGGTTTGAGGATGATATGCGGTGCTCATGTCTAAACGCGTTCCCAACGCTTCTTGCAATGTACGCCAAAATCTAGAAACGAAACGGCCATCTCGGTCGGAGATAATCGATAAAGGTACACCGTGTCGGGCTACGATCTCTTTAATGTAAAGTTGTGCAAGTTTCTCCATTTTGTCCGTTTCTTTCATGGCAAGGAAGTGTGCGGATTTGGTGAGACGGTCAACAATAACCCAAATGGTATCATAACCGCCCGTCGTTTTTGGTAGCTTGGTGATAAAATCCATCGTTATCCTTTCCCACTTCCATTGCGGAATCTCGGGTTGTTGAAGTAGTCCGGACGGTCTTTGGTGTTCGGCTTTGACTTTGGAACATGTCAAACACTTGGAAACATAAGTAGCTACGTCCCTTTTGATGTTCGGCCACCAATATAGTTGTTTAAGGTCGTGGTACATCTTATTGGCACCGGGGTGAATCGAGTATCGTGACTTATGGGCTTCATCTAAAATAAGGCTTCGTAGATCCCCATAACTAGGCACCCAAATTCTTCCGGCGAAATATCGGAGTCCGGTTTCTTTAACTTCGAATCGAGAGGTGAGGACGTTCAAGTGTTCGAGAGAGATGTTTTCATCCTTGAGAGCCTCATCTTGGGCTACCCGAATTTGGCTATTAAGGTTGGTGTGAATGGTGATGTTTAAAGCTCGGACACGGAGAGGCACCGCTCTTTCTTTTCGACTTAAGGCATCGGCTACTACATTTGCCTTTCCGGGATGGTAACGAAGCTCGCAATCGTAATCGTTTAAGGTTTCAATCCACCTTCGTTGTCTCATGTTTAGTTGCTTTTGATCGAAAATGTGTTGGAGGCTTTTGTGATCGGTGAAGATAGTACTCTTGGTTCCATAAAGATAGTGTCTCCACATTTTAAGTGCAAAGACAACGGCTCCGAGTTCGAGATCATGTGTCGTATAGTTTCGTTCATGAATTTTGAGTTGTCGAGAAGCATAAGCAATGACTTTCGTTCGTTGCATCAATACACACCCAAAACCATGTTTTGAGGCATCGCAATATACAACAAAGTCATCATTGCCTTCGGGAAGTGACAAGATAGGAGCGGTGGTTAGCTTCGTTTTCAAGATTTGGAATGCGGATTCATGTTCGGTCGCCCAAATGAATTTCTTTCCCTTGTGAGTCAATGCGGTTAGAGGACGTGCAACCAAAGAGAAATTTTCGATGAATCTACGATAGTACCCGGCGAGACCCAAGAATTGACGAATGTGAGTAGGAGTAGTAGGAGTCTCCCATTTGCTAATGGCTTCGATTTTCGTGGGATCGACTTTAATACCTTGGTCACTTACAACATGACCAAGAAATTGAACTTCCTTTAACCAAAATTCACACTTGGAGAATTTGGCATAGAGTTGTTCTTGTCTTAAAAGTTCAAGCACAAGTCGGAGATGTTGTTCGTGCTCTTCTTCATTTTTAGAATAGATCAATATGTCATCGATGAACACAATAACGAATTTATCGAGATACGGTTTGCACACGCGGTTCATAAGATCCATGAACACCGCCGGTGCGTTAGTGAGACCAAATGGCATGACAAGGAATTCATAACTACCATAACGAGTTCGGAAAGCGGTTTTGGAGACATCTTCCCCCTTAACCCTCAATTGATGATAACCCGAACGGAGATCGATTTTCGAATATACACAAGACCCTTGTAGTTGATCAAAGAGGTCATCGATGCGAGGAAGAGGATATCGGTTCTTAACCGTCAATTTATTTAGTTCACGATAATCAATGCACATTCGTAGGGATCCGTCTTTCTTTTTAACAAACAAAATCGGAGCGCCCCAAGGTGAATGGCTAGGTTGGATAAAACCACGATCAAGTAGTTCTTGGATTTGACTTTGCAATTCTTGCATTTCGGATGGAGCGAGTCTATATGGTGCACGTGCTACGGGTGCGGCTCCCGGAATAAGATCGATTTGGAATTCAACCGGTCGATGAGGTGGAAGACCCGGCAATTCGTCGGGAAATACATCGGAAAAGTCACTAACAATTGGCACATCATCGATATGCTTCTCATCGGACTCGACTTTCTTAACGTGGGCAAGGATCGCAAAACAACCCTTACGGAGTAGTTTTCTAACTTTAAGGCACGAAACGAGATTGAGTCTGGTGCAACTCTTATCGCCATAAACAATCAAAGGTTCACCATTCTCGATAGGAATTCGGATTGCGTTAAGATCACAAAGGATGTGAGATTTCGTTTTGACTAACCAATTCATACCGATTATTACATCAAAGCTTCCTAGTTCCATGGGTATCAAGTCAATTTCAAATTCCTTACCCAAAATGTTTAACGCACACCCCCGGTAATATGTGTTGGCACTTAATAGTTTCCCGTTAGCCACTTCAATGGTATAAGTGGTATCTAATGGAAGAGGTGGAGTGCTAAAAGAATGAGTCAAAGTCTTGGATACAAAGCATTTATCGGCACCCGAATCGAATAAGCAAGAGACATAAGAATTGTTGAGAAGAAACGTACCCGTGACTAGTTCAGTGTCATCCCGGGCTTCCTCGGTGTTGATGTTGAAAGCTCGGCCGCGCGTATTGGTGTTATCTTTCCTTTTCGGGCATGCATTTCTATAATGACCCGTTTGACCACATTCGTAACAAGTGCCCGTCTTTGGTGCATTGGGCCACTTTCGAGCAACGGGAGTGGCACTTTTACAATCGTTGGCCTTATGACCAACTCCTTGGCACCGGTGGCAAATTAACTTGCCACATTCACCAAAGTGATGTTTGTTGCATTTGTTGCAAAGAGGTAGATTCCCGGCATAACCCTTCTTGCCGTCGAAAGTGAAAGATTTCTTGGCAAAGTTGTTGTTGCTTGATTGGGAGGGTTCCCACTTTCTTTTGTTGCCGCCCGATTTATCCTCGGCCTTAGGTGCCGGAACTACGATTTCGTCAACCGTTTCAATTAGTTGGCGAGCCATGTTCATAGCGGCTTGATGAGTAGTGGGTTTGGATGACATCACCCCTTGTTTGATGCTTTTTGGAAGACCGAGCATGTAGAGCTCAATCCTTTGAGATTCGGGGTTAACAAGATTAGGACACATCAAGGATAGTTCGGCGAAGCGTTGATTATAAGCTTTAAGATCGTTTCCGACCGCTTTCAAAGCTCTTAGTTCTTCCTCAAGTTTTCGGGTTTCTTCGCGCGGAAAATATTCAACAATCATCTTTTCCTTTAGATCGGCCCAAGAGAGGGCATGAGCTTCATCGGTACCCACCGATTGAACATAGGTGTTCCACCATGTTAGAGCAATTCCGGAGAAAGTGTGAGTGGAGTATTTGACCTTGTCTTGGTCCCGACAACCGCTTATGCTAAAGACGGCTTCCGTTTGCTCAAACCATCGGGTGAGCACGACCGGTCCCCCGGTTCCATCAAAAGTGTGAGGTTTGCACCCCATGAAAGCTTTATAGGAGCATCCCTCATTTGAGTTTCCGGCTCCATTGTTGTTGTTGTTGTTGTTGTGGTTGTTATTATTATTGTTGTTGGATGAGTGACCGGCCATGGCCGCATCTACGGCGGTGGCTATCATCCGTTCAAGAGCTTGTTCGGGAGTTTCATTGCGGCGTACACGACGAGGAGCCATTGTTCCTTCAAGACACAAGAATATCATTGATTAGTATTCTCAATAATACTAACCGTGATATAGAATAAAGATAAAGAGAAGTTTTTCCTCGACTCGCCTTAAATTCTTTATGCCATAATGTCGGAACGTTCATATGAGTCACCGTAATATAATCCCGGAAATTATATTACCCTGATTCATATGTGCATTCGACATTATTCTATAAAGTCAAGGTGGCGTGTCAATCAAATTAAACAACGTGAGATTAAGATGAACTAAGAGTAGATATGAGTAGAAACGTTCGAGTATAAATGCACAAGTAGTCAAGTAATTCCTACTTCAAGTCTATATGCCGGTTGTAGTCTAGACTCACCAATGTACCCTATGACTCGGGGTCGACACCAATGAACTCTAAATCCCTACAACCAACGCTCTGATACCATCTGTAGCGACCCGACCAAATCATGTTTGACGGCGCCGTCTACTTAGGTCCCGTTACGTGGTCATAAGTCTTTAAGACAAAGTTTGACCAAAATATGTCGCCTTCATTTCAAAATAAAGATTGTTCCCAAAGTTTACAAGAATTGTTCAACCAATAGTTAAGTTACAACGTTATAATACGAATGAAATCTAGGCGACACGGTTTAAAGTAAAGCCAAAAGACGCTCCATGAAATGCACATATACTCGACATCCAAAGCAAGTATCAAATAATGAGCGGAAGCATATATCATGTATCGTTCAAGGACCTGAGAAAAACATAGAAATCTGTCAACGAAAACGTTGGTGAAATCATAGGTTTAAGTAAGTAAGTACAAGTGAACCACAAGATTTGCATCAATGAAATAATAGTAATACATTCCAAAAGTTTGTTTCACGAGCACCCAATTATCAATGCTTAACATTTCCTTCCATTGAACCCCATCACTTAGTGCTAGAACATACACTGTTTCTCGAAAAATATATTTCATTCGTAAACGGTAGCGAACCGTTTGAATGAGGGTTTGTCAAACCCATATGGATCCATACAACATAAGTTCTCGCTTACACCCGGCAAGTGTAACTAATGATAATCGAATTGAGGATTTTGTTCTAAACTCGTATGTAGAATGTTTGTTTTCCTGTACTTGTGTTCACTTAGTAAATAAATGTTTATGTTTTCTCATCCCAAATGTAAGTTCAAAAAGAGTAAAAGTGGGACTATGATCTCACCTTGAGTGCACGAGTAGTAAAGTACTTCAACAAGTAAACGTGTGCAAAGAACAATGCTAGTCTTGACCTAAACAAATAGGTTGTATCAATAACGATAGTCACGAAGGGTCAAAGTTGTTCAATTAGTCATATGGCTCGACACGACTCGATTATGTAGCATGTGAAGCAAATTGTCAAGTTTCATGCAAGATACAAGTATAAAAGCATGTTAGGAAGATTGCATAAAAGTTTGGTTAAGTTTGACTAAAAGTCAAACTTGGTCAAGGTCAACGAAAAAGTCAACACGTTCGGGTCGGGTCTTGGACAAATTTTCTATGCTAGTTATTCATATATAAGCATGTTAAAACAAGTTGCATGTGAATTGGAGGTCTAGAACATGGCAAACATTTTTGATAAAATGGAAAAGTTGGACAGAAACTGGACAAGGCAAATGTCGCGCCGCGGCAAGGGGTGTCGCGCCGCGACATAACACATGGTCTGGTGTCAGGTCGTTTTCAAGGTTCAAGTCTTGGTCAAAACTTCAAACAAACGCAAAACGCAAACCGCAAACAATTAGAAGACGTATCTTATACCGTTGGAAAGCTCTTTTGACAAGGAACACAACTAAACACAAATCCTCAAACAAAAACATCATTTACAACAATCGAATCTCGTCATGTGATCAATAAACGCTCATTTCAAAGCCTCAAGTTCATCAATATGCATTTTAAGTTCCGGGAATCCAATTTACACATAGGATATGCCGTTTTGAAGGTAATGAAGCATACATTACAACTAATCACTAACAATTAACATTCCATGGCATTCAAGCATCCAAAAATTCATTTCAAGAACTAGCAAACCCTAGTCAAGCAACACCAAAATCAATAATCACGTTTTTGAAGTTTCTTTGATCAATCTATATATCAACATGAAGCTAATGATGCTAGGAACACAATTAGAACATGAACTTTTAACATCTAACAACATATGATCATCCAAAATTCAAGAACAACACACCAAAATTCAAGTTCATGCTAGTTACACTAAAACAACGAGATCGAGCATATAAATCATATATTCATGTTAGACTTGAGCCATAGACACTAATTAACACTTTTATAAGTTAAAAACATCAAGAACACAAAATCTAGTGATTTTAGAAAGTTACCCAAATGAGATGAAGTTGGTACCAAAATGAAGAGGATGAAGAGAGGATCACGAATATGTAATTTATTTGGTTGCTAGCTCCCTAATCCGGATTTAGATGATGAATGAATGAATATGGTTTTTGGGTGTGTTCTTGCTAGAGAGAAAGAGAGAGAGATGGAGGTGGAAATGAATGGGTGAAAGGGGTTGACCCTTTGACCTAGTCAAGGGTTTGATCCCTTGTCAAGTTTAGTCCCTCAACTTTCGTTCGGGTGCGGGAATTACCTAAACGAGATAATTTAAAACGCGTATCAACGGGAGATGTTATAAACATATAACGGACTTTATATTAGTATAACGGAAAAATAAATGGAAAAAGGCGGGATGTTACAACCGCCACACTAGAATCACCATAAACCACCTTGTCTCCTTCTTCTCCATCACTAAAACACGCCACCATTATCCATTTTCTGTTTTCCTGTTTCGAACTCAAACACCATAACCTATACTATTAAACCGGCACCCATCCATCGACACCCACTTCAAACCTTCACTACCTTGAAACTCATTTCGATTAAACTACTGCTGCTATCTGTTTCTTGCTGTTTGACAACCACCGCAACCACCATGTTTCTGTTTACGGTTTTCATGACCACCATCTCAACCAACGAACCACTACCTTCAAACACCATAACCCACCAACGACCACATCTTCACCCATAAAAAAAACCGTTGACTGTTATGTCTTCCTGTTTCTGCAATTTCCGTAACCATCACCATAACAAAATAAACAAACAAAACTGATGTTATATATGTTTCTGTTTATCGAACATCATCATAAAGCCAAACCTGCAACTCGCTAAAATTGCAGCTCTTGTTTACTGTTTCCTTTCCACCTACTGTAGCGACTATTTCTGTTTCAGTCAAGAACCAAACCACAACACCTTAGAGTTGTTCCAACTTCTGATTTCCAGTCGAAACCACCACCAACGTTGCCATGGTTGTTCCACAGGCGACGGTTATATATATATATATATATATATATATATATATATATATATATATATATATATATATATATATATATATATATATATATATATATATATATATATATATATATATATATATATATATATTTTTCATTTCTTTTGTTTCGATCGCGATGCCAACCAACATAGCAAATAAGGTTGCTGTGATTGTATTTTCTGTTTCGGTTAAACAAAGAAGATGACAATGATAATAGATCATAATGATGGATGTGTGATGACCGAAGATGAAAGTATGATGGTGACCGTGAAAACGATTCCACGATGAAGATGATGAAGCAAGGATGATGCGAGAATGATGGTTGTAACAATGATGATGGTGGAACAAGATTAATGATGTTGATGACGATGCAGTGTTTTATTAAGACGATGAATGAAGGAGGTGATTAACTGTGACAACCCGAAAATTTTTGACCAAATTTAAACTTTATCTTTAAATGATTTAATGTTTTCGACACGATAAGTAAAGTCTGTAATGTTGAGTCTTAAGTTTTGGAACTATATTCATGTAATCAATTATTTTTTGACTGTTCTCGAAGATTCACGAACAATATATATAACTTAATGTGCATATATATATATATATATATATATATATATATATATATATATATATATATATATATATATATATATATATATATAATTTCAAGTTATTTAGTAAACGATAGTAACATTCGATTATTGATTCGATTGATATTTAGATAAGTTAACTAAAACGTTTAAGATGAACCAGTAAAACACTAATTTGCTACAGTATTTTCGAATTGCTACAGTACCCGAAAAGCTACAGTGTTTTCGAAAATCACTATTTGCTACAGTAAAACACTATTTCAAAATGAAAATGTATATATGTATATGTATATACTACGAGACGATGATTTATAGAAGCAAATAACCAAAACACTTAATTGATTAAAGCTACACTTTGAGTGACATAGTTTATCAATGATTAAGTTTAATTTTTGATAAAGGTACACGTCGCGTAACGAAAAGTACTAGTTTTCTAAGCGTACGAAAATGCGTTCGAGAAACCGAAAGCGGGACATAAGTCGAACATAAACGTACAAGACATCGGAATAAAAATTACAAGTCACCTATACACGAGAATATAATATAATATATAATTAATTAATTTAAATTATTTATATTATATATATTAAAAAATTATGTCGACGAACAAAGAAACAAAAAGATGTGAGCTGGAGACAGGTGGCCATGCGATCGCATGGCTAGAAGCCTAGTAAACCATGCGATCGCATGGCAGGCAATTTCAGGCCAACACTATAAAAGCTCGACCATTTCTACTTCTGATTCAATTCATTTTACTCCGTATTTATTTTATTAATTATTATTATTATTAATTATTATTAATTATTATTATTATTATTATTATTATTATTATTATTATTATTATTATTATTATTATTATTATTATTATTATTATTAAGATTATTATTATTAATCTTATTATTAATAGTATTAGTATTATTATTTTTACGATACAAAAATAATAATATACATAAAATATTACGACGGAGTGATGTCTAAATGATTTCAAAATGGGTTTTCAAGCGGGCTAGAGCTAAGGAAACTATGGGTTATAGCTATGGAAGTTATGGGTAATATTCATGGGTACTGTTCGCAAGTCAAACCTAGTGTTTATCATCTCTGTTGCGTCTACGTACTTCCTTGCAATATTGAATCACAATATTGATAGGTGAGCATTCATATCTTATCTTTTATATATTATTTGTGTATCCATGTCTAGTGCTCGAGTATATATATTTATGCATGCTTGTATGCTAAATTTCGTTGTTAAACAGTTTATGATGAATCACGAATTAAATACATATATTACTGATAAAAGGTATATGATATGCATGTTTTTGGAAAGCTGACGAAAAATCAATAACTTTTCATTTAGAAATCGCGTAATTTCGATGAACGAATCAAAAGATATGGTCAACTGAATTATGATTGACGTTAATTGGAATTGCTTTTGAATCTGCAATTAATATTTAAACAACTTGTTTGTAAGAATGATAAATTGGATTTTTGAATATTATCAACCGAGTAAATGAATCCTTATATAAGGTACGTCTCGTTTTGTTGAACTATTGTCAAAATTGACCTTTTGAAACGACTTTGGATAACTTTTGTATGTCGATCTCGAGCATTAGGATTGTGATACACTATGACCTGACCTAGCTTGATAGACAATTATTGACCAACATATGTTCTCTAGGTTGAGATCTACGGTTATTTGGTATTCCAAGTTTCGGTCACATTTCAATGAACGACTTTATGTGCTGGTAAGGTGAGTTTCATATGCTCCCTTTTTAATTGCTTTTGCAATCTATATTTTTGGGCTGAGAATACATGCACTTTATTTTAAACGCAATGGATACAAGTACATACTAAATTCTACACTGAGTTTGAACCGAAAATCCCTTAGCTTTGGTAACTAGTAACTGCCAGTTATAATAACTGGTGAGCGCGAGTAGTAGTGTGACGATCGCTCCAAATCCATATGGACGAATATGTCATTCATCGATTTCATAGCGAGGTATTTGACCTCTATATGATACGTTTTATAAACATTGCATTCTTTTAAAAAGGTATACCATAAATGAATACTTAAATCCAAGATTTTCGACATCTGATGATTTCTACATATAGACAATCACCGTAAATAATGGTTTACAATAATAATTCTATTGACAATGCAGTCAAAATAGATACATGGTGATGATTTTGTGAATGCAACGTTTCCTTGAAAAATATGTCATGTAAGACTCCATGCACATAGCTTGTCTAACATATAAGCAAATAGCGGAAGACTTCTAGGAAACCTGAGAATAAACATGCTAACAAGTGTCAACACAAAGGTTGGTGAGTTCATAGTTTTATTGTATCGCATAATCTGTATATAAAGGTAGACCACAAGATTTCAGTTGTTTCATCCAGAAACGTTTATCAAAATATTCTACGAAATTGAGCACCCTGGTAACTAAACTTTAAAGTCTATATAATAAGTACCCCTGTTTTAACATACATGCAACCAACATGTACAATACACGCAATCCAACGTGTACTAAACTCAAATAGCATACGTTTGTTTTATAGTTCAGGCTAGGGTTTCTATACCTGGAACAGACGGGGATGTCAAGCCCTATGGATCCATATACAACTATTCGCTCCCACCAGTTCTTATAACTGGGAGTTACTAGTTACCAAAGCTAAGGGATTTTCGGTTCAAACTCGGCGTAGAATTAAGTATATACTTGTATCCATTGTGTTTAAAGTAAAGTGCATGTATTCTCAGCCCAAAAATATAGATTGCAAAAGCAATTAAAAAGGGAGCAAATGAAACTCACCTTAGCAGCATATAAAGTCGTTCACCAAAATGTGACCGAAACTCGGATTACCAAATAACCGTAGATCTCAACCTAGAGAACATATGTTGGTCAATAAATGTCTATCAAGCTAGGTCAGGTCATAGTGTATCACAATCCTAATGCTCGAGATCGACATACAAAAGTTATCCAAAGTCGTTTCAAAAAGTCAATTTTGACAATAGTTCAACAAAACGAGATGTGCCTTATATAAGGATTCATTTACTCGGCTGATAATATTCAAAAATCCAATTTATAAATCTTACAAACAAGTTGTTTAAATATTAATTGTAGATTCAAAAGCAATTCCAATTAACGTCAATTATAATTCAGTTGACCATATCTTTTAATTCGTTCATCGAAATTACGCGATTTCTAAATGAAAAGTTATTGATTTTTCGCCAGCTTTCCAAAAACATGCATATCATATACCTTGTATCAGTAATATATGTATTTAATTCGTGATTCATCATAACTATCTAACGACGAAATTTAGCATACAAGCATGCATAAACATATATACTCGAGCACTAGACATGTATACACTATTAATATATAAAAGATAAGATATGAATGCTCACATATCCATATTGTGATTCAATATTGCAGGAAAGTACGTAGACGCAACAGAGATGATAAACACTAGGTTTGACTTGCAAACAATACCCACGAATATTACCCATAAACTCCATAGCTATAAACCATAATTTCCTTAGCTTTATCCCGTTCGAGAAGCTTGTTTTGAAGTGACACGCTCATGACCTCGTCATAGTATTTTATGTATAATATTAATTAATTAATTAATAATAATAATAGTAATAATAATAATAATAATAATAATAATAATAATAATAATAATAATAATAATAATAATAATAATAATAATAATAATAATAATAATATATAAAGAGAGCAGAGGGATGTGAGGATATGTGTGTGTGTAATCGAGCAAAAACGAATTCAATTTATAGACCTTTCCTGAAATCTGACCCCATGCGATCGCATGGGTTTTATGCCTATTTCTCATGCGATCGCATGGCCCCAAAATCCAGCTCACAATTTTTTTGTTGTTTTGCTTGTCGACATAATTAAATATAATATATATAATTTAAATTAATTAATTATATAATATATTATATTCTCTTGTCTAGTTGACTTGTAATTTTTGTTCCGATAAGTCATACGTCGTCACTCGACTTATGTCCCGGTTCCGGTTTTTCGAACGTCCTTTCGTACACTGAGAAAACTGGCACTTTACCTTTCGTGACTCGTACATTTGTCAAAATATAGACTTAACTATCCATAAACTATATCACTCGAAATATAACTTATACATTCAAGTGTTTTGGTCATTTACTTCTATAAATCATCGTCTCGTTATCTATCAAAGTATATTTAATAATATTGTTTTAAATCAAAACGTTTAATAACCAAGTTAATATTCATAAACACGTTTTAAATACACATCGCAAGTTATTCATACAATTACAATTCTAACTTATCATATATATTCAAATAGATATTTAAACCAATAAGTTTTATGCACAGTATCATACAATTAATACTTTGTTACGCTTTCAAGTTATAGTGTATATATGTATCTTTTTACATATAATTGTTCGCGAATCGTTGAGAACAGTCGATGGGTAATTGAATAGTTCAAAAATTTTGAGATTCAGTTTTACAGACTTTACTTATCGTGTCGGAAACATTAAATCATATCGAGAATTTGGTTCAAAATAAGTCGAAATTTTCCGGGTCATCACAAGTAGTATATGGATCCATAGGACTTGATATCCCCGTCCGAGCTAGAGCACTAGCCTTTTAATGGACGTATGCTATTTGAGAAGTATACACGTTGGTTTGTGTGTATTATTAAGATGATTATACAAAGGGTATAAATTATATATACGTTAAGTTTAGTTACCAGGGTGCTCAATTTCGTAGAATATTTTGATAAACGTTTCTGGATGAAACAACTGAAATTTTGTGATCCACCTTTATGTACAGATTATGCAAAACATTAAAACTATGAACTCACCAACCTTTGTATTGACACTTGTTAGCATGTTTATTCTCAGGTTCCCTAGAAGTCTTCCGCTGTTTGCTTATTTGTTAGACAAGCTATGTGCATGGAGTCTTACATGGCATATTTTTCAAGGAAACGTTGCATTCACCAAATCATCACCATGTATCTTATTTTGACTGCATTGTCAACGGAAGTACTATTGTAAACTATTATATTACGGTGATTGTCTATATGTAGAAATTATCAGATATCGAAAACCTTTGATTTAAATATTCATTTATGGTGTACCTTTTCAAAAGAATGCAATATTTACAAAACGTATCATATAGAGGTCAAATACCTCGCAATAAAATCGTTGAATGACGAGTTCGTCCATATGGATTTGGAGCGATCATCACATTAACGAATATTGATGATGAGTTTATGATGTGTGATGATAAAGATAGTGGATAAGTGATGATGAAAGTGATCCGTTTTTTTTACTCCTACTGCCGATTGAACTTACCAAACCCAAATCCCATTTTGCTTTTTGATCGATCATATATAAATCAATTATTGGGCTTGATTAAAATATTATTGGGTCTAACAATAAGTTTCTTAAGTTTAAACAATTTGGGCCAAAATCCAATTAATTTTCAGTTGGGCCGAAATATTAATGGGCCAAGCTTTTGCGGACTAAAAACGAATATAAGGTTTAAGATAAGAGTTAATCCAGAAATTAGTAAATAGAGCAGATGGTTAAGGGTGTGGGTGGTTAAGCGAGAGGTCACGGGTTCGAGCCCGGGCAAGGCCACATATTTTTGAAACTTATTCTTTAAGGTAGTTCTCAATTATTATTATTATTATTATTATTATTATTATTATTATTATTATTATTATTATTATTATTATTATTATTATTATTATTATTATTATTATTATTATTATTATTATATTTATTATTATTATTATTATTATATTATTATTATTATTATTATTATTATTATTAATATTATTATTATTATTATTATTATTATTATTATTTCTATTATTAATTTCTATTATTATTATGTTAATTGTTATTATCCCTAATATTAATAACATTATTATTATTATCATTAAAATTAGGATTTGTATCATTTTTATAAATATTATTATCAGTATTATTATTATGATTAACATAAGCATTATTATCGATAATACCATTATTATTATTAATATGATTATCATTAATAAGTATTGTTATTATTAAGAATTATTATCATTATTATCACTTTTAAAAAAATTATCATTTTTATTATTATTATTATTATTATTATTATTATTATTATTATTATTATTATTATTATTATTATCATTTCTATTAAAAGTATCATTATAACTACAATTATCAAAGTTATCATTTTTATTAAAATTATAATTTTTATTAAAACTTAACATTTTTAGTAAATTTATTATCTATATTAAAATTATCATTTGTAAAATTAACATTTATATTATTATTATTATTATTATTATTATTATTATTATTATTATTATTATTATTATTATTATTATTATTATTATTATTATTATTATTATTATTACTATTATTACTATCATTATTATTATCATTCATATTAGTATTATTTCAAATAGATATAAAAATACATTACAATTTCTATTAATAAAATATTATTAATTAAACTATATATTTGTATCATAAAGACCTTAATGTAAAGTTCTTATTTTTATAGATAAATTATTAAACTAGCTTAATAAGAAATTATTTTTAATATTAATAAATGAATTAATGAAGCATAAAACAATTATATCACTAATAATAATATATAAATTTGTTCGATTACCATTATATCTGTTAATATATATATATAAATGATATAGGTTCGTGAATCCGATGCCAACCCTGCATTGTTCAGTTCCGTCGTATGCATATTTTTACTACAAAATATCGTATCGTGAGTTTCATTTGCTCCCTTTTTAAATGCTTTTGTAATATATATTTTTTGGACTGAGAATACATGCACTGCTTTTATAAATATTTTACGAAATAGACACAAGTAATCGAAACTACATTCTATATTTGGATTATCGAATCGAATATCACCCTTTTTAGTCTGGTAATCTAAGAATTAGGGAACAGAAACCCTAATTGACGTGAATACTAAAGATAGATCTATTGGGCCTAACAAACCCCATCTGGGTTACGGATGCTTTAGTACTTCGATTTTATCATGTCCGATGAGAGTCCCGGAATGATGGGGATATTCTAGATGCATTTCGTTAATATCGGTTACCAGTTGTTAACCATATGAATGATTTTTATCTCTATGCAGGTTTGCGAAATGCCTAATATGAGATGCATGTTTATGAAAATGAAAATGAAAATCTTGTGGTCTATTAAAATGATGGAAATAATTGATTTGATAAACTAATGAACTCGCCAACCTTTTGGTTGACACTTTTAAGCATGTTTATTCTCAGGTATTAAAGACATCTTCCGCTGTGCATTTGCTTATTTTAAAGATATTACATGGAGTCGCTCATCGCAATGGGACCAAATGTTGATGACTTCGTCCAGATGGATTAGGACGGGTCGCTTCAGGTGGTATCAGAGCGGTGGTCTTAGCGAACCAGGTCTTGCATTAGTGTGTTTAACTGATAGTTGCTTAGATGCATTCGTGAGTCTGGACTTCGACCGTGTCTGCATGTCAAAAGTTTTGCTTATCATTTCGTGTCGAAAATTACCTACTTATCATCCTTAAAAAAGTACTTGTTTATCATTCTTAGTCTAGACACATCTTACTGCATTGATTGCATGAATAGTGTATAGACAAAATTCATATCTTAGCGTATCTGCTAATTCATATTTTAGCGTATCTGTTACTGTAAAACTTTGCCTAACATATTCCGTAAATTCCTCCGTAAACTACGAAGACTTTTGTTCTATATATATAGATATTCTATGTAATTAGAATATCATCTAATAGCTGGAAATCATTTCCTATCGAAAATCCTTTATCTAACCGTATAAGACGAAACTCGCAACTAGTTCAAATTCCTCGAATTCCGACAGCTATTCTGACATGGATTTCCACTCGAACTCTGAAAGCAGTGTAACCGGAATGGATCAACCAACTAGCCATCATCAATTCTGGATGAATTGGGGATGAGTTCATAGTCGACTTAATCAATGGAGACGAGAAGAAGGCGATCCTTTCCACCAACCGAATTCACCTCTTGGCGAGGAACCTGAAGCACTTACTGGCGAACCTATCCGAAACACCATTTTCAGCCTCATTTCCAGGGTAGCTCGTCACGATTATATTCTATCCACAATTCTAAACCTTATCCATCCGCTCGTTCCGACCGACAATCATCCCGGAATAATGGAAGAAGTCAACGAGTTTCGCGCTCGAGTAATCAATTTGGAGAATATGGTGCAAAACTTACCAACTTCAGCAACATCACTAGCACCAACAGTACCACCAACATCAACACCAGTACCACCAACAACCCAAGTTTCAACATCATATGCCTCAACATCGCAATCTATACCTCGAGCATAATCTTCGTTCTACATCTTGTTCTACATCTTGTTCTACATCGGTTATCTTCGTTCTTCATGATGATTATGTAATCTTTAATGTTTTAGAGATTATGTATTCTAGATCTAACAGTAAATCAAATGAGTTTAATATTATATCTACTCATTAAATCCATGATTACATCTGAAGAAAATATATATGTATATATATTTTCATAAGAATTGTAATTAGAAATTCTTTGTACAAACTGTTAATGGTGAAAATATTTTAACGGGTAGGTAATACCCGAGGAATATTTAGCTTTCATATTAACATGTTATACTGTACATCCTTCAATTTCGATTCAACAGTCATTTACGATCCTACTTACATTCACAGATATACGTATCCGTTCACCGCAGAATAACCAGTTTCATTCAATTTCATATTTGGATTTTGACCTATCAGAATCCAACAAGTGGCATAATGAAGAAAACATTGGACAAAATAAAATTTGTTAGAAACAAACAAATTAACTATGAGAAATTTTGTTAAGAATCCACGCTAACAAAATCCTATCTAACTGTTCCTAGCTAACTGTTAATTCCTTTTTACATTTGTTTATCGCAATTTATTTATCGCAATTTTAATTCTCGCAATTTTATTTATCGTCATTTAATTTCTGTTATTTATTTTACGCACTTTAAATATCGTCGGATAAATCGGGACACGTATACAATGTTTTAACATATCATATTGACATCATCTATATATATTATTTTGAATAACCGTAAGTCACTTTATATTGCGGTAATGCTTAAGTTAGCATATAAAGGGTCGAGGTTGATTCTAAGATAATATATATACCTTGAGTTGTGATCGAGTCTGAGACATGTATACAATGGGTCGCTTCAAAAGAAAAGAAAAGAGATGTTGACGACGGCATAGACGGATGTGAGAACGACGACATCGCATTTAGAAATGGTGTTGGTGGTGGTGGTTCGGTTGGCGTATTTGGCGATGGTGGTGTTTTGAAGAGAGAGATAAAGAGGTCTGTAGTTTGGTTGAAAAGAAAGAGATGGAAGCATTTGGATAATTGATGACAAATATCTGGAGGTGTAAAAATATGAAAATACCCTTTTAAAATAAAAAATACCGTCTACTATTCACCAATAGTAAAATCATTTTTGCTGAAATGTATATGTATAATATCTTTTTATTACCTCTAAAGTTTATCGTCAATTATGCGTGTACGAATGTAATCAATAAAAATAGGTATGCTAGCAGGTTTTAGTACCCTTAACAAAACTATACATGTTACTCATGCGACAAAAAACGTTGATAACCTGTAATACCGCCTTAGAAAAATGTTGAACGATTTGAATCAATCCACATCTTGTGGTTTGATTGTGAGTTTGTTTGTTCCTGTATTTCATTTGTGTGAATACAGTTGATAGTTGCTGTAGATTGGTTGTAACAAGTTTCTGGATTAAATTTAGGTTTGGATCTTGTAATTTTGGTGATTAATTGAAGTGTTGTGATTCGTTTCATTCAATTTTATAGTGTTTAATGATCAATTATGTTTTGCATATACCAAGTGTAAAGTACCAACTTGCATCATTAGAAGATGACTACTCACATTCATTCATTCTCTCTAGAGATTCTTTCAGAAAAAGTTCTCCTACCATTGGTTATAGGGATCATTTACTGTATCAAAGGGTAGATGAACGACTTCCTATATTCTCGGATACATGAATAATTGTCTATATCTAATATCTAACTTTCCCATACATCATATACGCGATATGAGTATTGTAATTATTGTACTCTCTGATAATGCTAAAAACGAACATATATTTCATAGCATTATCCCTCAAGAAAGACAAGCTTTTAATTGCAATTGTTCTATTTACAAGTGATATTCGTTTAAATAATAAAAGGTGAAGACAAAAGACAGATTCGACGAATTGAAGACTCAAACGACCAAAAAGCTCAAAAGTACAAAATACAATCAAAGAGGTTCCAATTATTGATGAGAAACGTCTCAAAATTACAAGAGTACAAGAAGCAAAATTCAAAGTACATGATATTAAATTATACGCAAGGACGTTCGAAAATCCGGAACCGGGACCAGAGTCAACTCTCAACGCTCGACGCAACGGACTAAAAATTACAAGTCAACTATGCACATAAATAAAATATAATATTTAAATAATTCTTATAATTATTTATATATTATATTATTATTTATAAACCGTCGGCAAACTAAAAAAACAAAGACATATGAGCCTCCCCAGCTGGCCATGCGATCGCATGAGCTGGAGGAGCAAAACTCATGCGATCGCATGAGACCCTTTTTCAGCTCACAGGCCTATAAATTTGCGTGTTTGGTTCAGTTTAAGATATCCATCCATCCAACTCTCTCAACGTATATATATATATATATATATATATATATATATATATATATATATATATATATATATATTTATATTATAATTTTAATTTTAATTTTAAATTCCAATAATAAGGGTATGTAAGCGAATGTTGTAAGGGTGTGAGTCGAAATTCTGTCCGTGTAACGCTACGCTGTTTTTAATCATTGTAAGTTATGTTCAACCTTTTTACATTAATGTCTCGTAGCTAAATTATTATTATGCTTATTTAAGTCGAAGTAATCATGATGTTGGACTAAAAATATTAAAATTGGGTAATTGGGCTTTGTACCATAATTGGGGTTTGGACAAAAGACGACACCTGTGGAAATTAGACTATGGGCTATTAATGGGCTTTATATTTGTTTAACTAAATGATAGTTTGTTAATTTCAATATAAAGATTACAATTGAACATACCTATAAATAACCATATACACTCAATCGGACACGATGGGTGGGATATTTATATGTACGAATAATCGTTCATTTAACCGGACACGGGAATGGATTAATAGTCTATGGAATTATTAAAACAGGGGTGAAATTATGTACAAGGACACTTGGCATAATTGATAACAAAGTATTAAAACCTTGGGTTACACGCAGTCGATATCCTGGTGTAATTATTAAACAAAGTATTAAGACCTTGTTACAGTTTAAGTCCCCAATTAGTTGGAATATTTGACTTCGGGTATAAGGATAATTTGACGAGGACACTCGCACTTTATATTTATGACTGATGGACTGTTATGGACAAAAAAAACCAGACGGACATATTAAATAATCCAGGACAAAGGACAATTAACCCATGGGCATAAAATTAAAAATTAACACATCAAACATCATGATTACGGAAGTTTAAATAAGCATAATTCCTTTATTTTCATATTTAATTGCACTTCTAATTATCTCACTTTTATTTATTGTCATTGTATTTAATTGCACTTTTAATTTTCGTACTCTTTAATTATCGTAATTTTATTTTATCGCACTTTTATTTATCGCAATTTCATTATCGTTATTTACTTTACGCTTTAAATTAAGTTGTATTTATTTTTAATATTTTACATTAGGTTTTAACTGCGACTAAAGTTTTAAAAATCGACAAACCGATCATTAAACGGTAAAAACCCCCTTTTTATAATAATAATATTACTTATATATATTTGTATTTTTATAAATTAAAACTAATATAGCGTTAAGCTTTGTTTAAAGATTTCCCTGTGGAATGAACCGGACTTGCTAAAAACTACACTACTGTACGATTAGGTACACTACCTATAAGTGTTGTAGCAAGGTTTAGGTATATCCATTCTATAAATAAATAAATATCTTGTGTAATATTGTATCGTATTTAATAGTTTTTCCTAGTAAAATATAAGCTATTTCATATACACCTCGCATAACATCAAGTATTTTTGGCGCTGCTGCCGGGGATCAGCTAAAACGCCGGAAGCGCAACGCTATAAAATAAAAAATAAAAAAAAAATTTTTTATTAATTTTTAAGTTTACTTTTATAAAAATACGTTTTTGTAAAAATACGTTTTAAATAATATATTCAAAAATATAAAAAGAAAAACAAAATTTATATATTTTAAGAGTTTGTTAAATATATAACTTCTATAAAAGTTTCTTTATCTTTATTTTATAAAAATATAAGTTTTATTTAATTTATTTAAATATATATATAAATATATAAAATAGAAAAATTAAAACAGAAAAAAAAATCACTCGAGGCCCGTACTGTTACAGCCCGTAACCTGGCCCAAAACCTTAGCTCATGTGATCGCATGAGCCCGAAGGCAAAATCTCATGCGATCGCATGAGAGTGTCTGACACGCCACAGGAAACCCTACTTCAGCATTAATTACGGTAATTATTATTATTATTATATATCATAACCCTAATTAGGGTTTAGTATTTAATTAGTTAATTTAGTTTTATTATTTATTTTGTATTTTTAGTTTATTTAGTTTTAATTAAATTATAAAATTAATAGTTTTATAAAATAAATAATATAAAAATAATATTTTTATAAAAATTGTACTTTTTACAACTTTAAGTATATTTTTATATTTTGTATCTTTTTAATTATTTTAGCATAATATTTGTATTTTTCGCTCGTATTTAGTTTTAAGTCATAGTTTTTGCCATAGTATTTTTATTTCTAGATTTTTAAGATTTGCCGTAAAATCCCTTAAGTGCTTTTTCTTTAAACTAAGATTTAGGTGCTTTAGAATTTTGCGACGCTGTATTTTATATTTTAGTACCTTTTTAAGTTATTGTCGTTTTGAGATATAGAATTCCTTTTAAGATTTAATATTTTAAGACGCAACTTTTAATTCTTAGTTTTTAGTTCCTTTTTAAGTTTCGACGCGCTACTTTCTTATTTTTATTTTTCAACGCTTATTATTTTTCGCCTTTTTATTTTTCGACATTTTTCGACGCGCTCTTTTTCTTTCTTATTTCTCGACATTCTAGTTTTAGGACTTAGATTTTATTTTCTACTTCTTCTCTAAATTTCTTTAATTTACGAAAATTTATTTTAAGCGGTTAAATTGATAGACATCAAAATTTTCTGGTTCGTAATAATAGTTGGATTTGTACGTGGACCGGGTTATTGGAGCCAAACAGTACTCAATTATATTGAGACCAAACGAATCCTGCCCCTCTGCTGCATCTTTTGGCTATTCAAAACGTGGGCAAAATCAGAAAAGTCTATTAATTTGATAACTTATATAATTTTTCTTTCTTTTTAAAAACTAATAGGATATTCAGTGAATGCACCGAGCAAAACGTTCACCACCTTTTGTACGTTCACCACCTGTAACTCGATCAAGACATCTAGCAAATATTGTTGCCGTTGATTTTTCTTTAGAATCGTCATCCAGTCGACCAAGTACTCCAATTCAAATTTCCGATAATCCATTTTTTGAACCCGACCTCACAATTGAGAATCCGAAGAATATTCAGGGACAATTTATAGATCCTGAACCATTAATCTTTCCTCCGGAACCACCAATCATTCAAACAGAGATTGTTGAGGAACCAACCATTAAATCAGAATCCTAAAGTGATTCAGATTCAACAAATTCGATTATGGAGAATCTGGAACCTCTAAGTATGGAATACCGAATGCGAGCTAAACGCACTGGCCAAGGTCACGCAATTACTCAACCTGACATAAATGCGCCAGATTATGAAATCAAAGGACAAATTCTACACATGGTGACTAATCAATGCCAATTTAGTGGTGCGCCGAAGGAAGATCCAAATGAACATCTTCGTACCTTTAATAGGATCTGCACTCTATTTAAAATAAGAGAAGTTGAAGATGAACAGATATATCTCATGTTATTTCCCTGGACTTTAAAAGGAGAAGCCAAAGATTGGTTGGAATCGTTACCTGAAGGGGCGATTGATACATGGGACGTTTTAGTTGAAAATTTTCTTAAAGAATTTTTTCCGGCATCTAAAGCCGTAAGACTTCAAGGAGAAATTGTTACGTTCACACAAAAACCAAATGAAACTCTATATGAGGCATGGACCAGATTTGGAAAGTTATTGAGAGGATGTCCGCAACATGGTTTAGACACCTGTCAAATAGTACAAATATTCTACCAAGGATGCGACATCACTACAAGGAAAGACATAGACATAGCAGCTGGTGGTTCTATTATGAAGAAAACAGAAACTGATGCTTACAAAATTATTGATAACACTGCTTCCCACTCACATGAGTGGCATCAAGAAAAAGATATCGTTAGATCATCTAAAGCAGCTTGAGCCGATTCTAGCCATGACTTAGATTCTATTTCCGCAAAGATAGATGCTGTCGAGAGATGAATGGAAAAGATGACTAAGGATATTCACTCAATACGAATTAGTTGTGAACAGTGTGGAGGACCACATTTGACAAAAGATTATCTCAGTATTGAACTAACAATAGAACAAAGAGAGAATGTTTCATATCTAAACCAAAGGCCTGGAAATAATTATCAGAATAATTATCAACCGCCAAGACCAATTTACAATCAAAACCAGAATTATAACCGAAATGTTCCATACAACAACCAACAAGGACCTAGCAATCAACAAGTATCCAATAATATTTACAACCAGCAAAGACCTAATTTTCAAAACAAACCACCACAAACCGATGATAAAAAGTCAAATTTAGAAGATATGATGACAAAGCTAGTTGAATCTCAAACACAGTTTTTCACATCTCAGAAACAAACTAATGAACAAAATGCTCAAGCATTTAGAAATCAATAAACTTCTATTTAAAATTTGGAACAAGAAGTAAGTAACCTAGCAAGGTTGATAGGTGAAAGAAAACTGGGAAGTCTACCTAGTGATACAAATGCTAACCCCCGGAATGAAACAGCTAAAGCCATTACCACAAGAAGTGGTATTACACTTAAACCACCTGAAATACCTGTAATTTCTGATGAAGCTATTCCTACTCCACAAGAATCACAATCTGATCAAGATAAGGAAAAAGAACCGGTAGTTGAAAAGGTTAATGAAGATAATACAGTTAAGGTTAAACCTTATATTAAAATATACCAACTACCACTTCCTTACCCGAGTAAAATGAGAAAAGAGAAACTTGAAGCCGAGCAATCCAAATTCTTAGATATGTTTAAACAGATAAATGTAAATCTTCCTTTCATTGATTTGATTTCAGGAATGCCTAGATATGCTAAATTTCTGAAAGATCTAATCTCGAATAGAAAGAAAATGGAAGAACTCTCGGCTGTTACTATGAATGCTAATTGTTCTGCAGTGCTGTTGAATAAGATACCAGAAAAACTATCTGATCCAGGAAGTTTCACAATTCCATGTTTTCTGGGTAGTCTTAGTTCAATAGAAGCATTGGCAGACTTAGGTGCTAGTATAAATTTAATGCCGTATTCACTATACGCTAAACTAGACCTTAGAGAATTGAAACCAACAAGAATAAGTATACAACTAGCCGATCGATCAATAAAATATCCTAGAGGGATAATGGAAAACATGCTAGTTAAAGTTGGTACTTTAGTATTTCCAGTAGATTTTGTTGTTCTGGACATGGAAGAAGATTCTCAAGTTCCTCTCATATTAGGAAGACCATTTTTAAACACGGCTAAAGCAATGATAGACGTGTTTGGTAAGAAACTAACCCTAAGTATAGAGGACGAGAGTGTTACCTTTTCAGTTGATAGAGCAATGAAACAACCGCAATCTGCAGATGATACATGTTATTATATTCAAACTATAGAATCACATGCAGAATTGTTAGAAGAATTTCCAGAATTACAAGGAATAGGAGAATGTTCTTTAGGAGAAGGTACTGAACCAATTGATGAAACTGAAATGTTAGCTACACTTATGGCTAATGGATATGAACCGACAACAGAAGAAATTCAAATGCTAAAAGAAGAAGACAGATATCGATATAAATCATCGATAGAAGAACCACCGACATTAGAGTTAATGCCACTTCCAAACCATTTGGAATACGCTTATTTACATGGTGAATCTGAATTACCTGTAATAATATCGTCTTCTCTTACTGAAAATGAAAAATCTCAACTCATTTCTGTGTTAAAAGCTCATAAACCAGCTATTGCATGGAAAATTCATGATATTAAAGGAATAAGTCCTTCGTATTGCACACATAAAATCCTTATGGAAGAAGGTCATAAAACGTATGTGCAACGCCAACGAAGACAAAATCCTAATATGCAAGATGTTGTTAAGAAAGAAATTATTAAACTGCTTGATGCAGGTTTAATTTATCCAATTTCTGATAGTCCATGGGTAAGCCCAGTTCAATGCGTACCTAAGAAGGGTGGCATGACTGTCATCACAAATGAGAAAAATGAGCTTATTCCTACTAGGACTGTAACAGGATGGCGTGTTTGTATTGATTATAGAAAATTAAATGACGCCACCAGAAAAGATCACTTTCCCTTACCTTTTATTGATCAAATGTTGGAAAGATTAGCCGAAAATAGTTACTATTGTTTTCTTGATGGTTTTTCCGGATACTTTCAGATTCCAATAGCACCCGAAGACCAAGAGAAAACCACATTCACGTGCCCTTATGGTACTTTTGCTTATAAACGCATGCCATTTGGACTTTGCAACGCCCCTGCAACCTTTCAAAGGTGGATGATGGCGATTTTTCACGACATGATAGAAGAATGCATGGAAGTTTTCATGGATGACTTTTCAGTCTTCGGTGATACATTTGAATCATGTCTAGTTAATCTTGAACGAATGCTTATTAGATGCGAACAATCAAATCTAGTACTTAATTGGGAGAAATGCCATTTCATGGTTAAAGAAGGCATCGTTCTTGGTCATAAAATCTCAAAGGAAGGAATTGAAGTGGATAGAGCTAAAGTAGATGTAATTGCTAAACTTCCACATCCCACCAATGTTAGAGGAGTTAGGAGTTTTCTAGGGCATGCCGGTTTTTACCGACGTTTTATAAAAGATTTTTCTAAAATTGTCACTCCTATGAATAAACTCCTAGAAAAAGATGCTCCATTCATCTTTTCAGATGAATGCATCAAATCTTTTAATATACTTAAAGAAAAACTCACTAATGCGCCGATCATGATAACACCAAATTGGAATTTACCGTTTGAACTTATGTGCGATGCAAGTGATTTTGCAATGGGAGCCGTTTTAGGACAAAGGATTGAAAAATGATTTCAACCTATATATTATGCTAGTAAGACGTTACAAGGAGCACAAAAAAATTACACAACTACTGAAAAAGAACTCCTTGCTATTGTCTTTGCTTTTGACAAATTTCGATCATATCTCGTTCTAGCTAAAACAGTGGTCTATACTGACCATTCTGCTCTTAGATACCTATTTTCAAAACAAGATGCCAAACCACGATTAATCCGTTGGATCTTACTCTTACAAGAGTTTGATATTGAAATTCGAGATAAAAGAGGAGCAGAAAATCTCGCCGCTGATCATCTTTCTCGTCTTGAAAATCCCGAATTAGAAGTTCTAAATGAATCAGCCATACAAGACAACTTTCCTGATGAATATCTATTGAAGATAGATCATAATGAAATTCTATGGTTTGCAGACTATACAAACTACTTAGTATGTGGATTCCTTGAAAAAGGATTATCGTACCAAAAACGAAAGAAATTCTTTAGTGATATAAAACACTATTTTTGGGAAGATCCACATTTGTTTAAAAGTTGTCCCGATGGAATAATACGCCGATGTGTATTCGGAGATGAAGCTAGTCAAATCTTAAACCATTGTCACACAGGACCAATAGGAGGGCATTATGGGCCTCAACTAACAGCAAGAAAAGTTTACGATGCTGGATTCTATTGGCCTACAATTTTCAAAGACGCACACCTTCTTTGCAAATCTGTGATGCATGTCAAAGGGCCGGAAAAATAAGTCAACGTGATGAAATGACACAAAATGTCATTCAAGTATGTGAAGTATTTGACATTTGGGGTATTGACTTTATGGGTCCATTTCCAAAATCTCATAATAATCTCTACATTCTCGTAGCCATTGATTATGTATCTAAATGGGCGGAAGCACAAGCTCTCCCGACTAATGATGCACGAGTTGTAGTCAACTTTTTAAAACGTCTTTTTGCAAGGTTTGGAACACTGAAAGCTTTAATAAGTGATCAGAGAACTCATTTTTGTAATAATCAACTTGAGAAAGTTCTCAAAAGATATGGAGTAACTCATAAAATCTCCACCGCATATCATTCACAAACAAGTGGACAAGTTAAAAATACCAACCGAGCTTTAAAACGCATTCTGGAGAAAACTGTAGGATCAAATCTGAAGGAATGGTCCATAAAATTGGAGGATGCACTCTGGGCTTTTAGAACAGCCTACAAAACTCCAATTGGAACCACACCTTTTAAACTCATTTACAGAAAAGCATGTCATCTTCCAGTAGAAATTGAACACAAAGCATTCTGGGCTTTGAAGACATGTAATCTTGATTTACATGAAGCTGGACGTCTACGGTTAAGTCAATTAAATGAATTAGAAGAATTGAGACATGAAGCATACGAAAATAAGTTGATCTATAAAGAAAGAACGAAGAAATGGCATGATAAAAGAATCAGAAGTTCAAAAGAATTTAAAGAAGGAGACAGAGTTCTTCTTTTCAATTCACGATTCAAGCTATTTCCTGGAAAATTGAAATCAAGATGGTCTGGACCATTCATAGTCAAAAGAGTTTTCCCGTACGGAACAGTAGAATTAATAAATTCAAATGGAATTGAATTTAAGGTTAATGGTCACAGAGTTAAACATTACATAGATAGTCCGATGGAAGTTGACAACGAAGTTAATCACAATTTCGACACCACAGCTAACTAAGTGTGGGGAGGCTCAAGTCTTTAAAGGATAATACGTATTTCTGTTAGAGTTAGATTTTCTGTTTTCATGTAGTTCTCGAAAATGGAACCCGAATGGTCTTTCCCTAGCAGACCCTAAAGAACTAGTCTTCTCCCCCCATTCTGAATTTTTATTTTTTTTAGGTTTTACGAGATGAAGACTTCCTGTGAATTAAACCATGGTCTAATGCTACACGCTTTGATCACTAAATGTAATAATGACACACTTCCAAGTGAAATAGTATCATTAATCAGAGGTAAATTGGACGGAGTAAGAAAAGAATCCAGATGCGAAAATAATAAGTTACAATTTGGTAAAGGAAAATCAAAATTCGCAGCGAAAAGAAGAGCACGACACCTTGAAAGATGTCACAAATGCGGAAAATGGTCACACGAAGAAAATTGCTCGACGAATCAGACATATTCCAATACCGAATTTGTTACGCTATGCAGAGATGGATCGTTCATATGTTTAGAAGAAAAAACGTTGAATGCTCGAGGTTACGCCTATGTAGCCATGAAAAACCAATTAGTCTGACTATCTTATGAGTGGGCTAGAGCATATCATTAAGAAATTTTTCTCACAGGTAAGTATATACAGTTTTCATTTTTATTTTTATTTTTATTTTTAACCTTTTGATAATAAACGCTAATTTGTTCGCTATAAAGTATTAAATTGTTATTCGATAAAATTAGGTCTTGTGACCGAAATTATTGATATCATACAAAAATTTATTACATCACTGCGAAATTTACCGTTTATTCTTAAGGTATAAATATCTTTAATCAATCAACCCAAAATATTTCAAAAATTCGTCATGAGTTAAACTAGGTTATGAACCAAAATTACTTTACCGAAAAGAGGGGCGCATATTTTTGATAATATTTGATTGATTAAAGTGGGATAAAAGCCAAAAAGATTTTTAATTTTATTTTTACTTTATTTTTAAAATTAATATTAAAATAATATTGTAAACTTTTTAAATCAATATATTTAAAATTGTAAATATTTGAAAAATTAATATTTTTAATATAAGTTTGTATGTATAAAAACAAAAATATAATTTAAGTTTGGTGTGAATTTTTAATATGAATTTTTAATTATGCATTTATAATTTAAGTTTGGTGTGAATTTAAAAATAAAAATTTACTTTATTTCGCTAAGTTAAAAATATGATTTTTAAAATTCGTCGTTAGTTGAAGACTAGGTCGTTGAACCGAAATTGCTCTACCCAAGGGAGGGACGAGAACTTTTATTATCATTATTTTTAATCTTATTGAATTAAAGTATGCCAAAAACATTAAAAAACTTAAAAATCTTTACTTTTAAAACCGCGATTAAAAAGTGATAAATTTTAAAATTTTGTCGAGGGATGGACTAGGACAACGATCCGAAACGCCCTCATCCTAAAAAAGAAACAAATTTTTAAAATTTTATTAATTATATGTTTTATAAAGTATAAGGTTTTTATAAAAAAAAAAAATGCAAAAACACTGTACCCGGGTCTCCATGCGATCGCATGGAGTTTGGCCTTTGCTGCCATGCGATCGCATGGCCATAAAAATTAGGCCAAAAACAAAAGGCCAGTCTGTTCTGTCTTCAACACACAAAACACACACATATACACGAAAATACTCCCAAATCACCTCTAAAATTCACCATTTTTCACCGTAATTCGTCAAATTTCTTGCTCTAATCATGCCTAGATTCGCATTCTTCAGCAAAAAGGTAAAAAATTACACCCCTAAACTCATAAATTTTCTAGTTTTTGTGATAATTACTAATATTTTACCTAATGCAATTTTGTTAATTTCTAGTGTAATTAGTGTTAAATTGTTAGTATTTTATGCATGTATAACCTAGATTGATGCTATTTAACATGATTTGAAGCCAAATCTTCAAAATTTTTAGAAATCTAGGGTTTGTGTTCTTGAGCAATTTGGGGCTTTTTGATATAAACAGGTTATGGCCCATTTTTGTCATGAATTATTACTAAATTAAGTAGTGTAATATGTTTAGGTAGCTAAATGATCCAAACATTGATCCTAAACATGATTTTTGAAGATTAAAGTGGACTTTTTAGGTGCAAAATTCATGAACATGATTAATTTGATATATTTGCAATTTGAGACTTGTTTAATTGCTAGTAATGAATATTTTGACATGTTATTTGAGTTAAATGCTTATGAACTTTATCTACATTTTCATATGTGCTTATATAAAAAAGTGTAGAATTGTAAAAATTGTGAAAATGCATATAAGTTTAAGTTTGATTTAACATGTTATTGTGGTTAATTTAAGTTGTTATTTTTCTAACACTAATGCATATTTGGATGCACAAACTTTGTGTTTAATGTGTTTTGCAGAGAGCCGATACTGGAGGTTCAGGATCATCATCATCTAGACGACCTGCTCCAGCTCCAGAACCAGAACCAGAAATGCAATACGAGCCAGAACCTGAACAAGTACCACAACAGGAACCACAACAACAGCCTGATCAGCACGTACCTTATTATGACCCGCTACAGTTACCTAATTAATTCATAGTATTTCCGCCACATCCACCTGTAGAATACCCAACAATTCCTGAACACACATTGCATCCTAATTTGAGATTCGATAGACGATGGAGAGATTACCCATCATATCAAAGTAATAAATTCAAATTAGTAACAAAAGAGGTAGAGGTGCCGAGGGTAATTGATTGGAATCCTTTAGAAACGGTCCATCTAGCTGACCGTGTTAGACAGCATTTGATTCAAAGGTATGGCAGTTCTTCTTTTACAGATTGGGAATGTCTTTTCACCATTCGTAGACCTGTATATAAGGAATGGTGTGTTGAGCTGATGAGTACTATAGCGTTAAATGTAGATGTAGATAGGTTAGATGATAGAAGTTTTCTTAGATTTATCCTTGGCGGTAGGATGTACAGAATGTCCATGATGGACATGGCCAGGGCATTACAGATTTACACTCCTAGTGAATTGCTACTACCCGATTGTATGAGTTTGATTTATCGTGGTGAAAGGGTAGATAGGAACTTTGACGCGAACGCCGTTTGGAGGCGTATGTCAAACTATAATGTTTTTACACTGGGAGGAAAACACTCCTACTTACATATTAACAAAGCCGAGCTTCGTGTAATTTATAGATTTTTGGCTAACTCGATTACACAGAGAGGTCACAATAAGGAGAAAATGACCTTACATGATTTATTTTACCTAAAGTGTATTCGAGACCCGAGAAGCTTTGTTAATATCCCTTACTGTGTTGGTTTTTATTTATCTAAAATGGTAGAAGGAATGCAGGACTGGAGTATAATAGGATGAGGTATTTTTGTTACTCTCATTGGAGAGTATTTAGGTGTTGATAGGAACCAAGGGGGTCCATTACAGATTTGTAGAGAACAGGATGAGACCATAGGATTGCGGGTTTATGTGGGTGCTAAGGTATTGAAGAGTAGACGCAACCAGGCATTGCCCTATGAAGGTAATCATCCTCAGGTAGAGAGAGGGTCAGACGAGGAAATGGAGGAAGCGGAAGACATTAGGGATGTCTTTCGAGATGCTATTCTTGACGTCCACGTTCGTATAGATGAGGAAGCAATGACGAGCGCGGCCAGACATAGTATGTACGAGCAGTGGAACTCCGAGCGAGTATACGAGGATTATAGGAGACGCCAACACGATAGCTGGTTAGTTCATCAGCACCAAATCATGAGCCAGCTATCATATCAGGTACCAAATAATTACGTGCCTACTCGACCTGCTCATTTTCCGCCACACAACCCCGACATCCGACCACCCTTTAACCGGTATGACTATAACCAAGCCTATCAGAACACCTATAACCAACAATGGAACCCACCTGACGAGATGAACTGGAACCCCTATCCAGACTGATTTAGTTCCATTGGTTATTTTTATGATTTTTATGTTTTTATCTTTTTACTTATTCATGTTTAAACTTATGTTATTGGATATATTTATGTAATTTTTATCATTTTTATTATTATTGTGTACTAATATTTCACATTTAGGATTTGAAAGTGGGATTTTAAGTCCCATTTCAAATTGCCATGCATGTTTATATTTGTATGTATGTATATTGTCAATTGTACAAAACAGGGTAAAACAGCGAATTTTCAAAGACTGGCATTAAGTTCAGCAAAAGCTAGTTTTGACGACAAAACGAAAAACAAACATGATGAAACAACAAGATGGAATGAACAAATGATGTGCACCATTTATCATTCAGCAAACAAACGCCAATATGTTTGGAAACTTTGGTAAAATTTAATCATTTTTCTACGCTAATCACCCTCAATAATTTAAATTGTTACTGATTTCTTGCAAATGAGGGCATTGCAAAATCTTAAGTGTGGGAAGGGGTTAAATTCTTTCGGATTTTAAATTTTTAACTTAAAACACTTGGTTACCATTAAAAATACTAGTAACGCAGTAGTTGTATTAGAATCTAGTGCTCTCTGATAATAAAGAACAGCCCTAGTCTTATATACTGACTACCCAATTCTAGTAAAAATTTTCAAAATTTTCAACTAAATGAACTCAAAATCATGTTTATACATATTTATGAACGATAAAACTAGGTGTTAACACCAAAATTATTGTTACCTCGGAAAGGACATAAATTGAAAAACAAACCAAAATGTTAGAATTCATTTAAAATGGAATAGAGGACAATAAAAAGGCAAATAAAAGAAAATAAAAGCCAAGTGTGGAAAAATTTACCAAGTTATTTAAAACATAAGTCACATATTTTTGTAACAAATAACTGAAGATACTTTTGTTTTGGACGATTTTAATCAGTTTTACCCGATTTACTGTAATATATTTGAAAGAAAGATGGATCTACACGATGAATCAATTCCATCATTAAAAGGAAGTAAAGTCTTCCGAAAAAGAAACGCGCCTCTTGATTTAGGTCATGAAGTTGTCGTCCAGACCAGCTGTAGGTTGACGAAAAATCTAGAAAAGTCATCTCTAAAATCAGCAGGAAATCCACGGACCTCAGTATCAAATAGGGTCGCCAAGTGGTCAGACTTATCCTAACCATGAGAGGATCTGTCTTCTAAAATGGGGAGGACGCCTTGCAAATTAGCTGGATAAGACTAATGAATCAGATCTCCAGAAAGGATAATTTCCTTTAAAGATCAAAAATCAGCTTTTAAGACTGATATTACTCAATCCTTGAGATTGACCTTAAAGATTGAGAATTACAAACTCACGGAATTCAATGATATATAAACTCGAGCTTGAACGAGAAAATATTTTGATCAAAATTTCAAACCGATTTGTTTTCTGAAAACCCATTTTTCAATGCGTTCATTACCATTGAACGTAAAATCCTAGGAATTCACCTGGAATTCATTAGGTCACCTGAACCAAATCGGGTGTCAACCGTAAGAACGGTGGTTGCATAGCATGGTCAAAGACAGGACCTTGTGCCAGACCGAAAAATTATAAGGGTGAGCTTTACAATTGCTCCTACAAAGGATAGTAATTGCATCCGACACGTTATAGACCATAAATTAAAAGCATGTCAGGGGACATTGCCTTAACAGTTGCTTGTTCAACGCTTTCCTTTACAACCGGACGGTATTTTACCAAAAGGTAATATACAGAACAAGTATACTGGACGTGTTGCTTTCCCAATACAAGGTTAGCAAGTGGGTGACACAAAACCGCAAGTTTTGAACTAAAATTTTCAAATCTAAAACCCACCAAACCCACAAAAACAATTTGCAAACACCGGTGAAGGGTTATCCCGGAAAACTTATCTAGGGTAAAAGCTAGATTTAATTTTTAAAAGATCAAATGTTTTCATAAAGATCCAATTTCTTTAAAGGATCTGAAATTTTTATAGTCATGTGGGACTGTAAACCACATCGTTACTACCATTGTTTATACCGCCGTATAGAAATCACTGATGTACAAAGTGTGAAGAATAAAGAAGTGATTCAAGTATTTCAAGACTATATTGCTTGAGGACAAGCAACGCTCAAGTGTGGGAATATTTGATAATGCTAAAAATGAACATATATTTCATAGCATTATCCCTCAAGAAAGACAAGCTTTTAGTTGCAATTGTTCTATTTACAAGTGATATTCGTTTAAATAATAAAAGGTGAAGACAAAACACAGATTCGACGAATTGAAGACGCAAACGACCAAAAAGCTCAAAAGTACAAAATACAATCAAAGAGGTTCCAATTATTGATGAGAAACGTCTCAAAATTACAAGAGTACAAGAAGCAAAACGCAAAGTACAAGATATTAAATTATACGCAAGGACGTTCGAAAATCCGGAACCGGGACCAGAGTCAACTCTCAACGCTCGACGCAACGGACTAAAAATTACAAGTCAACTATGCACATAAATAAAATATAATATTTAAATAATTCTTATAATTATTTATATATTATATTATTATTTATAAACCGTTGGCAAACTAAAAAACAAAGACATGTGAGCCTCCCCAGCTGGCCATGCGAACGCATGAGCTGGAGGAGCAAAACTCATGCGATCGCATGAGACCCTTTTTCAGCTCACAGGCCTATAAATTCGCGTGTTTGGTTCAGTTTAAGATATCCATCCATCCAACTCTCTCAACGTATATATATATATATATATATATATATATATATATATATATATATATATATATATATATATATATATATTTATATTATAATTTTAATTTTAATTTTAAATTCCAATAATAAGGGTATGTTAGCGAATGTTGTAAGGGTGTGAGTCGAAATTCTGTCCGTGTAACGCTACGCTATTTTTAATCATTGTAAGTTATGTTCAACCTTTTTACATTAATGTCTCGTAGCTAAATTATTATTATGCTTATTTAAGTCGAAGTAATCATGATGTTGGACTAAAAATATTAAAATTGGGTAATTGGGCTTTGTACCATAATTGGGGTTTGGACAAAAGAACGACACCTGTGGAAATTAGACTATGGGCTATTAATGGGCTTTATATTTGTTTAACTAAATGATAGTTTGTTAATTTCAATATAAAGATTACAATTAGACATACCTATAAATAACCATATACACTCAATCGGACACGATGGGCGGGATATTTATATGTACGAATAATCGTTCATTTAACCGGACACGGGAATGGATTAATAGTCTATGGAATTATTAAAACAGGGGTGAAATTATGTACAAGGACACTTGGCATAATTGATAACAAAGTATTAAAACCTTGGGTTACACGCAGTTGATATCCTGGTGTAATTATTAAACAAAGTATTAAGACCTTGTTACAGTTTAAGTCCCCAATTAGTTGGAATATTTGACTTCGGGTATAAGGATAATTTGACGAGGACACTCGCACTTTATATTTATGACTGATGGACTGTTATGGACAAAAACCAGACGGACATATTAAATAATCCAGGACAAAGGACAATTAACCCATGGGCATAAAACTAAAAATCAACACGTCAAACATCATGATTACGGAAGTTTAAATAAGCATAATTCCTTTATTTTCATATTTAATTGCACTTCTAATTATCGCACTTTTATTTATTGTCATTGTATTTAATTGCACTTTTAATTTTCGTACTCTTTAATTATCGTAATTTTATTTTATCGCACTTTTATTTATCGCAATTTCATTATCGTTATTTACTTTACGCTTTAAATTAAGTTGTATTTATTTTTATTATTTTACATTAGGTTTTGACTGCGACTAAAGTTTTAAAAATCAACAAACCGGTCATTAAACGGTAAAAACCCCCTTTTTATAATAATAATATTACTTATATATATTTGTATTTTTATAAATTAAAACTAATATAGCGTTAAGCTTTGTTTAAAGATTTCCCTGTGGAACGAACCGGACTTACTAAAAACTACACTACTGTATGATTAGGTACACTGCCTATAAGTGTTGTAGCAAGGTTTAGGTATATCCATTCTATAAATAAATAAATATCTTGTGTAAAATTGTATCGTATTTAATAGTTTTTCTTAGTAAAATATAAGCTATTTCATATACACCTCGCATAACATCACTCTCAATAATTTCATGTTTTATTATCTCATTATTAAATGTAAGCTTGTGATGTTGTTCACGTGTAATGACCCGCATCTCTTAGTGAGATGTCAGGAGTTCGACTCCCGTGAGGTGCAACATTGCACACACGATTTCCTCTTAAGCCTTGAATTCCACCTAAGGGTGCCTTCAGCACATAGCGTTGTGGAGGCAGTGAAGGGGGTGTGGGGTTTACCGCCCATGCCCTCGGAATGAGCCGGGTTTTCTCTTGGGTAGTAGTTGGGGCGGGTTATGCAACTGCGAGAAATGAACGCATGTGGTGCTTTGGTACCCTGGGTGAGGTAGTAGATCTAGCCTTCCCATTGGTCCACTTTGTGCATCTAAAAAATCTTTCATACTATGTCTAATCCTAGTATTAGTTCTATACATATGCCCAGCAATCAGAAAAATAAATGCAATAACTAAATGATGATGGGCCATATCAGTAAACCATAAAATTTAGGTACTTGCTACGCGATCTAGCGGTGCCATTCATAAGATATTATTTTTTTCTTCGTAACAGCAGAGCGCGTGACCATCTTTCTTATATATATATATATATATATATATATATATATATATATATATATATATATGTATATATATATATATATATATATGTATATATATATATATATATATGTATATATATATATATATACATACATACCAGGTTTAAGAGCCCGTGCGTTGCACGTTGAATTTAATATTATTTCAAATATAACGTACGTATAATATTAGTAACATAACATTAAAACATTAACTATGTTTCATATATTTGATATGAATGAAACATACTTAAAAAATAGATTATACTTGATGGATCTCATTATAATGTAACATAATTTAAATATTTAAAAAAAACATTACACATACATAATAGTTCATAGATATCATACAAATGCAAATTATTTAAAACATTTCTTCAATTAAGTCTATAAGTGTTGCAAGACTTCTTTGTATACCACTTTTTTTGTTGTGTTCGATAGTTTATTATCCTTGTCTAAGATTATTATCTTGATTCCTTGCCGATTAGTAACCCGAGATAGTGCAACGTATAGTTGTCCATGACTAAAGACCAATTTTGGAAGAAATAAACCGAGACGCGATAGTGATTGTCCTTGACTTTTATTTATTGTCATCGCAAAACACACCGACAATGGATATTGTCTTTTTTGTAACCTGAAAGTTATTCTCTTATCCGTCGGTACGATAAGCATACGTGATAAAGCTGTAATCTTCCCCACGTTTGACCCGGTTAAAAAAATTTGATGTTTTTTTCTCCTAGTTTTAAGAGCCCGTGCGTTGCACGTTGGATTTAATACTATTTCAAAGATATAGCATACATAAAATATATTAGTGACATAACATTAAAACATATACTATGTTTCATATATCTAATACGAATGAAACATATTTAAAAAATAGATTATACTTGATGGATCTCATGATAATGTAACATAATTCCAATATTTAAAAACAAAAAACATTAAACATACATAATAATTAATAGATATCATACAAATGAAAATTATTTAAAACATTTCTTCAATTAAGTTTATAAGTGTCCCAAGACTTCTTTGTATACCACATTTTTTGTTGTTTTGCATAATTTGTTATCCTTGTCTAAGATTAATATCTTGATTCCTTGACGATTAGTACCCCAAGATGGTGCAACGTATAGTTGTCCATGATTAAAAACCGGTTTTGGAAGAAATAAACCGACACGGGATAGTGATTATCCTTGACTTTTATTTATTGCCATTGCAAAAACTACATAATTCTATCATTAATGATTTTAAATACTTTATCACTGAGAGCAAGAACTGCCCGTTCCTGATAACATTCCGTCTTAATCTTCAGTAGACTTCAACATATGTGTGCATGAGGGAATCCACGTTTTTGAAATTCAGTCGTGTAAACAACTGTAGTGAAAAAGTTAAATAATTAGAGTTCTATTAAAAAAGTATGACGACCCGGGAATTTCCGACCAAATTTAAACTTAATCTTTATATGTTTTCGACACGATAAGCAAAGTCTGTAATGTTGAGTCACAAAAATTTTGAACTGTTTCATATATTCGTTTGACTTTCGACCATTCCTGACTATTCATGAACAACTATTTGTAAATAGATAACATATATATATATTTAAATAGGTATTTATAATTTGAAATATAATTTGGAATATTATATAATTTAATTATTAGAATTTATATTGTAAAATAAATAAAATGCGATGTAATGGAAACTATATTTAATTATATATAGATATATAAATATGTATATAAATATTACTTGTAAATATATAAAGTTATATTAAATCTATTTGTTTAAAAATATATAATATTATTGTTTTAGTAATTAAACTTGATATTTTAAAACTGTTTATATATATACATAGTGTATATTAAATATAATTAATTTTGAACTTAAATTGTAAATGTCTGTAACTTTCGGTTGACGTTTAATTATTTTAAAATAGGTTTAATATATATATATATATGAAGTTTTAAAATAAAAGTTGAACTGTAAATCGATTACGAAGATTTTAGATTTGTTAAAAGTATTTTTACCTTTTTAAGTTTAAATATTAGTACTCCGTACATATAAATCAGAACAGAAAATAAATAATTATAGAACCTTTTTGATCAGGTTTCAAACAGGTAATGACCAGAATAAATAAATGGACTTAAATTGAAAATTGGGATTTTTAGGAACACTTTTATACGTTAACTGTTTAGCAATGGACACGCCCCGTAAAATCTGTCGGCAGGTAATAGTTTAATTATACCCGTGAATGAAATATATGATTAAGGTCACTATTTGCTTTTCTTCTTTATCTAGTTTTACATATATACGTTGGCATTCATAGATATATATCTTATATATATCATATACACACACAAGACACTTCTTCTCCTTCCTGTTGAAGCATCACCCAACCGCCACTTCCCCACCTTCTAACACCATCACCGGTCACCACTTCACTACCTTGAATCACCATAACCGCCACCACATGTGATAATTCTGTTTTGGAACGAAAACCCAACCACCCTAAACCCATTTAACCGTCAACAACATCATCTATGTATAATCTACTTAAGAACACCAAACCTCGCTCATTTAACCACTATTAATGAACCATCACCAACTTGACCTGCAACTATTATTGTTACTCATACCTACTATTATTTTTGTAAGACCCAAATATTTATTGTACATAATGTATTTATGGTGTACGATGCGTATACGAAGTGTACGAAGCAGGTACGTGTTGCTTGCTCGAACGTCGAAGAAAACTGGACGTTGTTTGAGGTACAAAGTGTGTACGTATCTTTTCAACCCCAAATAAAGTTTGAGTTGATGTTTCAAAGCCTTACCATTGGAAAGAATATCTTATTACGTTTCCAACGATATGGTTCATCGAAAACGGAGCTACGGTCAAAAAGTTATGGCCAAAACAAGTTTCTGAAATCTGACCTGCAGTGTGGAGCGGCGCGCGACCTTTTGGCGCGGCGCGCCGAATGGGTCTGATGCGTTTTTTTCAGCATTTTAAGTGTCTAAATGAAGGGTATTATGGTCCTTTCACTTGTGGACGGATTTGTGGCTTTTAGATCAGTTTTAGATCCACTTTTGGATCATTTTCAAGTCCACAAACACTCTCATCTTCAACCTCAAGTTCTAGAGTGAGAGTAGAGTGAGAGTAGAGTGAGAAAGCTTGAGAAGAGGAAGAAGAAGCTTGGATTCTTCAAGTTTAAGCTCATTACTTGTGTTGTTGTTGTACTAGCTTCGTTTTCTTCAAAAGGTAAAACCCTAATTCGGATTTAGTTGTGTTAATTCGTTTATTGTGCTAGGGTTTGTGTTAAAGTAGATGTAAAACCCATTTCTTGGAAGTTTGGGGTAAACGGGTTTAGTTTTAGTGCAAGAACCCTAATATTGGTGGGTCTAGGGTTGGATGATGATATTGTAGGTTTGTAAAACTAAATTAGTTGATGAAATCACTAGCTACTTGGATTGTTGGTGATTAGGGGTGTAAACTTACAATTTGGTGTTTTGACTAGTTTTAGGTCAAAATGGGTTTTTGAGTAAACAACCCTATAAATGGCGTTTAATGGCTAAAAGAGTTAAGATTAGCTATTTCGGGAACGCGGGAAGTGATTTCATAACTTTTGGACTTGTGAGTATTGTTTTATGCTTAATAGGGTGTAAAACACACTTTAGGACCAAATGGGCGGGTCGTGTGTTTAAATGAGTGATCGAATGACCAAACCATGTTTAAATGATGTTGTTGAGGCATAATCACAAGTCATTTGTGATTATGAAGGTTTTCGAGCGAAAAATGGTTTTTGGTCAAAGTTGGTCAATAGGATGTTCTAGGAGAACATATGTATTGTTTAAGTCGAACAAGCATTGTGAGTAGCTTATTTGCATGTATACTTTGTGTAGGTGATTTGCGTGAAGTCGGTGGAAGAAGTTAAGATCGCGGGATACGTTCTTCAAGTATTTCAAGGTGAGTGGAATATTTATACGCTTATGTATATAATTTGGTTGCTTGTGTGCGGGGTGGTAAGTGATATCCGTTAGGATTCACTTTTCGTGGACCACATTTGAGTTGGGAAAAATATAGTGATATCCGCGTGGATAGCTCTTCGTTGGCTATATTCGTTTTGGATATGTAGCGAGTGGTTAATGTTTGACCTATCACTCTTCGTCGGCTACATGTGTGCGTTTGGATATGTGACGAGTGGTTAATGTTTGACCTATCACTCTTCGTCGGTCGCATGTGTATATTTAGTTTGTGGCGAGTGATTAACGTTTGACCTATCGCTCTTCGTCGGCCACATGTGTGTTTGGGTAAGTGGTGAGTGTTAACCGTTTAGGGGTTCGCTCTTCGTTGGCCACTTATCGTGGGATGGTAAGCGGTTCCGCTTTTCGTCAGCCATCCTTGTGATTGAGGTAAGTGTTAACATTTCGGTTGCACTTTTCGTCGGCCTCATAGTGCGTAGTGGTGAGTAGTTAACAATTTTGACCAACTACTCTTCGTCGGCCACTTACGCGTGCGATGGGTGGTGAGTAGTTAACGATTTTGACCTACTACTCTTCGTCGGCCACCATCGAGTCGAATGTCGACATTGGGTATATTGGGATGTGTAATTTTATTAGCATTGTACGTATTCGTTTTTGGCATGTATTATTGTTGAGATCTCTATACTAATGATGTTGACTTGTTGTACGTACGATTAATCGTTTATTTGTTATTGCGGTTTGCTAATGTTATTGTGTTGTTGTGTAGGTGTATGTAAGTAATTGGATTATGTATGTATGCATATAAGTATTGCATTCACTAAGCATTAGCTTACCCTCTCGTTGTTTACATTTTTAGGTTCGAAGGCGGACGTGGCAAGGGTATGCTCGGGATTAGATGATTTTCCCATTTTTGATGCTTGCTTGGATTCGACCTAGGATTGGGTAGTTTATCCCCAACATCATGCTCGTAGTTTGTTGGAACTTAAACTCATTGGGTCGAAGTTGTATTTTGTATTAAAAGAGGTATTTTGGGCATATGTGGGCCCGCGATGTAAAACTCGTTTTAATTAATTAATCATGTTAGTTTTACTTATATTAATGTGTTGTAAAAAGCGTTTCGTCTGAAAGTGTCGGGAACGAGTCTATCTTTTTCGCATTTAAAAAGCCCGGGGACAGGCCGTTTTGGCGCGGCGCGCCAGATAGGGGGCGCGGCGCGCGGGGTCACTGTACAGCAATTTTTTTTTGTTTGTATTTTCACGGGGTTTGGTCGAGGGTTGGTTTGGGTTGTTACAAGTGGTATCAGAGCATGGTCTTAGGGATTTAGGTGACTTGAGATAGGCGCCTAGACTTAGACTTTTTGTGTGTGCTATTATGCGGGACTTGTAGGATTACGGGTCGGTTCGGGTTTTAGCTAGTGCCTTAGATTGTAGGTGAACTAGCTATGTACGGTTTATGTTGTTACTAACCGTGTAGTTTTGTGTTGAATATCTAGCGAGATGGTTGTTGTATTCATGAGCTCGGCATGGCGTGTGAGCGTAATAATGCGTCGCGAACATTATTACGGTTGCAAGCCAAGTCATGCAAGTGATGTACAACAAGTATTGAACTAGATGGGATGCGCGAACGTTGTCATACTTATATGAATGTGATTATTGTTCGTGGCGGTGTGTGTACTTTCCTTGTGTTGCGTTTCTAACCAAGTTCATTTCTTAGAATGAAGACGAGGAACGGACATGATATTGGTGAGCAAAGCGACGACTCTGAGTTCACGGCTAAGGTTGAGGCCATCTTCGAACGTCAAAGGGCGGGATTTCTAGAGGACGTCAAAAAGATGTTCTTAGACACGATTGATGAGAAAGTAGTCGATCTAGTCAAGGAACAAGTTAAGATTGTTCTTCAAGAAGATAATGTTAAAAGGCGGGACTTCTACTACAAGAACTTCAAGGATGCTCAACCTCCCACTTTCGAGCGAGAGCGGGATCCGCTTAAGAGTGCTCGTTGGATCTCCGATATGGAAGGGGCTTTTCGTACTAGTGAGTGCCCTCTAGAAAAGAAGACGAGGTATGGTAGTAGTATGTTAAGGGGTGACGCCAAGTTGTGGTGGGACGCGAAAATCCAACTTTATGGTGAGGAACAATGTATGGACTTCACATTGGACGAGTTTAAGGCGGAATTTTTCAATGAGTATCGAACTTCGGCCGATCTTTCTAGGCTTAAGGACGAGTTGCGTGCTTTGAGGCAAGGGTCAATGGATTTAAACACTCTCAAATCCGTTTTCTTATCAAAGACCCAATTTTGCCCGGAGTATGTCGGTAATGACAAAATGTTGAAGGAAGACTTTTATCGAATCTTGAACGATGGTTATCAAGAGAAGATAAGCGTAAACGTGGTGAAAACTTTTGACGAATTGTTTGACATGGCAAAAGGTTTTGAGACGCTTGTCCTAAGGAAGAGTGGTTCCGATGTTAGTAAGCGGAAGTCCGAGACTACGATGCATTCGAACAAGAAAAGTAAGAGTACTTCCGAGGGCGGCGGAAGCGTGAAGAAGAGTGGTACCGGCGGTTTTGTACCCACGTGTTATAATTGCGGAGAACACGGTCATATGTCACGCGAGTGTACGAATGCGAAGTCTAACAAGGTTGTGTGTTTTAATTGTCGAAAGGAGGGACACCGAAAGTCGGCGTGTCCGGATTTAGTTGGTAAAGCATGAGAACCTGACGATGGTGTTCAGGTACTATTCGACTATCTTATTGAATCGTACTTATGATTGTGTTTAATGCATTTCGTGTTAGTGCGTAGTGTAATGAGGGGTAGTGTTCCTTATGGAATTACCCTATGTTGTTGGTCCGGTTGTCGGGCGAAGGGCATAAGACTTGGTGTAACCAAGCATTCCTTGATATTGGAAAAAGTTTATACCAAGCCACATGTGTGGGTTTGGGTGTTTGGATGTTAGAGCGTGTACACTCTCGTGTTGAGGTCGTTAAACCGTGAGGTTCGTCGGGTGGATAAAACCCGAGAGGTCTAGTGTTGATCTCGATGTGTATTGGTGAAGGAGTCTACATGATGCGACGTTAGGTGCCTTCTTCCATACCTACAAGCATAGTGTTCGACTCTGATGGTGATGCGGTTACGTTGTACTTAGGGTACCGGGGATAAAACCTTAGGTGCATGAGTGACTAGGTGAAACTTTGGTAAGTTATGGCAATCGAAAAATTGCAAGGATAAAGTTTGTGTAAATTGTGGTGCATTTTTTGTTCGAAGTGTTTGAGATTAGGTTGAGGACCTTAGTATGTCAAGGTTGGAGCGAGATATGGTAATGGGTCGTGTGAACCCAATTGTTTGTAAAGTCTACCTTGGGTAGCATTGTACGGTTGTACAAAACGTGGTTATGGAACGTAGTTCCAAATGGGGGAGTTACACTCCCGCACAAGGAGGTATTAGTATGAGATTTCGGATGGTGTTTTTAGTAGATCCGAAATTTGTGTCGGGACCTTGATTTCTGGTCGATTTGTGGTAGAGTACAATTTCGGTTAAATTGTACTTATGATTTTGGACTTACATTATCACCGAGGTGGTAATGTGGTAAATCTCGTTGAGAGGTAATGGACATGTTTAACGAGCAAGGTGAAATCCCCCGGTTAAGGGATGTGTGTGTCGGATTCTCTTCTAGAGAATTATTGCTTTGTGCCAATGTGCGATATAGGTGGTTCTTGCTCGGTTGTGATGGCGATATTCGCGCGTGCGGATATTTCGTGTGCGAAAATTCCTAGATGTGTGGAATGATTCCAAGTATGCACATATACTTAATTTGTTTATATATATTGTGGCAAGTGTCATCCAATTGTGAGGGTTCACTTTTCGTTGGCCACGGTTGAAGTGTGATAAGTAGTAAGTGTTATCCGTTAAGATTCACTTTTCGTCGGCTACTTATTGGTGTGTGGAATGCATTTTCCGTTAGGGATCGCTTTTGTTTGGCCATGTGTGGGTAGAGGTAAGTGTGATCCGTAAGGATGCGCTTTTTGTCGGCCTCTTGTTGCGTAGTGGTAAGTGGTTAACGTTTGATCTACCGCTTTTCGTCGGCCACGTACGCGTAAGGATGTGGGGCAAGTGGTATCCAATCGTGAGGGTTCACTTTTCGTCGGCTCCATTGTGTTGTTTATTGGCCATGTTATTGGTGTGTTGTTACTTTAGCGATGTACGTGATAAGGGTACGCTAAAGGGATTGCTAACTTGGTACGAGGATATGGAATGTTAGCTTGTTTATGTCATGCGGTCGAGGCATGAGTTTGTCCCGGTTCGGGGACGAAGCGAGACTTAGTGCTCGGTTTGGTAGAATTGGTGAATCACGGATGATGATTCTAAACGGAAAGGTAACCTTGTGTAAGGTCGCCTAAAGGATTTGTATGAAATCTTCGAATTTGGGGGAAATGTTGTGGACATCGAGTTTGGACGTATGTCGAAGGACCATGGATTTTGGTACTTGCTAATTTAAGTGACAAGGATCACGAGGACGTGATCGATTCTAAGTGGGGGAGAGTTGTAAGACCCAAATATTTATTGTACATAATGTATTTATGGTGTACGATGCGTATACGAAGTGTACGAAGCAGGTACGTGTTGCTTGCTCGAACGTCGAAGAAAACTGGACGTTGTTTGAGGTACAAAGTGTGTACGTATCTTTTCAACCCCAAATAAAGTTTGAGTTGATGTTTCAAAGCCTTACCATTGGAAAGAATATCTTATTACGTTTCCAACGATATTTGGTTCATCGAAAACGGAGCTACGGTCAAAAAGTTATGGCCAAAACAAGTTTCTGAAATCTGACCTGCAGTGTGGAGCGGCGCGCGACCTTTTGGCGCGGCGCGCCGAATGGGTCTGATGCGTTTTTTTCAGCATTTTAAGTGTCTAAATGAAGGGTATTATGGTCCTTTCACTTGTGGACGGATTTGTGGCTTTTAGATCAGTTTTAGATCCACTTTTGGATTATTTTCAAGTCCACAAACACTCTCATCTTCAACCTCAAGTTCTAGAGTGAGAGTAGAGTGAGAAAGCTTGAGAAGAGGAAGAAGAAGCTTGGATTCTTCAAGTTTAAGCTCATTACTTGTGTTGTTGTTGTACTAGCTTCGTTTTCTTCAAAAGGTAAAACCCTAATTCGGATTTAGTTGTGTTAATTCGTTTATTGTGCTAGGGTTTGTGTTAAAGTAGACGTAAAACCCATTTCTTGGAAGTTTGGGGTAAACGGGTTAAGTTTTAGTGCAAGAACCCTAATATTGGTGGGTCTAGGGTTGGATGATGATATTGTGGGTTTGTAAAACTAAATTAGTTGATGAAATCACTAGCTACTTGGATTGTTGGTGATTAGGGGTGTAAACTTACAATTTGGTGTTTTGACTAGTTTTAGGTCAAAATGGGTTTTTGAGTAAACAACCCTATAATGTGAAGACCCGTCCTAATCCATCCGGACGAAGTCCATATCGATTATAAACGATTCACAACAGTTGATTACATCGCGAGATACTTGACCTCTATATGATACATTTTACAAACATTGCATTCGTTTTTGAAAAGACAAACTTTCATTACATCGAAAGTTGACAGGCATGCATACCATTTCATAATATATCCAACTATAATTGACTTGATAATAATCTTGATGAACTCGACGACTCGAATGCAACGTCTTTTGAAATATGCCATGAATGACTCCAAGTAATATCTATAAAATGAGCAAATACACACCGGAAGATTTCTTTCGTACCTGAGAATAAACATGCTTTAAAGTGTCAACCAAAAGGTTGGTGAGTTCATTAGTTTAACTTAAACAATCGTTTCCATCATTTTAATAGACCACAAGATTTCAGATTTCCATTTCTCATAAACATACGTCCCATGCATAGAGACAAAAATATCATTCATATGGATTGAACACCTGGTAACCGACATTAACATTATGCATATATAAGAATATCCCCATCATTCCGGGATCCTCCTTCGGACATGATATAAATTTCGAAGTACTAAAACATCCGGTACTTTGGATGGGGCTTGTTGGGCCCGATAGATCTATCTTTAGGATTCGCGTCAATTAGGGTGTCTGTTCCCTAATTCTTAGATTACCAGACTTAATAAAAAGGGGCATATTCGACTTCAATAATCCAACCATAAAATGTAGTTTCACGTACTTGTGTCAATTTCGTAAAACAGTTATAAAAGTTGCGCATGTATTCTCAGCCCAAAAATATAAAGGGTAAAAAGGCAAATGAAACTCACGATACTGTATTTTGTAGTAAAAATACATATGACGTCATTGAACAATGCAGGGTTGGCCTCGGATTCACGAACCTATATCAATTGTGTATATATTAATACGTATAATGTAAGTTACAAAATTTCATTTATTAATATGTATTATTTATATATTATAGTTTTGTAGAATTTATTCTAACCTTTATTTTAAAACGTATACTTATATTATATTTTAAGTTATATTTTATATATATATCGATTTTATGTATATATATCTATAATGATTTACGTTTATATAAATAGTGACATTAATATATTTATATACATATATTTGTGGTTAGTATTGTATTTATGAAATTTTATTAGTTTGTTATGTGAATTATTAATACAATCCTAGTATATACCATAAGTATATATATAGTGTACAAAAGATTTATTTGTTAAAATAATAATTTAGATAATAATGATTTACTAATAATAATAATAATTTTATTAATAATGATAATACTAATAGCAAAAAAAATGAAAATGATAACTGTTAATGATACTAATAATAATAACTCTAAAATAATATTAATACTAATACCATACTTATGTTAATAATAAGGGTTCTAATATTTATAAAATGATAAATGATAATCATAATAATACTAGTAAATATTAATGATGATACTGATAAATATGATATTATTAATTGTAAATGTACTGATGATACTATTATTTATAAACCGGTACAAATTCTAATATTGATGATAATAATATATTTTTATTTCCTTCATAATAATAATAATAATGATAATCATAATCATAATCCTAATGATGATAAAATACTAAAATGATAAGTTTATTACTAATAATAATATTATTAATACCTATCATAATAATAATAGTAATGTCTATAATACTTTCAAATATGATAACAAGTATGATACTAATAATAACAATAACAATAACAATCAAAACAATCACAATAATAATAATAATACTAATAATAATTAATATATAATAACAATAATAAAATTAGAAAAGAAAACTACCTCACATGAAAAGAGTTTCAAAAAAAAAAAAGAAGAAGCTACCGTCCTCTGGACTCGATCTCGTGACCACATGCTCACACGCAAACACTCTCGACCATCCCACCAATTCTGATTCTCTGTACTAATATCGAATTTAAATTTTATATATAAACTGTTTTTCTTCTATTCCTCTTCTTCTCCACAAGTCTCATGGATTCAACAAAACATCAATAACCAAAAAAAAAAAAAAAAAAAAAATCAGGGTTCCTTTTAAAGCTTCAAAACATTACAGAAAAAAAATAATTTGGGTTCTAAAATAAAAAAAAAAAAAACACTAAAGGCCTACTGCAGCGTCGGTTCTTGGAACAAAACAAAAAAAATTGATTTCGTAATAGATAACATTATAGATAATGTTTATAACACGAAATAGTTTTCTAAACATGTATAAAAACTACTGGAATCGTCAATTTGATCAGAAACATATACACGAACGCGAATTTGTCTCAAGAACAATTGTTGACTTTTTTTAAACTAAACTTTGACTTCAAAATTCAAGATCGATATAAAGATTTGAGAGTTGAGATTTTGCAGATAGATTCAAAGAAAGATTTCTAACCTTTCTGCATTTTTAGATTTTGAAACTTTATTCGAAATTGAATTAAGAGAAAAAAAAATTGGAGCGTGCAGAGAAGAAGAAAAAAAAATATCGCTGTGCTCTTTAATTCCATTGGATTTCCTTTTTATTTGATTTGCAATTATACATAATCATTTTGTAATAATAGAGATCGGTTGATAAAAAATGGAGAAAATGTTAACACAGGTTCACGAGTTTGGAGCAGGAAAGAAACAAAAAAAATAATAATAATAGAGATAAAGGATACAGAGGTCAAGCGTATAATATAGATCCCTACTGTTTTTTTTAATTAATAATAATAATATATAATAACAATACTATTAATATCTAATAATATTAATAAAATTAATAATAATGATAAATATAATATTAATGATAATAATAATTGTAAAAATGATAATAATAATAATAATAATAATAATAATAATACCATACTAATTATGATAATATTAATATTTTATCGATAATAATAATATTAGTAATAATAATCTAATTTATACATCCAATTTCATCTTTATATGATATAAAGTGATATTATGAATACAAATATTGATATTTGACGATACAAATAACATTACTACAACAACTATATTTGTATTTAAATTTAATTTATTAATATCATCTATTATTATGTAATATTTAATAATTATGTAATATGTATTGTAACATATACTGAATATTATATATTTATGCATTTTAATATAAATATATTATAATATTTATTTACATACTAATTATATTATACTTATGTATGTAATTATGAAAAATATAAATGTTTTATATATGTAAGTATTATATATATTTATTAAAATAGTACATTATTTCATCATAGATATATTATAAATTTCTACATATACATAATATAATAATTATGTATAAAATCATATATATATATATAGTTATATTTATGTATATATGTATACTACCATATATATAAAATCATGTTTTAAATGTTGAGTAGATGATTAATTATGTATATTAAACAATTAACTACAAAGTATAACATTGTACATTTAATATTTTGATAACGTTGGTAAAATATGTTTGAATCATTTATATACAATATACTATATATATTCAAAATGAAAATCTTTAGTTATTAAATGTTATCTTTTATAATAACAAAATTACTTAATAGTTCATTAATACTAATATAATTAGTTTTATATATAATTATTTATATTTACATTCTTAGTTACAATTAAAGGTTCGTGAATCGTCGGAAATAGTTAAAGGTCAAATGTTATCATGAAATAGTTCAAACATAATGAGACTCGGTTTAATAGACTTTGCTTATCGAGTCGAATCATATAAGATTATGTTTAAATTTGGTCGGAAATTCCCGGGTCATCACAGTACCTACCCGTTAAAGAAATTTCGTCCCGAAATTTGAGTGAGGTCGTCATAGCTAACAATAAATATGTTTTCGTGACGAATATGAGTTGATAACTTGAGTTTTATCATCATTGAGTAATATGGATAAAAATAATTCAATTATTCGAAGAGTGCGAATGAAGCTATTCACAAAAGGATGAAATGAGAAACAAAGATTTGTTTTTAACTTTTGACGTAGTCAGGTTTGAATTTAGAAAATAAGGCGCGTCTTAACTTTTGACATTGCCTTGGTTGAATTCCGGAATTTAAGGGATTTAAAGAAAATCTTGAAGATCTATAAAATCTGATTCTTCGGGATTTATGGAAATTAAGATCTCTTTAATTAAATACGGTGATCTGCCCCGATTACTACGTCTGATATTTACAGTATAAATTAAGCTCTTCCTTTCCATTATTCTCACCATTCTTATACTTTCTTTCTTAGTTCATACATCCAAAAGATTCTGAAAATGATTAATCCAGTTCTGATCCTTGTCCTCATCCTTACTATCGCAACAATCATTCTCCTTTTCCAACTTCCACCAGAGGAATCTGCTTTCTTCTACTTCGCCCTCGGGATTATAATGTTTTTAATTCTCCCGTGTCTTTATGTTGCGATAAACATTGATATACACGGTTTGTAATTTATGTGTTGTTATCGGACTTTATATTCTCCCTTATATTTCAAAGCTCTATGCTTTTGTTTTCTCTTCCCGACTTCAAGTCAAGCGAATAATGGTCCAGAATTTATAGATATAGAGTTTCGAATGATTATAATGTTCTAAGCATGAAGGAACGTGATAGCACGATTTGATTTTCAAATTTATCAACATCACGGAAGATAGAACCATCAAGAATACATTTTCTTGATTTGTTACGGAGTTAAGTAGGATGAAAGAGTTATGTAACATGGCACATGATGACGTTATGATCTGTGAATCATCACGTTTCATTTAGAAACTCAGCATGACTTACTGTAATATAATCACGTTGATCAAGTGTCATTATATTATACTAACTCATGCATCAGTTCCCATCATTACTACAATAACATTCATATTTTAAGCTTGAAAATTTACAGAATATAGAAACTAACAGTTTCTATATGATGTAATACTGATAGCACGAAAAGATTAATGATTTCAGATAAGAATAGTTATAAAAATATCTCCAGAAATATGGAGGATATTTATAATGAAAGGTACGATAATATCTCAGAATATCTAAAGATCAGAGGATGATAGAAACTATTGTCTGCAAGGGTTTAGAGTAAGGAGCAAGTTATTCACTATAGACTTTAGCAGACATTGAATTATTTGGATTCTTTGAAGTCAAACTTATTCTTTGTGATTTATCCACGGCTTTCTTCATAGTTTCGCATAATCTGCTTTTCGGTACTATATTTTCTATTGAATGTTTCCAATATATTGATACACAGGAAGCACGAAGAGGTATATAATTTCGGACGAGAATATTTATGAAAATATCCTCAGAAATATCAAAGATATTGATGATGATATTTTGGAATTTCTAAGTTCGACGGTTGATGGAGAAAGATTTTCCGCAAGATTTTAACATGACTTCGGAGCAAGATATTCTCTAAAGATTTCAACGGATCCAGAATTACCTGAATCCTTTGAATATAGGATTTGGTCCTTGTATTTGTCCTTGGTCTCCTTCATGGGTAACTCAATCTGTTTTTCAATACCCAATTTTCTATCGAGCGTTCCTAACACTCCTTTCTTTATCATCAAACTTTTGTCCGTTTAGACCATCTACAATTTTTCTGTTTCCTCTGCATTTAATGCTATGATATCTGAATCATCGGTTATTAATCCGAGGTGGTTTCAGGAGAATTGTGTTTTTAGATGATTAAACGCTGATGGTAATATGATGGAATATGAAAGGTTACCTGGTAACAATAAAAGAGCACGCGTATATATAAACGTTATAATAAGGTTGTTTCGTACGAAAAGTCGAAGTTGACTTGTTGGAGTTGTGACAAAATTGGCTAATTTTGAAAAGGGATCGCAAAGTTGTTTTTGTTAATAAATGCCAAAGGATCTGACGCGGCTACGTGTTGAACTTTTACTCAATTGCCGAGAGTTTCTCAGGTGCATAACTATATGCATAAATCTTTCCTTCCGTAGATGAAGTGCGGTTGATTCATCCTATCGATTGAGGTGTTTTCAAGAATCATGAAAGGTTTGAACGCAGAATGTAATCGTGAAGATACAAATGAGGTTTAAGACGAAATCAAGTGGCAAACTTGAAGAATTGTTTAGTTTCATATGTTATATTCAATATTTTAATTCATTTTAATTGTCCAATGTTATTAGTCCACAGTCGATAGTCCACAGTTGACAGTGCAATCATTCATATATAGTTTAATATATAATATTTGAATTAATTAATACGTATCGTGACCCGTGTACATGTCTCAGACTCGATCACAACTCAAAGTATATATATTATTATAGAATCAACCTCAACCCTGTATAGAGAACTCGATCATTACTGCATATAGAGTGTCTATGGTGATTCCAAATAATATATATAGATGTGTCGATATGATATGTCAAAACCTTGTATACGTGTCCCGATATTTAAAGTGCGTAAAAAAAATAACAGAAATTAAATGACGATAAATAAAGTGCGTAAAGTAAATAACAGAAATTAAATGACAATAAATAAAATTGCGAGAATATAAATTGCGATAAAATAAATTGCGATAAATAAAATGTAATACGGAATTAACAGTTAGCTAGGAACAGTTAGCTAGGATTTTGTTAGCGTGGTTTCTTAATAAAATTTAATATTGTTAATTAGTCTGTTTCTAATCAATTTTTATTGTGTCCATTATTTCTTCATTATGCCACTAGTTGGATTCTGATAGGTCAAAATTCAAATATGAAATTGAATTTGAATGAAAATAGTTATTCTTTGGTGAACGGATAAGTATCCCGGTGGTTGTAAATAGGATAGTGAATAACTGTTGAATCAGATTCGAAGAATATACAGTGTAACTTATTAATGTGAAATTTAAATATTCCTCGGGTATTACCTACCCGTTAAAATATTTTTATTATTAACAGTTTGTACAAAAGAATTTTTAATTACAATCTTTATGAAAACATATATACATATATATTTTCTTCAGATGTAATCATGAATTTAATGAGTTAACATGATATTAAACTCATTTAGTTTTCAGTTGGAACTAGAATAAATAATCTCTAAAACATTAGAGATTACATAATCACCATGTCGAACGAAGATAACTGATGTAGAATGTCATGTAGAATGATGATTATACTCGAGGTATAGATTGAGATGTTGAGGCATGTGATATTGAAATTTGGGTTGTTGGTGGTACCGTTGGTGCCGGTGATTTGGATGAAGCTGGTACGTTTTGCACCATATTTTCCAAGACTACAACTTATGCGCGAAGTTCGTTAACTTCTTCTATTACACCGGGATGATTGTCGGTTCGGACGAGCGGATGAATGAGGTTTAGAATCTGAGATAGTATATGATCGTGATGAGATACTTTGGAAATGAGAGAGAAAATGGTGTCTCGAACAGGTTCGCCGGTAAACGTTTTAGGTCCATTGTCAAGAGGTGAATTTGGTTAGTGGAAATGATCGCCTTCTTCGCGTTTCCATTGATTAAGTCGACTACGAACCCATCTCCAATTCATTCAGAATAGATGATGGCTAATTGATCGATTCATTCCGGTTACTCTGCTTTCGGAGCTCGAGTGGAAATCCATATCGAAATAGCTGTCGGAATAACTATCGAAATAGCTATCGAAATCAGATGGACTCGAACTGGTTGAGGGATTCATCTCGTACGATCAGATGAAGGATTTTCGATAAGAAATAGATTATAGGATGTAGATTAGTACCCTGCAATACATAATTTACATATGCATATATAATACTAAAATCCCATAAGCTACGGAGGAATCTACGGAAGCTGTCAGGCAAAGGTAACAATAACAGATACGCTAAGATATGAATTTAACTATACACTGTCTATGCAATAAAGGCAGTAAGACGTGTCTTAGACTTTAAGGATGATAAGCAAATAATTTTTCGACACTAAATGATAAGCAAAACTTTTGACATGCAAACACGGTCGAAGTCCAGACTCATTAATGCATTCTAACGACTATCAGTTAGACTCACTAATGCAAGACCTGGTTCGGACATGATATAAATTTCGAAGTACTAAAACATCCGGTACTTTGGATGGGGCTTGTTGGGCCCGATAGATCTATCTTTAGGATTCGCGTCAATTAGGGTGTCTGTTCCCTAATTCTTAGATTACCAGACTTAATAAAAAGGGGCATATTCGACTTCAATAATCCAACCATAAAATGTAGTTTCACGTACTTGTGTCAATTTCGTAAAACAGTTATAAAAGTTGCGCATGTATTCTCAGCCCAAAAATATAAAGGGTAAAAAGGCAAATGAAACTCACGATACTGTATTTTGTAGTAAAAATACATATGACGTCATTGAACAATGCAGGGTTGGCCTCGGATTCACGAACCTATATCAATTGTGTATATATTAATACGTATAATGTAAGTTACAAAATTTCATTTATTAATATGTATTATTTATATATTATAGTTTTGTAGAATTTATTCTAACCTTTATTTTAAAACGTATACTTATATTATATTTTAAGTTATATTTTATATATATATCGATTTTATGTATATATATCTATAATGATTTACGTTTATATAAATAGTGACATTAATATATTTATATACATATATTTGTGGTTAGTATTGTATTTATGAAATTTTATTAGTTTGTTATGTGAATTATTAATACAATCCTAGTATATACCATAAGTATATATATAGTGTACAAAAGATTTATTTGTTAAAATAATAATTTAGATAATAATGATTTACTAATAATAATAATAATTTTATTAATAATGATAATACTAATAGCAAAAAAAATGAAAATGATAACTGTTAATGATACTAATAATAATAACTCTAAAATAATATTAATACTAATACCATACTTATGTTAATAATAAGGGTTCTAATATTTATAAAATGATAAATGATAATCATAATAATACTAGTAAATATTAATGATGATACTGATAAATATGATATTATTAATTGTAAATGTACTGATGATACTATTATTTATAAACCGGTACAAATTCTAATATTGATGATAATAATATATTTTTATTTCCTTCATAATAATAATAATAATGATAATCATAATCATAATCCTAATGATGATAAAATACTAAAATGATAAGTTTATTACTAATAATAATATTATTAATACCTATCATAATAATAATAGTAATGTCTATAATACTTTCAAATATGATAACAAGTATGATACTAATAATAACAATAACAATAACAATCAAAACAATCACAATAATAATAATAATACTAATAATAATTAATATATAATAACAATAATAAAATTAGAAAAGAAAACTACCTCACATGAAAAGAGTTTCAAAAAAAAAAAGAAGAAGCTACCGTCCTCTGGACTCGATCTCGTGACCACATGCTCACACGCAAACACTCTCGACCATCCCACCAATTCTGATTCTCTGTACTAATATCGAATTTAAATTTTATATATAAACTGTTTTTCTTCTATTCCTCTTCTTCTCCACAAGTCTCATGGATTCAACAAAACATCAATAACCAAAAAAAAAAAAAAAAAAAAAATCAGGGTTCCTTTTAAAGCTTCAAAACATTACAGAAAAAAAATAATTTGGGTTCTAAAATAAAAAAAAAAAAAAACACTAAAGGCCTACTGCAGCGTCGGTTCTTGGAACAAAACAAAAAAAATTGATTTCGTAATAGATAACATTATAGATAATGTTTATAACACGAAATAGTTTTCTAAACATGTATAAAAACTACTGGAATCGTCAATTTGATCAGAAACATATACACGAACGCGAATTTGTCTCAAGAACAATTGTTGACTTTTTTTAAACTAAACTTTGACTTCAAAATTCAAGATCGATATAAAGATTTGAGAGTTGAGATTTTGCAGATAGATTCAAAGAAAGATTTCTAACCTTTCTGCATTTTTAGATTTTGAAACTTTATTCGAAATTGAATTAAGAGAAAAAAAAATTGGAGCGTGCAGAGAAGAAGAAAAAAAAAATATCGCTGTGCTCTTTAATCCCATTGGATTTCCTTTTTATTTGATTTGCAATTATACATAATCATTTTGTAATAATAGAGATCGGTTGATAAAAAATGGAGAAAATGTCAACACAGGTTCACGAGTTTGGAGCAGGAAAGAAACAAAAAAAATAATAATAATAGAGATAAAGGATACAGAGGTCAAGCGTATAATATAGATCCCTACTGTTTTTTTTAATTAATAATAATAATATATAATAACAATACTATTAATATCTAATAATATTAATAAAATTAATAATAATGATAAATATAATATTAATGATAATAATAATTGTAAAAATGATAATAATAATAATAATAATAATAATAATAATACCATACTAATTATGATAATATTAATATTTTATCGATAATAATAATATTAGTAATAATAATCTAATTTATACATCCAATTTCATCTTTATATGATATAAAGTGATATTATGAATACAAATATTGATATTTGACGATACAAATAACATTACTACAACAACTATATTTGTATTTAAATTTAATTTATTAATATCATCTATTATTATGTAATATTTAATAATTATGTAATATGTATTGTAACATATACTGAATATTATATATTTATGCATTTTAATATAAATATATTATAATATTTATTTACATACTAATTATATTATACTTATGTATGTAATTATGAAAAATATAAATGTTTTATATATGTAAGTATTATATATATTTATTAAAATAGTACATTATTTCATCATAGATATATTATAAATTTCTACATATACATAATATAATAATTATGTATAAAATCATATATATATATAGTTATATTTATGTATATATGTATACTACCATATATATAAAATCATGTTTTAAATGTTGAGTAGATGATTAATTATGTATATTAAACAATTAACTACAAAGTATAACATTGTACATTTAATATTTTGATAACGTTGGTAAAATATGTTTGAATCATTTATATACAATATACTATATATATTCAAAATGAAAATCTTTAGTTATTAAATGTTATCTTTTATAATAACAAAATTACTTAATAGTTCATTAATACTAATATAATTAGTTTTATATATAATTATTTATATTTACATTCTTAGTTACAATTAAAGGTTCGTGAATCGTCGGAAATAGTTAAAGGTCAAATGTTATCATGAAATAGTTCAAACATAATGAGACTCGGTTTAATAGACTTTGCTTATCGAGTCGAATCATATAAGATTATGTTTAAATTTGGTCGGAAATTCCCGGGTCATCACATATAAATGGCGTTTAATGGCTAAAAGAGTTAAGATTAGCTATTTCGGGAACGCGGGAAGTGATTTCATAAGTTTTGGACTTGTGAGTATTGTTTTATGCTTAATAGGGTGTAAAACACACTTTAGGACCAAATGGGCGGGTCGTGTGTTTAAATGAGTGATCGAATGACCAAACCATGTTTAAATGATGTTGTTGAGGCATAATCACAAGTCATTTGTGATTATGAAGGTTTTCGAGCGAAAAATGGTTTTTGGTCAAAGTTGGTCAATAGGATGTTCTAGGAGAACATATGTATTGTTTAAGTCGAACAAGCATTGTGAGTAGCTTATTTGCATGTATACTTTGCGTAGGTGATTTGCGTGAAGTCGGTGGAAGAAGTTAAGATCGCGGGATACGTTCTTCAAGTATTTCAAGGTGAGTGGAATATTTATACGCTTATGTATATAATTTGGTTGCTTGTGTGCGGGGTGGTAAGTGATATCCGTTAGGATTCACTTTTCGTGGACCACATTTGAGTTGGAAAAAATATAGTGAGTGATATCCGCGTGGATAGCTCTTCGTTGGCTATATTCGTTTTGGATATGTAGCGAGTGGTTAATGTTTGACCTATCACTCTTCGTCGGCTACATGTGTGCGTTTGGATATGTGACGAGTGGTTAATGTTTGACCTATCACTCTTCGTCGGTCACATGTGTATATTTAGTTTGTGGCGAGTGATTAACGTTTGACCTATCGCTCTTCGTCGGCCACATGTGTGTTTGGGTAAGTGGTGAGTGTTAACCGTTTAGGGGTTCGCTCTTCGTTGGCCACTTATCGTGGGATGGTAAGCGGTTCCGCTTTTCGTCAGCCATCCTTGTGATTGAGGTAAGTGTTAACATTTCGGTTGCACTTTTCGTAGGCCTCATAGTGCGTAGTGGTGAGTAGTTAAAGATTTTGACCTACTACTCTTCGTCGGCCACTTACGCGTGCGATGGGTGGTGAGTAGTTAACGATTTTGACCTACTACTCTTCGTCGGCCACCATCGAGTCGAATGTCGACATTGGGTATATTGGGATGTGTAATTTTATTAGCATTGTACGTATTCGTTTTTGGCATGTATTATTGTTGAGATCTCTATACTAATGATGTTGACTTGTTGTACGTACGATTAATCGTTTATTTGTTATTGCGGTTTGCTAATGTTATTGTGTTGTTGTGTAGGTGTATGCAAGTAATTAGATTATGTATGTATGCGTATAAGTATTGCATTCACTAAGCATTAGCTTACCCTCTCGTTGTTTACATTTTTAGGTTCGAAGGCGGACGTGGCAAGGGTATGCTCGGGATTAGATGATTTTCCCATTTTTGATGCTTGCTTGGATTCGACCTAGGATTGGGTAGTTTATCCCCAACATCATGCTCGTAGTTTGTTGGAACTTAAACTCATTGGGTCGAAGTTGTATTTTGTATTAAAAGGGGTATTTTGGGCATATGTGGGCCCGCGATGTAAAACTCGTTTTAATTAATTAATCATGTTAGTTTTACTTATATTAATGTGTTGTAAAAAGCGTTTCGTCTGAAAGTGTGGAGAACGAGTCTATCTTTTTCGCATTTAAAAAGCCCGGGGACAGGCCGTTTTGGCGCGGCGCGCCAGATAGGGGGCGCGGCGCGCGGGGTCACTGTACAGCAAATTTTTTTTTTGTTTGTATTTTCACGGGGTTTGGTCGAGGGTTGGTTTGGGTTGTTACAATTTTCTTCAAATACTCAACACCCTCACCGTCGAACGTCTCTTAAACTTGATGCTGCTACACTATTATTCTTTTGCTTCCTCTTTACAACTGTTGCAAACAACCACCATTAAATCACTTATGGCTGCTACAGCTTCGATGCTTCTGTATTCATGTTTAAAACTGGGACAAATACCCATCATCATCATCACCACAAAACCATCATCTCTACTGCTACATCGTGGGTCACTATGTTTCTGTTTCGTTGAAGCACCACCATGAACATCCCCACTATCTGTTTCTATTTCCTGTCTACACGAATACCCTACAACCACCACCTTTATCATTTTTTTTTCCGATTAATTGTTGCTACACGACTGGTTAACTGTTTCTGTTTCAGTCAAATACCACCATCAGATCGACCTCACCACCATTAATCACCATCACCTCTTAAACACCACATGTTACATCGATTACCTTCTACAGCGACGTATGCTGTGCTTCTGTTCCTAAAACTGTAACAATAATTAAATTATTAAGTAATATGATGATTATAGATGATGATGAGCTGTAAAGACGTGTTTGTTGTTTTCAATTATCAGACGAACCCCACCTTTTATTCTTTCTGTGGAACAAGTTAATCGATTGGGCTAAATAAATTATTGGACTGTTGCACCTGCTACTGCTCCATTATTTTTCTGTATTGAGACGATCATAGCAAGAGTCCATTGGGCATATGGACTAGCCCACTAGTTTCTCGAATCCAGCTGGAATTAGTTGGATATATGCGGCATGTTTACTTTATTGGGCTCCGGATTGTTGGGCTTGAAATAACGATGTCACCTATGGTCGACTAAATTATGAAGTAAAGAGGATAACCAAAAAGAATGGATAAATAAATATAGGATACGAAATAAAACAGAAAAGAACGAATGGAAGAATGGCTAAGGGTCTTATGGGTTGAACGAGGGGTCACGGGTTCGAGTCTCGTCTGGGCAATTCTTTTTAGGAAAGGCTTTTAAAAGGGTATATACTCTTAATTCTATTATTATTATTAGTAATTAATATGATTATTATTAATGTTATTGTTATTATGATTATAATTAGTATTGTTATTATTATGATTATGATTATTATTGTTATTATTAACATACTTACAATTATTACTAGTATTACCATATTTATAAATAATATCATCATTAGTTTTAGTATATGTATTATTTAAATAATTATTATTAATTTTATCATTTTAAGTATCGCAATTAATATTATAATTATTATTATCGTTGTAATTGTTAGTATTATAATTATTATTATTAATAATATCATATCTATAATTATAAGTATTAGAGATGTTATCAACATTAGTATTTTTGTAAGTATTATTAAGATTATTATAAACTGTATCCTTTAAATATCATTATTATTATGATTATTAGTATTAGTATTATCAATATTATTAAACATTAAAGTTATCATGAAAATAAAAGTTTTAAAGATATTATATGTATGTATTAATCATATTAACACTTTTTATATAAATATTCATAAATAACAAATTAGGTATTTTTAATTAGATATATATATTAATATAACTATATAAATATTAATCATTTTGAATATATACATAAATTAAATATAATATAGATAATATATAATTTAGGATATAATAAATAAATTTGTTCAGTTACGATTATATGTTTTAATATATATATATATATATATATATATATATATATATATATATATATATATATATATATATATATATATATATATATATATATATATATATATATATATATATATATATATAATATAGGTTCGTGAATCCAAGGCCAACCCTGCATTGTTCAGTTGTTCAATGCCGTTATATGTATTTTTACTACAAAATACAGTATGGTGAGTTTCATTTACCTTTTTACCCTTTATATTTTTGGGCTGAGAATACATGCGCAATTTTTATAAATGTTTTATGAAATAGACACAAGTAATTGAAACTACATTATATGGGTGAATGATCGAAGCCGAATATGCCCTTTTTTGCTTGGTAACCTAAGAATTAGTAAACCGATCTACTAATTGACGCGAATCTTAAAGATAGATCTATTGGGCCTAACGAACCCCATCCAAAGTACCGGATGCTTTAGTACTTCGAATTCATTTTTATCATGTCTGAAGGATTTCCCGGAATGATAGGGGATATTCTTATATGCATCTTGTTAATGTCGGTTACCAGGTGTTCACCATATGAATGATTTTTGTCTCTATGCATGGGACGTATATTTATGAGAAATGGAAATGAAAATCTTGTGGTCTATTAAAATGATGAAAATGAATGATTATGATAAACTAATGAACTCACCGACCTTTTGGTTGACAATTGAAAGCATGTTTATTCTCAGGTATTAAAGAAATCTTCCGCTGTGCATTAGCTCATTTTAAGGATATTATTGGGAGCCATTCATGGCATATTTCGAAAGACGTTGCATTCGAGTCGTTAAGTTCATCAAGATTATTATTATTAGGTCAATTATAGTTGAATGTATTATGAAATGGTATGCATGCCGTCAACTTTTATTGTAAAGAAAGTTTGTCTTTTAAAAACGAATGCAATGTTTGTAAAATGTATCATATAGAGGTCAATTACCTCGCGATATAATCATATGTTATTGTATTCGTTCTTATGGATTAGGACGGGTCTTTACAAAAAGGTAGAGTTTTAGTCAATATATAGTTAATGAAAATCAAGATATTCATTGAAAATACATGTTTCAACCTCGCCAAAGACATGATTCTCTTTAAAGTCTTGTAACATACTTTCTAACTTCATTTCAAATAGCGAACACAATATTTTGGTTATGTCTTCGGGTCAGAAATTCTGATTATGCAAGAAACGGACAATTTCGCGCCACTTTGGATTGCAAGTAACATTTATGAACACTTTGGATTGCATCATATACGTATAACCTATGATAAAAATTCAAAGGAGACATGAGTGCAAGAAGTCAACAGAACATTGAAAAAAGTCAACAAAAAATTGAAAAAAGTCAAATTGATAGCCGGATATTTCAATCTTACACATTTTTAATAATCTAAAATTGAGAGCCGGATATTACAATATCATTAAATAAATCTCTATGAAGAAATGTTTATGAAACATAATTGAGAAAAAAATTAAACCTGGCCGAAATCTCGATTTGAATTGGAGAGAAAATCAGATATGGAAAAAGAATGTGATTGCAAAAGAAAATGAGGAAGAGACACAGATTTTGAATTTTTTTCAGTTTGTAGATCTAAGCTTTTGATTTTTAAAAATTTATAGAGAAAGAATTAAGAATCTTTGATTTCAAATTTCAAATTTTAAAAACCTACACACATACATTGAAATTTCTTGAAAGATGTGTACTTGAGTGATTTTTTAATAAAAAGAATTTTTATTTCTTTTGGCACTTGGTGATAGATATATCTTGTAAAAAGTAAGTCTTGGTACCTTCCCCATACACTTAGGCAATTTAAAAAATTAATTAAAAAATTAAATTAAGTCATGTGGATGGCTGATGTGGTCTATGTTTTACAATTTTAGGTTTAGTTTGAGGTAAATAAAATAGAAAAAATTGTAACATATATTATTTATTTTTTTGAGACAAACCTGTCTCCTATATGTCCCTTAAATCATTAGAGATTCACAAATCGGCCAACGTAAAACCATTTTATATTAAAACCTCTCTCGTATGCGTTCCACGGGGAATAAGCTGCAAAGGTTATATAGTATTTTATATTGTAAATGAAATAAGTAATATAGACGGTCATTGTAAAAAAGAGTGTATTGGGCTAAATTTGTAAAGTACGTAGAATACACTATACAAAAACGTTGATTAATTATGTTCTAACATTTATTCATAATTCGCTCAAATGTTTCCACGCTATTTTCTTTCCTATTTGAAGATGTACCATCCATAATACACATAAACTGCACAATAAAAGAAAAGTATGAGAATGAAATGTTAGAATCTAAATAAACGGAATGATGATCTGTAATATTTTGGAAACTCTTTATATCGAAATGTAATATATATTGAAATTTTTTAATTTCACAAGTTTACTAAAAACATATTTTGGAAAATTATTTTAAGATCAGCCCATGCAAAAATATTTGAAGGGAAACAACTTTTTAAAAACATGAAATTTTAAATGTTATACTCAGTAAGTCATATTCATGCTCAAAACATGGTTAATATATTTCCAAAACTAAAGATAACAATGTAAATTTAAACCATTCCATTAACATTATAATAATAGCTAAACAATCAAAGGTTTAATAAGTAGTAAAATAAACATAAAATCACATAGTTTAAACGAAGCATCAGTAACATAATTAAATAAAAATTTAGGACATGTTTTTGATTCAGTTTCATAAAAAAGGACCACAAACATCATATTTTCGACGACTAACATTCCTTCGTCCACTTGATCTTTTCACCCTCTTTGTCACATTCTTAAGCACAAACATTAATTTACTCGGCATGTAGACAACTTCACATTCATCACCAACTCCAAGGTTGTTTTTTTTAGAAAAGGCAGCCAGTCACCAGAAATGCTCAACTTTGGTGGTTTTGAACCTTTAACCGGTATGAAGCACCACATCACTTTAACACCATCTGCGTTAACAATGTCCACAGAACAACTATTTTCAACTCCAGGAATGTTATAGAACTCAAGTGAAATACGCTATATAAAACCAAATAAAAAGTACAGCATTAGAAAACATTTTAGCGGAATCTGAATGAAATCTTTGTGTAACATATAGAAATTATAATTAAAATAAATATTAAGAATAAATATGCGTTAATGAAATTGAGTTTGAGCATATTAATTAATTTAAAAGGAGAAAAATCATACAAAACATCTTGATTTGAGGATTTTAAACTTAATGAAAGATCTTCCACGTTAGATGTTGAAGGAACTTCATGGTGCTGATGTTGTTGTACAACAGAAGTAGAAGCTGCATTCATAAGTGTGGTTGATGGTTTATGAGGCGGCTTAGTTCCAAGGTAGCTTATAAATAGAAAATTATCATTGTCTACAGGCTTGAAGATCAAAATGCTAAACTGCTGGAGCTTCATTGTTTCCACAAAAGTTCTCCATCCGGTTGTAAACATTAGCTGCACACCATCAGAACTGATCTCTATGATCGAACGATTAACCGTGCTGGTATTAATAAAGACTTCGTAAGGAGGAACTGTATTGTGATATGTCATGTCTGTGACGACCCGAAAATTTTCAACCAAATTTAAACTTAGTCTTTATATGGTTTCGACACGATAAGCAAACTCTGTAATGTTGAGTCACAAAAACTTTTGAACTGTTTACATGGATTCATTTAACATCAGACTATTCCCGACAATTCACGAACAATTGCTTGTAAATAAATATGTGTATCATATAAATATAAATATAAGTATATAAATAATATTTTGAATTAATAAAGTATACTTTATTTAATTGGAATTTAAAATGTAAAATAATACCTAGAATAATTAAGCTATTATTAAAATAAATACATATATATAAATATATAAATATATATGTTATTATGAACCTATATATGATTTCTATTAAAGATATATAAAATATATAAATATTAACAATTCAAAAAATGTCATCACATAATATAATCTTACATAAATGGTATTATATTTAATTGCAAGTTTGAAATATAAATTGTTATATTAATATTATTATCATTATTTTTGTTATTGTTAATATTGATATAAATATATGTATTATTGATATTATCAGTTCTAATATATATATATATATATATATATATATATATATATATATATATATATATATATATATATATAAAATTTGATATGAAAAAGTCATTATTGTTATCATCATTAATCATATAACTGATAAGATTATTATTATCATTTTATCATTATCATTATTAGTAATTAAATTTATTCAAATTATCATTATTGTTAGTAATAATAGTTTGTAAATATCACTTAGTATTAATAGTCTCTTTATTAATAATATTATTAATAATATTATTATTAGTATTATTAATAACATTAATATTTATACACGATATAGATCAAAATTCAAGAATTATATATATATATATATATATATAGACAAGATATATAAATATAAATTATTATCAGTAATAATATTATTATTAACTTTAGTTAATATCATTCAATGTTATTATAATTATTATTAATTTAATTATTAATAGTAATATTAATAAATTTATTATTGTTATTAGAATTATTGATGTAATTATCATTAGTATTAATTTTATTATTATGATTATTATTAATATATATTTATTTATTTAATGATACAAATTATATGTAATCGTATATCTATACTCAGATTTTGTTTCCCATCTTAATCAGACTCTAACAAACTTTGTCATCTGTCACAACCCAGAAATTTCAGTCAAATTTAAACTCTGATAACTCCGACAAGATAAGAAAATTGATGTGTTGCATTAAAATATTTTCATACATTTAATTAACCTCTGGACTTTACCCGACGATTCACGAACAACCTATAAGTTAAAACTTGAACCCGTCATGATTTATATATGATTTTACTTTCTTAAACGAAGACGTTTTATGATATAATAATTTCTATTATTATAACCTTTTAATAAAATGATTTTGAATATAATTAGTTTTGGAAAACTAAATTTTATAATATTTATATACGAAATGATTAAAAATTTACTATTAAACGATGCCATTTCAAATTAAAAATTTTACGTATTAAGTCGTTTTATTTTTATGATATAATTTTTGTAAATTTTTTTAGAAACGAAGTTAAATTAAAAATGTACAAGTTGTAAAGCACAACGTACAACAACGTAACTTAAATAGTTGAATTGAAATTAATTAATTTACTATTCACATGAAAGCGACATGATAGAAATTATTAATTATAAGTTACATAGAATACCCCTGAAGTATTTAATAAATACGACTTTTTAAAATTTTAATATTCGATTTATGAATCATATTATTTTATTATAATTATTATATTATATTTATATTATTATTTTATTATTATATATATTAAAAATGATGTCGACACAAGAAACATCCAAATTGATAATGGATGTGGCGTTCTTTTTATTATTTTTAATTTACACATTATTATTATTATTATTATTATTATTATTATTATATTATTATTTTATATATATATATATATGAACGTAGGAACTTGGATTTGCAGAATATTAAAAACACAACACACACACAACTTATATATATATATATATATATATATATATATATATATATATATATATATATATATATATATATATATATATATTACGTAGTTATTATTACTCTTATTATCATTATTAGTTTTAATATTATCAATTATTATTAGTATTATACATAAAATACTACTACGAGGTTATGTCTAAACGATTCCAAAAATGGTTTTCAAGCGGGATAGAGCTAAAGAAATTATGGGTTATAGCTATGGAGGTTATGGGTAATGTTCATGGGTATTATTCGCAAGTCAAACCTAGTGTTTATCATCTCAGTTGCGTCTACGTACTTTCCTGCAATATTGAATCACAATATTGATACGTGAGCATTTATATCATATCTTTTATATATTAATTATGTATCCATGTCTAGTGCTCGAGTATATATATTTATGCATGCTTATATGCTAAATTTCATCGTTAAACAGTTTATAATGAATCACGAATTAAATACATATATTACTGGTAAAAGGTATATGATATACATGTTTTTGGAAAGCTAATGAAAAATCAATAACTTTTCATTTAGATATCGAATAATTTCGATGAACGGATTAAAAGATATGATCAACTGAATTATGATTGACGTTAATTGAAATTGCTTTTGAATCTGCAATTAAGATTTAAACAACTTGTTTATGAGATTGATAAATTGGATTTTTGAATATTACCAACCGAGTAAATGAATCCTTATATAAGGTACGTCTCGTTTTGTTAAACTTTTGTCAAAATTGACTTTTTGAAACGACTTTGGATAACTTTTGTATGTCGATCTCGAGCATTAGGATTGTGATACACTATGACCCGACCTAGCTTGATAGACATTTATTGACCAACATATGTTCTCTAGGTTGAGATCTACGGTTATTTGGTAATCAGAGTTTCAGTCACATTTTGGTGAACGACTTTATATGCTGCTAAGGTGAGTTTCATTTGCTCCCCTTTTAAATGCTTTTGCAATATATATTTTTGGGCTGAGAATACATGCACTTTATTTTAAACAATGGACACAAGTACATACTAAATTATATACTGAGTTTGAACCGAAAATCCCTTAGCTTTGGTAACTAGTAACTGCCGGTTATAAGAACTGGTGGGCGCGAGTAGTAGTATATGGATCCATAGGGCTTGATATCCCCGTCCGAGCTAGAGCACTAGCCTTTTAACGGACGTATACTATTTGAGAAGCGTACACATTGGTTTGCGTGTATTATTAAGATGATTATACAAAGGGTACAAATTATATATACGTTAAATTTAGTTACCAGGGTGCTCAATCTTATAGAATATTTTGATAAACGTTTCTGGATGAAACAACTGAAATCTTGTGATCCACCTTTATATACAGATTATGGGAAACACTAAAACTATGAACTCACCAACCTTTGTGTTGACACTTGTTAGCATGTTTATTCTCAGGTTTCCTATAAGTCTTCCGCTGTTTGTTTATATGTTAGACAAGCTATGAGCATGGAGTCGTACATGGCATATTTTTCAAGGAAACGTTGCATTCACCAAATCATCACCATGTATCTTATTTTGACTGCATTGTCAACGGAAGTACTATTGTAAACTATTATTTACGGTGATTATCTATATGTAAAAATCATCAGATGTCAAAAACCTTTTATTTAAATATTCATTTATGGTGTGCCTTTTCAAAAGAATGCAATGTTTACAAAACGTATCATATAGAGGTCAAATACCTCGCAATGAAATCAATGAATGACGTATTGTCCATATGGATTTGGAGCGATCGTCACAGTTGGTATCAGAGCGTTGGTCCTAGTGAACCAGGTCTTGCATGAGTGTGTCTAACTGATAGTTGTTAGGATGCATTAGTAAGTATGGACTTCGACTGTGTCTGCATTTCAAAAGTTTTGCTTATCATTTCTTGCCGGAAATTACCTGCTTATCATTCTTAGTCTAGACACGTCTTACTGCATTGATTGCATGACTAGTGTATAGACAAAATTTGTATCATAGCGTATCTGCTAATTCATATCTTAGCGTATATGTTACTGTCAACTTTGCCTGACAGCTTTCGAAAGTTCCTCCGTAATTTACGGATCCCTTGTATTATATATAGGTATTCTATATAATTAGAATATCATCCGATATCTAAAAATCATTTCATATCAAAAATCCTTTATCTAACCGTGTTAGATGAATTCCGCATCTAGTTCGAATTCCTCAGATTCCAACAGCTATTCCGATATGGATTTCCACTCGAGCTCCGAAAGCAGCGTAACTGGAATGGATCAACCAATTAGCCATCATCTATTCTGGATCTTATTCATCCGCTTATCCGAACCGCCAATCATCCCAGTATAATAGAAGAAGTCAACGAGCTTCGCGCTCGGGTAGTGGCTTCGGAGAATATGGTGCAAGGATTACAAACACCAGCAGCAGCACCAGCAGCATAACCAGTACCACCATCATCAACACCAACAGTACCATTACCACCACCAACAACAACATCCCCATCACACGCCTTAACATCTCAATCTGTACCTCGGATATCAACATCATACGCACCATAGATACCAAGGAGTACCAACAATAATAAACGATGAAGTATTGATTCATAACTTCATCGGAGAAACATTCTACGACGATTATGTAATTTCTAAAGTTTAGAGATTATCTATTCTAGCCTTAACCATAAATCAGATAGAGTAGAAACCCTGATCGGAATGGTGTATGATTTATAAGCTAGACTTGTTATATCACAACATCAACAGTACCATCAGCATCATCAGCACCGTCAGTACCGTCAGCATCGTCAGCACCAGCAGCATCTGCTACATCACAAGCTCCGTCAGTTCAAGAATCACCGTGGACATCATTACGAATCAATAACGCGTATATTGTATCAACCAGTTATGAAATATTAACTCATTCCCTCTGAAGAATTTATATATATATCTTATATATATAAATTTTTAAAACCATCATAAATCTTTTTGTACTAAGCTATTATGTATGAATTGAAAAAAAAAAAGTAAATATTACTTGGTTAAATTCATATTACTAATATGCTATGATGTACATCCTTTGTTAACAACTTAACCTTCGTTAACTACAATCTCTATTTCAACTCAATGAATTCCATTTCCTAATAAACCAAGTGTATTATTCAATTACATAATTGATTTTACATTTTCATTTTCGATGTACTCGAAACTTTCCAGAAAACATCATCTGTACCTTGTAAGGTTCACAAAAAAAAATTCCTCGAGCATCAACATCATTCACCAAGGAATAAGAATAATTAATGAAGTATCGATTACATTAGCGAAATACTCCGCAAAGATTATGTAATCTTTAATGTTTTAGAGATTAATCACTTCTAAGTCAAGCCGAAAAAAAAATGAGCTTAATATGATATTAACTCATTAAATCTGTATTACATCTGAAGAAAATATACATACATATATTTTCATAAAGACTGTAATGAAAATTGTTTTGTACAAAATATTACTTGTGAAAATTTTTAACGGGTAGGTAATACCCGAGAAATATTTAAGTTCGCAGTTAATATGTTACACTATACATTCTTCAACTTTGATTCAAAAATTATTAACAATACTCACAACGATATACAATCGTTTTCATACAAATTCAATTACATATTTTGATATTGACGGATCAGAATCCAAGTCATAACTCTGAATCGGTGACATCATTCTTAGATCTCTACATCTTTCAAAGCTATACTTTGACTTCAAAACTGTTTAAGATCCTTTAGCGTTGTTTTTACCGAAAATAATCTTGCAATCCCTTTTCAAAGTATCCAGTTTTACCACACTTCCAACCAGTCAACTTCAACTTTTCAGATTAACTTTATTATAACTTTGACATATACGTTTTTGTTACTGGGGAACCTTTTATGTTCCACCACATTAGCAGTAAATTTACCAACAACTTCATTGATCATTGACCTTCCGAAAAATCCTTATACTCATTGAAACCCTATCATGTACTCATCCACGTCTTGTAACGGTAATTGCCATACCAACTATCGGGAATTAGCAATCAGTATTTTGAATCTCGCAGCATTTTCTATGACAACAATTATATATAGATAACATCTATCTTCTAGACTTACACACTTCAAATGTGAAGTTTCTGAAAAACATCCCAAACTATGAACTAGTTCTCTGAAATTGAAACATTGCTGATGAAGTAGCAAAAACTGTAAACGACCTTAACAGTCAAAAGTTTGATGATAAAGAATAGTATGGTGGTAAAGCTGAGAAAAAGAGAAGGTTTGGAACTGAAAAACGGGTTGAGCAAAGTATGAAGGAAGCTGTAGACAAATCACAAGGACGAAATCTACCTTTAAAGAATCCAAATGATTCAGTGTCTACTGAAACCATTAGTAAGAACCTTACTTCTTATTCTAAACCTTCACAGACAGATTTTCAGCATCATCCTCTAAAAAAAATAAAAAAAAATCTAAGATATTATCGTACCTTCCATTATAAATATCTTCCATATTTCTGAAGATATTTTCATAATTATTCTTATCTGAAACCATTCATCTCTTCGCGCTATCTGTGTTACATCCTAAAAGAAACTATTTTAGTTTCTAAATTCTGAAACCTTCAAGTTTAAAATATGAATGTTTTGAAGTAGTGTTGGGAACTGAAGCATGAATTAGTATAATATAACGACACTTGATCAATGTGATTATATTACAATAAGTCATGCTGAGTTTCTAATGGAACGTGATAAAGGTTCACAGATCCCACCCTCATCATGAACCATGTTACATAACTCTTTCATTCTATTTAACCTCTAAATATATCAAGAAAATATTTTTCTTGATGATTCGGTCTTTTTCAGATATTCTGGTAATTTGACAAATCAAGATCGTGCCATTACAATTCCCTTCTTAGAACATTAACTATGTTCATCCAAAACTCCATACCTACGAATTCTGGACCACTATTCGCTTGACATAAAGTCGGGAAGAGAAAACGAAAGCATGAAGCTCCAAAATATAATAGAGAATATAAAGCCCGATAACAACACTTAAATTATAAACCGTGTATATCAATAAGTATTGCAACGTAAAGACACGGGAGAACTAAAAACACTATAAAGCCAAGAGTATAGTAAAAGTGAATAGATTCCTCCGGCGACAGATGAAAAAGAAGAATGATAGATATGAAAGTTAGGAGTATATCAAGAATCAGAACTGGATGAAGCATTTTCACAATCTATTAAAAAGTATTAAATAAGGAAGAAGATTATAAGAGTGGTGAAAATAAATGAAACGGAAGAGGTCAATTTATAGCGAAATATCAGACATAGCAATCAAGGCAGATTACGCATTTAATCAAAGAAAATCCTAATTTCCGCAAATTCCGAAGAATTAAATCTTATTTAAATAATGAAGATTTTCTAATTCTTAAATTCCTAAAATCAATCGTTACTACGTCAAGAGATAAGACGCATCTCTATTCTCCATTTCACTCTATTACTATAACTTCCCTCATACGCTTCGAGTAATCGAATTATTTTATCCATATTATTGAATGGTGATAAAATTCTATTTACCAACTCATATTCGTCATGTAAGCATTTTTATTGTTAGCCATGATGACCTCACTCAAATTTCAGGACGAAATTTCTTTTAACGGGTAGGTACTGTCACAACCCGGAAATTTCGGTCAAATTTAAACTCTGATAACTCGGACAAGATAAGCAAATTGATGTGTTGCATTAAAATATTTTCATACATTTAATTAACCTCTGGACTTTACCCTACGATTCACGAATAACCTATAAGTTAAAACTCGAACCCGTCATGATTTATATATGATTTTACTTTCTTAAACGAAGACGTTTTATGATATAATAATTTCTATTATTATAACCTTTTAATAAAATGATTTTGAATATAATTAGTTTTGGAAAACTAAATTTTATAGTATTTATATACGAAATGATTAAAAATTTACTATTAAACGATGCCATTTCAAATTAAAAATTTTACGTATTAAGTCATTTTATTTTTATGATATAATTTTTGTAAATTTTTTTAGAAACGAAGTTAAATTAAAAATGTACAAGTTGTAAAGCACAACATACAACAACGTAACTTAAATAGTTGAATTGAAATTAATTAATTTACTATTCACATGAAAGCGACATGATAGAAATTATTAATTATAAGTTACATAGAATACCCCTGAAGTATTTAATAAATACGACTTTTTAAAATTTTAATATTCGATTTACGAATCATATTATTTTATTATAATTATTATATTATATTTATATTATTATTTTATTATTATATATATTAAAAACGATGTCGACACAAGAAACATCCAAATTGATAATGGATGTGGCGTTCTTTTTATTATTTTTAATTTACACATTTTTATTATTATTATTATTATTATATTATTATTTTATATATATATATATATATATATATATATATATATATATATATATATATATATATATATATATATATATATATATATATATATATATATATATATGAACGTAGGAACTTGGGTTTGCAGAATATTAAAAACACAACACACACACACAACTTATCTGTATTGAGATATATATATATATATATATATATATATATATATATATATATATATATATATATATATATATATATATATTACGTAGTTATTATTACTCTTATTATCATTATTAGTTTTAATATTATCAATTATTATTAGTATTATACATAAAATACTACGACGAGGTTATGTCTAAACGATTCCAAAAATGGTTTTCAAGCGGGATAGAGCTAAGGAAATTATGGGTTATAGCTATGGAGGTTATGGGTAATGTTCATGGGTATTATTCGCAAGTCAAACCCAGTGTTTATCATCTCAGTTGCGTCTACGTACTTTCCTGCAATATTGAATCACAATATTGATACGTGAGCATTTATATCTTATCTTTTATATATTAATTATGTATCCATGTCTAGTGCTCGAGTATATATATTTATGCATGCTTGTATGCTAAATTTCATCGTTAAACAGTTTATAATGAATCACGAATTAAATACATATATTACTGGTAAAGGTATATGATATACATGTTTTTGGAAAGCTAACGAAAAATCAATAACTTTTCATTTAGATATCGAATAATTTCGATGAATGGATTAAAAGATATGATCAACTGAATTATGATTGACGTTAATTGAAATTGCTTTTGAATCTGCAACTAAGATTTAAACAACTTGTTTATGAGATTGATAAATTGGATTTTTGAATATTACCAACCGAGTAAATGAATCCTTATATAAGGTACGTCTCGTTTTGTTGAACTTTTATCAAAATTGACTTTTTGAAACGACTTTGGATAACTTTTGTATGTCGATCTCGAGCATTAGGATTGTGATACACTATGACCAGACCTAGCTTGATAGACATTTATTGACCAACATATGTTCTCTAGGTTGAGATCTACGGTTATTTGGTAATCAGAGTTTCAGTCACATTTTGGTGAATGACTTTATATGCTGCTAAGGTGAGTTTCATTTGCTCCCTTTTTAAATGCTTTTGCAATATATATTTTTGAGCTGAGAATACATGCACTTTATTTTAAACAATGGACACAAGTACATACTAAATTTTATACTGAGTTTGAACCGAAAATCCCTTAGCTTTGGTAACTAGTAACTGCCGGTTATAAGAACTGGTGGGCGCGAGTAGTAGTATATGAATCCATAGGGCTTGATATCCCCGTCCGAGCTAGAGCACTAGCCTTTTAACGGACGTATGCTATTTGAGAAGCGTACACATTGGTTTGCGTGTATTATTAAAATGATTATACAAAGGGTACAAATTATATATACGTTAAGTTTAGTTACCAGGGTGCTCAATCTTATAGAATATTTTGATAAACGTTTCTGGATGAAACAACTGAAATCTTGTGATCCACCTTTATATACAGATTATGGAAAACACTAAAACTATGAACTCACCAACCTTTGTGTTGACACTTGTTAGCATGTTTATTCTCAGGTTTCCTAGAAGACTTCCGCTGTTTGCTTATATGTTAGACAAGCTATGTGGATGGAGTCGTACATGGCATATTTTTCAAGGAAACGTTGCATTCACCAAATCATCACCATGTATCTTATTTTGACTGCATTGTCAACGGAAGTACTATTGTAAACTATTATTTACGGTGATTATCTATATGTAGAAATCATCAGATGTCGAAAACCTTTGATTTAAATATTCATTTATGGTGTGCCTTTTCAAAAGAATGCAATGTTTACAAAACGTATCATATAGAGGTCAAATACCTCGCAATGAAATCAATGAATGACGTATTGTCCATATGGATTTGGAGCGATCGTCACATCATCTGTCTCTGAAAATGTTAAACACTCCAAATCGATCGTATAACCTACTGAAGAATCACAATCTGACTTTATATATTTTATTTATTTTCGTACGTACCAAATATCTTCTTCTCGATCGAATTGTATTAAATCAGAGGCTTTAATCTAGAATTTGGACAACACTAAAATAACTGCACATTATCAATATCAATTTACATTTTCATCAGTTTTAATTATGTGATTTTAACAAAAAGAATTCAAGAACACAGGCTTCTGCCCTGTTCTTGGTTCCAAATTTCAAAAAGCTTGGTTATTTAACGAATTCCAAAAAGTATAAATGCAGAGTTGCTGTAATTTATATGCTTAAACTATCTGGAAAATTGTAAGGTCCAAATTTTATTATCGAGTTGCAATTTTAAGGTCAAACTCTGAATTTCAAAAGTTAAACGTATTGATCTTGATAAAATTCGAATTCATTATGAGGTTTCAAACAAAATTAACAATGCAGAAAGTTTTTAAAAGTGATTTGCAAACTATTTTATATAGAATTCGTGTATTAAAACGGTCCCTAAATTCAAAATCAAACTTGGGTTCAAAACCGGGTTTAACAGCGAATTTGTATTTTTTTTCTTTCTGATTAAGAGGTCGATTAAACTAAGTTGTAGTTGTTTTTGTTTTGTTTGAGTGTCCTAAAACCACAGGGACCAATTGTTGTTTTGATTGTGTTGATCTGCTGAGCAATTGTATTTGAGAAGAAGAGAAGAAGAAGGTGAAATAGTTGAGATTTAAATAAAATACAAATGGATAGATATACAGAAAAATAAAAATGGTCGAGTGGTATGGAGGGTTGATGTTTGTACTGGAGGTCGCGGGTTCGAGTCCCGTTGCGGGCAGTTTATTTTTTTTATGCTCCTAAGGTATTAATTGATATTTTTATTATTATTATTATTATTATTATTATTATTGTTAATACTAATTGTTATTATTGTTATTGTTATTGTTATGATAAGTATTATTAATATGAACAATATTAATATGACTATTATTATTGTAATTATTATTATTAGAATTATTATTGTTATTATTGCTAGTATTATTATTTATTGATACTATGTTATTACCTATTGTTATTACTAATAATAATAATACAATTATTATTATTGTTATAAAAACTTGTATTATTATCGCTAGCACTATCATTAAAAATTATTAGTATTATCATAACTGACATTATTATATTTATTAGTATTATCATTATTGTATTATTATTATTATTATTATTATTATTATTATTATTATTATTATTATTATTATTATTATTATTATTATTATTATTATTATTATTATTATTATTATTATTATTATTATTATTATTATTATTATGAACATGTTAATAACGTTGATATTTGGAAGTTAACAATAAGTTAATATGGTAAAATTATGGAAAATACTTATAATTATATGAAGGTATGTACAATTAGGAGTATGATTATGAATTAACAAAATAGGAACAACGGTTATAAGTCTAGAAATTTAACACGAAGTTTACGATGAATCTGATTATTATTATTATTAATTACTATAATTACTAAAAGTATCATTACCTTAACTCTACCATTTTTTATTAAAACTATTATTATTGCTATTATTATTATTATTAGTATTAAAATTATTATTACTATTGTATTACTTATTCTAATATTATTATAACTATTAATTTGCAAACACAGATTATATTTAATATACAAAATGAATATATAATAAAATATATAAGATATTGATATAGAAATCACTAATAAAAAATATATAATTGTTTGATTACGATTATAGATTTTAATATATATACAAATGATATAGGTTCGTGAATCCGAGGCCAACCCTGCATTGTTCAGTATCGTCATATGTATTTTTACTACAAAATACAGTATTGTGAGTTTCATTTGCCTTTTTACCCTTTATATTTTTGGGTTGAGAATACATGCGCAATTTTTATAAATGTTTTACGAAATAGACACAAGTAATCGAAACTACATTATATGATTGAATGATCGATGCCGAATATGCCCCTTTTGCTTGGTAGCCTAAGAATTAGTAAATCGATCTACTAATTGACGCGAATCCTAAAGATAGATCTATTGGGCCTAACAAACCCCATCCATTGTAGTTGATGCTTTAGTACTTCGATGTTGTTTTATCATGTCCGAAGGATTTTCCGGAATGATAGGGGATATTTTTATATGCATCTTGTTAATGTCGGTTACCAGGTGTTCAATCCATATGAATGATTTTTGTCTCTATGCATGGGACGTATATTTATGAGAAATGGAAATGAAATTCTTGTGGTCTATTAAAATGATGAAAATGATCGATTATGATAAACTAATGAACTCACCAACCTTTTGGTTAACACTTGAAAGCATGTTTATTCTCAGGTACGAAAGAAATCTTCCGCTGTGCATTTGCTCATTTTAGAGACATTACTTGAAGTCATTCATGACATATTTCAAAAGACATTGCATTCGAGTCATCAAGTTCATCAACATTATTATCAAGTCATTTATAGTTTAGATATATTATGAAATGGTATGCATGCCTGTCAACTTACGATGAAATGAAAGTTTGTCTTTTAAAAACGAATGCAATGTTTGTAAAATGTTTCATATAGAGGTCAAGTACCTCGCGATGTAAACAACTATTGTGAATCGTTTATAATCGATATGAACGGGTCCTTTCAGTTGGTATCAGAGCGGTGGTCTTAGCGAACCAGGTCTTTAATTAGTGTGTCTAACTGATAGTTGTTTAGATGCATTAGTGGGTCTGGACTTCGACCGTGTCTGCATGTCAAACGTTTTGCTTATCATTTAGTGTCGAAAATTATTTGCTTATCATCCTTAAAGTCAAGATACATCTTATTGCCTCTATTGCATAGACAGTGTATAGATAAATTCATATCTTAGCGTATCTACTATTACTACCTTTGCCTGACAGCTTCCGTAGATTCCTCCATAACTTATGGGATTTTAGTATTATATATGCATATGTAAATTATGTATTGCAGGGTACTAATCTACATCCTATAATCTATTTCTTATCAAAAATCCTTCATCTGATCGTACGAGATGAATCCCTCAACCAGTTCGAATTCCTCAGATTCCGATAACTATTCCGATAGTTATTCCGACAGCTATTCCGACATGGATGTTCACCTAAGCTCTGGAAGCAGCATCACCAGAATGAATTAACCAATCAGCCATCCCCAATTCATCTGATCTGTTCGTAGTCGACTTAATCAATGGAGACGCGAAGAAGGCGATCCTTTTCACCAACCGAATTTACCTCTTGACGATTAACCTAAAGCACTTACCGGCGAACCTATCCGAAACACCATTTTCAGCCTCATTTTTTAGGGTAACTCGTCATGATTATATTCTATCCACAATTCTAAGTCTTATTCATCCGCTTGTTCCGACCGATAATCATCCTGGAATAATGGAAGAAGTCAACGAGCTTCGCGCTCGAGTAACCAATTTGGAAAACATGGTGCAAAACATACCAACTTCAGCAACAGCACTGGCAACACCAGTACCACCAACAGCCCAAGTTTCAACATCACAAGCCTCAACATCTCATTCTGTACCTCGAGTATAATCATCGTCCTACATGACGTTCTACATCATTTATCTTCGTTCGACATGGCGATTATGTAATCTCTAATGTTTTAGAGATTATATATTCTTGTTCTAACGGTGAATCAAAGGAGTCTAATATCATATTGACTCATAAAATCCATGATTACATCTGAAGAAAATATATATGTATATATGTTTTCATAAAGATTGTAATTAAAAATTCTTTTGTACAAACTGTTAATGGTAAAAATATTTTAACGGGTAGGTAATACCCGATGAATATTTAGATTTCACATTAATAAGTTACACTGTACATTCTTCGAATCTGATTCAACAGTCATTTACTATCCTACTTACAACCACCGATGCACGTATCCGTTCACCACAGAATAACCATTTTCATTCAATTTCATATTTGGATTTTGATCTATCAGAATCCAACAAGTGGCATAATGAAGAAAACAATGGACAAAATAAAATTTGTTAGAAACAAACAAATTAACTTTGAGAAAATTTTTGTTAAGAATCCACGCTAACAAAATCCTAGCTAACTGTTCCTAGCTAATTGTTAATTCCTTATTACATTTTATTATCGCAATTTATTTATCGCAGTTTATTTATCGCAATTTATATTCTCGCAATTTTATTTATCGTCATTTAATTTCTGTTATTTATTTTACGCATTTTATTTATCGTCATTTAAATACTTTATTTACGTATTTAAATATCGGGACACGCATACAAGGTTTTGACATATCATATCGACGCATCTATATATATTATTTGGAATAACCATAGACACTCTATATTCAGTAATGTTGGAGTTAGCTATACAGGGTTGAGGTTGATTCTACAATAATATATATACTTTGAGTTGTGATTGAGTCTGAGACATGTACACGGGTCACGACACGTATTAATTAATTCGAATACTATATATTGATAACTGTGGACTATCAACTGAGGACTACCAATATTGGACAATTAAAATGAATTAAAATATTGATTATAACATATGAAACTAAACAATTCTTCAAGTTTGCCACTTGATTTCATCCTAAACTGCATTTGTATCTTGACGATTATGATCTGCGTTCAAACCTTTCATGATTCTTGAAAACACCTCAATCAAGAGGATGAACCAACCGCACTTCATCTACGGAAGGAAAGATTTATGCATATAGTATTGCACCTAAAAAAAATTCTCGGAAACTGAGTAAACGTTTAACGCGTAGCTGTGCTAATTCCTTTAGTGTTACTATTACCGAAAATAACTTTGCAATCTCTTTCCAAATTAGCCAATTTTGTCACAGCTCCAACAAGTTGTAACACCCCGTTTTCCCCGTACATGACTTATAGGTGTAAAGTGTGCGTACGACTAGTTTACGGATGGTTCAAGGCGTACTCGCATGTTGAAGTTAGTACGCGAGAAAAATGAATCAGGGAAAGCAGAGTGTCGCGGCGCGACAAATGGAGCCGTGGCGCGGCGTTTCGAAAGAATCCAGATCAGAAGCTTGATGTAAAATGATCCCAGACCTAGTTATAGGTTGCGGCGCGACGAATTAGGCCGCGGCGCGGCATACTGCACGAACTGGCACCGGATTCTTGTAATTTTTAAGGAAGTTCAAGGGCAATTTGGTCTTTTTGCGTTTGAGCCAGATTTGAGGATTTAACCTCATCCATTCATTTCATTTCTCATTTTAATTTCCCTTTTCTTTTCATTTTTCCTCTCAAACTCAAACACCCATTTGATTTCAAAAGGATTTTTGGAAAGGAAGGATTGGGAGTTGATCTTTGGCGTAGTTGACAAGTGTGTTCTCCTCGTTCTTGGCTACACGGTGATACTAGTGGTAAGCTCTAACTTCGAATTTCATTTTCGTGTTCATCATTCAAATTTGGGGCTTTTGATTGCATGATTCATAGATGGAACCCATTTAGTTGTTAATTGGAGATTAACACCAAGATTCGGGTTTATAAGTGTTAAAGGTGGGTTTTGGGTAGGTTAATGATTTAACCATGTTTAAGACTTGAGAATGGTGTATAATCACTAGTGTTAGTGATTATTGATGATTTGGAGACCTTTAGGGTTCTTGTGGTTGACTAACTTTGACTAGAGTCGAAATTAGGGTTTGTTGAGGATTATAACCCGAATGTCGATTCGTTGAGGTTTATAAACTTAAAATGGATTAAGTTGAAGTATAAAACCGAGTTAAACATGTTTTGGTGTCAAAACTTGTAAATGGTGAGATTTTGACCTTATGAGTCAAAATTAGGGTTTGTGGGCGATTTTGAGAACGATAAGTGTTTAACACTTGTGTTCGGGTTTAATTGGCATATTAGGACCATTATCACTTGTGTTAGTGATTATTGGTTAGTTTGGGCGCGGTTTGTCCTTGGAAGTGCATTTGGGTCGAATTTGCACTAAGTGTCAAATTGGGTTGGTTTGTAAATCCAATCTAAGTGTGTTGTTGAATTTGTGATAATGGATTAGGTACTTTCCATTGACGAGTTGCGGATTACTTGGAAGCATTTCTTCAAGGCGACAAGGTGAGTGTTAATATCCTATGTGCATATGTATGTGTAGGATGGGTGCGGGTCGGGTGAAGTGGTTCTCGGTTATAGAGCTCACTTCACATATAGGTGGATTTGATGGACTTGTGTATAGGTCCAATTGGCACGGTTGTGCATTTTGGTTGACCACCTTTGGCGAGGTGCACACTTTGTGTGTACGTTATCACATGGGCGTGTGATGTGGACTTATATAACCCCAATGACGAATGGTTAATATAGTGAGTGGAATAATTATATGCGTAGGTATATAATGTATTTATTTGTTGTAGCATGAGATGTGAAGTGTCGATGTGCTAAGACACCACATTTCACGTGACGAGTGAAGTGTCGATGTGCTAAGACACCACTCAAAGTAATGTGAGGGGTGAAGTGTCGATGTGTTAAGACACCACCCGGAGTGAAGTATCGATGTGCTAAGATGCCACTCCAAGAGAATAACGGGTGAAGTGCTGATGTGTTAAGGTGCCACTCGAGGTGAAGTATCGACGTGTTAAGATGCCACCTCAAGTAAAATGAAGAGTGAAGTGTCAAAGTGTTAAGACACTACTCGGGGTGAAGTGTCGACGTGTTAAGACGCCACCTGGGGTGAAGTATCGAAGTGTTAAGATGCCACCCGTGGGGTTAGTGTACGAAGTGTTAAGTGCACTAATGGTTGTTATGAACATCGATGACTTGTTTCGCAAAGTCATTCCCTTGCGAAGATTTGGTTAACCATGGTTATAGCGTTGTAAGCGTAAGCATTTTATGTTATTCGAGTTATATATATATATATATATATATATATATATATATATATATATATATATATATATATATATATATATATATATATATATATATATATATATATATATATATATATATATATATATATATTGTATACGTATAACGTTGTTTTGTCGTGATATAGCTAACCCTCCGGGTGTAGTTTATTGGCATTGTTCACATCGTTGTTGGTGAACTTATATTTTGTGGATGTATCTTTAGCTCATTGCTTAGTGATCTTACGGTATGCTTAGACTAGCTTGCCTTTATGCGGTATTTGGATATTTGTGTGGCGTGCCCATTTTATGCATATATATGTATGTAGTATATTTTCACTCACTAAGCGTTAGCTTACCCTCTCGTTGTTGATATTTTTATAGGTTCGCATGCTTGGCGGCTCGGGTAAGCTTGGGGATTAGAGATCTTGGCTAGGTTGCTTAGAAGATCTTGCTTTTGTATTCGATTATGATTTGGGTAGCGTAGTCCCAAATCACCATGCTCGGTTTATGTTTTAAATAACGTATTATTGCATTAAAGATGTTTATGGAAACACAATTGGGACCTAAAGTATTATTTAACGCGTATTAAAAGGAAAAATTTTTATAGGCCGGTTTTAATACGGGTTGGGTTGTTTCAAGTGGTATCAGAGTATGGTCTAAGGGATTTAGGTGACTTGAGATAAGTGCCTAGACTTAGACTTATGTGTGTGCTTATTTGCTGCGGGACTTGTAGGTGAACGGGTCGGATGGGGACTTGGTTAGTGCCTTAGCGTGTAGGTGAACTAACTAGGATTTTGGATTGTGTTGTGATGTTATTCCTTGCGTACGTTTATATCGTGCAGGAATTTTGGTTGCGTTGGTTATTATCATCGAGCGAGGCGGTCGTTGTACTAACAAGTCGATACGGCGTGTGTGCGTAATAAGGACTTGCAAACCTTATTACGGGTGCAAATCGTGTCTAACAAGTGATGTACGACGAGTGTTGAGCAAGATGGGGCGGTGTTATGCGTGTTGTTTTATACGTTCGTGGACTAATCGTTTTGCATTCTTTAGAATGACGACGCGAAACGAGATCGATACGAATGACGAGGAGTTTAACTCTAGAGTTGCAGCCGCCGTTGCGGAGCAAATGAGTGCGTTTCGAGAAGAAATAGATAGGAAGTATTCTGAATTTCGGGGTAGTAGTGAAATGGAGCGTTGTCTTAAGAGCTTCATGAGGACTAAACCCCCGATGTATGACGGGAAACTGGATCCTTTGGTAAGCACAACTTGGATCTCGGATGTCAAAGGGTGTTTTCATACTATTGAATGCCCTCCTGAGAAGAAGACGAGACTCGCTACTAGTTTGTTGCGGGGTAGGGCAAAGGATTGGTTGGATGGTAAGTTTGATCTTGTCGGTGGTGAGCCGTTTATGGCTTTATCGTGGGACGAGTTTAAGAAGGAATTCTTCGAGGAGTTCCGAACTTCAGCCGATTTGTCGTAAATGTGTAATGAGTTGCGAAATTTGCAACAGGGTTCTATGGATCTGAATACTCTCAAGACGACCTTTATGGCGAAGGCTCGTTTTGAGTATTTGGGGAATGATAATTTGTTGATGCAAGATTTCTATCGGACCTTGAATGATGACTTGAAGAGTAAAATTAGCTGGGGTCAAGCGAAATCTTTTGCGGAATTATTCGACTTGGCTAGAGGTTTCGAGTCGTATTCGCGATCGAAGGTTGGTGAACCTTCAAGTGAGAGAAGGGTTGTTTCTTTTGGTGCTCCAAGTAAGAGAACTAAGGGTCCGAGTGTGAGCACGGGTGGTATACAGACGGGTATAGTAGATTCTAGTGCATCTAGATATTACAATTGTGGCATGAGGGGTCACAAGTCTTGGGAATGTTCGGTACCAAAGGGTGATGGCATGGTGTGTTTCAATTGTCAAGAGGAAGGACATCGTAAGTCGGAATGTCCCAAGTTAGCGGGGACGGGTGCGGCAAAGAGACGTTAAGGTACGTTTCGTTTTAATAAATATGCCCTTTGATTATTTATTAAGTGCCGTTTGAGTTTGAGTTGTTAAATGCCTTGTGTTGTGCATGTTTTCGTCATGGGTGACGTTCCTAATGGAAGTACCCTATGGTGACGTTTTGATTGTTGGGCGAAGGGCGTAAGACTTGGCGTAACCAAGCATTCCTTAGTATTTGGGAAATGTTTCTACCAAGCCATGTAAATGAGTTTTGGTGTTCGATTGTTAAGCGCGTGTTCGCTATAGTGTGGAAGTTGATGAACTATGAGGTTCGTCGGGTGGTTGGAAAACCTTGAGATCGAGTGTTTTGAATCTCGATGTATGTTGGTAATGGAGTTTATATGACGCGACATTAGGTTGCCTCTTTTATACCTACTAGCGTGGTGTTCGACTCCGATTGTGTTGTGGTTACATTGTACTTAGGGTACCGGAGTGAAACCCTTAGGTACATGAGTGACTAGGTGAAATTTAACAAACTAAAGCAATTGGATGATTGCGAGGGTATGGTTTGTGAAATCGTGGTACACTTTTCGTTCGAAGTGTTTAAGGATGGTTTGAAATCCATCGTGTGCTCAAGATTGGAGCAAGATATGGTGATGGGTCGTGTGAGCCCAATCGTTTGTAAAGTCTACCTTTGGTAGCATTGTACAGTTGTACGAGTTGTGGATATGGGACGTAGTTCCAAGTGGGGGAGTTACACTCCCGCACGAGGAAGTTTTAGTGTGAGATTTCAGATGATGCTTTTGGTAGATCCGGAAAATGTTGTCGAGACCTGGTTTTGGTCGATTAGTGGTAGATTACAATTTCGGATAAATTGTACTTATGGTTTGGATTTGAATTATCACCAAGGTGGTAATGTGGTAAATCTCGTTGACAGGTAATGGACGTGTTTGGTGAGCAAGGTGAAATCCTTCGGTTAAGGGAGGTGTGTGTCGGATTCTCTTCTAGAGAATTATTGTTTTGTGCCTATGTTTATATAGGTGGTTCTTGCTCGAGTGTGTGAATGGTTAGTGGTATCCGTTAGGATTCACTATGGCGTAGCAGAGCGCGATGTTACGCTACTCGTCGTTCGAGGCCAAAAGGGCGTTGATTGATTAAGCATGACTTTCGGAGTCCGCTGACTTCATCATGGTATTGGTGATTGATGAAGCATGACCTTTAGGATCCGCTGACTTCATCATGGGAGTATGCGATTGGTGGAGCATGACCTTCGGGGTTCGCTGACTTCATCATGAGCGAGGTGTTATATCGGTGAAGCATGACCGTTGACGGGGTCCGCTGACTTCATCCGGTGTTGAGTGATCTATCGGTTGTTTTATACAACGATTGTGGGTTCGTAAAGACCGTGTGGTGTGATCTATCGGTTGTTTTATACACCGATGGTGGGATCGTGAGGACCATGTTGTATGATTAGTGAGGCGATAGCCGTGTTTCGCTCACATGATGTTACGGGTGTGACAATAGTCGATTTTGGACACCTTAGGATTAGCGTTGCCATAGTCATTTTGAGCACTTTTGGTTTTAGCCGTTGCTTATGATGTTAGGATAGTGACGTATTGGTTGTATTGCGCACTACAAAGGATGTTTAGCGATAAGTGTAACCCGTAAGGATTCATGTGGTTCGATCTTCAACGTTCGGATTGTTGACTTTAGGTTGAGACTTGGTCGCTTTTAGCGTTGTCCTTAGTAAAGGTACGCTAAGGAATTGATATCTCGGTTCGAGATTGGTCTAGTGTTTCCCGATGTGAGGGATTGAGCAAGGTTTTAGTGCTCGGATTGTGGATTTGATGAATTGCGGGTGACGATTTAGTTGTTAAAGGCAATTCAGTGGGAAGAATTGCTTAGGAAAGTTGGTTTGAAAAGCTTGTTCGAGGACCATTGAGTGTGGGTCCGTTTGGGTTCGTGACTAGGATCACGAGGACGTGATCAAATTTAAGTGGGGGAGAGTTGTAACACCCCTTTTTCCCCGTACATGACTTATAGGTGTAAAGTGTGCGTACGACTAGTTTACGGATGGTTCAAGGCGTACTCGCATGTTGAAGTTAGTACGCGAGAAAAATGAATCAGGGAAAGCAGAGTGTCGCGGCGCGACAAATGGAGCCGCGGCGCGGCGTTTCGAAAGAATCCAGATCAGAAGCTTGATGTAAAATGATCCCAGACCTAGTTATAGGTCGCGGCGCGATGAATTAGGCCGCGGCGCGGCATACTGCACGAACTGGCACCGGATTCTTGTAATTTTTAAGGAAGTTTAAGGGCAATTTGGTCTTTTCGCGTTTGAGCCAGATTTGAGGATTTAACCTCATCCATTCATTTCATTTCTCATTTTAATTTCCCTTTTCTTTTCATTTTTCCTCTCAAACTCAAACACCCATTTGATTTCAAAAGGATTTTTGGAAAGGAAGGATTGGGAGTTGATCTTTGGCATAGTTGACAAGTGTGTTCTCCTCGTTCTTGGATACACGGTGATACTAGTGGTAAGCTCTAACTCCGAATTTCATTTTCGTGTTCATCATTCAAATTTGGGGCTTTTGATTGCATGATTCATAGATGGAACCCATTTAGTTGTTAATTGGTGATTAACACCAAGATTCGGGTTTATAAGTGTTAAAGGCGGGTTTTGGGTTGGTTAATGATTTAACCATGTTTAAGACTTGAGAATGGTGTATAATCACTAGTGTTAGTGATTATTGATGATTTGGAGACCTTTAGGGTTCTTGTGGTTGACTAACTTTGACTAGAGTCGAAATTAGGGTTTGTTGAGGATTATAACCCGAATGTCGATTCGTTGAGGTTTATAAACTTAAAATGGATTAAGTTGAAGTATAAAACCGAGTTAAACATGTTTTGGTGTCAAAACTTGTAAATGGTGAGATTTTGACCTTATGAGTCAAAATTAGGGTTTGTGGGCGATTTTGAGAACGATAAGTGTTTAACACTTGTGTTCGGGTTTAATTGGCATATTAGGACCATTATCACTTGTGTTAGTGATTATTGGTTAGTTTGGGCACGGTTTGTCCTTGAAAGTGCATTTGGGTCGAATTTGCACTAAGTGTCAAATTGGGTTGGTTTGTAAATCCAATCTAAGTGTGTTGTTGAATTTGTGATAATGGATTAGGTACATTCCATTGACGAGTTGCGGATTACTTAGAAGCATTTCTTCAAGGCGACAAGGTGAGTGTTAATATCCTATGTGCATATGTATGTGTAGGATGGGTGCGGGTCGGGTGAAGTGGTTCTCGGTTATAGAGCTCACTTCACATATAGGTGGATTTGATGGACTTGTGTATAGGTCCAATTGGCACGGTTGTGCATTTTGATTGACCACCTTTGGCAAGGTGCACACTTTTTGTGTACGTTATCACATGGGCGTGTGATGTGGACTTATATAACCCCAATGATGAAGGGTTAATATAGTGAGTGGAATAATTATATGCGTAGGTATATAATTCATTTATTTGTTGTAGCGTGAGATGTGAAGTGTCGATGTGCTAAGACACCACATTTCACGTGACGAGTGAAGTGTCGATGTGCTAAGACACCACTCAAAGTAATGTGAGGGGTGAAGTGTCGATGTGTTAAGACACCACCCGGAGTGAAGTATCGATGTGCTAAGATGCCACTCCAAGAGAATAACGGGTGAAGTGCCGATGTGTTAAGGTGCCACTCGAGGTGAAGTATCGACGTGTTAGGATGCCACCTCAAGTAAAATGAAGAGTGAAGTGTCGAAGTGTTAAGACACTACTCGGGGTGAAGTGTCGACGTGTTAAGATGCCACCTGGGGTGAAGTATCGAAGTGTTAAGATGCCACCCGTGGGGTTAGTGTACGAAGTGTTAAGTGCACTAATGGTTGTTATGAACATCGATGACTTGTTTCGCGAAGTCATTCCCTTGCGAAGATTTGGTTAACCATGGTTATTGCGTTGTAAGCGTAAGCATTTTATGTTATTCGAGTTATATATATATATATATATATATATATATATATATATATATATATATATATATATATATATATATATATATATATATATATATATATTGTATACGTATAACGTTGTTTTGTCGTGATATAGCTAACCCTCCGGGTGTAGTTTATTGGCATTGTTCACATCGTTGTTGGTGAACTTATATTTTATGGATGTATCTTTAGCTCATTGCTTAGTGATCTTACGGTATGCTTAGACTAGCTTGCCTTTATGCGGTATTTGGATATTTGTGTGGCGTGTCCATTTTATGCATATATATGTATGTAGTATATTTTCACTCACTAAGCGTTAGCTTACCCTCTCGTTGTTGATATTTTTATAGGTTCACATGCTTGGCGGCTCGGGTAAGCTTGGGGATTAGAGATCTTGGCTAGGTTGCTTAGAAGATCTTGCTTTTGTATTCGATTAGGATTTGGGTAGCGTAGTCCCAAATCACCATGCTCGGTTTATGTTTTAAATAACGTATTATTGCATTAAAGATGTTTATGGAAACACAATTGGGACCTAAAGTATTATTTAACGCGTATTAAAAGAAAAAAAGTTTATGGGCCGGTTTTAATACGGGTTGGGTTGTTTCACAAGTCAACTTCAACTTTTCGTTCGAAACAACCTTATTATAACCTTGATATATATGTGTGCTCTTTTATTGTTACCGGTGAACCTTTTATATTCCATCACATTACCAGCAGACGTACCAGCAACCTCGTTGCTCCTTGACTTAAATCTCTCCGACCAATCACTATACTTATCTAGTGAAGTCCTATCAAGAACTCATCGGTATCTTGTAACGATAATTGCCATGCCATTTACCGAGAATCAGCAATCAGTATTTTGAATCTCGCAGCGTTCTACAGCGATAGTTATATGTACACATATAACATTCATCTCTTAAAATTATGAGCTTTCATTCTGAAATTCTGAAAAATATCTAACCTATGAATCAGGTTTCTGAATTTTTGAAAAAGCTGATGAAACAGTGAAAAATGAAGACTGCCTTAACATTCAAAAGTTTGATGATAAAGAATGGAGTGTTGGAAACGCTCAATAGAAAATTTAGTACCAAAAAGCGGATTATACGAAATTATGAAGGAGGCTATGGACAAATCACAAAGACTAAACTTGTACATAAAGAATCTTGATGATTCTGATTTTGATGGAATCTTTAGCGAATACCTTGCACCGTAATCGCTCTAAATCATCGTGAATGAATTTCTTCATCACAATTTGATTCTAAAATTCTAAGATGTTATTGTATTCCTTATTATTAATATCCTCAATATTTCTGAAGATATCTTCATAAATATTCTTGTCCGATATTAATTATCTCTCCGCTCTATTTGTGTTATATTATAAAAGAAACTATTTTAGTTTCTAAAATTCTGAAAAGTTCGAACTTAAAATATGAATGTTATTGAAGAAGTGTTGTGAAATGTCTCGTTCTTATTTATTAAAAACGTTCCATATTAATTGATTTCGTTGCGAGGTTTTGACCTCTATATGAGACGTTTTTCAAAGACTGCATTCATTTTAAAACAAACCATAACCTTTATTTCATCAATAAAGGTTTAAAAAGCTTTACGTAGATTATCAAATAATGATAATCTAAAATATCCTGTTTACACGCGACCATTACATAATGGTTTACAATACAAATATGTTACAACGAAATAAGTTTCTTGAATGCAGTTTTTACACAATATCATACAAGCATGGACTCCAAATCTCGTCCTTATTTAAGTATGCGATAGCGGAAGCTCTTAATAATCACCTGAGAATAAACATGCTTAAAACGTCAACAAAAATGTTGGTGAGTTATAGGTTTAACCTATATATTATCAAATTATAATAATAGACCACAAGATTTCATATTTCAATACAAATCCCATACATAGAGATAAAAATCATTCATATGGTGAACACCTGGTAACCGACATTAACAAGATGCATATATAAGAATATCCCCATCATTCCGGGACACCCTTCGGATATGATATAAATTTCGAAGTACTAAAGCATCCGGTACTTTGGATGGGGTTTGTTAGGCCCAATAGATCTATCTTTAGGATTCGCGTCAATTAGGGTGTCTGTTCCCTAATTCTTAGATTACCAAACTTAATAAAAAGGGGCATATTCGATTTTGATAATTCAACCATAGAATGTAGTTTCACGTACTTGTGTCTATTTTGTAAATCATTTATAAAACCTGCATGTATTCTCATCTCAAAAATATTAGATTTAAAAGTGGGACTATAACTCACTTTCACAGATTTTTTTACTTCGTCGGGAAGTAAGACTTGGCCACTGGTCGATTCACGAACCTATAACAAATATGCACATATATATCAAAGTATGTTCAAAATATATTTACAACACTTTTAATACATTTTGATGTTTTAAGTTTATTAAGTCAGCTGTCCTCGTTAGTAACCTACAACTAGTTGTCCACAGTTAGATGTACACAAATAAATTGATATATATTATCTTGAATCAATCCACGACCCAGTGTATACATATCTCAGTATTGATCACAACTCAAACTATATATATTTTGGAATCAACCTCAACCCTGTATAGCTAACTCCAACATTCACATATAGAGTGTCTATGGTTGTTCCGAAATATATATAGATGTGTCGACATGATAGGTCGAAACTTTGTATACGTGTCTATGGTATCTCAAGATTACATAATATACAATACAAGTTGATTAAGTTATGGTTGGAATAGATTTGATACCAATTTTCACGTAGCTAAAATGAGTAGTTTTTACCAATTTTGTTTTGCTCGCCATTTCTTCGTTTCTAATCCGTTTTGAGTGATTTAAGCGGCCACAGTTTCGTATTGAACTTGAATTTATGAAACTAAACAGAAAAGGTATAGGTTTATAGTTGGAAATACAAGTTACAAGTCGTTTTTGAAAGAGGTAGTCATTTCCGTCGAAAGAACGACATCTTGATGACTGTTTTGAAAAACATACTTTCACTTTGAGTTTAACCATGATTTTTGGATATAGTTTCATGTTCATAAGAAAAATCATTTTTCCAGAAGTATAGCTTTTAAATCAAAGTTTTTCATAGTTTTTAATTATCCAAACCAAAACAGCCCCCGGTTGTAACTACGACGGCGTAAATCCGGTTTTATGGTGTTTATCGTGTTTCCGGGTTTTAAATCATTAAGTTAGCATATCATATAGATATAGATCATGTGTATAGTTGATTTTAAAAGTGTAGTTAGAAGGATTAACTTTATTTGCGAACAAGTTTAGAATTAACTAAACTATGTTCTAGTGATTACTAGTTTACCACTTCGAATATGATAGCTTTTTATGTATGAATCGAATGATGTTATGAATATCATTACTACCTTAAGTTCCTATTATAAACCTACTGGAAAAGAGAAAAATGGATCTAGCTTCAACGGATCCTTGGATGGCTCGAAGTTCTTGAAGCAGAATCATGACACAAAAACAAGTTCAAGTAAGATCATCACTTGAAATAAGATTGTTATAGTTATAGAAATTGAACCAAAGTTTGAATATGATTATTACCTTGTATTAGAATGATAACCTACTGTAAGAAACAAAGATTTCTTGAGGTTGGATGATCACCTTACAAGATTGGAAGTGAGCTAGCAAACTTGAAAGTATTCTTGATTTTATGTAACTAGAACTTGTAGAATTTATGAAGAACACTTAGAACTTGAAGTTAGAACTTGAGAGAGATCAATTAGATGAAGAAAATTGAAGAATGAAAGTGTTTGTAGGTGTTTGTAGGTGTTTTTGGTCGTTGGTGTATGGATTAGATATAAAGGATATGTAATTTTGTTTTCATGTAAATAAGTCATGAATGATTACTCATATTTTTGTAATTTTATGAGATATTTCATGCTAGTTGCCAAATGATGGTTCCAAAATGTGTTAGATGACTCACATGGGCTTCTAAGAGCTGATCATTGGAGTGTATATACCAATAGTACATACATCTAAAAGCTGTGTATTGTACGAGTACGAATACGGGTGCATACGAGTAGAATTGTTGATAAAACTGAACGAGGATGTAATTGTAAGCATTTTTGTTAAGTAGAAGTATTTTGATAAGTGTCTTGAAGTCTTTCAAAAGTGTATGAATACATATTAAAATACTACATGTATATACATTTTAACTGAGTCGTTAAGTCATCGTTAGTCGTTACGTGTAAGTGTTGTTTTGAGACCTTTAGGTTAACGATCTTGTTAAATGTTGTTAACCCAAAGTTTATAATATCAAATGAGATTTTAAATTATTATATTATCATGATATTATGATATATTAATATATCTTAATATGATATATACATTTAAATGTCGTTACAACGATAATCGTTACATATATGTCTCGTTTCGAAATCCTTAAGTTAGTAGTCTTGTTTATACTTATGTAGTTCATTGTTAATACACTTAATGATATATTTAATTATCATATTATCATGTTATATATAATATAACAATGTATTAATATGCTTCATATATATTTGGTAAGACGTGGTTATAACGATAATCGTTATATGTATCGTTTCGAGTTTCATACGTCAATAGTCTCCTTTTTAAGTATATAACTTATTGTTACTATTTTTAATGAGATACTTGATGATCATTATATCATGTTAAACATATATATTTATTCATTTATGTATCATCATGTCATATACGACTTATAGCGTTCGTGAATCATTGGTCAAACTAGGTAATCAGACGTTTACAAAATTTCCGTTTCAATTAACCAAGTCTTAACAAGTTTGATTGCTTAACATGTTGGAAACATTTAATCATGTAAATATAGTTTTCATTAAACATATAATCATAGAAAGGTTCGGAAAAGTTCGGGTCACTACATGTTGGGAACTGAAGCATGAGTTAGTATAATATAATGACACTTGATCAACGTGATTATATTACAGTAAGTTATGCTGAGTTTCTAATGGAACGTGATGATTCACAGATTATAAAGTCATCATGTGCCATGTTACACGACTCTTACATTCTATCTAATATATAAAAATATCAAGAACATATCTTCCTGATAGTTCTATCTTTTCTCTTGAATTCTAGTAATTTAACCAATCAAGATCGTACTATTACAATTTCTCTCTTAGAACGTTAGCTATGTTCATTTCGAAACTTCATACCTACGAATTCTAGACCATTATTCGCTTGACTTAAAGTCGGGAAGAGAAAATAAAAAGGATGGAACTTCAAAATATAAAGGAAACGAAGGGAGTAGATTTATAGTGAAATATCAGACAGAGCAATCGAGACAGATCATCGCATTTAACCAAAGAGGATCCTATTTCCTTAATTATGAAGAACCAAATCTTATTATGAAGATTTTCTTTTAATTCCTTGAATTCCAGAAATCCACCGTGACTACATTAAAAGTTAAATCTCTATCTCAATCTTTTGTGACAACTTCACTCGTACGCTTCATATAATTGAATCGTTTTATCTATATTACTCAATATTGATAAAATTCTATTTATCAACTAATATTTGTCATAAAAACATTCTTATTGTTAGCTATGACGATCCCACTCAAATTTCGGGACGAAATTTCTTTAACGGGTAGGTACTGTGACGACCCGGAAATTTTCAACCAAATTTAAACTTAATCTTTATATGGTTTCAACACGATAAGCAAAGTCTGTGATGTTGAGTCACAAAAACTTTTGAACTGTTTACATGGATTCATTTAACCTCAGACTATTCCCGACGATTCACGAACAATTGCTTGTAAATAAATATGTGTATCATATAAATATAAATATAAGTATATAAATAATATTTTGAATTAATAAAGTATACTTTATTTAATTGGAATTTAAAATGTAAAATAATACCTTGAATAACTAAGATATTATTAAAATAAATACATATATATAAATATATAAATATATATGTTATTATGAACCTATATATGATTTCTATTAAAGATATATAAAATATATAAATATTAACAATTCAAAAAATGTCATCACATAATATAATATTACATAAATGGTATTATATTTAATTGAAAGTTTGAAATATAAATTGTTATGTTAATATTATTATCATTATTTTTGTTATTGTTAATATTGATATTAATATATGTATTATTGATATTATCAGTTCTAATATATATATATATATATATATATATATATGTGTGTGTGTGTGTGTGTGTGTGTGTGTGTGTGTGTGTGTGTGTATGTATGTGTGTGTGTGTGTGTGTAAAATTTGATATGAAAAAGTCATTATTGTTATCATCATTAATCATATAACTAATAAGATTATTATTATCATTTTATCATTATCATTATTAGTAATTAAATTTATTCAAATTATCATTATTGTTAGTAATAATAGTTTGTAAATATCACTTAGTATTAATAGTCTCTTTATTAATAATATTATTATTAATATTATTATTATTAATATTATTATTAGTATTATTAATAACATTAATATTTATACACGATATATGTAATATCCTATAAAACTAAAACAATTTAAAACTTATAATTTGTATTTAATCATTCTTACAAATTAAAATAAATAAAATATTATAAGATTTAAAACATAAGTAATTGGTGGTAGATTAGTTAACTAGTAAAATTTTATAACTTCTAATGCTAATAACGTGAGCCGTGAACTTTAATGTATACAAACTTAAATTGTATCATGTTAGAATTAAGTTAATTAGGATTAACAATTGCTAGTCAATTTTTTTGTACTAAAATTCAAGCTAAATGCAATATTAAATAAGGAATATCAACCTACTGATGGAATTTGTTTGGACTAATAATTATTAAATGGAATGAGGAGAGTCTCATGAGGTTATATCTCATAAACATCATCATAAGTATCATTCGTTGGACTTTATTTCACCATTTCTTCTCCAACTTGATGTTCATACTACACCACAATTTACCATAATTTTAAGAAGAAAAGAATATAGAGATTCAAAGAAGAACACAAAATATTTGCGGGTCTAGCTTTGGTCCTAACACACAAACACATTTTAGAGGTAACTACTAATCAACATCTTTGTTATTGATGTATAATTTGTTGATTGTTTTTTTTAACTTGCTAGTTTAAATTTACCACATATCACATGAATTATTATAGGGATGAGATGTTAAGATTGTGAGTATAAAATTGGCACCTTTTGTGAATATAAATCTTAAACAAATGGTAGTTATATCTAGTAATGGAGTATCAAAATTTTAGCATGATTGAATTAAAATATACAAATTTAATGGTACTGACCACTATCAAATTGTAGTCAAATTTTATGTAGTATTATATGCTTTGTAAAATAATAATATGGGTACTTACAAAATTATAACTAATGGGCATTTACGTTTAGTCATGGAAGTCGTACAGTAGGTTGAATAAAATTAAATGGCATATGTCACTAGTATAATTAATCTACTAAATAATAATTTGGAAAATAAATGTCATAGTAATATGGTAATATAAACTAAACCGGTAGTATAAAACTCATGAAACCATTTAGATAGAGATAAACACTTAGGAATTATATGGTAACACTAATTAAATAAAGGATATTACATACTCCCTATTTGAATGCGTTTTGTACTCATACGTGTGTATTCATTAGATTTGGCTCGGTGATCGTCTCCTTTGGTGGTATTTTGTTGTCCTTGGAATCTCGTCATTCAATTAAGGTACGGATATTCTAGGTGGTTCTAGGATCGCTTCGGTAAATCTTTCCTCTCAAAACTTTGTTTCGAATTGTGTAAATATTATGGTATGACATGCTTGTTCAAAATGTGTGTTTATTTGTCTTTGAAATGTATTATAGTTTCCTCATGTATGATGTACTAACGATTTTGGATGTTTGTTGTTTGAGGAATCATAATACTTTTGGTATTTGGAAATTGTGTCAAAACCGTGTCTTAAAACCTCAACCAAAACAGTCCAGAATTCAGCCCAAAAGTCAGCTCAGAAACTGTCGCGAAAAGCACTGAAAGTGTCGCTAAATAGCCTGAAAGTGTCGCTAAACACCCTGAAACTGTCGCGAATGTGCTGTCTGGAAACTGTCACGAATTCAGCTCCATAAACAGCCCCGTACAGCCCAAAAACAGCCCCAAAAAGGTGGGAAACGTCCCGGTAAAGAACGTGTGTGTATGTGACGAGTGGTACGGTGATTCGTATCGAGTGTCCCTCATTCCACATGGCTTTACATGTCCCGTTTAGTCCCGTGTAAGTTGTTAATATGTAAAGGGCTAAAGTATTATGTAACATGACTCGTTTCAAAAGTTAGACCGAATGGTTGGGTTGACACGTGATTTTAAAATAATACGACATACAATGTTATATACATTTAAGTGTTTGGTCAAGCGTAAAATATTTAAGTCAACTCGTTAATTCTTTTTAAAACATATTTTAAAGTCCGTTAGCCACTTTAAAAGTATTTGAACATTTATAATTAATAAGACGGTTAAACGGTTTCTTAAAATATGCCTAAGAGTAACCTATCCATGGAGGTCCCGTGGGCGCATTATTGTGACACCGATAATGTGGCATCGACCGTAGCGGTGTATTTGTTTATATCTACGGCGTCTCCTTTTGATTACCCGGTAGTTGGTATGAGCTCTTAATTATTATATTTTGATAGGAGGCGTATGGATCGATCCTAGGATTTTGTTTTGACGGTGTACGTTCATCGTAGTGTCATACGAAACGTCACCGATATGGATGATTAGTGGAGTAGCTACCCTATGATTTCATTTTGATACTTTGTACATATTTGTTTTGACTCTTAGTGCATTATTTTATGAAATTTGCATCATGACATATGGTATTGTGGATCTATACATATTCGCACTTTGTTTTGCAACTAAGTTATTTTGAAAATAAGTTTGTTTTGAAATTAAATTTTGCATGTCATACTATACTCTGTTATTCATTATATCCGTTCACTGGGCTTTGGCTCAGTCGTATTCTTTGTTTTCCTTCTTATACGACAGGTAATCAAGGGGGCGTCGGGAATGAGGGAAGAGTGTAGAGTGGAGTGAACTTAGCACCTTGCCTTAGAGATTTCCTTCAAGATTTAGTAGCTTATTTTGGTTTAGTAGTACTTTTGAATAAGTTTGTCAACTTTGGTTTGAACTATGGTTTGAATTCGAATAAGAATAACGCTCATTTATCTTTTAAGTTACCTTTATTTATATGTATCGGCATTCGTAAGATTAGGGTCTTTACAGATGGTATCAGAGCTTAGGTTCCCTCCTGTAGAAACTTTAGTCCTAAGTTATGGCCTGTGAGATTTGGGTAGACTTTTGGGTTAGGATTTTCCTTCCGCTATATTATTCTAATTCCACTTTGAATATTCTCTTTTATTCTTCGTACTAATCGTAACCGTTATATCCTCATCTCGTTCATAGATGGCACCGAAAAAAAAGGGAATGTCCGAGGAGGAGGTAGATAACAAGATTAACCAAACTATCACGAATTTGTTACCCAACATTATAGCTCAAGCTATTGATGCTATGCGTAATCAAGGTGGCGAGACTTTTAAGCATGAAGACGAGGATGAGTATGTGGAGAAGAAAGCTGTAACGGGGGATGCTATTCATGTTTGGTTAGGACGGTTTCAAAAACAACGTCCTTTGTCATTCAGCACTGCTAGTACCCCCGTGGAAGCTGAGAATTGGATCACTCACATTGAGAAGATATACCGAGTGCTTGGTTGTGAAGAGAGGTTTTGGGTGCCATTAGCTGTTTATAAACTAGAGGGGGATGCTCAGCGCTGGTGGATCGCTTTGAGACAAGCGAAAGGGGGTATCGATTTTGAGGATTCATTAGATTGGGTTGATTTCAAAGAGTTGTTTTTCCGTCAGTACTTTTCTGAGGCGGAGAAAGAAGCTGTGATTCGGGAGTATGCGAATATTAAGCAAGGGAACGATGAGTCTATTAATGATTTCACTAAGAGGTTTTTGAGGCTTGTGGGTTTGATTGGTGCTGCTGCTGGGTCTTCTGAGGACCAAGCACGTAAGTATAAATGGGCTGTTCATGGGCGTTACCGCTCTAAAATGATTAATCTGAAATGTTTTGATGTCGCTGAGGCAGCCGATTATGCTCGGAATTTGGAGATGGAGCGAGCTGAGTATTTGGCTACTAAAAATGAGGATGGTAAAAACAAGAGGGTTAAGATTGCACAACCACTACGATCTGTGCCTGCACCGACTACCAAACAGGTTCAACAATCTGGGAACCAAGGGTATCGTAGTAATAATTGGAATAATAGAGGAAATCAGCAAAGGATTGACAACGGGCCCAATAATAATAACCGTGGTCAATTACAAGTGTACCGCCCCCAAGGGCAACAAAGGGGTAACGGAAATGGTGGTGTTAATGCCAATGCACCGTGTGGGACTTGTGGAAAGAATCATCCGGGAAGAGTTTGTTATCGTAGTGCGGGTTCATGTTTTGCTTGTGGAGAGGTTGGTCACTTAGCTAAGGATTGCAAGAATCCTAGACCTGGGTTTGTTCTGAAGGTTCCTCCGCCAGCTCCTGGTGGACGCGTCTTTGCCATGACTGCTGCTCAGGCTGCTGACGCTACAGGTATATTTCGATCCCTATTCATTTTTAAAATATTTCCTTTGAGTTATTTGTTCATTCATTCTTGATATTATTAGGTACTATTACTGGTCATGTATTCGTACACCATCGTGCCCTCTTCGTTCTATTTGATTCTGGCTCTACGCACTCGATTGTGTCTGTTAAGAGCTCGAAATATTTGAAAGTGCCTCCAACTTGGTTGTCTACTCCATTTACGATCTCCACCCCAATGGGTAGTATTGAAATTATAGATCGTGTGTTTCAAAATTGTCGTTTGGAATTCAATGACTGCATGTTTCCCGCAAATCTCTTTCCTATGACCATGCATGACTTTGACATTATTCTTGGCATGGATTGGTTATCTCGCCATCACGCGACTATCGATTGTTATTCGAAGAGGATTTTGTTTGGAAATCATTCTATACCCGATTGTGTCTTTAATGGTGATCTTCCTGTAAAATCTATTAAAGTTATCTCAGCGCTTAAGGTACAAAAGCTCATTTCACATGGTTGTGTTGGTTATTTAGCTTCGATTCAGAATTTGTCTATTGAGATTCCTTCGCTTGAAAATATTGATGTTGTTCGAGAGTTTCCCGATGTATTTCCTGATGAATTGCAGGGTTTGCCTCTAGTCCGTGAAGTTGAATTTTCGATTGATTTGATTCCGGGTTCCCAACCGATATCAAAAGCTCCTTATCGTATGGCACCACTCGAGTTGCAAGAACTCAAGGAGCAATTGCAAGAGTTGATAGATTGTGGTTTTATTCGGCCAAGTGTGTCACCTTGGGGTGCGCCGGTTTTATTTGTTAAGAAGAAGGATGGTAGCATGAGACTTTGCATTGATTATCGCGAGTTAAATCATATTACTATTCAAAACCGTTATCCGCTTCCACGTATTGATGATTTGTTTGATCAACTTCAAGGTTCGAAGTATTTTTCTAAAATCGATCTTAGGTCTGGGTATCATCAGCTCCGTGTTAAAGAAGAAGATATCTCTAAGACTGCTTTCCGCACTCGTTATGGGCACTATGAGTTTTTAGTGATGCCGTTTGGATTAACTAATGCTCCTGCGGTTTTCATGGATCTAATGAACCGTTTGTTCCATGAGTATTTGGATAAGTTTGTGATCGTATTCATTGATGATATCTTGGTATTCTCAAAGAGTAAAGAAGAACATGAGAATCATCTTCGTGTTGTACTTGAAACCCTCCGAAGTAAGAAATTGTTTGCGAAGTTCTCTAAATGTGAATTCTGGTTGCAAAGAGTTGCCTTTCTGGGTCATGTTGTATCGGCTGAGGGTATAATGATGGATCCAGCGAAAATTGAGGCTATTATAAATTGGTCAAGACCTACTTCTGTTGTTGAGGTTCGAAGTTTTCTTGGTTTAGCTGGTTATTATCGACGATTTGTTGAAGGTTTTTCGACGATTGCTTTGCCGCTTACCAAGTTATTGAGGAAAGGGGAAAAATTTGTGTGGACCGAGGAACGACAAAAGAGTTTCGATGAGTTAAAGAAAAGACTTGTATCAGCTCCTATTCTTGCATTGCCATCAGGGAGTGGGGGTTTTCAAATCTATAGTGATGCTTCTAAGCATGGTTTGGGTTGCATTTTGATGCAGCATGGTAAGGTAATTGCTTATGCCTCGAGGCAGTTGAAACCCTATGAGGTTAATTACCCTACTCATGATTTGGAGTTAGCTGCTGTGATCTTTGCGTTGAAAATATGGAGGCATTATCTTTACGGAGAAACTTGTGATATTTTCACCGATCACAAGAGTCTCAAATACATATTCACGCAAAAAGAGATAAATATGAGACAACGAAGGTGGCTCGAGTTATTGAAGGATTATGATGCAAACATTCAATACCATCCTGGAAAAACGAATGTGGTAGCCGACGCATTGAGTAGAAAGTCATTTGGTAGTATCTCATGTTTGGTTACTCACATTCGAGAATTCGAAAGACTTGATATGGGATTGAGTAAAAGAGGAGCATCGGGGATGTTGGCAAATCTAAAATTCGAGTCTGATTTAATTACTAGAATAAAAGAGGCTCAATTGGATGATGGTGATTTGTGGACAGTGTTTCAAAATTTGGAAGAGGGTAAAGTGAAAGAGTTCAGAGAAGATGATGATGGGGTTATTTGGTGTGGGAATCGATTATGTGTTCCTAATGATGATGCTATTCGTGAGGCTCTGTTGTCTGAGGCTCACAACTCACCTTTTTCTATACATCCTGGTTCGACCAAAATGTATCAGGATTTAAAGCAGCACTTTTGGTGGAGTGGTATGAAGAAAGACGTTGCTAGATATGTTGGGAAGTGCCTTACTTGTCAACAAGTAAAGATCGAGCACCAACGTGCTAGTGGTTTGTTGCAGCCGTTGAACATTCCCGTGTGGAAGTGGGATGATATCTCAATGGATTTCGTATGTGGTTTACCGAAGACTGTGAAAAGGCATGATGCTATTTGGGTGGTGATTGATAGATTAACCAAATCGGCTCATTTCTTGCCTATTCGTATGGATTATTCGGTAAGTAAGCTATCCGAGCTTTTTCAGCAAGAAATTGTGAGATTACACGGGGTTCCTTCTTCCATCATATCCGATCGTGATCCTCGGTTTACATCTAGATTTTGGAAGGGGTTACACAAAGCTTGGGGTACGCGATTGAAGCTTAGTACTGCTTTTCATCCACAAACTGATGGACAGTCTGAGCGTACGATACAGATCTTGGAAGATATGCTTCGAGCTTGTGCCCTAGATTGGAAGGGAAATTGGGATGAGTACTTATGTTTGGTGGAGTTTGCCTATAATAATAGTTGGCAGGCTAGTATCCGTATGGCGCCATTTGAGATGCTCTATGGTCGAAAGTGTAGAGCGCCAGTTTGCTGGAATGAAGCGGGTGAAAAATTGATTGAAGGACCTGAGTTGGTTAGAGTGACTAATGAAAAGGTCGCTATAGCTACGAATCGGCTGAAGGAAGCCCAATCGAGACAGAAAGTGTATGCCGATAAACACCGACGTTCATTAGAGTTTGTTGTGGGTGATAAGGTGTTTTTAAAGGTGTCACCTTGGAAGGGTGTACGACATTTTGGTTTGAAAGGAAAGCTCAGTCCTCGATATATTGGACCGTTTGAGATATTAGATCGAGTTGGTGAAGTATCTTATCGTTTAGCATTACCGCCACAGTTATCTCATGTTCATAATGTATTTCACGTATCTCAGTTGCGGGGTTACAACTATCATCCATTGCACGTGGTGCAATATCCTTTTTCTAAAATTCGAGCTGATCTTTCTTATGTTGAGGAGCCCGAAGCTATTATAGAACGCGAGGAGAGAGTAACTCGTAAAAGCTCCACCCCTTTCATTAAAGTTCAATGGAAAAATCATTCTGCTAGCGAGGCCACTTGGGAACTCGAGGAAACCATGCGGGCCGAGCACCCTCATTTGTTTGCTAATTGGTGCGTTTCTATTCTATAACTTCTTTCAATTTCGAGGACGCAATTTTTTTTAGTAGGTGGAGTTGTAATATCCTATAAAACTAAAACAATTTAAAACTTATAATTTGTATTTAATCATTCTTACAAATTAAAATAAATAAAATATTATAAGATTTAAAACATAAGTAATTGGTGGTAGATTAGTTAACTAGTAAAATTTTATAACTTCTAATGCTAAGAACGTGAGCCGTGAACTTTAATGTATACAAACTTAAATTGTATCATGTTAGAATTAAGTTAATTAGGATTAACAATTGCTAGTCAATTTTTTTGTACTAAAATTCAAGCTAAATGCAATATTAAATAAGGAATATCAACCTACTGATGGAATTTGTTTGGACTAATAATTATTAAATGGAATGAGGAGAGTCTCATGAGGTTATATCTCATAAACATCATCATAAGTATCATTCGTTGGACTTTATTTCACCATTTCTTCTCCAACTTGATGTTCATACTACACCACAATTTACCATAATTTTAAGAAGAAAAGAATATAGAGATTCAAAGAAGAACACAAAATATTTGCGAGTCTAGCTTTGGTCCTAACACACAAACACATTTTAGAGGTAACTACTAATCAGCATCTTTGTTATTGATGTATAATTTGTTGATTGTTTTTTTTAACTTGCTAGTTTAAATTTACCACATATCACATGAATTATTATAGGGATGAGATGTTAAGATTGTGAGTATAAAATTGGCACCTTTTGTGAATATAAATCTTAAACAAATGGTAGTTATATCTAGTAATGGAGTATCAAAATTTTAGCATGATTGAATTAAAATATACAAATTTAATGGTACTGACCACTATCAAATTGTAGTCAAATTTTATGTAGTATTATATGCTTTGTAAAATAATAATATGGGTACTTACAAAATTATAACTAATGGGCATTTACGTTTAGTCATGGAAGTCGTACAGTAGGTTGAATAAAATTAAATGGCATATGTCACTAGTATAATTAATCTACTAAATAATAATTTGGAAAATAAATGTCATAGTAATATGGTAATATAAACTAAACCGGTAGTATAAAACTCATGAAACCATTTAGATAGAGATAAACACTTAGGAATTATATGGTAACACTAATTAAATAAAGGATATTACATACTCCCTATTTGAATGCGTTTTGTACTCATACGTGTGTATTCATTAGATTTGGCTCGGTGATCGTCTCCTTTGGTGGTATTTTGTTGTCCTTGGAATCTCGTCATTCAATTAAGGTACGGATATTCTAGGTGGTTCTAGGATCGCTTCGGTAAATCTTTCCTCTCAAAACTTTGTTTCGAATTGTGTAAATATTATGGTATGACATGCTTGTTCAAAATGTGTGTTTATTTGTCTTTGAAATGTATTATAGTTTCCTCATGTATGATGTACTAACGATTTTGGATGTTTGTTGTTTGAGGAATCATAATACTTTTGGTATTTGGAAATTGTGTCAAAACCGTGTCTTAAAACCTCAACCAAAACAGTCCAGAATTCAGCCCAAAAGTCAGCTCAGAAACTGTCACGAAAAGCACTGAAAGTGTCGCTAAATAGCCTGAAAGTGTCGCTAAACACCCTGAAACTGTCGCGAATGTGCTGTCTGGAAACTGTCACGAATTCAGCTCCATAAACAGCCCCGTACAGCCCGAAAACAGCCCCAAAAAGGTGGGAAACGTCCCGGTAAAGAACGTGTGTGTATGTGACGAGTGGTACGGTGATTCGTATCGAGTGTCCCTCATTCCACATGGCTTTACATGTCCCGTTTAGTCCCGTGTAAGTTGTTAATATGTAAAGGGCTAAAGTATTATGTAACATGACTCGTTTCAAAAGTTAGACCGAATGGTTGGGTTGACACGTGATTTTAAAATAATACGACATACAATGTTATATACATTTAAGTGTTTGGTCAAGCGTAAAATATTTAAGTCAACTCGTTAATTCTTTTTAAAACATATTTTAAAGTCCGTTAGCCACTTTAAAAGTATTTGAACATTTATAATTAATAAGACGGTTAAACGGTTTCTTAAAATATGCCTAAGAGTAACCTATCCATGGAGGTCCCGTGGGCGCATTATTGTGACACCGATAATGTGGCATCGACCGTAGCGGTGTATTTGTTTATATCTACGGCGTCTCCTTTTGATTACCCGGTAGTTGGTATGAGCTCTTAATTATTATATTTTGATAGGAGGCGTATGGATCGATCCTAGGATTTTGTTTTGACGGTGTACGTTCATCGTAGTGTCATACGAAATGTCACCGATATGGATGATTAGTGGAGTAGCTACCCTATGATTTCATTTTGATACTTTGTACATATTTGTTTTGACTCTTAGTGCATTATTTTATGAAATTTGCATCATGACATATGGTATTGTGGATCTATACATATTCGCACTTTGTTTTGCAACTAAGTTATTTTGAAAATAAGTTTGTTTTGAAATTAAATTTTGCATGTCATACTATACTCTGTTATTCATTATATCCGTTCACTGGGCTTTGGCTCAGTCGTATTCTTTGTTTTCCTTCTTATACGACAGGTAATCAAGGGGGCGTCGGGAACGAGGGAAGAGTGTAGAGTGGAGTGAACTTAGCACCTTGCCTTAGAGATTTCCTTCAAGATTTAGTAGCTTATTTTGGTTTAGTAGTACTTTTGAATAAGTTTGTCAACTTTGGTTTGAACTATGGTTTGAATTCGAATAAGAATAACGCTCATTTATCTTTTAAGTTACCTTTATTTATATGTATCGGCATTCGTAAGATTAGGGACTTTACAATATAGATCAAAATTCAAGAATTATATATATATATATATATATATATATGTGTGTATATATATATATATGTATATATATATGTATGTATATATATATATATGTGTATATGTATATATATATATATATATATATATATATGTATATGTATATGTATATGTATGTATATATATAAACAAGATATATAAATATAAATTATTATGAGTAATAATATTATTATTAACTTTAGTTAATATCATTCAATGTTATTATAATTATTATTAATTTAATTATTAATAGTAATATTAATAAATTTATTATTGTTATTAGAATTATTGATGTTATTATCATTAGTATTAATTTTATTATTATGATTATTATTTATATAATTATTATTAGTATTAATATGTATTTATTTATTTAATGATACAAATTATATGTAATCGTATATCTATACTCAGATTTCGTTTCCCATCTTAATCAGACTCTAACAAACTTTGTCATCTGTCACTGAAAACGTTAAACACTCCAAATCGATCGTACAACCTACCGAAGAATCATAATCTGACTTTATATATTTTATTTATTTTTGTACGTACCAAATATCTTCTTGTCGATCAAATTGTATTAAATCAGAGGCTTTAATCTAGAATTTGGACAACACTAAAACAACTGCACATTATCAATATCAATTTACATTTTCATCGGTTTTAATTATGTGATTTTAACAAAAGAATTCAAGAACACAGGCTTCTGCCCTGTTTTTCGTTCCAAATTTCAAAAAGCTTGATTATTTAACGAATTCCAAAAAGTAGAAATGCAGAGTTGCTGTAATTTATATGCTTAAACTATCTGGAAAGTTGTAAGGTCCAAATTTTATTATCGAGTTGCAATTTTAATGTCAAACTCTGAATTTCAAAAGTCAAACGTATTGATCTTGATAAAATTCGAATTCATTATGAGGTTTCAAACAAAATAAACGATGCAGAAAGTTTTTAAAAGTGATTTGCAAATTATTTTGTATAGAAGTCGTGTATTAAAACGGTCCCTAAATTCTAAATCAAACTTGGGTTCAAAAACGGGTTTAACAGCGAATTTGTATTTTTTTTCTTTATGATTAAGAGGTCGATTAACCTAAGTTGTAGTTGTTTTTGTTTCATTTGAGTGTCCTAAAACCACAGGGACTAATTGTTGTTTTGATTGGGTTGATCTGCTGAGCAATTGTATTTGAGAAGAAGAGAAGAAGAAGGTGAAACAGTTGAGATTTAAATAAAATACAAATGGATAGATATACAGAAAAATAAAAATGGTCGAGTGGTATGGAGGGTTGATGTTTGTACTGGAGGTCGCGAGTTCGAGTCCCGTTGCGGGCAGTTTATTTTTTTTATGCTCCTAAGGTATTAATTGATATTTTAATTATTATTATCATTATTATCATTATTATTATTATTATTATTATTGTTAATACTAATTGTTATTATTGTTATTGTTATTGTTATTGTTATGATAAGTATTATTAATATGAACAATATTAATATGACTATTATTATTGTAATTATTATTATTAGTATTATTATTGTTATTATTTCTAGTATTATTATTTATTGATACTTTGTTATTACCTATTGTTATTACTAATAATAATAACATAATTATTAATTTGTTATAAAAACTTGTATTATTATCACTAGCACTATCATTAAAAATTATTAGTATTATCATAACTGACATTATTATATTTATTAGTATTATCATTATTGTATTATTGTTATTATTATTATTATTATTATTATTATTATTATTATTATTATTATTATTATTATTATTATTATTATTATTATTATGAACATGTTAATAACGTTGATATTTGGAAGTTAATAATAAGTTAATATGGTAAAATTATGGAAAATACTTATAATTATATGAAGGTATGTACAATTAGGAGTATGATTATGAATTAACAAAATAGGAACAACGGTTATAAGTCTAGAAATTTAACACGAAGTTTACGATGAATCTGATTATTATTATTATTAATTTCTATAATTACTAAAAGTATCATTACCTTAACTCTACCATTTTATATTAAAACTATTATTATTGCTATTATTATTATTATTATTATTAGTATTAAAATTATTATTACTATTATATTACTTATTCTAATATTATTATAACTATTAATTTGCAAACACGGATTATATTTAATATACAAAATGAATATATAATAAAATATATAAGATATTTATATAGAAATCACTAATAAAAATATATAATTGTTCGATTACGATTATAGATTTTAATATATATACAAATGATATAGGTTCGTGAATCCGAGGCCAACCTTGCATTGTTCAGTATCGTCATATGTATTTTTACTACAAAATACAGTATTGTGAGTTTCATTCGCCTTTTTACCCTTTATATTTTTGGGCTGAGAATACATGCGCAATTTTTATAAATGTTTTACAAAATAGACACAAGTAATCGAAACTACATGATATGGTTGAATGATCGAAGCCGAATATGCCCCTTTTGCTTGGTAGCCTAAGAATTAGTAAACCGATCTACTAATTGACGCGAATCCTAAAGATAGATCTATTGGGTCTAACAAACCCCATCCGTTGTAGCGGGTGCTTTAGTACTTCGATGTTGTTTTATCATGTCCGAAGGATTTCCCGGAATGATAGGGGATATTCTTATATGCATCTTGTTAATGTCGGTTACCAGGTGTTCAATCCATATGAATGATTTTTGTCTCTATGCATGGGACGTATATTTATGAGAAATGGAAATGAAATTCTTGTGGTGTATTAAAATGATGAAAATGGTCGATTATGATAAACTAATGAACTCACCAACCTTTTGGTTGACACTTGAAAGCATGTTTATACTCAGATACGAAAGAAATCTTTCGCTGTGCATTTGCTCATTTTAGAGACATTACTTGGAGTCATTCATGACATATTTCAAAAGACGTTGCATTCGAGTCATCGAGTTCATCAAGATTATTATCAAGTCATTTATAGTTTAGATATATTATGAAATGGTATGAATTCCTGTCAACTTACGATGAAATGAAAGTTTGTCTTTTAAAAACGAATGCAATGTTTGTAAAATGTTTCATATAGAGGTCAAGTACCTCGCAATGTAATCAACTATTGTAAATCGTTTATAATCGATATGAACGGGTCCTTTCAATGTCAGACCACTTTAAAGGTAATAGCTGCATAACAAATCAAGATAAATGAAGTTAATAATATCTAGGTTCATTAAATAATTAACTAAATGTAAACCTAAATGTAATTGATAAACATACCATGCTTGGGTCATGACAATCCAACAACCATTTCATGAACATTGGCGGTCGATGTTGTGGAACATGAATTTTAACCAAATCATCATTAAAACAGCAAATCAAATGTTTTCCTATCAAGTAATGTGATTCGGAGTATGTGTTTCTTGGTAATCTTAAGATCTTCCACAATCTGACTCCACCCAGTTGAAAAAGTCAGATCATCTCCTATTCACTTCAATTCAAGTTTAGATTGATAACCGGATTCATTAATGATGTTCATTAACTTGGAGGTTTTTATTTTCCTGAAGTAGTTGTTTGCAAAATCATGCGGCAGAGTCTGGAAATTAACGCGACATGTGTTTAAGAAAGTATTATTTGCACTTGTCATTATATAAATTTGATAACATTATAAGTAAAATTGTTTATTTTAAAAGATTAGCATCGTAATAGCTGTAATGGCTCATACGGGCACCTAAACATGATAATAAAATAAGGAAGCCAGAAAGTTTATGCCATGGGTTGAGTATATCTGTCTAGGAATTAAAATGAAATACATTTATACAATGAAAATCTGAGTATATGGTATAAGAATTTTGTTAAATAAATATTAATGTTTGTATATTTTAAGAACATATGTAAGTTACAATGTAATGTAAATAATATAATTATTAATGATAAAGATTTGTAAAAGCACAATCTTATTTTTATAAAAACCACATCACAAAGTTAAAAAATAAAGCTTATAGTTTTATAAATTTAGAAGAATATATAGTTTCTTTAGCTAATATTATCAACAGACATATATACTAACACAATATTCAGATTAAAAGTGTCAGATAGAAGTATCTATATCACTAGAAATCAATATACGGATTTATACTTGAAAATTGAAATTACAAAGTCGATTTAACTCTACGGAAGGATGCATGCATTCATCAATTAGCTATTATATGTACATGGGAAAATTATTAAGAAACTAACATCAATACCATTACAAACCCTAACAAATCTAATACAATAGACAGCAATATAACAACTCGAACAAATAAACACGTTTACAGATACTATAGATAGTTGGAAATCGAAGTACATATGAAAAAAGAAACTAAAAAAGAAGATGAAACTTACAGGTATATTGTGGTCCTTGTGCGTAAAAGCGGTTTCGAAGGTCGAAAGATTTTGAAGAAGTCAAGGTGACAAACATATGTTTTTTTATCTCATCTACCTTTTTTTATTTTACAGTAAAAATTAAGCGCAGTAAAAGGAACTTTTTTTTTGTTGGACTAAAAAAACCAGGATTATTTTATACGGACTATATTATATTGGACTGAAACAAAACTGAAAATGTGGTTTTAAATTATTAGTGCGCCTGAATACAGCGAAAACAAATTAGCCCAAGATTAAACAAAAACATATTCACAGATTAATGATGTTGTAATAATTAATCGTATAGCAACACGAATATCAAGACACCTACACTAAGAAGCAAAAAATATCTTTCTTGAAAGGCGATTTTTAAAAAACAAACAGACATTAAATTTCAATGTAAGTACAAAATTGTTTCCATCACTTTCTAGTTCATTTGATTGTAAGTACAAATTTGTTTCCATCACTTTCTACTTCATTTGTTAAATCAAGAGTTGTATATGTTTTAGTTGTATAGACAGTTGTTTATTTAATAATTAGTTTAATATAAATATATCTATTTTTTTGTACTGTTAGGGTTTTTAAAGATCGTAATTTTAAATTAATGTATACATGATCATCATTTTATAGCTAAACTTATACGGATTTATTTGTTTTCATATTTTTATAAATTGCATGTATGTTAGTTTTTGGATAATAATAAGTGTTTAATATATATAAGTCATTACTTAATTAGTATAAATTGGTATTTAAATAGGGTTTACTAACCAACATTAGTAATATAATGTTGTTGTATAAATAATATATAGATTACATAAATAACAAAACTAAAGTCAACTACCTAGACGATTTTTAATACTTGAAGATTGTTTTAATAATTTATCATAAACATTGTTATTTAGCCTAGGAGATTAAGTTTTGATATGTTTTTCATGGTTAAAATTCTGTTATTGATTTTAAGTTTAATGTAATTATACAAATTTATAATTAATAAATGTAATAAAATTTTGTATTAACTAATATGTATTGATTTGATTGATCAGATAATAGAGTTGAATGAGTTTTTCTCAAAGACTACTTTCGTTTCTGATGGTCATTCATGATCCAAATTCGAAGGAAATGGTAAACCTAACACGCACCTATTTATTTATAGGATAATCCTCTGTTAAATTATTCAGCATATGCTTAAATCAAACTTCTCAATGTTCATTTATCGGAACATTTATTCATTTATCAGCAAGCACCAGCAGAATTTGTGAGAAGATATATTGATCCACCAGGTACTATTGATTATTTCAGCATTAAGTTAAGACGCACATATTCTATTCGGATTCAACTGCGATGGGAAGGTACAAAATTGTTCTTCAGTGATGGCTGGGAAGAAATTAATAAGTATTTCCAAAATGAACGTAGTGACATATTAACGTTGGCATATGTGGGTGAGTACACATTTGAAGTGAAACATTACGTAGCAAGAGACGATTTCTGTGAACGTTTTTCTTCGAAAAAGCCTTGTCTATCATGCTTAAAAATGAACATGAATCCAAACACCTCAGAACTGGTATTGTATTCTGTACACTAATATATTGTACACGATATGTGTTGTTAATATATTAAACATGCTTAATTATTAACAGGTGTTGCCAACCAAATGGATTGGAAATCAGGCAATGGATTATGATAGAGAAATTAGGTTGGAGGTACTCAACATCAGAGGATATGTATATGCCATGGAAATTAGTTGTATTGGCAATAGATTATTGTTAAAAAATGGTTTTCGAAAATTGATAAAGGATCTTAAAGTGAATAAGTCTGATGTGCTTTGCTTAACGATGATCGATGAAGATCATATAGGGATGATGGTTTACTCTGCTGATGGATGTGAGAATCAATACTTGGAACTTATAAATTCAAAGACATATGAAAATGGAGAACCTTCTGGCAGCAAACCGTCTTCGTCAATGGACATAATTGTCATTGTTCATCAACTGATTGTACCGAGAGTGAGACATCAAAAGCTAGTGAGCATGATGATATATCAGAGGAAAATTCTTTTGAGGATGACACATATGGAAGTGAGAATGAGGATATATCAGAGGAAGATTGGTCTGATGATGACACAGATGGTGTGGAAAACACAGATGTTATCGTGAAAATGACCATTCAAAAAGCAAATGTGTTTGTAAGCTTTCTTTACTTTCATATAGGCCATACATATGTTTTAATAGTTATTTAATCTGAATAATCCATTAGTGTTTTAAGTTTATGATTAACTGGATGTTTTCATAGCGTCTACTGGAAGAATTCGCTGGATTGCGGGGATTGAAAGATGGGATGAAGGTTCCTGTAGTTAATGAAGATGGTATTGAATGCATCTGGGAGTTGAAAACAGATTTCACAAAGCGTCAGCCGAATTTATATGTATCCGGTGGTTGGTACGAGTTTAAGTGCGTCAATAATCTCACACCATATGATGAAGCAGTTTTCACCTTCAAGAAAAGTGAAAGAAAGTTCATTGTCTCGAATGTAAGGCGAGTGATTTGACGACTGTGTTGTTGTTTAAACATGATGTTATTTGTATCTAATACCACTTTGTGATGTGGTATGCATGGATGTTGTGATCAAACGTTTTTTGTGATTGTGGTAGCTTGAACACTATATGATAAATAGTAATGGATTTTGTTAATTAGTTAGATTTAATATGGGGTCATATTATATGCTGACTGTGTAGCATTTTTTTTACATCATTGTAGTCTAAAAATGTTTATGTTTGATATATCAGATATAAATGTATGTACATTAGTAACAATGTGTATCGAAACTAATTGACCTGAATATACAAGTACATATAATAAGACATTTGCAAAAGAACAAAGTGTAATGGCAATGTTTGGATGTTTCACATAAAAAAAAAAGAACACTAAAAAAATTTATAAACTAAACATAAAGAAAGAACCACATAACCTTTCAACGATACGCAATAATTGTATTCATAAAAAAAAAAAAAAAAAAAAAAAAAAAAAAAACCAAAAACAAAACAAAACCATGAGTCATGAATTATTACTCTTAAAACAAACCATAAAAGCAAATAAAGAAAAATGAAAATAAGTTCAAAGCAATCTTAAAATCAACCTAACAAATGAAATGTAAACAAAATGCCTCATCTGGATTCAGAAACCTTTTCGCTTTTGTTGATGAAGATTTAACAATTGGTTGAGTGGCAGGAGTGACTGTGGGACCACACTGTAGAGGTGAACAATTGTAGAGTAAATAAAAGTATGAATGAATCATATTAATAAAAAAAAAAGTAAGAAACGATCTAATGCTCTATCACTTATAAAACTGAATCATATTATAGTGTTTAGTAGATTGAACTATTTAAGTAAATATACATATAGTACTAATTTAAGTTAAATAAAATATATATGTTAAACATAAATATTATTACTCTTAAAACAAACCATAAAAGCAAATAAAGAAAAATGAAAATAAGTTAAAAGCAATCTTAAAATCAACTTGACAAATAAAATGTAAACAAAATGCCTCACCTGGATTCAGACACCTTTTCACTTTTGTTGATGAAGATTTAACAATTGGTTGCGTGGCAGAAGGAGTGTCTGTGGAACCACACTGTAGAGGTGAACAATTTTAGAATAAGTAAAAGAATAAAAGAATGAATGAATCATATTAATGAAAAAAGTAAGAAAGGATCTAATGCTTTTTCACTTATAAAACTGAATAAATATAGTGTTTAGTAGATTGAACTATTTAAGTAAATATACGCGTAGTACTAATTTAAGTTAAATAAAATATATATGTTAAACATAAACATTATTGTAAAACTTAATCGTAACCATATCCCAGCTTTTGAAGGAGCCGAACGACTTTAATTTGAATGGTAAAGTTAACTTTCCGTCCATCAATCTCTGAAACCCGAATGATGTTCTTCGATGTGGCCATTATTTAAAACTAAAATGAAACGAAACATAAGTTAGAAAATAATCATTCAAAAAAAATCAAGATTATTGAAAATAATCTTCCACCTTTTACTCACTTTATTTTTATAAAGTTACTAGCTAAATTATTATAAACTTTTCTTTTTTCAATAATGATTAATATTATTTCATGACAAAATTGTAAAAATCGTTTTCATGTTTGTCCATTTTCACTCTTTTAATCCATGTATTTTAAAAACTGCAATTTTCATCATTAATAGCTTAAATGGGTCCCAATTTAGTCTCTAATGACATTTTTCAGTCTCAATTTCGTCCCCGTGTTAAGTGAGGGACCCCCATAGTATGCCAAATTTTCACGGGGAGTCCAAATCATTAACGGACGATACAAATTTTGTTTAAATTCGTCACCTCATGTCCCCAAAGTACACGAGGGGAGTCCAAATCGCTAACGAACTTTAAAAGACTTCGATTGAGAAGGTTCTTCATTTTAATATTTCATGAATTAATCACCTATATAAAAGTCGTTTAATGAATTCATCATATGTTCGTAAGAACTAAAAATAAACTATGACTCATACTTTTTTATCTTCGTAACCACATTTCAACACATTCATTATATCTATGTTCTTATGAACATTAAAATCATCAGCACAATAACAACAAAAACTTATCACCGACATTTTAAAAATCAAAACCCATTTAACAACCGAATTTGATAAAAAAACTTTAAAGAAAAGAAATCAGAAACATAAACATAAGTCGATCTATGTACACCGAAACTTCGGTGGCGACTTCAGTTGCTCACGTCAGCGATTTCGGTTGCTCCGGTTGCACACAAAACCCAACTTTAGGTCTAATCGTTTTTTAGGCTTAGCGAAAAATTGCAGGTTATCGGCTAGTGGGTTGATCGAAGTTGTTCAATTAAATGAAATAAGTTCTATTATAGTTTAATTTAGATCTTATTCGAGTTTAATTTGGACTTTGGGACCTGAGGTGACAAATTTTAACGAAATTTTTAACATCCGTTAATGATTTGGACTCTCAGTGAAAATTTGGCATACTACGGGGATCCCTCACTTAACACGGGGACGAATTTGGGACTGAAAAATGTCATTAGGACTAAATTGGGACACATTTTAACACAAGGACGATTTTGACAGAGATAAAAAGACAAAAAATGAAAAACACAAGGACGATTTTGACAATTTTGTCTTATTTCATTAATTACAAGTAATATAAACTCAAAATAATCGATGCGAAACGCAATTAAACCTCAATTCTTATTCTTAGTTATATTCAAAATAGAAGTACCGCATCTTCCGAAAAGATATTTTTATCATGATGATATACATATATCCTTACAAAAAATTAAAGTCCACTTCTACACAAGTTTTTAATAAATTTAAATCTAATTTATCATAATCATTGATGTACATGATGTCCAATAGAGTCACCATCAATCTCATCCAAGACTTATCACATGTGTAAAATGATCTTGGCAAATTGCTTACTTCAATTTAACTTTTAATTAACTTTGTGGCATTGACGAATTTAGAATTAGAATTTAAAACATCATGACTTTTTTCAATGTTATTGTATTTGAGGGTCTATTATCCTCCCTTTCAATTGAAAAATTTACTTCATGCTCCTTACATAATCAATTAACTTAATCTTTGTTAGTCGTTTATCTACTGACAATAATATTGTCTTAACTTTTGATTCCTTTCGTTTTACTATGAAGGATTTCAGTACAAGTTTTCAACTCAAGAGATGTAACAGTACGAAGGACCTCTATCAACTCACATTTTCCGCTGCTCAAGTACTTCGCACACCATCTTCTTTCCCCGCCTTTACTCAAGATACTTGGTACCGACGTCTTAGACACCCCAGAACCAATATTTTACGTTTTCGTAGTAATAATAAATTCATTGTTAGTGCATGTAATAAAAACTCATCACTTTGTGAGTCATGTGTTCTTGGTAAACATATTGACGTACATTTTCTACACTTACTTTTATTGAGCTAAACTTAACCAAATTAACACACGAATACAGACAACTATTCCTGATCAATGTAATAAAGAAGCTATTAAGCACAAGTTCGTCCACAGAGAGCAAAGTGTCTAAGATTGAAATAACTAATAATTATCCTAAGAATTGAGGGTTTTGGTTTTGAATTTAAGTGAATTAAACAGTAACAAAAGTAATTTAACGAATTAACTAGATAAGGAGAAGTAGTGTCCACTTTAATGCTCCACAAATGACTAGGATTGTTCTTTTATTAAAATCTTTATTAAAGATCTAGGTAACTAGTTCATATTGTGGTGGTCTATTTCATTAGGCCGAAATGTTCCTTTAGAGTTTCAATTTTTTTTTTTAACATGAGTATTCAACTTTTTATGAACTGACTAATCTCAAAGCGACTACTCGCTTTACGGCAGCCCGGAGTCATTGCAGACGAAACTTTGTAGCCATGAGATAGAATAATTTAGAGTTTCGATTAGTGACCTTTTAAAACTAAGAATTAATGTAGACTTAGAATAAATTATAGACCATTCTGAATATCAGTCATGCACAAGTAAATACTTTACACATGACCATAACTTTTTATTTTTATTTTTTTACAAAAGAGACTAATAACTTTTATTACTACGGAAATTCATCACAAAGATGAAAAACACGATACAAGCAACGAAACTATGAACAAATCAAAACGAAGACAACAGACCTATGCGCCAAACAAACAGGCGAAGGCGGAAATAACCTAAACACCAACAACAAACTATAAAAGACATTAAGCAAAAATGAGGAAAGCACAAAAACCGCTACAAACCTAGTAGATAATAAAACACTTACACATGACCATATTAGCCCACAGCTTTTTATCTTGATTAATTTCTTGGAAATATCGGTTTAATTCAATATTCCGATATAAAATTTTCCGTTAAAATGTTCAAATCCTTTTCTAATAATGCGCCATTCTGTTGAATAACTTGAAATACATGTTGATGAAGACTTTTTATCTTCCACTTCTTTATCTATTAAATCTATATGAATTAGTTGTATAATTCGACACGCTCTAAAGTTCATCATTCATCTAGGTCGGTATGTAAAATAAATTGTAATGCTACACAATTTGAGTTGTTAATTGCTTAAATACTTGATAACAGACAGGCTACTTTTTCTGATATGTGGAAGAAATGAAATTTAAGGTAGGCATGGTACCTTTGTTTATGATACTGGGAAATGGTCCTCACAGCATTAATTAACCTTGTCTGACCTTACATCGAACATGATACCATTTGTCACTAAGGATAGAATGGTTAGCATGCGGGGTTATTATTCCATCATACTAGCTATACAATTCTATTAGCACCATATATCTGTAAGTCTGTAACCATATATATGTCAGTACTCAGTAACACCATGTCTAATGTCTTTATATGGCACACCACCATATAATACCGTATACATTTTCAGTGTTATGTAATTTTAGAATCCATTTATTAGCGTATCTTCTTGTGACCCTTTGTTTCTTCCGATCGATCTTATAGAAAATGCTTGATAGCTAGTTTTATTTTATTTTTTTATTTTTTTTTATTTTTTTTACCTATTACGAATCTTGAATTGTGGGCCGAATAGGTAATGGACTATACTATCTCCACGAGTAATAGAAGCCCATATGAGACCTTAAAATTTTGTAATACACTCGCAACCAATCTCTTTATCCGTCGAATAGAGAGTGAGATGACTTTCTCTACTTTTGAGAGCGTTTTCACTCTGGATGGAGAAATGACTTATCTTTATTCTCGGATAGAGGAAGGATTGTCTACATCTCACCTCCTCATATATTACTTATGTGGTATTGGATTTTGTTGTTGTTGTTGTTAATAAAGTCAAAATTAAGTGTGAATCGTTTGAAAAATTTACGGGTATGGTTTTATTATTTTATTACTAGTATGGTCCATGTGCTTTTTTAATTGACAATAATATGAAAGTTTCCAGCCTACAATCTAGAAGCTCACCTTCTAGATGTTCAAAGTAGCCTTCTTTGAACACCATGTAGAAGAAGCAAAGATGAACACGATGACGGCCGCCCACCATCTTCGTTCACACCCTTCCACCGCCATAGAATTTTTACTTTAAATAGAGGTGCAAACCTCAGTTGTAAATCATCCTAAATCACTCAGAGAAGTGTAATCACAACCTAGAGAGTGTGTGTGAGTTTTGAGAATTTTTTTTGTAAGAGTTTTGTAATACTCTGTAAATCTATTCTTGTGAGTAATAGAGTTGTTTTTCTCTCAAATTTGTATCTCCCAACGTCCAGGCGATCCCCTCTTCCTAACAAGTGGTATCAGAGCTTGGTTAGAGACGTTGGTTGAGTTTTTGGGTTTTCGGAAGTTTTCTCAAAATTCAATTTTGAGTGTACCATTGGATTCGCCTCGTCGAACCGAGTCCAACGCAAAAAACGGCGACTTAAACGGAGTTATAACGAGCCCAGAAAACGCGGTCAAAGTTTGGTCAACTCGCCGGAATCTCGCCGGAGAAGACGACCGGTGCCGGAATTTTCGCCGGAAGACGATCACTGTAGCAATTTACTGTAGCAGCTGGCGACACTGTAGCATGCCACTGTAGCAGTACTGTAGAGGTACTGTAGCGGTACTGTAGCAATTCTGAAATTTTACAATTTGGTCCCTGAAATTTTCAGAATTTCATTTTTTTGGTCCCTGAAGTTTATAAAAATTATAATTTTGCCCCGTAAGTGGAATTTAAGCCGCGAAGTGTCTATTCCACCATTTTCAACTGTTCCGGACGTAACGGTGATCTCTGTTTTCTACAATTCAACCCCGTTTGTGTTAAAAAATTATTTCTAAGGTGATAATGTCCACAGAAGAGTCAACATCATCTTCCGGAGCTATGATTATGCTCACAGCCACAAACTACACGCTGTGGAAACCTCGGATGGAAGATCTCCTCAGCTGTAAGGATTTGTTCGATCCTATTGAATTGAAGGGTATAAACCCTGATTCTGCCAAAGAGAAAGAGTGGAAGAAATCAAACCGAAAAACTATTGGTCAGATCCGTCAATGGATTGATCATAGTGTCTTCCACCATGTTGCACAAGAAACAGACGCATATGTCCTCTGGAAAAAGTTGGAGGACATGTATCAGGCCAAGACTGCTCGGAATAAAGCCCTGCTGATGAGGCGTTTAGTCAACATGAAGCTCAAAAATGGAACTTCAGTTGCCGAGCATACCAGTGAGTTTCAGAGCTTGGTCAACCAGTTATCGTCTGTAGAGATGCCTCTTGGCGATGAAGTTCAGGCGCTATTGCTACTTAGTTCTCTTCCCGATAGCTGGGAAACGCTGGTCGTAACACTTAGCAACTCAGCTCCGAATGGCAAACTTACCATGTCAATGGTCAAGGATGCCCTATTCAGTGAAGAGGCAAGGAGAAAAGACATGGGCACAGATCAGACCCATGCCTTTGTCACAGAGAATCGGGGGAGACAGCGAATGAGTAGCAAAAATAAATGGAGAGGCAGAAGCAAGAGCAGGGGCAGGTCAGCTGATGGCAGAAAACCAACATATAAATGCCATCATTGTGGATTAGAGGGACATATGAAGAAGAACTGCTATAGATTAAAAGAGGAACAAGGTCAAAGCAGTTCACAGCCGAAGAATAAGGGTGGAGAAACATTAGTGACTATCTCTGGTGATGTAGCTTATTGTTCAACCCATGATGAGACATGCCTTCACGTCTCACGAGAAGAAACAGAATGGGTGGTAGATACTGCAGCTTCCTACCACGTGACTCCATACAAGGAATACTTCACAACATACAAAGCTGGTGACTTTGGAGTTGTGAAGATGGGAAATTCCAGTTCCGCTGAGATTGTCGGAATTGGAGATGTCAGGATAAAGACAAGTTCCGGGAGCACAATTACTCTGAAGGATGTCCGCCATGTGCCAGATCTTTGGCTGAATCTACTTTCCGGAGTAGCTCTCGATAAACAGGGCTATGATAGTCATTTCAGTAAAGGCACATGGAAATTTTCAAGAGGCGCTATGATAGTCGCTCGAGGACACATTTGTGGCACACTGTACAAGACTCATGTGAAGATCTGCACAGACAGTATTAATGTTGCAGAAAAGGAGGCTTCACAAAATTTATGGCACCAGAGACTCGGTCACATGAGTGAGAAAGGGTTGTCTACCCTAATAAAGAAGAAGCTTATCAATGTAGACAAGGATGATGCGCTAGATCCTTGCAATCATTGTCTGTTTGGTAAGCAGCATAGAGTCTCGTTTAATTCCTCTTCAACGAAAAAATCAGAGTTACTCAGTCTGGTACACTCTGATGTTTGCGGTCCCTTAGAGGTTAAATCAATTGGTGGCAACTGATACTTTCTAACGTTTATCGATGATGCTTCTCGAAAGGTGTGGGTATATTTCTTGCGGACGAAGGACCAGGTGTTCGATTACTTCAAACAGTTCCATGTCATGGTAGAACGTGAGACAGGAAAGAAGTTAAAGTGTCTTCGATCCGATAACGGCGGTGAATACTCTTCCAGGCAGTTCGATGCCTATTGCAGATCATATGGCATTCGACATGAGAAGACGGTCCCACGTACCCCTCAACATAATGGTATAGCAGAAAGAATGAACCGAACAATCATGGAACGTGTTCGGAGCATGCTCAGTATGGCTAAGCTGCCAAAGCCATTCTGGGGAGAAGCAGTCAGAGCCGCTTGTTATTTGATCAACCGATCTCCATCAGTACCACTGAATTTTGAAGTTCCGGAGAAACTTTGGTCTGGAAAGGATCCATCATACTCTCACTTAAGAGTATTTGGATGTTTGGCGTACGCACATGTATCCAAGGAGCTCAGGCAGAAGCTGGATGTGTAACGACCCGCACTTTTTCGATCGTTCTATACTTATAAGATTAATATTTACATAAATTAAACCTTACCAACATGATAAGCAATCCAAATTGTTGAGATTAATGTTTCCGAAAAGAGTTTTACACAACGTTTGACCGTCTAGTTTGACCGATGATATCACGAACTATACAATATATGATAATTATACGTTTGTGTATATATATGTATATATACATATTTAACATGGTTAATGAATGTTTTAATATCTCATTTTGTATTAATAACAATAAGTTACAAGTATATTTTGAAACTACTAACTTAAGTTTTCAAAACGATAACCATATGTAACGTTATTTGACATAAATACTTATAACATATAATGTTTATACATATATCGTATAAGTAATGTATTTAATCACTTTTAAGGGCTTACATACATAAAACAATATAAGTATATTTACAAAAGATAGCTATATTTGAATCCTCGTTCCGTTTTCTCAAAGATTTCTATACGTATACCTAGGGTATATGTACCCGTATCATACGCAGCTTCTAGATGTATTTACTATTGGTATATACCAATAAAAATCTGCTCCTTAGCAGCCTTAAATGATTAAGAAACATGTGGAACCAACCATTTGTCAAGTAGCATGAATTATTTAGCAAGAAAACAAAGTTAGGTATCTTTTTTTTCCTTTATAACCTAAAAACGTTTTTATGCATGCACACCATTTCTTCACCCCATTTTCTCATACTTACACTTCCATTTCTCTCTCAAAATACTCTTAACTTCATACTTGATCATCTCCAAGCATTTTCCCCATCAATTAGCTTCAAAAACCTTACTTAAATCACCATAAGAAAACCATACAAAAACACTTCAAGAAATCCTTCCAAGAACACAAACTTACTTCCAATCTTTCATCCAATTCCATCACCCTTTTGGTTCTAGGTTCTTACTCCTCTTTTACAGAAACCTTGTCCAAGGAACTTGAGGTAGTATCTATGTTCATAACCTTATTCGATTCATATATATATAGCTATCATATTTTGTGGTATACAATTTTAACAACAAGAACATAGTTTGAATGTTTTCAAACTTGTTTGCAAACTAAATAGATCCTTCTAACTTAACTTTTAAAATACTTCAAGACCTATAATATAACTTAAATATATGCTAATTTAACAAGGTATAACATGGTTTTTCAAAGAACACCTTAAAAACTGTTTTTACGACGTCGGAGTGTAACCGGGGGCTGTTTTGGGTTGGATAATTAAAAACCATCTTAAACTTTGAATTGAAGGTTTATGTTCTGGAAAAATGATTTTTACTATGAATATGGTAACACATAAAAATTTCATGATTTAATTCAAAGTATAAGTATTTTTAGAAAAATAATCATTTAAGGTTGCCTACATAAAGGAAAAGGTTTAACTTCATAAGTTTCACTAAAGTTTGACCTATGACCTGTGATTTCGAATACAAACTAAGGTATTTACAGTTCATAGTCTTAAAGAGGGACTCGATCCAAGGAAGTGGCAAGTTGAATCAACGAAAACGGAGTTGTAACGAAGAAACTATGACCAAAACGAGATTGGATATCTAAGACTAGTTTAGCTACGAAAATAATTGGAGAAAATTAAATAAATCACATCTTTTTAAAATAACATGATATTTTATATATATGTACTCATAATTTAATTTTATATGGTTCAGGATCACCCGTAAACAATACGAGAAGATTAATCATAAGATCCCATGATTGTACGCAACACGTCATTTGACAACACCGGTACTTTATGTACGCAACACGTCATTTGACAACACCGGTACCATGGGTCAAGATTAATCTCGACCAATACATATACGATGGGGGTTTTTATTTATTTCATTGGGGGTTTATTAAACACCTAAAAATGAACCATTAAAATTGAATTACTAACATCGGACTGCTAACTACGGACTAAGAAATTATTAAAACTATTAAAAGTATAAAAAGTATATATATGTGACGATTGTTTAAAATAGAAATATATTGATAAACTATATATGGATAGGTTCGTGATATCAATCGGAGACCAAGTCGAAATTACATATCTTCAAGACGAAAGTGAGTATATAGTCCCACTTTTAAACTTTAAATATTTCGGGATGAGAATACATGTATTTTATGTTTTACGATATGGACACAAGTAACTGAAAAATATATTCTACGTTGAGTTGTACCACTGGCATACTTCCCTGTAGCTTGGTAACTACTATTTACAGCGGTATTGTATACGCGAATCCTGTTGATAGATCTATCGGGCCTGACAACCCCAACCGGACTGGACGACCAGTATTCAACGGTTGCACAGTACTTCGTTTCGTGACTACACTTGGTACGGTGTAGTAAGATTTCATAATAAAGGGAATATGCGACGTGATTAAATGTTAAGTATGGTTACCAAGTGCTCAACCACTTAGAATATTTTTATTAAACTGTTTATATATGAAATCTTGTGGTCTATATATATATTGCTGCCGGCACTAAACCTATATCTCACCAACTTTATGTTGACGTTTTAAACATGTTTATTCTCAGGTGATAATTAGAAGTTTCCGCTGCATTATGTTGAATTTGAGCAGGATCTTGCGTACGCATATTTGTGTCAAAAATAAGACTGCATATCCAAGAACTTGTGTTGTAAAATATGCTAGAAATCGTGTTGTTATCATCATTTGTAAAGTTTGTAAGTCGAAGATTATCGCTAAACGATAATCATCTTTATTTTGTCCAAAGCTTGTATCAAAAATAAGAATCATGGTTTGTAATGTATAATATATGCAGTTTTTCTTTTAAAAATGTCGCATATAGAGGTCATAACCTCGCAATGAAATCATACGTTATCTAACACGTTCTTACGGTTAAGGACGGGTTATGACATGTGGTATCAGAGCGGTGGTCTTAGCGAACCAGGTTTGCATTAGTGTGTCTAACCGATAAGTCGTTAGGATACATTAGTAAGTCTGGACTTTGACCGGGTCTGATTTAAAAACCATTGCTTATCATTGTTGGTTAAAATTTATATGTAAATATTATGTAGTACTAATGGGTTAGTTGTTGTGTGATAGATGTCGGGCTCAAAACTTGTCATCACATTCAGCGACTCCGAACCAGAATCTTCAGATGGTGTTCCAGTCATTAACCTATCCGATGACGAAAATAATATCTTTGGGGAAGACTCACAAATTCCGGATGAACCGACTATAGAGAACCCGGAAAGTGAACCCGAGGAGGAAAGTGAACCCGAGGAGGAAAGTGAACCCGAGGAGGAAAGTGAACCCGAGGAGGAAAGTGAACCCGAGGAAGAAATACAGGAAATTACAAAAGACGAGTTCGAACTAGGAAAGAAACGAAAGGTTAATGAATTAGAAAATTCAAATCCCGAGTTTAGTAAGGATGATGTGGCACCAACTCCACTAGACACTACCACCCCTATTCCCGCTATTCCTATTCGTTCTATCCCGGCATCCAGTTCTTCAGCCCCACAGCCAAAATATAGGCAGACAGCCAGGATAAGCGTTAAGCGATTCTTTGAACCTAAACGTCCTAGAAAATAGACCAAACGATGCGCTGCCGTATTAAACCATGGGATCATATAATGTTTTGTATAATATTATTAGTGTGGTTTGCTTAATGTTCGATGTAAGATAAGCATATGTAAAATAGTGAAGTGTGAAATGCAATAATTTTCCATGGTTAAGTATTACTTAGATGGTAGTAATTGATTATGTACTAAGCTATTAAGTATGGACATTAACGGGTAGGTACTACCCTAGATATAATTATAAAACGCTAATAAGAAGAAAAGGGTTTTATAATAATACCTGGTTCATATTATTAATAAGCTATAATGTACTGTAAATATACACTACATCTATAATATTCCATGTGAATAATTATTTTCTTTTCATTCTTATAGAAGAATATGGCGCGATTGAACCGAATGACGGAACAAGAAATCCAGGAACTCATCAATCAGCGAGTGAACGACAGAATGTTATGGGTCGAGGCTGCAAGAGGTGCTGCAGTTAACCCAAATCCTCGTGTGGGGTGCACTTACAAAACTTTTCAAGCTTGCAAGCCCTCATCATTCAGTGGAACAGAAGGACCGATCGGTTTAACCCGGTGGATAGAAAAGATGGAGACTGTGTTTAAAATAAGTGGTTGTGTTGAAAAGGACATGACCAAGTATGCATCGTGCACTTTACAAGATAGTGCACTCACGTGGTGGAAAAATTATGTGAAGGCTGTAGGAGGAGATGTAGCTTATGATACTCCTTGGGAAGAATTCAAAACAATGTTAATCAACGAGTATTGTCCAAGGAACGAGGTTAGGAAGTTGGAAGATGAATTACGAAGCCTGAAGGTTGTTGGTACTGAAATCACCAACTACAATCAGCGATTCATGGAATTAGTTTTGCTATGTCCTGAATTGGTTCCAACCGAAGAACGGAAGATTGAAATGTACAAAGATGGTTTGCCCAAAAAGGTCAAGGCAAACGTTACAGCATCGAAACCTAAGACAATTCATGAAGCTATAACCATGGCAAACGAGCTAATGGATCAGGTCATCATGGATAAGAAAGCATCCAATACTGATGTGAAGGTATCAGGTAACAAAAGAAAGTGGAATGGAAATTATGATCGAGGTAACCAACAACAATCTTTTAAGAAACAAGAAACCATGCAAGGTGCAGGTAGTGGTTCAAGCTTTGGTTACAAAGGACAAAATCCTTTATGCAACCGATGCCACAAACATCACTCTGGTTACTGTAATGTGGTATGCAACAAATGTAATCGAAAGGGTCATCTTGCCGAAGATTGTAGGGCTCTCGTTACAAATACAAATGGTACCAAGACTCCTGCCACCAATGCAAATAGAACTGCTTTGGCTACCATTACTTGTTTTGGGTGTGGAAAACAAGGTCACTATAAGAGCCAGTGCCCGAATTCAGAGAAGAATATCGGACCTGCACGTGGGAGAGCATTTGTTATTAATGCTAGAGAGGCATGTGAAGACCCGGAGCTTGTTACGGGTACGTTTACCATTAATAACTTATCCGCATCTATTATATTTGATACTGGTGCTGATAGAAGTTACGTGTGTAGAGACTTTCACGCTAAATTGAATTGTTCATCATTACCTCTCGATGCTAAGTACATGATTGAGTTAGCTAATGGTAAACTAATTAAAGCCGATAAAATTTGCCGTGATTGTAAAATAAATTTAGCCGGAGAAACGTTTAAAATTGACTTGATACCCGTAGAATTAGGAAGTTTTGATGTAATAGTCGGCATGGACTGGATGTCCAAAATAGGAGCTGAAGTTGTGTGCGCCAAGAAGGCAATTCGCATTCCTCGTAAGGATAAAACGCCAGTAATGATTTATGGAGAGAAGGGTAACTCAAAGCTAAAACTCATTATTTATTTGAAAGCTCAAAAGTGCTTGAAGAAAGGGTGCTATGCTATCTTAGCACATGTTAATAAAGTCGAAACAAAGGAAAAAGTGAAGAGCATCAATGACGTGCCTGTGGCAAGAGATTTTCCTGAAGTCTTTCCGGAAAAGTTGCCGGGATTACCTCCATTTAGATCTGTAGAATTTCAAATAGATTTAGTACCAGGAGCTGCACCAGTGGCTCGTGCTCCATATAGACTTGCACCGTCCGAGTTAAAAGAACTTCAGAGTCAGTTAAAAGAATTACTGGATCATGGATTCATACGACCAAGTACTTCACCGTGGGGAGCTCCGATTCTATTTGTTAAAAAGAAAGATGGATCTTATAGGATGTGTATAGATTATCGTGAATTAAATAAGTTAACTATCAAAAATCGGTATCCACTACCGAGAATTGACGACTTATTTGATCAACTCCAAGGATCATGTGTTTATTCGAAAATCGACCTAAGATCGGGCTATCATCAACTACGTGTCAAAGAAGAGGACATTCCGAAAACTGCTTTTCGGACACGTTATGGTCATTACGAATTTTTGGTCATGCCGTTTGGATTGACGAATGCGCCAGCTGTATTCATGGACCTCATGAATCGAGTTTGTAGTCCGTATTTAGATAAGTTTGTTATCGTTTTCATTGATGACATTCTTATCTATTCCAAGAGTGAGCAAGAGCATGAGCAGCATTTAAGGTTGATATTAGAGTTGTTGAGAAAAGAACAGCTATACGCTAAATTTTCTAAGTGTGCTTTCTGGTTGAAAGAAGTGCAATTTCTTGGCCACGTTGTTAGTAGCAAAGGAATTCAGGTTGATCCAGCAAAAATTGAAGCCATTGAAAAATGGGAGACTCCTAAAACACCAATGCAGATACGCCAATTTTTGGGTTTAGCCGGTTATTATAGAAGGTTTATTCAAGATTTTTCCCGAATAGCTAAGCCGTTGACAGCATTAACGCAAAAAGGGAAGAAATACGAATGGACCTCGGAGCAGGAGAATGCATTTCAATTACTGAAGAAGAAGTTAACTACGGCGCCTATTTTATCGTTACCTGAAGGGAACGATGATTTTGAAATATATTGTGACGCTTCGCGACAAGGTTTTGGTTGCGTCCTTATGCAATGAAAGAAAGTTATTGCATACGCATCCCGACAATTGAAGATTCACGAGCGGAATTATACGACGCATGATCTAGAATTGGGGGCAGTAGTGTTTGCATTGAAGATATGAAGACACTATTTATATGGGGTTAAATGCACTGTGTTTACTGATCATAAAAGCCTTCAACATATTTTTGATCAGAAACAGCTGAACATGAGACAACGTAGGTGGGTCGAGTTAATAAACGACTATGATTGTGAAATTCGTTATCATCCCGGGAAAGCGAACGTGGTGGCCGACGCTCTAAGCAGAAAGGAACGAGAACCAATTCGAGTACGAGCGATGAACATAAAAATTCGCATGAATCTCAACTCACAAATCAAAGAAGTTCAACGAGAAGCACTTACTAAAGAAAATATAGGAAATGAAATAATGAAGAAGTATGAGAAGCAACTCGTTATGCGGGAAGATGGAATTCGATATTTTGCAAATCGTATTTGGGTACCGAAGTTGGGTGGATTAAGGAAGTTGATATTAAATGAGGCACATAAGACAAGATACTCGATACATCCTGGAGTTGGAAAGATGTACCAAGATCTTAAAACACATTATTGGTGGCCTAATTTAAAGACAGACGTTGCAACATATGTTGGGGAATGTTTAACTTGTTCCAAAGTCAAAGCTGAACACCAGAAGCCTTCAGGGTTACTTCAACAACCAGAAATCCCAGAATGGAAATGGGATGGTATTACCATGGATTTCATCACGAAGTTACCAAAGACTGCCTGGGGATACGACACCATTTGGGTGATTGTTGATCGTCTCACCAAGTCTGCACACTTCTTGCCTATAAAGGAAACAGATAGAATGGAGAAACTATTACGATTGTATATAAAGGAAGTTGTTTCAAGGCATGGAATACCTATTTCCATTATATCCGATCGTGATAGTAGATTTACATCAAAGTTCTGGCAATCACTACAGGAGGCCCTAGGAACTCGTTTGGATATGAGTACCGCGTATCATCCGCAAACCGACGGGCAGAGTGAAAGAACGATTCAGACTCTTGAAGACATGCTCAGGGCATGTGTGATCGATTTTGGAAACGGATGGGATAAATATCTACCATTAGCAGAATTCTCGTATAATAATAGTTATCATGCGAGCATTAAAGCTGCGCCATTCGAAGCATTGTACGGAAGGAAGTGTAGATCTCCTATTTGTTGGAATGAAGTAGGAGATCGACAATTAACTGGTCCCGAGATCATACACGAAACGACTGAGAAGATAGTACAAATCAAGGAGAGATTGAAAACAGCCCGTAGTCGCCAAAAGAGCTACGCCGATGTTCGAAGGAAACCATTAGAGTTTCAGATCGGTGACATGGTTATGTTAAAGGTGTCACCTTGGAAAGGTGTAATACGTTTTGGAAAAAGGGGTAAACTAAACCCAAGGTATGTAGGCCCGTTCAAGATCATCGAACGCATTGGACCGGTAGCTTATCGACTCGAGTTACCGCAACAACTCGCCGGAGTACATAATACCTTTCACGTCTCGAACCTTAAGAAGTGTCTTGCAAAGGAAGACCTCACCATTCCTCTTGAAGAAATCCATGTCGACGAGAAACTACAATTCATCGAAGAACCAATCGAAATCATGGATCGTGAAGTTAAACGGCTCAAGCAGAGCAACATACCGATCGTTAAGGTTCGTTGGAATGCTCGAAGAGGTCCTGAGTTTACTTGGGAACGAGAGGATCAAATGAAACAAAAGTATCCACACTTGTTTCCCGATGACGCAAAATAGGTACAATTTCAAAATTTCGGGACGAAATTTATTTAACGGGTAGGTACTGTAACGACCCGCACTTTTTCGATCGTTCTATACTTATAAGATTAATATTTACATAAATTAAACCTTACCAACATGATAAGCAATCCAAATTGTTGAGATTAATGTTTCCGAAAAGAGTTTTACACAACGTTTGACCGTCTAGTTTGACCGATGATATCACGAACTATACAATATATGATAATTATACGTTTGTGTATATATATGTATATATACATATTTAACATGGTTAATGAATGTTTTAATATCTCATTTTGTATTAATAACAATAAGTTACAAGTATATTTTGAAACTACTAACTTAAGTTTTCAAAACGATAACCATATGTAACGTTATTTGACATAAATACTTATAACATATAATGTTTATACATATATCGTATAAGTAATGTATTTAATCACTTTTAAGGGCTTACATACATAAAACAATATAAGTATATTTACAAAAGATAGCTATATTTGAATCCTCGTTCCGTTTTCTCAAAGATTTCTATACGTATACCTAGGGTATATGTACCCGTATCATACGCAGCTTCTAGATGTATTTACTATTGGTATATACCAATAAAAATCTGCTCCTTAGCAGCCTTAAATGATTAAGAAACATGTGGAACCAACCATTTGTCAAGTAGCATGAATTATTTAGCAAGAAAACAAAGTTAGGTATCTTTTTTTTCCTTTATAACCTAAAAACGTTTTTATGCATGCACACCATTTCTTCACCCCATTTTCTCATACTTACACTTCCATTTCTCTCTCAAAATACTCTTAACTTCATACTTGATCATCTCCAAGCATTTTCCCCATCAATTAGCTTCAAAAACCTTACTTAAATCACCATAAGAAAACCATACAAAAACACTTCAAGAAATCCTTCCAAGAACACAAACTTACTTCCAATCTTTCATCCAATTCCATCACCCTTTTGGTTCTAGGTTCTTACTCCTCTTTTACAGAAACCTTGTCCAAGGAACTTGAGGTAGTATCTATGTTCATAACCTTATTCGATTCATATATATATAGCTATCATATTTTGTGGTATACAATTTTAACAACAAGAACATAGTTTGAATGTTTTCAAACTTGTTTGCAAACTAAATAGATCCTTCTAACTTAACTTTTAAAATACTTCAAGACCTGTAATATAACTTAAATATATGCTAATTTAACAAGGTATAACATGGTTTTTCAAAGAACACCTTAAAAACTGTTTTTACGACGTCGGAGTGTAACCGGGGGCTGTTTTGGGTTGGATAATTAAAAACCATCTTAAACTTTGAATTGAAGGTTTATGTTCTGGAAAAATGATTTTTACTATGAATATGGTAACACATAAAAATTTCATGATTTAATTCAAAGTATAAGTATTTTTAGAAAAATAATCATTTAAGGTTGCCTACATAAAGGAAAAGGTTTAACTTCATAAGTTTCACTAAAGTTTGACCTATGACCTGTGATTTCGAATACAAACTAAGGTATTTACAGTTCATAGTCTTAAAGAGGGACTCGATCCAAGGAAGTGGCAAGTTGAATCAACGAAAACGGAGTTGTAACGAAGAAACTATGACCAAAACGAGATTGGATATCTAAGACTAGTTTAGCTACGAAAATAATTGGAGAAAATTAAATAAATCACATCTTTTTAAAATAACATGATATTTTATATATATGTACTCATAATTTAATTTTATATGGTTCAGGATCACCCGTAAACAATACGAGAAGATTAATCATAAGATCCCATGATTGTACGCAACACGTCATTTGACAACACCGGTACTTTATGTACGCAACACGTCATTTGACAACACCGGTACCATGGGTCAAGATTAATCTCGACCAATACATATACGATGGGGGTTTTTATTTATTTCATTGGGGGTTTATTAAACACCTAAAAATGAACCATTAAAATTGAATTACTAACATCGGACTGCTAACTACGGACTAAGAAATTATTAAAACTATTAAAAGTATAAAAAGTATATATATGTGACGATTGTTTAAAATAGAAATATATTGATAAACTATATATGGATAGGTTCGTGATATCAATCGGAGACCAAGTCGAAATTACATATCTTCAAGACGAAAGTGAGTATATAGTCCCACTTTTAAACTTTAAATATTTCGGGATGAGAATACATGTATTTTATGTTTTACGATATGGACACAAGTAACTGAAAAATATATTCTACGTTGAGTTGTACCACTGGCATACTTCCCTGTAGCTTGGTAACTACTATTTACAGCGGTATTGTATACGCGAATCCTGTTGATAGATCTATCGGGCCTGACAACCCCAACCGGACTGGACGACCAGTATTCAACGGTTGCACAGTACTTCGTTTCGTGACTACACTTGGTACGGTGTAGTAAGATTTCATAATAAAGGGAATATGCGACGTGATTAAATGTTAAGTATGGTTACCAAGTGCTCAACCACTTAGAATATTTTTATTAAACTGTTTATATATGAAATCTTGTGGTCTATATATATATTGCTGCCGGCACTAAACCTATATCTCACCAACTTTATGTTGACGTTTTAAACATGTTTATTCTCAGGTGATAATTAGAAGTTTCCGCTGCATTATGTTGAATTTGAGCAGGATCTTGCGTACGCATATTTGTGTCAAAAATAAGACTGCATATCCAAGAACTTGTGTTGTAAAATATGCTAGAAATCGTGTTGTTATCATCATTTGTAAAGTTTGTAAGTCGAAGATTATCGCTAAATGATAATCATCTTTATTTTGTCCAAAGCTTGTATCAAAAATAAGAATCATGGTTTGTAATGTATAATATATGCAGTTTTTCTTTTAAAAATGTCGCATATAGAGGTCAATACCTCGCAATGAAATCATACGTTATCTAACACGTTCTTACGGTTAAGGACGGGTTATGACAGGATGCAAGGACCACTCCATGCATATTCATAGGCTATGGAGATGAAGAATTTAGATACAGATTATGGGATCCAAAGGAGAAAAAGGTGATCAGAAGTAGGGACGTGGTGTTCCATGAAAGCCAGACAATAGAAGATATTGAAAAGCCCACAATATCTCAGAAGTCAAATGTTGCTGCTCAGGTGCCAGAGGCAACAACGGAATCATTCATGAGAAATGAATTTTCAGTGCAAGAAGAAATGCCAGAAGTAGAAGATAATGAGGAAAATGACGGTGCTGAGCAGGGGGAGCCACAACCCCATCTGCCAGACGTTCCAGCACCATCACAAGGTCAAGATGATGGTGGATCTCCTCAGAATGTTCCAGAAGTTCGTAGATCTGAACGAGGTCGGATTCCGTCGAGTAGATATCCAGAATCCGAGTACCTTCTACTTACTGAAGATGGAAAACCGGAGAGTTTTCATGAAGCAGTAACTCATAAGGATAAAGAAAAATGGTTGCTCGCAATGCAGGATGAGATGGATTCTCTGCAGAAAAATCAAACTTATGAGATTGTAGAACTTCCACGCGGGAAGAAAGCACTGAAAAATAAATGGGTGTTCAAGCTGAAAAAGGATGGTAGTGGAAAAGTGGTGAAATACAAAGCACGACTTGTAGTCAAAGGATTCCAACAGAAGAAAGGGATTGATTTTGACGAGATATTTTCACCAGTAGTCAAGATGACTTCAATTAGAGTCATACTTGGATTGGTCGCAAGTATGAACTTGGAGCTTGAACAGATGGATGTAAAGACAGCTTTTCTTCATGGAGATTTACATGAAGAAATTTACATGGAGCAGCCGGAAGGTTTTGAGGTTTCAGGAGATAACCTCGTATGCAAGTTGAAGAAAAGTTTGTACAGTTTGAAGCAGGCACCTAGGCAGTGGTACAAGAAGTTTGACTCGTGCATGGTGAGTCAAGGGTACAAGAAAACTGCAGCAGATGAGTGTGTCTACATTCAGAAGTTTTCTGAAGGAAATTTCGTTGCTCTTCTACTATATGTAGACGATATTTTGATCGTAGGAAAAGACGCAACGAAGATCAACCAGCTGAAGAAGGAACTCTCTAAGTCTTTTGACATGAAAGACTTAGGACAGGCTCAACAAATTTTGGGAATGCAGATTACCCGAGATAGGAAGAATAGAAGGTTATGGCTATCTCAGGAGAAGTATATTGAACGAGTGCTTTCACGTTTCAATATGAACAATGCCAAACCTGTTAGCATTCCATTAGCTAACCATTTCAAGTTAAGCAAGAGTTCTTGTCCCTCATCCAAGGAAGAGATCGGGGAGATGTCGTCAGTACCATATTCCTCAGCAGTTGGAAGTTTGATGTATGCGATGGTGTGTACAAGGCCCGATATTGCTCATGCAGTGGGAACGGTGAGTCGTTTTCTCTCGAACCCCGGGAAAGAGCATTGGGATGCAGTAAAATGGATTCTCAGATATCTTAAAGGTACAAAGAATCTATGTCTTTGTTACGGGGGAGCTGATCCAATCTTGGAAGGCTATACAGATGCGGATATGGCCGGAGATCCTGATAGTAGGAAATCTACTTCAGGATTCATTTACACTTTTGCAGGGGGAGCTGTTTCATGGCAGTCAAGACTACAGAGGTGTGTTGCATTATCCACAACTGAAGCAGAGTATATTTGTAACGACCCTGGTTTTTCCTACGTTATTTATTAATAATTATTATTATTAATACGCTTGATTAAACGAATGTATGTTATTACATTTACATGTTGCTTTAATTGCCCGTACTTGAACTTTAAATGCCCGAAACGTCTTTGTGACACCCGGAACTTGCACGAATAATATTTTAAGATATTATTTACATTCATGATTAATTTTATTAATCATTTTAATTAACTAAGATGGTTAGTTAATTACTTGGGCTTAAGTTGGACTTATTTGGATTATTTGCAACTTGGGCTTTAATTAGTGTAATGGACTCTTGAATAAGACTCACAAGCCCACCCTACTTCTTTTAATGGACATTAAGCCCACTCTTGCATACTTGTAAGTATCATTTAAACATAAACTAACTAGTTACTTGCTTAAGGAATCTAGTTGCCTTATAATCCCCATGAGACTAACCCTTTTATCCATCTTTTGAACTTTAACATGCATGTAACCATAAAACAACTCTCCTCTCCCCTTTTTTGCTGCAGAAGCCGTGGGGTTTGGGGGCTCAAAGGAGTCCACACTTCATCATTTCTTCATTACTTGTTCACTTGAAATCTCCCACTCCAACACACACACACATTACTTGCATACTTTTCTCTCTTTTCCCTCTCATTTTTCTCTAAAGATTGTAAGTATTATGAACAATTTTTCTTCTCTTTTCTTTGTCCCAAAACTGAATTTAAACATCACATAATCATCATCATCTTTTGTTGTTTGTTACTTAATCTTGTTGTAGTTTAATTACTTGTAGATTACTAGTTGTTATTTTCTTACTTACTTGTTATTCTTTACTAGTTACAAGATCAAACTTTCTAGTTTTGATTCTTCATTTATATCTTGTATTTAACAAGAACATCAAGAACATAATCTCTCTAGTTATGTTCTACATATTTTGTTTCAAAGAATTAAAGTTCATAGTTGTATAAACTCTTTACTTGTAGTTCTTGAAGTAACTTTGAAGTTACTTCACTTAAAGATCAACTTGGGTTGAATCTTTAAAAGTAAGAGCAACTATGAATCATCTTCTTGTTTAGTTAGCTTTCTACTTTATTTATTTCAAGAATTTAAAGTTTATAATCTTTATAATTGTTACTTGTGTTCTTGTTTGTTGTATGTTACTAGAATACCACCTTCATGGTTGGTTTAGGCTTATCATTCATTTTCTTTATTTCTTATTGTTAGTTGCTTACTACACATTTGAACAAGGACATGAAACCAACAAGAGCTTACACTTTGGTGCAAGTATCATGGATCCAACACTTGGTTGTGATCTTTCTTAGTGTTCATGAACTTGTTCATAAACTTACATGTAACCTTGGTTCATCAAACACTTACAACACTTGCACTTGAGTTATGATGGACAAACCTTGGTCAAAGTGATGTTAACACATCAACGAGTTGTACACTTGAAGCTATACGCATCAAGGATGAGAACCGTGATGAACATCAAGCACCGAGACAACCGGAACTCTCCAAAACCCACTGTTCTGTCCAAAACCTACTGACCTGATGCTTCTGGAACAGACCAGCAGACCTGGGTTGTTCTAACCTTGATTTTTAGATAGAACTTTTCGAGTAGATAACTTTTCATATAGGACTCGTCTTAATCCGAGTTACGGTTTAGGATTTATGGCCCTCCGATCGTTACCATGTTCTTTAACGTTGTGCAGAAATTTCTGACCTACTCGCACTTAGACCGTCGCCACGGTCAAACCAAGACGAGTTTGCTTCTGTAAATTTTACCACACTTAAGGGACTCATAGACGGAGCCATGACCACTGGTCTCACCTTAATTCAGTAAGGGTAGAGGCCGTGGTGACTGACCGAAGTCAGCCTTTGTTTTAAACGACTTTCATAAACGAGTCTTACTTGTTACCTTTTGTTTAATGATGATTGATGATGACCCTTATGACCTTAATTACGTACTTGTAAACCTTTTAAGACGATTTACTGACCTAGTACTATTTGACTTAGGTTGAGGACTTCGGACCATTCACTTCCACACCTTTACCGGACCGACTTTACGACTACATTATCATTGTGAGTTATAGCATTCCCTTTTTACTTTAACTTATTTTGGGAACTGAGAATACATGCGGATTTCATGTTTTACATACTAGGCACGAGTACTTAAACTTTATATATGTGTGGGTTATATAACGGCAGAAACATTCCCTTTAGCTCGGTAACGTTTAATCATTGGTTTTTGAACCGTGAACGCGAATCTTAGATATGGATCCATAGGGTTTGACATCCCCACTCGGGCTAGTAGCGCTAGCATTTAACGAGTGTTTAATACTTCGAGGTTATACGCACTTGCCAAGTGCACTTTAAGGGGGTACATTAAACGTTAAGTTAGTTACCGGGTGCCCACGGTTAAGCATATACTTTTACATACGTTTGAAACGCTCGTTGAGCACTGAAATCTCGTGGCCTACTTACATTACTGTTATACTTAAACTATAGCTCACCAACCTTTGTGTTGACCTTTTTAAGCATGTATTTTCTCAGGTGCTTGAAGTCGCTTCCGCTATCTTACTAGTCATGCTGTAGAACCCGCTGCCTAGAGTTGTTATCGCATGACTACTTATGTTGCATTCAAACTTTTTACTTATGAATTTATGTTATGTAACGACCATTATGGTCACGTACACTTATTTAATGCCTCTACTTAGTGAAGCATACTTTGATTTGTAAAACAATTGACGTATGTTATGACGTCACTTTTATTAATGAATGCAAACTCTGTTTTGAAAACGCATATAGTACTTAACCTTGTAATGATCCTGTTGTTGATGGTCCGTACATGATGATTTAGTACGGGGCGTCACATTTGGTATCAGAGCATTGGTTGTAGGGAATTAGGATGCATTAGTGAGTCTAAGACCGACCCGAGTAGGATTCACTAATAGGGCTAATCTACAACTTGTTAGTTTACTTGTTTCCGCTGAACTTACTGCATGCTGCTGCTCACTGTTACTGCTATATGCCGTATGCTACTACGTGATTTCACTACTGCATGCTATTACTTGCTTTCGATTGCATGCTAGTTTCGTACGATTACTGATATTGCCATACTACTTATTGTTATACATGATTTAAACTGTTGGCCTATTATTTGCTTGCTTTATGACATACTGACATGGAAAATTTATTTTTCCTTGTTCAGATGTCGGACGTTCCACCTACTGACATCCCGAGCGGCTCAGGCCCCGTTGTTCCACCCACTGCTGCACCTGTTGCTGCTGCTGCTGCTGACATTCCGGCCCCGACACCCACTGGCGACCCCGGCGCCTCTAGTTCTGGAGCTAGCTCTAGTGTGCCTATCCCGGCGTCTTCTTCCAGACCCCTGAGGCAACTGGCTCGCATTGGTGGCATGGAGATCCCCGCGGAGTTCGGGGAAGGACCCTTCCGTAATCACTGGCGCACACCTTGCCGACGCACTGCCGACGGCCGCTTAGCCGTGATTACGCCAGGCCGACACCGACAGATGTTGGCCGCTTTCGGATATGTTGAGCCACCCGCACCACCACCGCATGATTCAGACGACGGTTCTTCCACCGATGCTTCTTCAGACGACACCTCATCTGACGACTCCAGTGATGAGGAGGATCCCGCTGACCGACCGATTCAGGCACCTTCTACCCCGCCGAAGAAGCGGTATCGCTTCGCTGGCATAATTCCTGGTCGTACTGTCACTGACGCTTATGGTCGGCGTCGTAGGATCACTGCACGTAAACGGCTGGTGCCGTACCCCGCCGACCCACTGATATTACCGTCTCCACCCAGAGCCGGACCATCCACTTCAGCACCACCGGCTCCACCTGCACCGCCAGCACCACCTGCCCCACCATCTTCCTCTAATGAGGAAATGAGGCGGGAGATTGAGATTCTCCAGACTCGAGTTACTGAGCTCGAGGAGCAGTTGGCTCATGTTTTGGACATCTTGTACCCACCATCGCCGTGGGACTTTGTACTAGATTCTGTATTGTAATCTCTTTTTGTAATTTCATATTTCACTTATGTAATGTACGAACTTATTGTAATGTATGAACCTATTATCATTAATGAATGGAATTTGTGTTGTTACTTTGTGCTCAAGTGTTCTATTTACGTTATCATATCATGGTTATGTGGTACTTATATATGCTTGCATTACTTAATCAACATGTGTTGTGCTGTTTTCATGTTGGTTGTTATATACTATATTATTACTATTTGCATAATGGATTTTGACTTGAGTCAAAATGTTTGTATAGAACATCATGGCCAACGGGAGATCTATCCCCACCGCGGCACAAATTGAGGAAATGATTAACGAGCGAGTCGCTGCTGCACTAGCTGAAAGACAACCCCAAGTTCCACCACCACCGCCTGTCAATCCACCTGTCGTCCGAGATGGGTGTACTTACAAGGAATTCCAAAACTGCAAGCCACACTACTTCAGTGGCACTGAGGGACCCGTCGGTCTCACCAGATGGTTCGAAAAGTTGGAATCGGTATTCAGGGTTAGCAATTGTTCTGAGGCTAACAAAACGAAATTTGCATCTTGCACGCTGTCTGATGGCGCGCTCACATGGTGGAATACCATGGCCCAAGCGAAAGGAATTGATGAGGCGTATGCTACGCCTTGGGAAGAATTTAAATGTGCTATGATCGAGGAATACTGTCCGAGAACCGAGATTCAAAAGATGGAAATCGAATTTATGCAATTGAAAACCGTAGGGAACGACCTTAATAGCTACAACCGTAGGTTTTTGGAATTGGCTCTTATGTGTCCAACCATGGTCACCCCCGAATTTAAGCGTTTGGAGAAATACTTCTCGGGACTTCCTAAGTCCATCAAGGGTAATGTTACCTCATCCAAACCACCAAGTGTTCCCGAAGCAATGCGCATGGCGCATACTCTCTTGAATCAAATCATCCTTGACGAGCCGGAGAAGGCTAAGTTTGAAACTGTTAGTGGTGAAAAGAGGAAGTGGGACAACAACCACAACAACAACAGGGGTAGGAACTATGATCAAAACCCGGCAAAACGACATGAAGGGTTCAGGCAAAACAACAACATGCACAACAACAACACCAACCTCAACAACAACAACCGCACCAATCCGAACTATAAAGGAACCCTACCACAATGCAATAGGTGCTACAAGCACCACACTGGGTATTGCAATGTTATCTGTGAGAAGTGCCAACGATCTGGACATGTTGGCAAGGATTGCAAGGTTACCACTTTGAATGTGAAGCCAAACCACAACAACAATGGGCCTAAGAAGTGTTATGAATGTGGAAAGACGGGCCATTTCAGAAACGAGTGTCCTAACAAGCGTAAGGATGGCGGACCACCACGTGCTAGAGCCTTCAATGTTAATGCAAGAGACGCTCGCGACAACCCCGACTTGGTGACAGGTATATTCAAGATCAACAATCTTTTAGCTTCTGTCCTATTTGATACTGGTGCCGATAGGAGCTATGTGTGTAGACATTTTTGTGATAAGTTAGATTGGTCGTTAGTTCCTTTGAAGGAAAGTATGCTTGTCGAGGTCGCCAATGGAAAACTTGAAAAGGTTGACCATATTAGTCGTGGAGCTATTATCAACATAGCTGGTGCAGATTTCGAAATTGATTTGATACCTATCAAACTGGGAAGTTTTGACGCGATCGTCGGTATGGATTGGTTGAGCAAGATAAAGGCCGATGTTATTTGTGGAGATAAAGCACTTCGCATACCACAAGGAGATGGCGAACCACTGGTTATCTATGGAGAGAGATGTACCTCGAAGTTGAACCTCATTAGTTGCGTGAAAGCGCAAAAGATTATGAAGAAGGGACGCTTTGCTGTCCTAGCACATGTGAAAGCGGTAGAAACTGAGGTGAAGAGCGTGAACGACGTTCGAATTGTGAACGAATTTTCTGATGTCTTCCCAGAGGAATTGCCTGGATTACCGCCGCAGAGAGCAGTAGAGTTTCAGATTGACTTAGTGCCAGGAGCTGCACCTGTAGCTCGCGCACCTTATAGACTCGCACCTTCCGAGATGAAAGAATTACAGAGTCAACTACAAGAGCTATTAGATCGAGGGTTTATCCAACCAAGCTTCTCGCCTTGGGGCGCACCTGTGTTGTTTGTAAAGAAGAAGGATGGATCCTTCCGTATGTGTATCGACTACCGTGAACTCAACAAATTGACTATCAAGAATCGATATCCTCTTCCACGAATTGATGATCTTTTTGATCAACTACAAGGATCGAGCGTTTATTCAAAGATCGATTTGCGATCCGGATATCACCAGCTGAGGGTGAAGGAAAGTGACGTGATGAAAACTGCATTCAGGACCCGTTATGGTCATTATGAGTTCCTCGTGATGCCATTCGGTTTGACAAATGCCCCTGCCGTGTTCATGGATCTCATGAATCGTGTCTGCAAGCCTTACTTGGATAAGTTTGTTATCGTCTTCATAGATGATATCCTCATCTACTCTAAGAGCGAAGAAGAACATGAGCAACACCTTCGGCTAGTGCTTGAACTCTTAAGACAAGAGCAACTTTACGCCAAATTCTCCAAGTGCGAATTTTGGTTGAAGGAAGTACAGTTTTTGGGTCATGTTGTGAGCGACCAGGGTATCAAAGTTGATCCCGCCAAGATTGAAGCCATCAGCAAGTGGGAGACCCCCACTACTCCAACGCATATTCGCCAATTTCTAGGTCTCGCCGGTTATTATCGAAGGTTTATCGAAGGATTTTCTCTGATTGCGCGTCCTTTGACCGCACTGACTCACAAGGGCAAGAAGTTCATTTGGGAACCCACACACGAATCAGCATTTCAAACTTTGAAGAAGAAGTTAACCTCCGCACCTATCCTATCACTTCCTGAAGGCAGTGACGACTTTGTTGTTTATTGCGATGCATCGAAGAGTGGTTTTGGTTGTGTACTGATGCAACGATCAAAGGTTATTGCCTATGCCTCCCGCCAATTGAAGATTCACGAGCGGAACTACACTACACATGATCTTGAACTTGGAGCCGTTGTCTTTGCACTCAAATTGTGGAGACATTATTTGTATGGAACTAAGAGCACTATCTTCACCGATCACAAGAGTCTCCAGCACATCTTCGATCAGAAGCAATTGAATATGAGACAGCGTCGATGGATCGAGACGCTCAACGACTACGATTGTGAACTCCGCTATCACCCTGGCAAGGCCAATGTTGTAGCTGACGCTTTAAGCCGAAAGGAGAGGACGGCACCTCTCCGTGTTAGGGCTCTGAACATCACCATCCATTCGAACCTCAACAACCAGATCAGAGTAGCCCAAGTTGAGGCTCTCAAGGAGGAGAACATATCTCACGAGCATTTGAACATACTTGTCTCTCGATTCGAGGTTAGAGAGTCTGGACTCCGATGTTATGCCGGAAGAATTTGGGTACCTTACTATGGAGATCTACGAAGCCTGATACTTGATGAAGCACACAAATCGAGATATTCGATTCACCCCGGTGCAGGTAAGATGTACCACGACCTTAAAGAACAGTATTGGTGGCCGAATCTTAAGAAGGACGTTGCGACTTATGTTGGTAAGTGTTTGACTTACTCGAAGGTTAAAGCCGAACATCAGAGACCTTCTGGGTTACTTCAACAGCCGGAAATCCCACAATGGAAGTGGGAAAGGATCACAATGGATTTCATTACTAAGCTGCCGAAGACGGTGGGCGGATGCGATACTATTTGGGTTATTGTTGACCGCCTCACCAAATCTGCACACTTCCTAGCGATGAAGGAAACTGATACAATGGAAAGACTTGCTCACCTGTACATCAAAGAGGTTGTATCTCGTCATGGTGTACCTTTATCAATCATCTCCGATCGCGATCCCCGTTTTGCTTCCAGATTTTGGCGTTCTTTGCAAGAAGCCATGGGAACTCGTCTTGACATGAGTACTGCTTATCATCCTCAGACTGACGGGCAAAGTGAACGAACGATTCAGACCTTGGAGGACATGCTGCGTGCATGTGTCATTGATTTTGGAAAGGCCTGGGAAAGGCATTTGCCACTCGCCGAATTCTCGTACAACAACAGTTACCACTCAAGCATTAATGCTGCACCTTTTGAAGCATTGTATGGTCGTAAGTGCCGATCTCCTATTTGTTGGGCCGAAGTAGGCGAAAAGCAAATCACCGGACCCGAGGTAGTTCACGAAACCACGGAGAAGATTGCTCAGATCCAAGCTAGACTTAAGACTGCCCGTGATCGCCAAAAGAGCTATGCCGATCTTAAACGGAAAGACTTTGAATTTAATGTTGGTGATCGTGTAATGTTGAAGGTTGCACCTTGGAAAGGTGTGATCCGTTTTGGAAAACGTGGAAAGTTGAACCCACGATACATTGGTCCATTCGAGATCTTGGAACGTGTTGGACCAGTTGCATACCGTTTGGATCTACCAGCACAATTGAGCTCAGTTCATCCTACCTTCCATGTGTCAAACTTGAAGAAGTGTCTTGCTGCACCCGAACTCATCATACCTTTGGAAGAACTTACTATTGATGACAAACTCCACTTTGTGGAGGAACCTGTTGAGATTATGGATCGTGAGATCAAAACTTTGAAACGCAACAAGATTCCGATTGTACGAGTACGATGGAATGCCAAACGAGGACCTGAGTTTACTTGGGAGCGAGAGGATCAAATGATGCGAAAGTATCCTCACCTTTTCCCGACTCCTCCATCTACTTCAGCTTAAATTTCGGGACGAAATTTTCTTTAACAGGTGGGTAATGTAACGACCCTGGTTTTTCCTACGTTATTTATTAATAATTATTATTATTAATACGCTTGATTAAACGAATGTATGTTATTACATTTACATGTTGCTTTAATTGCCCGTACTTGAACTTTAAATGCCCGAAACGTCTTTGTGACACCCGGAACTTGCACGAATAATATTTTAAGATATTATTTACATTCATGATTAATTTTATTAATCATTTTAATTAACTAAGATGGTTAGTTAATTACTTGGGCTTAAGTTGGACTTATTTGGATTATTTGCAACTTGGGCTTTAATTAGTGTAATGGACTCTTGAATAAGACTCACAAGCCCACCCTACTTCTTTTAATGGACATTAAGCCCACTCTTGCATACTTGTAAGTATCATTTAAACATAAACTAACTAGTTACTTGCTTAAGGAATCTAGTTGCCTTATAATCCCCATGAGACTAACCCTTTTATCCATCTTTTGAACTTTAACATGCATGTAACCATAAAACAACTCTCCTCTCCCCTTTTTTGCTGCAGAAGCCGTGGGGTTTGGGGGCTCAAAGGAGTCCACACTTCATCATTTCTTCATTACTTGTTCACTTGAAATCTCCCACTCCAACACACACACACATTACTTGCATACTTTTCTCTCTTTTCCCTCTCATTTTTCTCTAAAGATTGTAAGTATTATGAACAATTTTTCTTCTCTTTTCTTTGTCCCAAAACTGAATTTAAACATCACATAATCATCATCATCTTTTGTTGTTTGTTACTTAATCTTGTTGTAGTTTAATTACTTGTAGATTACTAGTTGTTATTTTCTTACTTACTTGTTATTCTTTACTAGTTACAAGATCAAACTTTCTAGTTTTGATTCTTCATTTATATCTTGTATTTAACAAGAACATCAAGAACATAATCTCTCTAGTTATGTTCTACATATTTTGTTTCAAAGAATTAAAGTTCATAGTTGTATAAACTCTTTACTTGTAGTTCTTGAAGTAACTTTGAAGTTACTTCACTTAAAGATCAACTTGGGTTGAATCTTTAAAAGTAAGAGCAACTATGAATCATCTTCTTGTTTAGTTAGCTTTCTACTTTATTTATTTCAAGAATTTAAAGTTTATAATCTTTATAATTGTTACTTGTGTTCTTGTTTGTTGTATGTTACTAGAATACCACCTTCATGGTTGGTTTAGGCTTATCATTCATTTTCTTTATTTCTTATTGTTAGTTGCTTACTACACATTTGAACAAGGACATGAAACCAACAAGAGCTTACACTTTGGTGCAAGTATCATGGATCCAACACTTGGTTGTGATCTTTCTTAGTGTTCATGAACTTGTTCATAAACTTACATGTAACCTTGGTTCATCAAACACTTACAACACTTGCACTTGAGTTATGATGGACAAACCTTGGTCAAAGTGATGTTAACACATCAACGAGTTGTACACTTGAAGCTATACGCATCAAGGATGAGAACCGTGATGAACATCAAGCACCGAGACAACCGGAACTCTCCAAAACCCACTGTTCTGTCCAAAACCTACTGACCTGATGCTTCTGGAACAGACCAGCAGACCTGGGTTGTTCTAACCTTGATTTTTAGATAGAACTTTTCGAGTAGATAACTTTTCATATAGGACTCGTCTTAATCCGAGTTACGGTTTAGGATTTATGGCCCTCCGATCGTTACCATGTTCTTTAACGTTGTGCAGAAATTTCTGACCTACTCGCACTTAGACCGTCGCCACGGTCAAACCAAGACGAGTTTGCTTCTGTAAATTTTACCACACTTAAGGGACTCATATACGGAGCCATGACCACTGGTCTCACCTTAATTCAGTAAGGGTAGAGGCCGTGGTGACTGACCGAAGTCAGCCTTTGTTTTAAACGACTTTCATAAACGAGTCTTACTTGTTACCTTTTGTTTAATGATGATTGATGATGACCCTTATGACCTTAATTACGTACTTGTAAACCTTTTAAGACGATTTACTGACCTAGTACTATTTGACTTAGGTTGAGGACTTCGGACCATTCACTTCCACACCTTTACCGGACCGACTTTACGACTACATTATCATTGTGAGTTATAGCATTCCCTTTTTACTTTAACTTATTTTGGGAACTGAGAATACATGCGGATTTCATGTTTTACATACTAGGCACGAGTACTTAAACTTTATATATGTGTGGGTTATATAACGGCAGAAACATTCCCTTTAGCTCGGTAACGTTTAATCATTGGTTTTTGAACCGTGAACGCGAATCTTAGATATGGATCCATAGGGTTTGACATCCCCACTCGGGCTAGTAGCGCTAGCATTTAACGAGTGTTTAATACTTCGAGGTTATACGCACTTGCCAAGTGCACTTTAAGGGGGTACATTAAACGTTAAGTTAGTTACCGGGTGCCCACGGTTAAGCATATACTTTTACATACGTTTGAAACGCTCGTTGAGAACTGAAATCTCGTGGCCTACTTACATTACTGTTATACTTAAACTATAGCTCACCAACCTTTGTGTTGACCTTTTTAAGCATGTATTTTCTCAGGTGCTTGAAGTCGCTTCCGCTATCTTACTAGTCGTGCTGTAGAACCCGCTGCCTAGAGTTGTTATCGCATGACTACTTATGTTGCATTCAAACTTTTTACTTATGAATTTATGTTATGTAACGACCATTATGGTCACGTACACTTATTTAATGCCTCTACTTAGTGAAGCATACTTTGATTTGTAAAACAATTGACGTATGTTATGACGTCACTTTTATTAATGAATGCAAACTCTGTTTTGAAAACGCATATAGTACTTAACCTTGTAATGATCCTGTTGTTGATGGTCCGTACATGATGATTTAGTACGGGGCGTCACAATATTACTGTCGCAGAAGCTGGAAAAGAAATGTTGTGGTTAAAGCGTTATCTCCAAGAATTTGGAATCAAGCAAAAGGAGTACAAGGTACATTGTGACAGTCAGAGTGCTCTAGATTTGAGCAAGAACTCCATGTACCATTCCCGTACAAAACATATTGATATTCGCTATCATTGGATATGCGAGGTAATTAATCGACAACTGTTGAGACTAGTGAAGATCCATACAAAGGAGAATACTGCGGATATGTTAACAAAGGTGGTGACTCGAGAGAAGTTGGAGTTATGCAGAGACATAACTGGAATGTTCGTGGATTCGGCTGGAGGGGGAGAATTGAAAGTTTCCAGCCTACAATCTAGAAGCTCACCTTCTAGATGTTCAAAGTAGCCTTCTTTGAACACCATGTAGAAGAAGCAAAGATGAACACGATGACGGCCGCCCACCATCTTCGTTCACACCCTTCCACCGCCATAGAATTTTTACTTTAAATAGAGGTGCAAACCTCAGTTGTAAATCATCCTAAATCACTCAGAGAAGTGTAATCACAACCTAGAGAGTGTGTGTGAGTTTTGAGAATTTTTTTTGTAAGAGTTTTGTAATACTCTGTAAATCTATTCTTGTGAGTAATAGAGTTGTTTTCTCTCAAATTTGTATCTCCCAACGTCCAGGCGATCCCCTCTTCCTAACATAATACTCGGTGGATTTTAATTGTTAAGCCGATAGTCCCTTCTACTACAACCTTTGAAAGATCTATTAACTTCACCCATGTGCCATATATGTAGATAACTATTTCAAAGCCCACAAACAAATCAGATGAAGCTCATGTTGGGTACGAGATTATTGCCTACATTAATGGACCTACCTGTCCAGCCCAAAGCGCTTTATATGTGATCCAACATCAACATATTCGATTACGTGTCATTTTTCCAATCAAAACTCCTTAATAGTATTAGAATGATCGGCAAGTATCATTGGATATTAATTTTTGGGAAAAAAAAGTGACTTAGTGGTTGGATGTTTGATTGCTTAAAAATATTAAAGAAGAAACATATGCAATTAGACTCTTATTAACACAACGTGATAGGGTCAATTTTAATTTTAGCTCCATCACGCCACAATGCGGCGTGATGGGACGAAAATGTTGTTGGCGTGATGAGATCATTGCGGAAAGAAAAGTGAGGCGTGACCAAGTATCAGCTGATCAGGATTTAGATATATATGTTTATAGTTTAATTAAATTAATAAAAAATAAAATAACTAAAAACTGTGAGACTACTCTCTATCACACAACCATCAACTCACAAACCCCATCACGCCATCACACTCAAGGGTGGATCTAGTACTAATTCAGTGGTAGCATGTGTTACCATTGAAATACGCGATATAGTAAAAATTGGTTTGAGCTTTTAATTAGTGATACCACTATATAGTGTAAAAAATTTTTGAATGACACCATTGGATAGCGTAATTTTTTTTGAACTTTTAATTAGTGATACCCGTGAATCCGTGACTACGACTCCTAGATCCGCCACTAATCACACCATCACACTTGCCACATGAGCACTATACCCCACAAAAACAGTCCATCACACCCTATCACGCAATCTTCATTAATAAAAGTCTTACTAGCTATACTTTGAAGTCATGACAAAATAAAAATGTTGCAAATATATATATAAAAAAAAAAAGTGATTTAATCTCTCACACTAACAAACGTTAAAAGATTCGATAAAATTGAATCATGTACCCTACATGTGAGGGTAAATTAGTCGGTTCCTTCCTTCTTCTCCAATAACTCACCAGCTCATATCGAATTAACAGATTTGAAACTAAAGTCAGTACGAACCTATGAATTCTTTTCCATTCACAAAATCAAAAATTAGATTAAATTCCAAATTTAAAACTTCAAAATCAAAAATTCAAAATTAAAAACAGCAAAATCAAACCGATGACGAAACAATCAATACCAAGATTTACATTTCATCATTAACTTACTACCACTTCTATAACAAAATCATTTGCCTTTGTAGCAGTAACGATTGTTACTTGTTAGTCTCAGTGCCGAATTATAAACTCGGCCCTAAGAAGCAGATGCCATCAATGAAGTAAACACTTTCTTCCCCAATAAACAACGTTCGTGAAATTGTAAACAAGCATACAATACAACTTAATGGAAATTTTTAACGATCATTAAAGGACTTTTTCAGTAAGATTTACATATGACAGGGACTATCAACGTAAAAACAAAACCTTAGGAACTTAATCAGCAGTTTTGAATAAATTGTATAAACAATTTTAGAAATTTTGTCTTAAATTATAAACCCCCAAACCCCATATGACACACCCACTCTTGTATCTTCAAACTTCTCATTACTCTCCACTTTACTTTTAATAAACTTCAGAGTCCAAATATTAATGGCAGTAGCTAACAACATAATAGCAACACTTAACTTCATCGCACTCTTATGCTCCATACCAATCATAACCGCCGGTATTTGGCTCGCTTCTAAACCCGACAACGAATGCATTCGTTGGATCCGTTGGCCCGTTCTCATTATAGGAATCTTGTTTCTCCTATTAGCTTTAACCGGTTTTATCGGTGCGTACTGGAACAAACAAGGCTTATTAGCCTTTTACTTGTTCTGTAATGCAGCTTTAATCATTACTGGTCTAATTTTACTAATATTAGCTTTTGTGGTTACGCGTGACTCTGGTGCCTATTCGGTTCCTGGAAGGAATTATAAGGAGTATCAGTTAAGTGGTTATTCCAAATGGTTACGTGATCACATAACTGATGAGGATCATTGGACCAATATTAGATCGTGTTTGGGTTCGTCTAACATATGTACCAAAATGGCCCAAGATTCGTATACTGCTCCTCAGTTTTTTGCTTCTAATATTTCTCCTCTTCAGGTAATATTATACTCCGTATTATTTATTATTTATTCGTTACTTGATTTCAAATCGTGTTCTTTTCTGGAACATGCTTGTGTCTACAATCACTTGTAACTTGTGCATTGATACTTGTACATTATTTTAAATAGTCACATCTTAGTTTTGGAGACTAATTAATAGTATGATTATAAGAAATATGATGGCTTTTGTCTAAATTTTAAGACCAAATTTTTATTTTTTTTAATAATTATCTCTAGTCTTTGGTCATCAATCTTGTCCATATGATTATTAGGTGCCTGATTTCACGTGGCAATGAATAAAAGAATTGTACCCCATACTCCATTATGGTTGAATTCTTGTCATTTTCTCAATGAGAAATCATATGATCACATGGTATCCAATTTTCTTGTCAAAAAGTGTTCCCATTATTAATTTAAAAATACTCATATATCATATCATATAGTTTATGATATGAAGTCTAATTTATATTTATATATTTCAAATATTTCTTTAAAATAAAATGTTTACGGAAATAACATGATGTGTCATAAAAGTTGTCTTTACGAAAAGTTAATGGTAAAATTAATTGTTTAATGTTGTTGTAGTCGGGATGCTGCAAGCCTCCAACGGTGTGTGGGTACCAATATGTGAACCCGATAATGTGGATCAACCCGACAAATCCAACAGGTGATATGGATTGTCCTATATGGAACAACGACCCTAACCAATTGTGCTATAATTGCGACTCTTGTAAAGCTGGTTTGTTGGGGAACGTAAGGAAAGAATGGAGGAAAGCCAATGTGATCTTGATCATAGCCGTGGTGGCTCTCATTTGCCTTTATCTTATCGCGTGTAGTGCCTATAGAAACGCGCAAACTGAAGAAATTTTCAAAAGGTACAAACGAGGCTGGACTTGAATACTTGTACCAAAAGCATCCCAAAATTAAACTTGCTATATTTAGTTTCTTGATGCACCCAAATTTTCAAGATGTTGTGTTTTGGGGTAATGTAGGTTCATGGTTATGTTTTGTTACTATTTGGTTGATAATCTAGTACTCGGTATTATAGTAGAATGATAGCTTGTGGTGTGTGTATATGTTCCTTTTTTTGCACTTTTAGTGGTATAATGAAAGAATGCAAGTTAAGAAAGGGATTACTTTATCCGTTTTAATCATTTTGTGTTATAGTTACTTGTTTACTACAGTTACATAATTATATTATAAACTGAAATGAAACCTTGCAATGCTGCAAATAAAAGAAAAATGAAAATAAAATTGTAAAACAGAGTTCAAATCTGTTACAGTAAATAATAGAGTATCATGAATTAATTAACGAATATATGTACTTTTTAATTAACCGGTAATTATAAATGGTTAGTCTCAATCCAACTACTACGTATTTTTTTCGCATATTTCGCAAGTATTTTATGTCTGTCTGGAAGTTGTAAACTAAAAGCACATTCATTTGTGATTCAATGTTTTTTTGGTGGTTGTGAAATATGCGCACCGACTTTATGCGACCAATGTTCTTTTGTCTCAGCATGCCTAATTAAATGCTTAGGTTCTGTTTTTCATTAAAGTTTTAATTAACGAATCTTACATTTAATAAGTAGAAAGAAATTTGTAATTTTCTTGAAGTTGGGTGAGAATATACATATCCAAACCATGAAGAGTTGTGAGCATCTAAGAATAATCTTAAAGAAAAGGCGGTCTTCGGGAATTTTCTTGAGAGCATGTTCGATAGTAGCGAACGTCTGAACAAATTCAAACCATGAAAATCGTCACTTGAAACACTAGGGGATTCGAGAATAAGGATATAGGAAGAAGAGTGAGTTCCTTGATCAATTCCTGCGTTATATCGTATATCTTTAAAAACGTTTTGTTATATTGCGTATTGTGGGAAAATATATGCTTTTGGTTCGGTGGAATGGGATTTAGGATTTTTAGGCCTTTAGATTGTTATGAAGATGGTCAATTTTAAGCATGTGATCACCACAACTTCAGTCTAGTCTATAGAACAAATAGATCCCAACTGTATTTTCTCTCGCATATTTTGTTACAAGTGGTTTCTTATTTTAATCAGGCCTTTATGACATAATCACTTTCAACACATCGCCAATTTAGAATAATTTTCTAAGTCTATACTCCATGGTTGCAAACGGTGGTTGTGGTGGCTGGTGCAGTCGTTTGATATTCCGTCCCCTTTAGAAGAACAAGCGTTTAAATAGTGAGGCAACGGTAAAAATTGGGTCAAAATTTGGTAAAGTCGATCAACGGTGTTCAGAAGTCGACTTTTTGGTTTAGTGTTATCGTATATCGGAAGCCCTATTGTGGAGTTTTCGTTGGTTTCGTGTATCGGTATGGCTATGAAAGCAAGTTTGTTTTGGGTTTTAATTTGGCCGGCAACTTTTTGGGCGATATGGTTTGATAGGATTGATGTAGTGTTCGCTGCAAATTTTCGTGTTGGGTTGCCATTGCTACGCGTTTATAGTTAAAGGTGTTCCTTTGGCTCGAGGCTGCAAAGATGTGTTCGGGCATCCAATTTCACGTTTGGTCATCTCAACATGGCTGCTACTGTAACGGTTATAAGGTGCAAGTCCAATGAATTTTTTATTTTTTTTACTATATGCCTCTGTCTCTGTTTATGCAATAGCTAGAGGTCTGTAAAATTTTGTTTTTTATTTGAGCTGATGGTTATGATCTTTTGGACATGTCTTATGTAAGTCCTGTTGGTTATTAATGTCCAAGACACAACTTATGTCTATACTACTAATGACGTTTGAACCTAAAGGGTCACACACAATGAGCAAATAGATATCAATTACATATTTGAATACGATTCGAATATTAAAACCTCATTATACATGTTGTGACATTATTATTTAATATAAATAATAATACTACAATTGTATGTGAATGCATACAAATATATAAACATGTATTTATGTAAGTAACAAGTATATTACTTACTTGTTTTCATATAGTTAACTAAATACAATAGTTTTGTCAAAATTGTTTGATGTAAATAAATGTATATTGTTAACTAGTTGGTAGGTCATGCATTGATAAACTTTACACTATATAATGTAAGAATACAAGTAAAGTGAAATGATGAAAGATTACTTTCATGATAACTTGTTGCCTTTCATGATTAAAGTGAAATGATTATGCATTGCTTTTAATAATGACTTGTTTATGTGTTTCTTTAAATGTATGATCTTCATACGTACATTTTAGAAGGTTTTGAAAACCACATATTTGCAAGTATTATCTAAAATAATTATTTACAATATATCTTAAGTTTTCTTTCATATTTGAAAGATTAATAAGAAAACAAGATAGGATTAAAACAAGAAATAAGAAAGGTTGTTTCTTATACTTGTTTGCAAGGGTTGTGAAGGACTAGCATTCGATTGATATTGGAGTTTGCTTTCGTGTGGATTACCGATAGAGGGAGGCTATTTTGGCTCCTATATTCTTAGCATCCATAACTTCTCAAGTTCAAAGTCTTCAAATGTTGTAGTCTTTAAACTCACTATTTATTATTTAGTTTTCTTAACAACATGCAATTGGATCATTGGTGGGGAGTTTTGAAAGGTTTAAATAATTGTTGTACATGCTTCCGCTGCTAAATAGTTTTATGAATTTTAATACAAACCCCAACAGTGGTATCAAGAGCCGCTTTTGCATGTGTTAAGAAACTTGTATTATATACAATAAGAACTTGTTCTTATTATTAGAAATGAACAACTTTTTTTTCTAAAAAGGAAAAGTTGTAGATTTCTAAAATGCAACTTAGTTATTTTATTTGCTACAACCATTCCTTTTACATGCGTGTATGGTTGTAGAAGTTGCTATATATATACTGGTTGATATATTAAGTTGCATGGTGCATAGAAAGCCTTTAGACCATTTTGTGATTTTTGGTTGTGTTGAAATTCGATTGGGTTGTAAATTATTCTTTAATTTATAATGGTTTATAATAATTTTATTTTTCATGTTTTGTTTAATTTTGAGATGTAAAAGTATTAGTGTAGACTTGTATATTTTATCTATAAAATGTAACATGACATGAAGAAAATTCAAGATGGAGTTCTAAGCAATTTTGGAGCCATTTGCAACATCAAATGTTGACTAGGCAAGTGGGAGCTTCAAGGCATCACAATGAAGCATGAATATTTGTTATGTCCTTAGATTGACCCGGACCCTTCGTTTGACTCACGAAAACCGATTAGGAAAAGGCTTGGCTATGCACCTATTAATTGTTGTGTTTATGTTTGTATGTTGCATGTTTGAATATAGGATATTTGCATGCTAGAAAATAATTTTTTTAACAAATCAAACACAAATAAGAGTTTGGTAAATTTATATATAATTTTGAAAATGGTTTTTCGTAAAAGTATAAAATGAGTTTTAATAAAAAGGAGTTTTTACATAAAGCTCAAAGTTAACATTAAAATTATGAATTTTAATAAATTATGAATTTAATAAATTTAAACCAAACTCTTGTATAAAGTTTTAAATAAAATGAGTTTTATTAGAAACTAAAATTGGTCTTAAGTTAGCGCGCTCAATGTATACATATTAATATAGGATATTAGTTTAAAGTTGGACACGCCGTGAGTGACTAAAATAGAGATTCTATAAACTCAAGACCAACATATAAAATATGATTTTATCTAAAGTATACGCATAATATATTGTTGAATGCATGCAACAATTATTATACGAAATGTTTTGTCAAATTGAAATAATACAAAACACAAAATCCCTTTTAAAATGTATGTTTATGCCATCCTTTTTAAGACACTCGTTTATCATTTGTACGTCGTTGTGGAGAGAGCATCAGCCAACCACCACGGTCGTCTTGTGATTACCGAGATGGTGTTTCGCGATTCCCATGACAGTCTTGGGCCGAACACCATAAGTTTTAAATAGGACAACTTATGAAAGGACCCGTTCATATACATTATAAACGATTCACAATAGTTGATTACATCGCGAGGTATTTGACCTCTATATGATACATTTTACAAACATTGCATTCGTTTTTAAAAGACAAACTTTCTTTACAACGAAAGTTGACGGCATGCACACCATTTCATAATACATCCAACTATAATTGGCTTAATAATAATCTTGATGAACTCAATAACTCGGATGCAACGTCTTTCAAAATATGCCATAAATGACTCCAAGTAATATCCTTAAAATGAGCTAATGCACAGCGGAAGATTTCTTTAATACCTGAGAATAAACATGCTTTAAAGTGTCAACCAAAAGGTTGGTGAGTTCATAGGTTTATCATAACAATCATTTCAATATATTAATAGACCACAAGATTTCCGTTTATAAATATATGTACACTCGCAAGTGTATAAAAGTATTCTATAAGTTGTAGGCACCCGGTAACAAGCCTTAACGTTCATGTTTTACCCTCTGAAGTACACCAGATCAGGTGTGTTTAAAATAACCTCGAAGTACTAAAGCATCCCATAGTCAGGATGGGGTTTGTCAGGCCCAATAGATCTATCTTTAGGATTCGCGCCTACCGTACATAGACAAGTAGTTTAATGTTACCAAGCTAAGGGTATATTTCTGGTTTAAACCCACGTAGAATTAGTTTTAGTACTTGTGCCTATTTCGTAAAACATTTATAAATACAGCGCATGTATTCTCAGTCCCAAAAATATATATAAAAGGGAGCAAATGAAACTCACCATACTGTATTTCGTAGTAAAAATACATATAACGTCATTTAACAAGTGCAAGGTTGGCCTCGGATTCACGAACGTATCAATATTGAGATTCAATATTGCAGGAAAGTACGTAGACGAAACGAAAATGATAAACGTTAGGTTGACCTCACGAGCAATACCCTCGATCAATACCCATAACCTCCATAGCTATAACCCATAATTTCCTTAGCTCTATCCCGTTTGAAAACTTATTTTAAAATCGTCTGAATATAACTCCGTCGTAGTATTTTATGTATACTAATAATATCTTGAAATAATACAAAGAAAATATATATATGTGTAATTCGATTGAGAGAGTTTAGAGAAATAGATTTTCAAGTTTCTATGAAATAATAAAACATATTGAATTCTATTTATAATAGATTTTTGAATTATTAAAGAGAATTATTAAAGTATGAATTATTAAAGTGAATTATTAAAGTATGAATTATTAAAGTGAATTATTAAAGTATGAATTATTAAAGTGAATTATTAAAGTATGAATTATTAAAGTGAATTATTAAAGTATGAATTATTAAAGTTAAAGTAAAGTAAAAGTAAAGTGAAGATAAAGTTAAAGTATAGTAAAAGTATAAAACTATGTACGTATAATACGCGTATAAATATATATAATATCAATTTAAATCGTTATATATATTTGATAAAATAAAATATAAATATCGTTATTTTATCATACTAGTTAAGTAATGAGTGGTCAAAAAGAATAGATTTCTTAAATCACAGTGGACCTCATAACATAGGCCCGTAATCATATCATAATGTATCTGATAATTCAATCATTTGATATTATCTCTTAATTCTGTCAATAAATATATCGAAACAAATACGTTCATGTAAAGTATCATATATCTAATACTTTGTTAATGTTTTCAGTTAATATTATATATTATATATACATATCTATATACACATAATTGTTCGTGAATCGTCGAACACGGTCAAAGGATAATTGATTACATGAATGTAGTTCCAAACTTTTTGAGATTCAACATTACAAATTCTGCTTATCGTGTCGGAAACATATAAAGGTTAAGTTTAAATTTGGTCGAAAATTTTCGGGTCGTCACAGTACCTACCCGTTAAAGAAATTTCGTCCCGAAATTTGATCGAGGTCGTCATGGCTAACTATAAAAATGTTTTCATGACGAATATGAGTTGATAAATAGAGTTTTATCATCATTGAGTAATATAGATAAAACAATTTGATTACGCGAAGAGTATAAGTGAAACTATCGCAAGAGAGTGAAATGAGTAAACGTATATTTATTTTAACCGATGACGTAGTTATGATTGATTTCCAGAATTCATTGGATTTAAAGAAAATCTTTGCAATAAGATTTGGTTCTTCGGCGATTAAGAAAATCATGACCTTCTTTGATTAAATGCGATAATCTGTCTCGATTTCTCTGTCTGATATTTCACTATAAATCCACCTCATTTGTTTTCTTACAAATCACACCTTCTCAACTCATATTTTAAAGTATTTGTCAATATGCTTCATCCAGTGCTGATTCTTGATATACTCATTACTTTCATATCTGTCGCTCTTCTTTTTCATCTGCCTCCGGAAGAATCTATTTACTTCTACTATACTCTTGGTTTTATAGTGTTTTTAGTTCTCCCGTGTCTTTATATTGCTATATGCATTGATATATACGGTTTGTGATTTCTGGGTTGTTGTTGGGTTTTATATCTTCCTTTATATTTCAAAGTCCTTACTTCTTCTATAATCATTGTCATCCACAGTTAATGCTCTCTTCTATTTGCTATGATTTTTACTCCCATTTCTAGTTCGGAGCTTTGTCCTTTCGTTTCTTCTTCTTGCGATTAAGCACCGCTTGTAATGGTCCAGAATTCGCAGATATAAATTTCGGAATGAACATTGTTAATGTTCTAGGAAGGAAATTGTAATGACACGATCTTGACTTGTCAAATTACCAGAATACCTCGGAAAAGGCCGAATCATCAAGAAATATTTTCTTGATATTTAGAGATCAAAGAGAATACAAGAGTCGTGTAACATAGCACATGATGACGTTATGATCTGTGAATCATCATGTTCCATTTAGAAACTCAGCATGAATTACTGTAATATAATCACATTGATCAAGTGTCATTATATTATACTAACTCAGGCTTCAGCTCCCAACACTTCTTCAAGAATATTCCTATTTTAAACTCGAATGTTTCAGAATTTAGAAACTAAAATAGTTTCTTTTATGATATAATACAGATAGCGCGAAGAGGTAAATGATTTCAGATAAGAATAATTATAAAAATATCTTCAGAAGTATGGATGATATTTATAATGAAAGATACGATGATATCTTAGAATGTCTAATATCAGAGGATGATGAAGGATATTATCCGCAGGGATTTAGAGTCAGGAGCAAGGTATTCGTTAATGACTTCAGCAAGTACTGAATCATTTGGATTCTTTGAAGGCAGGTTCAGCCGTTGTGATTTGTCCACAGCCTCCTTCATACTTTGCTTAATCCATTTTCCAGTTCCAAAGCTTCTCTTTTTCTGAGCTTTGCCAATATACTATCCTTTATCATCCAACTTTTTACTGTTAAGGTCGTTTACAGTTTTTGCTGCTTCATCAGCATTTTTCAAAATTTTGAGAACTGGTTCGCTAAGACCACCGCTCTGATACCAACTGAAAGGACCCGTTCATATACATTATAAACGATTCACAATAGTTGATTACATCGCGAGGTATTTGACCTCTATATGATACATTTTACAAACATTGCATTCGTTTTTAAAAGACAAACTTTCTTTACAACGAAAGTTGACGGCATGCACACCATTTCATAATACATCCAACTATAATTGGCTTAATAATAATCTTGATGAACTCAATAACTCGAATGCAACGTCTTTCAAAATATGCCATAAATGACTCCAAGTAATATCCTTAAAATGAGCTAATGCACAGCGGAAGATTTCTTTAATGCCTGAGAATAAACATGCTTTAAAGTGTCAACCAAAAGGTTGGTGAGTTCATAGGTTTATCATAACAATCATTTCAATATATTAATAGACCACAAGATTTCCGTTTATAAATATATGTACACTCGCAAGTGTATAAAAGTATTCTATAAGTTGTAGGCACCCGGTAACAAGCCTTAACGTTCATGTTTTACCCTCTGAAGTACACCAGATCAGGTGTGTTTAAAATAACCTCGAAGTACTAAAGCATCCCATAGTCAGGATGGGGTTTGTCAGGCCCAATAGATCTATCTTTAGGATTCGCGCCTACCGTACATAGACAAGTAGTTTAATGTTACCAAGCTAAGGGTATATTTCTGGTTTAAACCCACGTAGAATTAGTTTTAGTACTTGTGCCTATTTCGTAAAACATTTATAAATACAGCGCATGTATTCTCAGTCCCAAAAATATATATAAAAGGGAGCAAATGAAACTCACCATACTGTATTTCGTAGTAAAAATACATATAACGTCATTTAACAAGTGCAAGGTTGGCCTCGGATTCACGAACGTATCAATATTGAGATTCAATATTGCAGGAAAGTACGTAGACGAAACGAAAATGATAAACGTTAGGTTGACCTCACGAGCAATACCCTCGATCAATACCCATAACCTCCATAGCTATAACCCATAATTTCCTTAGCTCTATCCCGTTTGAAAACTTATTTTAAAATCGTCTGAATATAACTCCGTCGTAGTATTTTATGTATACTAATAATATCTTGAAATAATACAAAGAAAATATATATATGTGTAATTCGATTGAGAGAGTTTAGAGAAATAGATTTTCAAGTTTCTATGAAATAATAAAACATATTGAATTCTATTTATAATAGATTTTTGAATTATTAAAGTGAATTATTAAAGTATGAATTATTAAAGTGAATTATTAAAGTATGAATTATTAAAGTGAATTATTAAAGTATGAATTATTAAAGTGAATTATTAAAGTATGAATTATTAAAGTTAAAGTAAAGTAAAAGTAAAGTGAAGATAAAGTTAAAGTATAGTAAAAGTATAAAACTATGTACGTATAATACGCGTATAAATATATATAATATCAATTTAGATCGTTATATATATTTGATAAAATAAAATATAAATATCGTTATTTTATCATACTAGTTAAGTAATGAGTGGTCAAAAAGAATAGATTTCTTAAATCACAGTGGACCTCATAACATAGGCCCGTAATCATATCATAATGTATCTGATAATTCAATCATTTGATATTATCTCTTAATTCTGTCAATAAATATATCGAAACAAATACGTTCATGTAAAGTATCATATATCTAATACTTTGTTAATGTTTTCAGTTAATATTATATATTATATATACATATCTATATACACATAATTGTTCGTGAATCGTCGAACACGGTCAAAGGATAATTGATTACATGAATGTAGTTCCAAACTTTTTGAGATTCAACATTACAAATTCTGCTTATCGTGTCGGAAACATATAAAGGTTAAGTTTAAATTTAGTTGAAAATTTTCGGGTCGTCACAACTTAATTGGTGCTTCTTGTGGAGAGAGCATCAGCCAAACACAAGATGCCCAAGGCATAGATGGGATTAAGCATACCAGTTGACAATTGTTGTTAATGATCCCATTAAGATATAGAAATTGTATTAGACTTGCAATTGGTAATCGTTACCTACCTTGTTAATTTAAACTTAGTGGAGAGAGCATCAGCCAACCACTCAAGGTTAAATGTAACTTGGATTCTAGCCTTTAACAGATTAATTTTTCATAAGAAAGTTAGGGTAATCAATTATTAAAGGATCAAATATTAAAATACTAAAAGAACTTTGTTAATTTTGTAGATGTCACCCAATGCAACTACACCCGTTCACCACCTTTCTCTAAGATCTGTCTTAGAGAAGGAAAAACTCAATGATACGAACTTCTTAGACTGGTATCGTAATTTGAGAATTGTTCTCAAAGAAGTCGTATATACTTGATGGACCCATTCCCGAGGAACCCCCTGCTAATGCCACTAAGAGCATCCGAGATGCTTGGACTAAGCATATGGATGACTCCACAGAGGTAGCATGCCTCATGTTAGCCACCATGATTCCAGACTTGCAAAAGGACCTGGAACATCATGATGCCTTTGAGATGCTTAAGCAGCTAAAGGAAATGTTCCAGCAACAAGCTAGGCAACAACGCTTTGAAACTGTCAGAGCGTTACACGCATGCAAGATGACAGAGGGGACATCTGTAAGCTCTTATGTTCTAAAAATGAAGAGCTACATAGATCAACTTGAGAGACTTGGATCTTCCATTGGTCCTGAGTTGGCAATAGACTTGATCCTCAACTCACTACCAAAGTCATATGACCAGTTCGTCTTGAACTACAATATGATCAATTTGGAGAAATCTATCTCAGAGTTGCATTTAATGCTTAAGACTGCCGAGAAGAATATTCCATCCAAAACATCTGAAGTCCTCATGATTCGGGAAGGAAAAATCAAGAAGCCACAAGCCAAAAGCAAAGGTAAAGGCAAACCTAAGAGTCAGGGCAACTACAAAGGCAAAAAGTTTGTCCCAAAGGATTCTGTCAAGAAGAAAGAAAAACCTGCCAAAGATGCCACTTGTTTCCATTGTGGAGAAATTGGTCATTGGAAGCGAAACTACTCGACTTACCTTGCAGAGCTGAAGAAGACAAAGGCTAGCAATGCTAGCACCTCAGGTATCTATATGATAGAACTATTTGCTTTCTCTAGTAATTCATGGGTATTTGATACTGGTTGTGGAACTCACATTTGTAATAATGTGCAGGGACTAAGAAAGATTAAGAAGCTGAAACCAGGCGATTTGGTATTGCATGTTGGCAACGGAGCACATGTTGCGGTCGTAGCAATAGGCACTTATGAACTTTTATTACCAAATGGCCTGTATTTAATATTAAATAATTGTTATTATGTCCCTAGTCTAACTAGGAACATTATTTCAGCTGCACGTTTGTATGAATCTGGTTACTCGCATGCTTTTCCTAATGGTAATATTTCAGTTTTCAATAAAGATGTTTTTTATTTTGAGGCACGGCCTCACAATGACATATATGAAGTTGACATACAAGATTCATCCAATAATAGTTCTATGTATAACATAAACACCAAAATATCCAAGCATGACTTGAATCAAACTTATCTATGGCATTGTCGTCTTGGTCACATAAACAAGAAACGCATAACCAAACTCCAATCTGGTGGAATTTTAAAATCAACTAACTCTGAGTCATTTGATGTATGTGAATCTTGTTTAAGCGGGAAGATGACAAAGGCACCTTTCTCCAGTTCTGGAGAAAGAGCAAAGGATCTTTTGAGACTTATACATACCGATGTATGCGGTCCTTTTAGAACTATGTCAAGAAATGGTGAAAGATACTTCATTACATTTACTGATGATTTCAGTAGATTTGGTTATGTTTACTTATTGAAACATAAACATGAGGCATTTGAAACGTTCAAAGTGTTTCAAAATGAGGTTCAAAATCAGCTAGGCAAAACGATAAAGGTTCTTCGATCGGATCGAGGAGGTGAGTACTTGTGTCAAGAGTTTGAAGATCATCTAAAGAATTGTGGAATTATTTCACAACGCACTCCACCCGGAACACCACAACATAATAGTGTTTCTGAGAGGAGGAATCGAACCCTACTTGATATGGTTCGATCTATGATGAATCATACTTCACTTCCTCCATCCTTCTGGACCTATGCCTTATTATCTGTTGCTCGCATATTAAATATGGTACCAACCAAAAAGGTTAATAAGACACCATACGAGTTATGGCATGGAAAAGTTCCAAATTTATCTTATTTGAAAGTTTGGGGTTGCGAAGCTCATGTTCGACAAGAAACTTCCAACAAACTTGATCCCAGATCTATCAAATGCATTTTTGTGGGATATCCAAAGGATTCTATGGGATATTATTTCTACAATCCTACTGAGAACAAAGTGTTTGTTTCTAGACACGCTACTTTTTTAGAAAAATAGTTTCTATTAAATAAAGCAAGTGGGAGTAATGTAGAACTTGAAGAAATTCAAGAACCATAAAATATCACACCTAAGGTTGGCACTAGCTATCAACAAACTGTTGAAGAACCTGAACAATTGGTTGCTCAAGAACCTGAAGTAACACAAGACATTCGTAGATCTAGTAGACCTCGTCATAGCCCCGAAAGATATGATGAAATTTTCTTGGTGGATGAAAGTGAGCCCACTAACTACAAAGATGCTACATTAGATCCTGAATCTAAGAAATGGCATGAAGCCATGAATGACGAGATGCAGTCCATGTATGACAACGAAGTATGGGACTTAGTTGATCTACCTCCTGATAGCAAGGCTGTTGGGAGCAAATAGATTTTCAAGAAGAAAACCGATATGGACGGAAATGTACATACATTTAAGGCAATACTAGTGGCGAAAGGTTTCACTCAAACTCATGCTGTTGACTATGACGAAACTTTCTCTCCAGTAGCCATGCTAAAATCAATTAGAATACTCATCGCCATAGCCGCATGTTATGACTATGAGATATGGCAAATGGATGTTAAAACCGCATTTCTTAATGGACACTTAAGTGAAGATGTCTATATGGAACAACCAGAAGGTTTTGTAAATCCTAAGTATCCTAATAAAGTGTGTAAGCTTAAAAGAGCCATTTACGGATTAAAGCAAACATCTAGAAGCTGGAATCTTCGTTTTGACGAGAAAATAAAAGAGTTTGATTTTATCCAAAATGAAGATGAGCCATGTGTTTACAAAAGGGCTAGTGGGAGCATAGTAGTATTTTTAATCTTATATGTAGATGATATACTACTTATTGGAAATGACATCCCAACTTTACAAAAGGTAAAGTCTTGGCTTGGGAAGTGTTTTCAAATGAAAGACCTTGGCGATGCTGCTTATATTCTAGGAATAAAAATTCATAGAGATAGATCAAAGCGGCTAATCGGCTTGAGCAAAGTGCATATATTGAAAAGATTCTAAAAAGATTCAAGATGCAAGATTCCAAAGGCGGATTTTTGCCAATGTCACATGGTACAATATTGAGCAATTCTCAAAGTCCTAGCACAAATGATGAGCTTAGATGAATGAATGGAACTCCATATACTTCTGCAATTGGATCCATTATGTATGCAATGTTATGCACAAGACCAGATGTATCGTATGCTTTGAGCATGAGGAGTAGATACCAACAAAATCCGGGTGAAAGCCACTGGATGGCTGTCAAGAACATCCTAAAGTACTTGAGAAGGACTAAAGATATGTTCTTGATTTATGGTGGTGTAGAAGAAGATCTTACTGTAAAGTGCTACACAGATGCTAGCTTCCAAACTGATAGAGATGATTCACGATCACAATCTGGATATGTCTTTATCTTGAATGGAGGAGCTATAACTTGGAAAAGTTTTAAATAGAAAGTAGTTGCACAATCTACTACAGAAGCTGAATACATTGCTGCATCGGAGGCAGCACAAGAGGCTGCGTGGATGAAAAAGTTCATTACTGATTTAGGGGTGATGCCAAGCATAGAGGACCCCATAGAAATATTTTGCGACAACAATGGTGCTATTGCTCAAGCAAAAGAACCTAGATTGCATCACAGCACCAAACATATCCTTAGGAGATTTCACTATATACGACACATAGTGGGAGACAGAGATGTTTGTATTCGCAAAGTTCACACAGATCAAAACCTTGTTGATCCTTTTACAAAGGCTTTGGCACAATCAAAACACGAGGTTCATGCTCGGTGCATAGGGCTTCGTAATGTTAATGATTGGAATGATTTGTAATTTAGTATTATGATATTTTGGAACATTTATGCAACATTTATATTAAATGATATGATGTATTTGGAGATAATCATACTCATTAATAATTGTTGTGTTCTTTATTAGTATGTTTAAATCCTTGAATAACCCCGTTATTCAAAAACGTCCATAGTCGATCACAACTGTGAAGACCCGTCCTAATCCATCCGGACGAAGTCCATATCGATTATAAACGATTCACAACAGTTGATTACATCGCGAGGTACTAGACCTCTATATGATACATTTTACAAACATTGCATTCGTTTTTGAAAAGACAAACTTTCATTACATCGAAAGTTGACAGGCATGCATACCATTTCATAATATATCCAACTATAATTGACTTGATAATAATCTTGATGAACTCGACGACTCGAATGCAACGTCTTTTGAAATATGCCATGAATGACTCCAAGTAATATCTATAAAATGAGCAAATACACAGCGGAAGATTTCTTTCGTACCTGAGAATAAACATGCTTTAAAGTGTCAACCAAAAGGTTGGTGAGTTCATTAGTTTAACTTAAACAATCGTTTCCATCATTTTAATAGACCACAAGATTTCAGATTTCCATTTCTCATAAACATACGTCCCATGTATAGAGACAAAAATATCATTCATATGGATTGAACACCTGGTAACCGACATTAACAATATGCATATATAAGAATATCTCCATCATTCCGGGATCCTCCTTCGGACATGATATAAATTTCGAAGTACTAAAACATCCGGTACTTTGGATGGGGCTTGTTGGGCCCGATAGATCTATCTTTAGGATTCGCGTCAATTAGGGTGTCTGTTCCCTAATTCTTAGATTACCAGACTTAATAAAAAGGGGCATATTCGACTTCGATAATCCAACCATAGAATGTAGTTTCACGTACTTGTGTCAATTTCGTAAAACAGTTATAAAAGTTGCGCATGTATTCTCAGCCCAAAAATATAAAGGGTAAAAAGGCAAATGAAACTCACGATACTGTATTTTGTAGTAAAAATACATATGACGTCATTGAACAATGCAGGGTTGGCCTCGGATTTACGAACCTATATCAATTGTGTATATATTAATACGTATAATGTAAGTTACAAAATTTCATTTATTAATATGTATTATTTATATATTATAGTTTTGTAGAATTTATTCTAACCTTTATTTTAAAACGTATACTTATATTATATTTTATATATATATCGATTTTATGTATATATATCTATAATGATTTACGTTTATATAAATAGTGACATTAATATATTTATATACATATATTTGTGGTTAGTATTGTATTTATGAAATTTTATTAGTTTGTTATGTGAATTATTAATACAATCCTAGTATATACCATAAGTATATATATAGTGTACAAAAGATTTATTTGTTAAAATAATAATTTAGATAATAATGATTTACTAATAATAATAATAATTTTATTAATAATGATAATACTAATAGCAAAAAAAATGAAAATGATAACTGTTAATGATACTAATAATAATAACTCTAAAATAATATTAATACTAATACCATACTTATGTTAATAATAAGGGTTCTAATATTTATAAAATGATAAATGATAATCATAATAATACTAGTAAATATTAATGATGATACTGATAAATATGATATTATTAATTGTAAATGTACTGATGATACAATTATTTATAAACCGGTACAAATTCTAATATTGATGATAATAATATATTTTTATTTCCTTCATAATAATAATAATGATAATCATAATCATAATCCTAATGATGATAAAATACTAAAATGATAAGTTTATTACTAATAATAATATTATTAATACCTATCATAATAATAATAGTAATGTCTATAATACTTTCAAATATGATAACAAGTATGATACTAATAATAACAATAACAATAACAATCAAAACAATCACAATAATAATAATAATACTAATAATAATTAATATATAATAACAATAATAAAATTAGAAAAGAAAACTACCTCACATGAAAAGAGTTTCAAAAAAAAAAAAGAAACTACCGTCCTCTGGAATCGATCTCGTGACCACATGCTCACACGCAAACACTCTCGACCATCCCACCAATTCTGATTCTCTGTACTAATATCGAATTTAAATTTTATATATAAACTGTTTTTCTTCTATTCCTCTTCTTCTCCACAAGTCTCATGGATTCAACAAAACATCAATAACCAAAAAAAAAAAACAAAATCGGGGTTCCCTTTAAAGCTTCAAAACATTACAGAAAAAAAATAATTTGGGTTCTAAAATAAAAAAAAATACTAAAGGACTACTGCAGCGTCGGTTCTTGGAACAAAAAAAAAAATTGATTTCGTAATAGATAACATTATAGATAATGTTTATAACACGAAATAGTTTTCTAAACATGTATAAAAACTACTGGAATCGTCAATTTGATCAGAAACATATACACGAACGCGAATTTGTCTCAAGAACAATTGTTGACTTTTTTTAAACTAAACTTTGACTTCAAAATTCAAGATTGATATAAAGATTTGAGAGTTGAGATTTTGCAGATAGATTCAAAGAAAGATTTCTAACCTTTCTGCATTTTTAGATTTTGAAACTTTATTCGAAATTGAATTAAGAGAAAAAAAAATTGGAGCGTGCAGAGAAGAAGAAAAAAAAATATCGCTGTGCTCTTTAATCCCATTGGATTTCCTTTTTATTTGATTTGCAATTATACATAATCATGTTGTAATAATAGAGATCGGTTGATAAAAAATGGAGAAAATGTCAACACAGGTTCACGAGTTGGGAGCAGGAAAGAAACAAAAAAATAATAATAATAGAGATAAAGGATACAGAGGTCACGCGTATAATATAGATCCCTACTGTTTTTTTTTAATTAATAATAATAATATATAATAACAATACTATTAATATCTAATAATATTAATAAAATTAATAATAATGATAAATATAATATTAATGATAATAATAATTGTAAAAATGATAATAATAATAATAATACCATACTAATTATGATAATATTAATATTTTATCGATAATAATAATATTAGTAATAATAATCTAATATATACATCCAATTTCATCTTTATATGATATAAAGTGATATTATGAATACAAATATTGATATTTGACGATACAAATAACATTACTACAATAACTATATTTGTATTTAAATTTAATTTATTAATATCATCTATTATTATGTAATATTTAATAATTATGTAATATGTATTGTAACATATACTGAATATTATATATTTATGCATTTTAATATAAATATATTATAATATTTATTTACATACTAATTATATTATACTTATGTATGTAATTATGAAAAATATAAATGTTTTATATATGTAAGTATTATATATATTTATTAAAATAGTACATTATTTCATCATAGATATATTATAAATTTCTACATATACATAATATAATAATTATGTATAAAATCATATATATGTAGTTATATTTATGTATATATGTATACTACCATATATATAAAATCATGTTTTAAATGTTGAGTAGATGATTAATTATGTATATTTTTACAATTAACTACAAAGTATAACATTGTACATTTAATATTTTGATAACGTTGGTAAAATATGTTTGAATCATTTATATACAATATACTATATATATTCAAAATGAAAATCTTTAGTTATTAAATGTTATCTTTTATAATAACAAAATTACTTAATAGTTCATTAATACTAATATAATTAGTTTTATATATAATTATTTATATTTACATTCTTAGTTACAATTAAAGGTTCGTGAATCGTCGGAAATAGTTAAAGGTCAAATGTTATCATGAAATAGTTCAAACATAATGAGACTCGGTTTAATTGACTTTGCTTATCGAGTCGAATCATATAAGATTATGTTTAAATTTGGTCGGAAATTCCCGGGTCATCACAGTACCTACCCGTTAAAGAAATTTCGTCCCGAAATTTGAGTGAGGTCGTCATAGCTAACAATAAATATGTTTTCCTGACGAATATGAGTTTATAACTTGAGTTTTATCATCATTGAGTAATATGGATAAAAATAATTCGATTATTCGAAGAGTGCGAATGAAGCTATTCACAAAAGGATGAAATGAGAAACAAAGATTTGTTTTTAACTTTTGACGTAGTCAGGTTTGAATTTAGAAAATAAGGCGCGTCTTAACTTTTGACATTGCCTTGGTTGAATTCCGAAATTTAAGGGATTTAAAGAAAATCTTGAAGATCTATAAAATCTGATTCTTCGGGATTTATGGAAATTAAGATCTCTTTAATTAAATACGGTGATCTGCCCCGATTACTACGTCTGATATTTCCAGTATAAATTAAGCTCTTCCTTTCCATTATTCTCATCATTCTTATACTTTCTTTCTTAGTTCATACATCCAAAAGATTCTGAAAATGATTAATCCAGTTCTGATCCTTGTCCTCATCCTTACTATCGCAACAATCATTCTCCTTTTTCAACTTCCACCAGAGGAATCTGCTTTCTTCTACTTCGCCCTCGGGATTATAATGTTTTTAATTCTCCCGTGTCTTTATGTTGCGATAAACATTGATATACACGGTTTGTAATTTATGTGTTGTTATCGGACTTTATATTCTCCCTTATATTTCAAAGCTCTATGCTTTTGTTTTCTCTTCCCGACTTCAAGTCAAGCGAATAATGGTCCAGAATTTATAGATATAGAGTTTCGAATGATTATAATGTTCTAAGCATGAAGGAACGTGATAGCACGATTTGATTTTCAAATTTATCAACATCACGGAAGATAGAACCATCAAGAATACATTTTCTTGATTTGTTACGGAGTTAAGTAGGATGAAAGAGTTATGTAACATGGCACATGATGACGTTATGATCTGTGAATCATCACGTTTCATTTAGAAACTCAACATGACTTACTGTAATATAATCACGTTGATCAAGTGTCATTATATTATACTAACTCATGCATCAGTTCCCATCATTACTTCAATAACATTCATATTTTAAGCTTGAAAATTTACAGAATATAGAAACTAACAGTTTCTATATGATGTAATACTGATAGCACGAAAAGATTAATGATTTCAGATAAGAATAGTTATAAAAATATCTCCAGAAATATGGAGGATATTTATAATGAAAGGTACGATAATATCTCAGAATATCTAAGATCAGAGGATGATAGAAACTATTGTCTGCAAGGGTTTAGAGTAAGGAGCAAGTTATTCACTATAGACTTTAGCAGACATTGAATTATTTGGATTCTTTGAAGTCAAACTTATTCTTTGTGATTTATCCACGGCTTTCTTCATAGTTTCGCATAATCTGCTTTTCGGTACTATATTTTCTATTGAATGTTTCCAATATATTGATACACAGGAAGCACGAAGAGGTATATAATTTCGGACGAGAATATTTATGAAAATATCCTCAGAAATATCAAAGATATTGATGATGATATTTTGGAATTTCTAAGTTCGACGGTTGATGGAGAAAGATTTTCCGCAAGATTTTAACATGACTTCGGAGCAAGATATTCTCTAAAGATTTCAACGGATCCAGAATTACCTGAATCCTTTGAATATATGATTTGGTCCTTGTATTTGTCCTTGGTCTCCTTCATGGGTAACTCAATCTGTTTTTCAATACCCAATTTTCTATCGAGCGTTCCTAACACTCCTTTCTTTATCATCAAACTTTGGTCCGTTTAGACCATCTACCATTTTTCTGTTTCCTCTACATTTAATGCTATGATATCTGAATCATCGGTTATTAATTCGAGGTGGTTTCAGGAGAATTGTGTTTTTAGATGATTAAACGCTGATGGTAATATGATGGAATATGAAAGGTTACCTGGTAACAATAAAAGAGCACGCGTATATATAAACGTTATAATAAGGTTGTTTCGTACGAAAAGTCGAAGTTGACTTGTTGGAGCTGTGACAAAATTGGCTAATTTTGAAAAGGGATCGCAAAGTTGTTTTTGTTAATAAATGCCAAAGGATCTGACGCGGCTACGTGTTGAACTTTTACTCAATTGCCGAGAGTTTCTCAGGTGCATAACTATATGCATAAATCTTTCCTTCCGTAGATGAAGTGCGGTTGATTCATCCTATCGATTGAGGTGTTTTCAAGAATCATGAAAGGTTTGAACGCAGAATGTAATCGTGAAGATACAAATGAGGTTTAAGACGAAATCAAGTGGCAAACTTGAAGAATTGTTTAGTTTCATATGTTATATTCAATATTTTAATTCATTTTAATTGTCCAATGTTATTAGTCCACAGTCGATAGTCCACAGTTGACAGTGCAATCATTCATATATAGTTTAATATATAATATTTGAATTAATTAATACGTATCGTGACCCGTGTACATGTCTCAGACTCGATCACAACTCAAAGTATATATATTATTATAGAATCAACCTCAACCCTGTATAGAGAACTCGATCATTACTGCATATAGAGTGTCTATGGTGATTCCAAATAATATATATAGATGTGTCGATATGATATGTCAAAACCTTGTATACGTGTCCCGATATTTAAAGTGCGTAAAATAAATAACAGAAATTAAATGACGATAAATAAAGTGCGTAAAGTAAATAACATAAATTAAATGACAATAAATAAAATTGCGAGAATATAAATTGCGATAAAATAAATTGCGATAAATAAATTGCGATAAATAAAATGTAATACGGAATTAACAGTTAGCTAGGATTTTGTTAGCGTGGTTTCTTAATAAAATTTAATATTGTTAATTAGTCTGTTTCTAATCAATTTTTATTGTGTCCATTATTTCTTCATTATGCCACTTGTTGGATTCTGATAGGTCAAAATTCAAATATGAAATTGAATTTGAATGAAAATTGTTATTCTTTGGTGAACGGATAAGTATCCCGGTGGTTTTAAATAGGATAGTGAATAACTGTTGAATCAGATTCGAAGAATATACAGTTTAACTTATTAATGTGAAATTTAAATATTCCTCGGGTATTACCTACCCGTTAAAATATTTTTATTATTAACAGTTTGTACAAAAGAATTTTTAATTACAATCTTTATGAAAACATATATACATATATATTTTCTTTAGATGTAATCATGAATTTAATGAGTTAACATGATATTAAACTCATTTAGTTTTCAGTTGGAACTAGAATAAATAATCTCTAAAACATTAGAGATTACATAATCACCATGTCGAACGAAGATAACTGATGTAGAATGTCATGTAGAATGATGATTATACTCGAGGTATAGATTGAGATGTTGAGGCATGTGATATTGAAATTTGGGTTGTTGGTGGTACTGTTGGTGCCGGTGATTTGGATGAAGCTGGTACGTTTTGCACCATATTTTCCAAGACTACAACTTATGCGCGAAGTTCGTTAACTTCTTCTATTACACCGGGATGATTGTCGGTTCGGACGAGCGGATGAATGAGGTTTAGAATCTGAGATAGTATATGATCGTGATGAGATACTTTGGAAATGAGAGAGAAAATGGTGTCTCGAACAGGTTCGCCGGTAAACGTTTTAGGTTCATTGTCAAGAGGTGATTTTGGTTAGTGGAAATGATCGCCTTCTTCGCGTTTCCATTGATTAAGTCGACTACGAACCCATCTCCAATTCATTCAGAATAGATGATGGCAAATTGATCGATTCATTCCGGTTACTCTGCTTTCGGAGCTCGAGTGGAAATCCATATCGAGATAGCTGTCGGAATAACTATCGAAATAGCTATCGAAATCTGATGGACTCGAACTGGTTGAGGGATTCATCTCGTACGATTAGATGAAGGATTTTCGATAAGAAATAGATTATAGGATGTAGATTAGTACCCTGCAATACATAATTTACATATGCATATATAATACTAAAATCCCATAAGCTACGGAGGAATCTACGGAAGCTGTCAGGCAAAGGTAACAATAACAGATACGCTAAGATATGAATTTAACTATACACTGTCTATGCAATAAAGGCAGTAAGACGTGTCTTAGACTTTAAGGATGATAAGCAAATAATTTTTCGACACTAAATGATAAGCAAAACTTTTGACATGCAGACACGGTCGAAGTCCAGACTCATTAATGCATTCTAACGACTATCAGTTAGACTCACTAATGCAAGACCTGGTTCGCTAAGACCACCGCTCTGATACCAACTGTGAAGACCCGTCCTAATCCATCCGGACGAAGTCCATATCGATTATAAACGATTCACAACAGTTGATTACATCGCGAGGTACTAGACCTCTATATGATACATTTTACAAACATTGCATTCGTTTTTGAAAAGACAAACTTTCATTACATCGAAAGTTGACAGGCATGCATACCATTTCATAATATATCCAACTATAATTGACTTGATAATAATCTTGATGAACTCGACGACTCGAATGCAACGTCTTTTGAAATATGCCATGAATGACTCCAAGTAATATCTATAAAATGAGCAAATACACAGCGGAAGATTTCTTTCGTACCTGAGAATAAACATGCTTTAAAGTGTCAACCAAAAGGTTGGTGAGTTCATTAGTTTAACTTAAACAATCGTTTCCATCATTTTAATAGACCACAAGATTTCAGATTTCCATTTCTCATAAACATACGTCCCATGTATAGAGACAAAAATATCATTCATATGGATTGAACACCTGGTAACTGACATTAACAATATGCATATATAAGAATATCTCCATCATTCCGGGATCCTCCTTCGGACATGATATAAATTTCGAAGTACTAAAACATCCGGTACTTTGGATGGGGCTTGTTGGGCCCGATAGATCTATCTTTAGGATTCGCGTCAATTAGGGTGTCTGTTCCCTAATTCTTAGATTACCAGACTTAATAAAAAGGGGCATATTCGACTTCGATAATCCAACCATAGAATGTAGTTTCACGTACTTGTGTCAATTTCGTAAAACAGTTATAAAAGTTGCGCATGTATTCTCAGCCCAAAAATATAAAGGGTAAAAAGGCAAATGAAACTCACGATACTGTATTTTGTAGTAAAAATACATATGACGTCATTGAACAATGCAGGGTTGGCCTCGGATTTACGAACCTATATCAATTGTGTATATATTAATACGTATAATGTAAGTTACAAAATTTCATTTATTAATATGTATTATTTATATATTATAGTTTTGTAGAATTTATTCTAACCTTTATTTTAAAACGTATACTTATATTATATTTTATATATATATCGATTTTATGTATATATATCTATAATGATTTACGTTTATATAAATAGTGACATTAATATATTTATATACATATATTTGTGGTTAGTATTGTATTTATGAAATTTTATTAGTTTGTTATGTGAATTATTAATACAATCCTAGTATATACCATAAGTATATATATAGTGTACAAAAGATTTATTTGTTAAAATAATAATTTAGATAATAATGATTTACTAATAATAATAATAATTTTATTAATAATGATAATACTAATAGCAAAAAAAATGAAAATGATAACTGTTAATGATACTAATAATAATAACTCTAAAATAATATTAATACTAATACCATACTTATGTTAATAATAAGGGTTCTAATATTTATAAAATGATAAATGATAATCATAATAATACTAGTAAATATTAATGATGATACTGATAAATATGATATTATTAATTGTAAATGTACTGATGATACAATTATTTATAAACCGGTACAAATTCTAATATTGATGATAATAATATATTTTTATTTCCTTCATAATAATAATAATGATAATCATAATCATAATCCTAATGATGATAAAATACTAAAATGATAAGTTTATTACTAATAATAATATTATTAATACCTATCATAATAATAATAGTAATGTCTATAATACTTTCAAATATGATAACAAGTATGATACTAATAATAACAATAACAATAACAATCAAAACAATCACAATAATAATAATAATACTAATAATAATTAATATATAATAACAATAATAAAATTAGAAAAGAAAACTACCTCACATGAAAAGAGTTTCAAAAAAAAAAGAAACTACCGTCCTCTGGAATCGATCTCGTGACCACATGCTCACACGCAAACACTCTCGACCATCCCACCAATTCTGATTCTCTGTACTAATATCGAATTTAAATTTTATATATAAACTGTTTTTCTTCTATTCCTCTTCTTCTCCACAAGTCTCATGGATTCAACAAAACATCAATAACCAAAAAAAAAAAACAAAATCGGGGTTCCCTTTAAAGCTTCAAAACATTACAGAAAAAAAATAATTTGGGTTCTAAAATAAAAAAAAATACTAAAGGACTACTGCAGCGTCGGTTCTTGGAACAAAAAAAAAATTGATTTCGTAATAGATAACATTATAGATAATGTTTATAACACGAAATAGTTTTCTAAACATGTATAAAAACTACTGGAATCGTCAATTTGATCAGAAACATATACACGAACGCGAATTTGTCTCAAGAACAATTGTTGACTTTTTTTAAACTAAACTTTGACTTCAAAATTCAAGATCGATATAAAGATTTGAGAGTTGAGATTTTGCAGATAGATTCAAAGAAAGATTTCTAACCTTTCTGCATTTTTAGATTTTGAAACTTTATTCGAAATTGAATTAAGAGAAAAAAAAATTGGAGCGTGCAGAGAAGAAGAAAAAAAAATATCGCTGTGCTCTTTAATCCCATTGGATTTCCTTTTTATTTGATTTGCAATTATACATAATCATGTTGTAATAATAGAGATCGGTTGATAAAAAATGGAGAAAATGTCAACACAGGTTCACGAGTTGGGAGCAGGAAAGAAACAAAAAAATAATAATAATAGAGATAAAGGATACAGAGGTCACGCGTATAATATAGATCCCTACTGTTTTTTTTTTAATTAATAATAATAATATATAATAACAATACTATTAATATCTAATAATATTAATAAAATTAATAATAATGATAAATATAATATTAATGATAATAATAATTGTAAAAATGATAATAATAATAATAATACCATACTAATTATGATAATATTAATATTTTATCGATAATAATAATATTAGTAATAATAATCTAATATATACATCCAATTTCATCTTTATATGATATAAAGTGATATTATGAATACAAATATTGATATTTGACGATACAAATAACATTACTACAATAACTATATTTGTATTTAAATTTAATTTATTAATATCATCTATTATTATGTAATATTTAATAATTATGTAATATGTATTGTAACATATACTGAATATTATATATTTATGCATTTTAATATAAATATATTATAATATTTATTTACATACTAATTATATTATACTTATGTATGTAATTATGAAAAATATAAATGTTTTATATATGTAAGTATTATATATATTTATTAAAATAGTACATTATTTCATCATAGATATATTATAAATTTCTACATATACATAATATAATAATTATGTATAAAATCATATATATATAGTTATATTTATGTATATATGTATACTACCATATATATAAAATCATGTTTTAAATGTTGAGTAGATGATTAATTATGTATATTTTTACAATTAACTACAAAGTATAACATTGTACATTTAATATTTTGATAACGTTGGTAAAATATGTTTGAATCATTTATATACAATATACTATATATATTCAAAATGAAAATCTTTAGTTATTAAATGTTATCTTTTATAATAACAAAATTACTTAATAGTTCATTAATACTAATATAATTAGTTTTATATATAATTATTTATATTTACATTCTTAGTTACAATTAAAGGTTCGTGAATCGTCGGAAATAGTTAAAGGTCAAATGTTATCATGAAATAGTTCAAACATAATGAGACTCGGTTTAATAGACTTTGCTTATCGAGTCGAATCATATAAGATTATGTTTAAATTTGGTCGGAAATTCCCGGGTCATCACAACAACTATGGGAATAGTTGTGAGTTAAGACTAATGTGAATAAGTTGGTTGACTTTCATGAAGATGAAAGTAGAGCAAGGGAGTTGCAACCAAATTCACCTATGTTTATTGAAGAATAAACATTGGACATGACCCGCTTTCAAGATCACTTCATGGATCGATGTCATAAGTGATTCTTGAAAATGGTAATATCTTTATATTCTTAGACCGTAGATACATATTGGGTCTTAAGTGTGAGAATTGTTATACTTTGACATAGTTAAACATTGTTCTTTAGCTAGGCAATCATAAAAGCTATTGTTAAGTATAATATGAGACACATGAGAGACGTGTGTAGTCTAGACGGGATTTGTTCCACTCATCTGGATAAGAGATTGACATCTATGGGCCCCTCGATGATTTAAATTGATTAAGATGCGTGGCCACGCTCAAACTATATTGATGTATTCAATGGTGTTTGTTTTATCATTTTCAATCTTGATCGAGTAACATAATGTATGAGCTAAATATGAGATTGATTACTATCCATGTCTCATGCTCAACGAGATGTTAGTAACAAAGGGATAACTGATACCTTACCTATATATTGATTTGAAGAAGTAACTTAAGAATCAATGGATGCTCGGAATGACATTTTTCATGTGTTGTTAGGGGCAGTGGCATGTTGCTAGACGTTTACCACTGTCTGTGTTGACATATGTTGAATCTTGTGCAAGTGGGAGATTGTTGGTTATTAATGCCCAAGACACAACTTATGTCTATACTACTAATGACGTTTGAACCTAAAGGGTCACACACAATGAGCAAATAGATATCAATTACATATTTGAATACGATTCGAATATTACAACCTCATTATACATGTTGCGACATTATTATTTAATATAAATAATAATACTACAATTGTATGTGAATGCATACAAATATATAAACATGTATTTATGTAAGTAACAAGTATATTACTTACTTGTTTCCATATAGTTAACTAAATACAATAGTTTTGTCAAAATTGTTTGATGTAAATAAATGTATATTGTTAACTAGTTGGTAGGTCATACATTGATAAACTTTACAGTATATAATGTAAGAATACAAGTAAAGTGAAATGATGACAGATTACTTTCATGATAACTTGTTGCCTTTCATGATTAAAGTGAAATGATTATGCATTGCTTTTAATAATGACTTGTTTATGTGTTTCTTTAAATGTATGATCTTCATACGTACATTTTAGAAGGTTTTGAAAACCACATATTTGCAAGTATTATCTAAAATAGTTACTTACAATATATCTTAAGTTTTCTTTCATATTTGAAAGATTAATAAGAAAACAAGATAGGATTAAAACAAGAAATAAGAAAGGTTGTTTCTTATACTTGTTTTCAAGGGTTGTGAAGGACTAGCATCCGGTTGATATTGAAGTTTGCTTTCGTGTAGATTACCGATAGAGGGAGGCTATTTTGGCTCCTATATTCTTAGCATCCATAACTTCTCAAGTTCAAAGTCTTCAAAGGTTGTAGTCTTTAAACTCACTATTTATTATTTAGTTTTCTTAACAACATGCAATTGGATCCTTGGTGGGGAGTTTTGAAAGGTTTAAATAATTGTTGTACATGCTTCCGCTGCTAAATAGTTTTATGAATTTTAATACAAACTCCAACAAGTCCAATTAGATCCTCTTTGTACTAGGCAATCTTTCACAATTTCGTGAAAAACCTTTTAATTTAATTCCGTTTTTTGCCAAAAAAAAAAAAATTATATATTTTCAAGGTGATGATAAACAATCATTCTTTACAATATTATACATTACAACGGTATAAAACATGATTAATTATGTACGTAATAAAAATAGTTGTGTACATGTCACTTATATTCTACTTGGTGATACAGTTTTTCTAGCTGATAAAATTATTATACGTGGGAGCTTAAACGTGTCATCTTCAAAGATTTCTTATGTTTTAACTTTTAAGTATTAGGTAATGGTTTTGATTATTAATGATTTATTCACTAGTGAGAATTGTGTTTCCAGTAAGATTGTAAACGAGCCGAGCCGAGCCCGAGTTCGGCTAGGCTCGAGCTCGGCTCGTTTAAATTTCACAGAGCTCGAGCTTGAACTCGGCTCGGTTCGAGTCTAATAGTTTAAGATCGAGCTCGACTTGTTTGAATTTTTTTTTTTTTTTTTTTTTTTTTTTTTGGTAAAGGGGTATACCCGGTAAACATATTAATAGTGGATGATACACTGGAGAAAAAACCGGCAATAGGGACATGCCCCTAAGCCGAAACAACCAAAGAAACCAACAAACAACCAACCCGCTAATTTAAACAAAGTTACACGGGAACATAAAAAACAAGAAACATAATTATGGAACTTTCCAGTCAGCTTTCATCTCTTACACTTGCCTCGAGTTCTTCCATTTAATCAACATGATTTTGATCCTAACCGTGGAATAAATATCTTTAAACACTTGATCACACGATTTAGTCTTTTTATTAAACAGTCTAGCATTTCTCTCTCTCCAAATGCCATACACAGTAGATCCAAAAATCAGCTTTGCTGTAATTACCTCCGCCTTATTCATGGATGTGATCATACATAACACCTCCAGAACATCATGCCATGAGCCTACATCCAAATTCACGCGACAAAACTTTGTAGCAAACTTCCAAACCTGATAAGAAAAAGGACACGCGAAGAATTAGCTCGAGCTCGACTAGTTAGTTATATAATTTTTTTTCTTTATATTATTTATTTTTTTTGGTTTTCAAATTCATTGTTTTTGTAAACTTTTATTGACATATAATAAGATTTACTATTATCTTTCAACTATCACTAATATATAATTAATTTTTATATAACTATATAGTATGATTAAACGTAAGTCTAAGAACTACGTTTAACATTATTCATTTAATAAACCTATTAAAGTTGTACAAGGTTAAAAAAAAAAAAAAAAAAAAAAAAAAAAAAAACTTAAAGCTAAGTTGCGAAGTATAGTCAATGTGAATTTATATATTTTAAAATCCCTACCACTTGCCTGCTCCTTGTGTGTGCAATACTTAGTTACGTTAAAAATTAGAAACTGCCTTTAAATTGATGTGAATAAAAAAAGAGTTTATGTAATGATAGTTTTAAAAGCTATACTTAAAAAAAATAAGTGAAGTATTGAGAATTGTACATTGAAGTTAGTGAAGTTATTTGAGATAGTTTTTAACAAGGACTTTCCTTGTAAAAAAACTCATAAGGATCAAAAAACCATGAGCTGATTGAACAGAAGATTAAAGAAAAAAAAAATTAGAAACCGTTGTTAAATATAAATGCTGGGCCAGAGAGGCCTATTAACATACTTTTTGTTAGGTCTAATATATATGGATTAAAATGGGCTGGCCCAAATGGTTTGGTTTATTAAATGGAAGCGTGCTCGGTGTAAAAATGCACATGAGCTAAAACTACTACTATCACGATAGAGTAGCCCACCTCATATTCTAATACGGAGTATATTCTACTAATATTTTATCATTATCATGTATCATGTATTCATGTTAAACTAGAACTCTCTCTCTCTCTCTCTCTCTCTCTCCATTTTCGAGAGAAATACTATGATTTTATATTAATTATGGAATTTAATCCTTTTCACAACCTCATTATCGGTTTTGAACATTTATTATTAGACAATAGAGTTATAGTTTAGAGTTTATTATGTAAATATATCTTCTATACATAGAAGCCCCATGTAACACAAATAACACACAGAACAATACAGTTCAATATACAACATCTTTCTATCTCTGTTGTTATGGTATCAGGAGCTTTTCAGGCCTAAGTCCAGCAACAATTCCGGCAGCCACTATTCCGGCAACCACTACTCCGGCAACAATTCCAAAAAATATATATTATATATATTCAGGCAATTATGAAGATTCAAAGTATGCTCTGTGGTTGCAACCTTGTCTGAACCTCCACATCAGAATCAAATCTTCCACACACAAAAAAAAAAACAAAACAAAAAAAAAACACAAAAAAACCCAGAAACAAACCTTTAAAATTAAGCTTCGTTAGATAAAATCACAACACGCCTCTCACACCACTAGATTACTCTCAAAATTCCGTCCATACCCTGAAAATTAATTTGATTTTCGACCACCGGACGGCCGTCACGCGCCTCCACGCACTACCACCGGATTTTTTTTTCTGACTTGAAACTCTGTTTTTTCGGTGATTCAACTGTCACCACCACTTGTAATCACCTTCGGGAAAAATTCCGAGCAAAACTCACGTTTTTAATTTAAGTACCACCGCTCAGTTTCTAGAGAACCCACAACTCACAGTCGATCACGTCTTTTTTTTTTCCCGTTGCCAGAACCCACAGTCCAGAACCACTTTATATTCTATTCTATCTTATCATATTTATAACCCAATATTTCTTTCCTTTTAAAATTCTTTTTTTAATACTAATAATAAAAAAATAAAGGATCTGCTGGACCTTACACGTACGAGTATATAACTTTCTTTTTATTTATTTAGTTAAAAAAAATTATAGTTATATACAGTTTATAATATATTATTATTAAAGACTACAAAATGGCAATGATCAATGCTTTTACCGTTGTTGAGAAAATGTCTCACAATTCTCACAAGTTCGCTTTTAAATTATTCCCAACAAATTATGGCTTTTGGAAAACAATGATCGAGCCATTTCTAATAACAAATAATCTATATGGATATGTTGACGGAACTATCACATGTCCATTACCAGTTATTGAATCCGTTATTTAGTCATCAGACAAAGATGAATCCAAAGAAAAATGACCCAATCCCAACTATTCTATATGGGTATCTAATGATGCTCATGTACGAATGTTAATTATTTCCACTGTATCTGAAGCTTCCTTTTCACATGTACAAGGAATCACATCCAGAGATGTTTGGCTAGCATTTGAACGTGCTTATGCTCCTCATACATCTTCTAGGGAATACACCCTGAAAACACAACTCCTCAAAATTGAGATGAAAAGTGACGAATCTGCTTCAGCATACCTCACTCGAGCTAAGGAATATGCCGATGCACTTACAAATATTGGAGAACAAATCAAAGAAAAGGATCTAGTTATGCTGTTCATATCAGGTCTTCGTGAAGAATACAATGGTCTCAAATCCACGCTTCTTACTCGAAAGGAGGAAACTGCCTTTATTGAACTACATGGCCTTCTTTCTGATCATGATTATATGATTCATAAATCAACACCAGCTGTCTCACAAGCCCAGGCATTTACCGCCACAGCCATCGGTCAACAGGGAACAACACCTTCTAGTTCGCAATCTGATGTGATGCAGGTACTGAGGCAACTGGCCTCTCAATTTGGTTGTCAACTTCAACCAATGAATCAGCCATCGACTCAAGCCTTCTTTACTTCTCGTCCTCAAAACTCTCGGGGATGCAGCTTCAACATTCATCGTGGACGAGGTTCTTTCAATCGACAAACTGGGGGTAACAGAAATTCATTTACGTGGGCATCAAATCAGAATACTGTTTATGGCACGTGCATAAGATGTGGTATTGGACATATAACATCTCAGTGTCCTAATCGAGACCCCGCGACCATACGACCAAGACAACAACAGCAACCCTCAGCAAACTCTGCCGATTACCGATCACAACGGTCCACCTCATGGCTTTTAGATACTGGTTCTAATAGCCATGTTGCTCGAGACACTTCCAGCTGTGACAACTTCAAGGCCAACAACGGTGAGGATGCACTGCATGTTGGCAATGGTAAGAGTTTACCCATACTTCATATTGGTTCAACTTTTCTCTCTTCGCCTTCTAAAAACTTTTCACTTACTAAAATACTTCATGTTCCTCAAATCAAACAAAATCTTCTTTCCGTTCAAAAATTTTGTCATGATAATCATGTCTTTTTTGAATTTCACTCTACCTTTTTTGTTGTAAAGGACAAGTTTACACACAATTCCATCCTCACGAGTCCAAGTAACAACGGTCTCTACTCAATCAATCTTCCTGACATACGTTTTAACAACCCATCCTAATCCACCTGGACGAAGTCATCAACATCTGGTCCCATTACGAGGTACTGACCTAAATATGCCATGAATGACTCCAAGTAATATCTTTAAAATGAGCAAATACACAGCGGAAGACTTAATTCTTACATGAGAATAAACATGCTTAAAAGTGTCAACCAAAAGGTTGGTGAGTTCATAGGTTTATCATAACAATCATTTCAATATATTAATAGACCACAAGATTTCCGTTTATAAATATATGTACACTCGCAAGTGTATAAAAGTATTCTATAAGTTGTTGAGCGCTTCAGTAACCATACTTAACAATTAATGTGGCATATTCCCTTTATTATGAAATCTCCCTACACTGTACCAAGTGTAGTAAAAATGAAGTACTATGCAACCGTTTACGATACTAGAGCGACTAGCCCGGTTGGGGTGGTCAAACCATATAGATCTATCAATAGGATTCGCGCTTACATGTTCTTACAACATGTAAATATTAGTTACCAAGCTATTAGGGAAGATATACAAAGTGGTACAACTCAACGTAGAATATATTTTAAGTACTTGTGTCTATGGCGTAAAACATAAAAGCAGCACATGTATTCTCAGCCCAAAAATATATATTGAAAAAGCAATTAAAAAGGGAGCAAATGAAACTCACAATACTATATTTCGTAGTAATTATGCATATGACGGCACTGAACAAGTGCATGGTTGGCCTTGGATTCACGAACCTATATCATTTATATATATTAAAACATATAATGAACATATAATGGAAATCAAACCAGTTTATATATATCATTAATATAATATTTTACTTATTTAAAATAGTGATATATTTGTTATTTCAATTGTTATATATTTATATTTATGTTATATTAAAATAGTAAATTAACTATATTTATATTATATATATTTTAATAGTAATACCAACTTTAATAATAAATGATAAGTTTAAAAACAATACTAACTTTAAATATAAATGATAATTTTTTAATAAAAAAATAGTTTAAAAATAATAATAATACTTTTAATAATAATGATAATTCATTTCATCATGACATAACCATATTTTTATTTTATCTTAATCACAATCATCTCCTAATCATATTAAATACTTGAATCAAAATTTTCATATCATTATAGTTATAATTGTATTCATATTTATATTCACCATGTTTTAAGTAATAATAATAATAATAATAATATTAATAATAATAATAATTATAAAAATAAGACTACCTTAAAAGATAAGCTTCCTAAAAGGAATTGACACGGACTGGGCTCGAACCCACGACCTCTCGTTTAACCATCTTTCTCCCAAACCACTAAACCACTTATAACTTTCTTGTTATAATTTGCTCGATTATTTATTTAACATGTAAAGGACCCGTTTCATCATCTAACCTCATCATCTATATTTATATCATTATTTATATCATCGTAAACATCTTGAATGTTTTAACAGAAGCATGAACGGGTCTTGGCCCAACATCGCACAGGTTTTTACGGCCCAAATTTTCCTAGTCCATGAAGACCACCTTCGGCCCAAACAGGAAAATGGGTTATCTCAGTTCAAAAGAAAAGAAAACCGAATCCTAGTTGCCATAATAGGAAGTCCATGGCCCAATAAATAAAAGTCTAGTAACTTAAACTTTTTAGACGTCTGCAATTATAAAATTTGATTTATTTGCAAGTGGGATAGAAAAGAAAAATCTTCATCATTTTAAAGCATCACCGTCATCATCATCATCTTTTTATAACATCATTACCATTCGAAATAAAGAACAAAGAAAAAGATTGAAATTAGGTGGTGTGGGCTTCGGTTGGTAAAGGTAGTTTCTTGCGGTGGTAGGGTGGCGGTTACAGGCTGCAACAACAGCAGCTAGGTGGCGGTTTAAATGTGTTTCAATGGTGGTGGATCAATGATGGTTGGGGTGGTGATAAAGGCCGAAGAAGAAAAGGTGGTGATGATCGTGGCTGTGGTGGAAATGATGGTGAGAGCTAGGTTGTTTGGGTTTCGATTATGGTGGTTGTGGTGTACCCAAATGTTGCAGCATCACCTAACGAACACCAACAGTAGCAGACTAGTCGTATCATGGATCGAGTACTTGTGTGAAGGCTGGGTTTGCCCAAAACAGTAACATGCAACCAGATGGTAGTTTTTGGGGTGGTGATCGGAGAAGCAGAAAACAGAAGTAGGTGGTATGGTTTAGGATATAAAGCAACAAGAGTGGTGGTATCATTAAGTAACAGAAATAATATGGGTGATGGTTTCCTAACAAAAGAAGGTTACCAAAATTGGTTTTAATGAAGAGGATGGTTTTTGTTGGGTTTTGATAAAAGAGAACAAGAGATAATAGTTTTTGTGTGGTGAGTTTGGCTTGAATGAAAAATTAGGAATATATAAAGAATAAAATTTCAACATGCATGATAATTCATGTTTGATCGTGACAATTAACTTTATAATTGATAATTGCAACTTGTGAAGAAAAGGAATAATCTAAATAATTTAACAGTCGTTACCCTTTATTGCTTGAATTATATCTTGTGCATAAATTTCGTGTCAAATCAAAAAAAAAAAAAAGTTAAAGTTGTTCCAGCCTTTTCCCCAAAATATTTCCATGGACAAGATCTTTAATTTGATCTTACTAATATAATACAACTAAAGTATATATTGTATTATTGGTTGGTTGTTGAGATGAGCATATGATGTATAGAGGCTTTTTTTTTTAATCCCATTATTGAGTGTTATTATTTTTATTTTATTTTAACTTATTTATTTTTTTTATTATTTTTTTTAAGTTTGATAAGTTAATTCATCTATTAATAATTAATAATGATTTTTCTCCACCAAAAGATTCCCCACCACAAATATTGTTATGCGTACACTTAGTACTCAGGAACAAGAAGTGTAATATAATATACATGTGTAAAAGTCAAGATATGTAGGCTCTAATAACAAAACAAATCCCAAAATTTTATATTAAATATAATTATTTATTCTGATCATTAATGTATAAAAACGGTCATTAATTGTTTAAAATTATTAAATAAAAATTAACTCAATTATTAGCGCCCAATCTCAGGTAAAATATAGGAAGTGTTAAAATTTAACAAATAGATCTTATAATTGACATAATTTATTTATGGACTAACGTTTATTTCTAAAATCATATATATTCGTATTTAGACTTGTCTAATATCAATCAGAACATCAAACGAGTATTACAATCATTTAATATTTATTTTTAATATACTTTATATATATTTGTATATATATAGATTCGTTTTAAATAACAACTTTATTATTTTGTTTATTATTTTAAAATTTAGTTTTTACAATTAAATCATATAATATTTTAATATATTTTTAAATTATTATATCTATATATAATTTTAAATATATACATATCTATCTACAAGTAATCGTTCGTGAATCGTCGGAACTAGTCAAAGTTAGATGAATGTATGTAAACATTTCAAAAATTTTGAGACTCAACATTACAGACTTTGCTTATCGTGTCAGAATTATGAAATCGCATCGTGAGTTTGGTTCAAAATTAGTCGAAATTTTCCGGGTCGTCACAGTACCTACCCGTTACAGAAATTTCGTCCTGAAATTTGATCGAGGTCGTCATGGCTAACAATAAAAATGTTTTCATGACGAATATGAGTTGATAAATAGAGTTTTATCATCCTTGAGTAATATGGATAAAACAATTCGATTACGCGAAGAGTATAAGTGAAGCTATCATAAAAGAGTGAAATAGAGTTTTAACTTTTGACGTAGTCACGATTGATTTTCGGAATTCAAGAAATTTAAAGATAATGTTCTATGCATATTGGAAATGTAATAGCACGATCCGATTTGTTAAATTACCAGAAATCACAGAAAAGATAGAAATATCAAGGAAATATTTTCTTGATATGTTTAGAGGTTAAGTAGAATGAAAGAGTTATGTAACATGGCACATGATAACGGTTGTGACTGAAATGTCCCGTTCTTATTGATTAAAAACGTTCCATATTAATTGATTTCGTTGCGAGATTTTGACCTCTATATGAGACGTTTTTCAAAGACTGCATTCATTTTTAAAACAAACCATAACCTTTATTTCATAAATAAAGGTTTAAAAAGCTTTACGTAGATTATCAAATAATGATAATCTAAAATATCCTGTTTACACACGACCATTACATAATGTTTTACAATACAAATATGTTACATCGAAATCAGTTTCTTGAATGCAGTTTTTACACAATATCATACAAACATGGACTCCAAATCTTGTCCTTATTTTAGTATGCAACAGCGGAAGCTCTTAATATTCACCCGAGAATAAACATGCTTTAAACGTCAACAAAAATGTTGGTGAGTTATAGGTTTAACCTATATATATCAAATCGTAACAATAGACCACAAGATTTCATATTTCAATACACATCCCATACATAGAGATAAAAATCATTCATATGGTGAACACCTGGTAACCGACATTAACAAGATGCATATTTAAGAATATCCCCATCATTCCGGGACACCCTTCGGATATGATGTAAATTTCGAAGTACTAAAGCATCTGGTACTTTGGATGGGGTTTGTTAGGCCCAATAGATCTATCTTTAGGATTCGCGTCAATTAGGGTGTCTGTTCCCTAATTCTTAGATTACCAGACTTAATAAAAAGGGGCATATTCGATTTCGATAATTCAACCATAGAATGTAGTTTCACGTACTTGTGTCTATTTTGTAAATCATTTATAAAACCTGCATGTATTCTCATCCCAAAAATATTAGATTTTAAAAGTGGGACTATAACTCACTTTCACAGATTTTTACTTCGTCGAGAAGTAAGACTTGGCCACTGTTGATTCACGAACCTATAACAATATATACATATATATCAAAGTATGTTCAAAATATATTTACAACACTTTTAATATATTTTGATGTTTTAAGTTTATTAAGTCAGCTGTCCTCATTAGTAACCTACAACTAGTTGTCCACAGTTAGATGTACAGAAATAAATCGATAAATATTATCTTGAATCAATCCACGACCCAGTGTATACGTATCTCAGTATTGATCACAACTCAAACTATATATATTTTGGAATCAACCTCAACCCTGTATAGCTAACTCCAACATTCACATATAGAGTGTCTATGGTTGTTCCGAAATATATATAGATGTGTCGACATGATAGGTCGAAACATTGTATACGTGTCTATGGTATCTCAAGATTACATAATATACAATACAATTTGATTAAGTTACGGTTGGAATAGATTTGTTACCAATTTTCACGTAGCTAAAATGAGAAAAATTATCCAATCTTGTTTTACCCATAACTTCTTCATTTTAAATCCGTTTTGAGTGAATCAAATTGCTATGGTTTCATATTGAACTCTATTTTATGAATATAAACAGAAAAAGTATAGGTTTATAGTCAGAAAAATAAGTTACAAGTCGTTTTTGTAAAGGTAGTCATTTCAGTCGAAAGAACGACGTCTAGATGACCATTTTAGAAAACATACTTCCACTTTGAGTTTAACCATAATTTTTGGATATAGTTTCATGTTCATAATAAAAATCATTTTCTCAGAATAAGAACTTTTAAATCAAAGTTTATCATAGTTTTTAATTAACTAACCCAAAACAGCCCGCGGTGTTACTACGACGGCGTAAATCCGGTTTTACGGTGTTTTTCGTGTTTCCAGGTTTTAAATCATTAAGTTAGCATATCATATAGATATAGAACATGTGTTTAGTTGATTTTAAAAGTCAAGTTAGAAGGATTAACTTTTATTTGCGAACAAGTTTAGAATTAACTAAACTATGTTCTAGTGATTACAAGTTTAAACCTTCGAATAAGATAGCTTTATATGTATGAATCGAATGATGTTATGAACATCATTACTACCTTAAGTTCCTTGGATAAACCTACTGGAAAAGAGAAAAATGGATCTAGCTTCAACGGATCCTTGGATGGCTCGAAGTTCTTGAAGCAGTATCATGACACGAAAACAAGTTCAAGTAAGATCATCACTTGAAATAAGATTGTTATAGTTATAGAAATTGAACCAAAGTTTGAATATGATTATTACCTTGTATTAGAATGATAACCTACAGTAAGAAACAAAGATTTCTTGAGGTTGGATGATCACCTTACAAGATTGGAAGTGAGCTAGCAAACTTGAAAGTATTCTTGATTTTATGTAACTAGAACTTGTAGAATTTATGAAGAACACTTAGAACTTGAAGATAGAACTTGAGAGAGATCAATTAGATGCAGAAAATTGAAGAATGAAAGTGTTTGTAGGTGTTTTTGGTCGTTGGTGTATGGATTAGATATAAAGGATATGTAATTTTGTTTTCATGTAAATAAGTCATGAATGATTACTCATATTTTTGTAATTTTATGAGATATTTCATGCTAGTTGCCAAATGATGGTTCCCACATATGTTAGGTGACTCACATGGGCTGCTAAGAGCTGATCATTGGAGTGTATATACCAATAGTACATACATCTAAAAGCTGTGTATTGTACGAGTACGAATACGGGTGCATACGAGTAGAATTGTTGATGAAACTGAACGAGGATGTAATTGTAAGCATTTTTGTTAAGTAGAAGTATTTTGATAAGTGTATTGAAGTCTTTCAAAAGTGTATAAATACATATTAAAACACTACATGTATATACATTTTAACTGAGTCGTTAAGTCATCGTTAGTCGTTACATGTAAGTGTTGTTTTGAAACCTTTAGGTTAACGATCTTGTTAAATGTTGTTAACCCAATGTTTATAATATCAAATGAGATTTTAAATTATTATATTATCATGATATTATCATGTATGAATATCTCTTAATATGATATATATACATTAAATGTCTTTACAACGATAATCGTTACATATATGTCTCGTTTAAAAATCGTTTAAAAATCATTAAGTTAGTAGTCTTGTTTTTACATATGTAGTTCATTGTTAATATACTTAATGATATGTTTACTTATCATAGTATCATGTTAAATATATATATATCCATATATATGTCATCATATAGTTTTTACAAGTTTTAACGTTCGTGAATCACCGGTCAACTTGGGTGGTCAATTGTCTATATGAAACATATTTCAATTAATCAAGTCTTAACAAGTTTGATTGCTTAACATGTTGGAAACATTTAATCATGTAAATATCAATCTCAATTAATATATATAAACATGGAAAAGTTCGGGTCACTACAGTACCTACCCGTTAAATAAATTTCGTCCCGAAATTTTAAGCTGTTGAAGGTGTTGACGAATCTTCTGGAAATAGATGCGGGTATTTCTTCTTCATCTGATCTTCACGCTCCCAGGTGAACTCGGGTCCTCTACGAGCATTCCATCGAACCTTAACAATTGGTATCTTGTTTTGCTTAAGTCTTTTTGTAGTGACCCGAACTTTTCCATGTTTATATATATTAATTGAGATTGATATTTACATGATTAAATGTTTCCAACATGTTAAGCAATCAAACTTGTTAAGACTTGATTAATTGAAATAGGTTTCATATAGACAATTGACCACCCAAGTTGACCGGTGATTCACGAACGATAAAACTTGTAAAAACTATATGATGACATATATATGGTTATATATATAGTTAACATGATATTATGATATGTAAACATATCATTAAGTATATTAACAATGAACTACATATGTAAAAACAAGACTACTAACTTAATGATTTTGAAACGAGACATATATGTAACGATTATCGTTGTAACGACATTTAATGTATATATATCATATTAAGAGATATTCGTACATCATAATATCATGATAATATAATAATTTAAAATCTATTTTGATATTATAAACATTGGGTTAACAACATTTAACAAGATCGTTAACCTAAAGGTTTCAAAACAACATTTACATGTAACGACTAACGATGACTTAACGACTCAGTTAAAATGTATATACATGTAGTGTTTTAATATGTATTCATACACTTTTGAAAGACTTCAATACACTTATCAAAATACTTCTACTTAACAAAAATGCTTACAATTACATCCTCGTTCAGTTTCATCAACAATTCTACTCGTATGCACCCGTATTCGTACTCGTACAATACACAGCTTTTAGATGTATGTACTATTGGTATATACACTCCAATGATCAGCTCTTAGCAGCCCATGTGAGTCACCTAACACATGTGGGAACCATCATTTGGTAACTAGCATGAAATATATCATAAAATTACAAAAATATGAGTAATCATTCATGACTTATTTACATGAAAACAAAATTACATATCCTTTATATCTAATCCATACACCAACGACCAAAAACACCTACAAACACTTTCATTCTTCAATTTTCTTCATCTAATTGATCTCTCTCAAGTTCTATCTTCAAGTTCTAAGTGTTCTTCATAAATTCTACAAGTTCTAGTTTCATAAAATCAAGAATACTTTCAAGTTTGCTAGCTCACTTCCAATCTTGTAAGGTGATCATCCAACCTCAAGAAATCTTTGTTTCTTACAGTAGGTTATCATTCTAATACAAGGTAATAATCATATTCAAACTTTGGTTCAATTTCTATAACTATAACAATCTTATTTCAAGTGATGATCTTACTTGAACTTGTTTTCGTGTCATGATTTTGCTTCAAGAACTTTGAGCCATCCAAGGATCCATTGAAGCTAGATCCATTTTTCTCTTTTCCAGTAGGTTCATCCAAGGAACTTAAGGTAGTAATGATGTTCATAACATCATTCGATTCATACATATAAAGCTATCTTATTCGAAGGTTTAAACTTGTAATCACTAGAACATAGTTTAGTTAATTCTAAACTTGTTCGCAAACAAAAGTTAATCCTTCTAACTTGACTTTTAAAATCAACTAAACACATGTTCTATATCTATATGATATGCTAACTTAATGATTTAAAACCTGGAAACACGAAAAACACCGTAAAACCGGATTTACGCCGTCGTAGTAACACCGCGGGCTGTTTTGGGTTAGTTAATTAAAAACTATGATAAACTTTGATTTAAAAGTTGTTATTCTGAGAAAATGATTTTTATTATGAACATGAAACTAAATCCAAAAATTATGGTTAAACTCAAAGTGGAAGTATGTTTTCTAAAATGGTCATCTAGACGTCGTTCTTTCGACTGAAATGACTACCTTTACAAAAATGACTTGTAACTTATTTTTCCGACTATAAACCTATACTTTTCTGTTTAGATTCATAAAATAGAGTTCAATATGAAACCATAGCAATTTGATTCACTCAAAACGGATTTAAAATGAAGAAGTTATGAGTAAAACAAGATTGGATAATTTTTCTCATTTTAGCTACGTGAAAATTGGTAACAAATCTATTCCAACCATAACTTAATCAACTTGTATTGTATATTATGTAATCTTGAGATACCATAGACACGTATACAATGTTTCGACCTATCATGTCGACACATCTATATATATTTCGGAACAACCATAGACACTCTATATGTGAATGTTGGAGTTAGCTATACAGGGTTGAGGTTGATTCCAAAATATATATAGTTTGAGTTGTGATCAATACTGAGATACATATACACTGGGTCGTGGATTGATTCAAGATAATATTTATCGATTTATTTCTGTACATCTAACTGTGGACAACTAGTTGTAGGTTACTAACGAGGACAGCTGACTTAATAAACTTAAAACATCAAAATATATTAAAAGTGTTGTAAATATATTTTGAACATACTTTGATATATATATGTATATATTGTTATAGGTTCGTGAATCAACCAGTGGCCAAGTCTTACTTCCCGACGAAGTAAAAATCTGTGAAAGTGAGTTATAGTCCCACTTTTAAAATCTAATATTTTTGGGATGAGAATACATGCAGGTTTTATAAATGATTTACAAAATAGACACAAGTACGTGAAACTACATTCTATGGTTGAATTATCGAAATCGAATATGCCCCTTTTTATTAAGTCTGGTAATCTAAGAATTAGGGAACAGACACCCTAATTGACGCGAATCCTAAAGATAGATCTATTGGGCCTAACAAACCCCATCCAAAGTACCGGATGCTTTAGTACTTCGAAATTTATATCATATCCGAAGGGTGTCCCGGAATGATGGGGGATATTCTTATATATGCATCTTGTTATTGTCGGTTACCAGGTGTTCACCATATGAGTGATTTTTATCTCTATGTATGGGATGTGTATTGAAATATGAAATCTTGTGGTCTATTATTATGATTTGATATATATAGGTTAAACCTATAACTCACCAACATTTTTGTTGACGTTTTAAGCATGTTTATTCTCAGGTGATTATTAAGAGCTTCCGCTGTCGCATACTTAAATAAGGACGAGATTTGGAGTCCATGCTTGTATGATATTGTGTAAAAACTGCATTCAAGAAACTTATTTTGTTGTAACATATTTGTATTGTAAACCATTATGTAATGGTCGTGTGTAAACAGGATATTTTAGATTATCATTATTTGATAATCTACGTAAAGCTTTTTAAACCTTTATTGATGAAATAAAGGTTATGGTTTGTTTTAAAATGAATGCAGTCTTTGAAAAACGTCTCATATAGAGGTCAAAACCTCGCAACGAAATCAATTAATATGGAACGTTTTTAATCAATAAGAACGGGACATTTCAGTTGGTATCCGAGCGTTGGTCTTAGAGAACCAGAATTTTGCATTAGTGTGTCTTATCGAGTTTGTTAGGATGCATTAGTGAGTCTGGACTTCGACCGTGTTTAGTTGAAAAATGATTGCTTAACAAATTTTGTTGGAAACTATATATTTTTAACATGTGAATATTATGTGATATATTAATCTCTTAACGCGTTTGATATTATGTGATAGATGTCTACCTCTAGAACAAGTCCCATTGACTCACCTAATAATAATGAAGAGTCAAATGTAAATTGGAATGATTCGTGGACTGATTCACAAGTTCTCGAAGAGGAACCGGAAGAAGAGTCGGAACCGGAAGAAGAATCGGAACCGGAAGAAGAATCGGAACCGGATGAAGAAATAGAACCGGTGGGGGAAGTAATAAAACGGTTAAGTAAAAGAAAATCCTCAACCAACCGACCAAGGTTAATTATGGTCAATGGTGTTTCCGCCAAGGAAGCATAATATTGGGAGGATTACCAATTCTCCGATGAATCGGATTCCGACGAGAATTCCGATGATGTTATAGAAATTACCCCAACTGAATTTAAAAAGGCAAAAGAAAATAATAAGGGAAAGGGCATAAAAATAGAGAAATCTAATTCCAACCCCGATGAACTTTATATGTATCGTCAACCCCCGAAGTCCTTAAGTTGTAACAATGACCCGGGAACCTCTAAACCACCAGGTTTTTCTAAACCAATGTGGAAAATTACGGCTCGTATTAGGGGAACATCATATATCCCTAGAAACTTGGCAAAACGAACCAAAACCGAAGAAGAAGAAACGAGCGAGTCAGAATAAGATAGTTGTATTCGTGTGGTGTAATATATGTAATATAGTGTGCTTATGCTTTATGATATATTTAAAAATTTCTTGTATTAATAAGTATTTTTTTTATGAATCTAACTCTTGTCTATTTTACAGTTTAAAAACACAAAATGGATAGACAACCCAATATTTTAAGAGACCTACCCGGAGACATGATTGATGAAATCTTGTCTAGAGTCGGTCAGAATTCCTCAGCACAACTATTTAAGGCGAGATCAGTTTGTAAGACATTCGAAGAACGTTCCAAGAATGTAATGGTTTATAAGAGACTTTCGTTTGAAAGATGGGGGATATCACATTGGGAAACCCATAAGTTACGATGTGTTTACTTTGACGCATATATTGCGGGGAACCCAAATGCTATTTTACGCAACGGGTTAAGAAATTATTTTGACTCAATATATCCGAATATTGGACTTCGTGACATTTCACTTTTAACCTCACGATCTATTATTTCGACGGGTTCTTCGATGAATTGGAGTTTTTCGTTGATTTGGATTTCATCTAACGGAATAGTGAGATCTTCTTTAGCAAAACATTTCTTCAAATTCGAGACGTGGAAAGTGTTATGTACAGCCGTGAGTTGTTGAGGTAACTCAAGTCGGTAAGCTACTGGTCCGCCACGATCAATAATCTTGAATGGTCCAATATACCTTGGATTTAATTTCCCTCGTTTACCAAATCGAACAACGCCTTTCCAAGGTGCAACTTTAAGCATGACCATCTCTCCAATTTCAAATTCTATATCTTTTCTTTTAATGTCAGCGTAGCTCTTTTGTCGACTTTGGGCGGTTTTCAACCGTTGTTGAATTTGGATGATCTTCTCGGTAGTTTCTTGTATAATCTCCGGACCCGTAATCTGTCTATCCCCCACTTCACTCCAACAAATCGGAGACCTGCACTTTCTACCATAAAGTGCTTCAAACGGCACCATCTCAATGCTTGAATGGTAGCTGTTGTTGTAGGAAAATTCTGCTAACGGTAGATGTCGATCCCAACTGTTTCCGAAATCAATAACACATGCTCGTAGCATGTCTTCATGCGTTTGTATCGTCCTTTCGCTCTGCCCATCAGTTTGTGGATGATAGGCAGTACTCATGTCTAGGCGAGTTCCTAATGCTTGCTGTAATGTCTGCCAGAATCTTGAAATAAATCTGCCATCCCTATCAGAGATAATAGAGATTGGTATTCCATGTCTGGAGACGACTTCCTTCAAATACAGTCGTGCTAACTTCTCCATCTTGTCATCTTCTCTTATTGGCAGGAAGTGTGCTGATTTGGTGAGACGATCAACTATTACCCAAATAGTATCAAAACCACTTGCAGTCCTTGGCAATTTAGTGATGAAATCCATGGTAATGTTTTCCCATTTCCATTCTGGGATTTCGGGTTGTTGAAGTAGACCTGATGGTTTCTGATGCTCAGCTTTGACCTTAGAACACGTCAAACATTCTCCTACGTATTTAGCAACATCGGCTTTCATACCCGGCCACCAAAAATGTTTCTTGAGATCCTTGTACATCTTCCCCGTTCCAGGATGTATTGAGTATCTGGTTTTATGAGCTTCTCTAAGTACCATTTCTCTCATATCTCCAAATTTTGGTTCCCAAATCCTTTCAGCCCTATACCGGGTTCCGTCTTCCCGAATATTAAGATGCTGCTCCGATCCTTTGGGTATTTCATCCTTTAAATTTCCCTCTTTTAAAACTCCTTGTTGCGCCTCCTTTATTTGAGTAGTAAGGTTATTATGAATCATTATATTCATAGATTTTACTCGAATGGGTTCTCTGTCCTTCCTGCTCAAGGCATCGGCTACCACATTTGCCTTCCCCGGGTGGTAACGAATCTCAAAGTCGTAATCATTCAATAATTCAATCCACCTACGCTGCCTCATATTCAGTTGTTTCTGATTAAATATGTGTTGAAGACTTTTGTGGTCGGTATATATAATACTTTTGACCCCATATAAGTAGTGCCTCCAAGTCTTTAATGCAAACACAACCGCGCCTAATTCCAAATCATGCGTCGTATAATTTTGTTCGTGAATCTTCAATTGTCTAGACGCATAAGCAATCACCTTCGTTCGTTGCATTAATACGCAACCGAGACCTTGCTTTGATGCGTCACAATAAATCACAAAATCATCATTCCCTTCAGGCAATGACAATATAGGTGCCGTAGTTAGCTTTTTCTTCAATAACTGAAACGCTTTCTCTTGTTCATCATTCCATTCAAATTTCTTCCCTTTATGCGTTAATGCAGTCAAGGGTTTTGCTATTCTGGAAAAGTCTTGGATGAACCTTCTGTAGTAACCAGCTAGTCCTAAAAACTGGCGTATGTGTTTCGGAGTTTTCGGGGTTTCCCACTTTTCAACAGTTTCTATCTTTGCCGGATCCACCTTAATACCTTCTTTGTTCACTATGTGACCGAGGAATTGAACTTCTTCTAACCAAAATGCACACTTTGAAAACTTAGCGTACAGTTTTTCCTTCCTCAATACTTCTAACACCTTTCTCAAATGTTCACCGTGTTCTTGGTCATTCTTTGAGTAAATAAGTATGTCATCAATGAAAACAATGACAAACTTGTCAAGGTATGGTCCACACACTCGGTTCATAAGGTCCATGAACACAGCTGGTGCATTAGTTAAACCAAACGGCATGACCATAAACTCGTAATGACCGTAACGTGTTCTGAAAGCAGTCTTTGGAATATCATCTTCTTTCACCCGCATTTGATGATACCCGGAACGTAAGTCAATCTTTGAATAAACAGACGAGCCTTGTAGTTGATCAAATAAGTCGTCGATTCTCGGTAGTGGGTAGCGGTTCTTGATGGTAAGTTTGTTCAACTCTCTGTAGTCGATACACAACCTGAATGTACCATCTTTCTTCTTGACAAACAAAACAGGAGCTCCCCACGGTGATGTGCTTGGTCGAATGAAACCACGCTCTAAAAGTTCTTGTAATTGGCTTTGCAGTTCTTTCATCTCGCTGGGTGCAAGTCTGTAAGGAGCACGTGCTATTGGTGCAGCTCCTGGTACAAGATCTATTTGAAATTCAACGGATCGATGTGGGGGTAATCCCGGTAATTCTTTCGGAAATACATCGGGAAATTCTTTTGCAATGGGAACATCATTGATGCTCTTTTCTTCAGTTTGTACTTTCTCGACGTGTGCTAGAACAGCATAGCAACCTTTTCTTATTAGTTTTTGTGCCTTCAAATTACTAATAAGATGTAGCTTCGTGTTGCCCTTTTCTCCGTACACCATTAAGGGTTTTCCTTTTTCTCGTATAATGCGAATTGCATTTTTGTAACAAACGATCTCTGCTTTCACTTCTTTCAACCAGTCCATACCGATTATCACATCAAAACTCCCTAACTCTACTGGTATCAAGTCAATCTTAAATGTTTCGCTAACCAGTTTAATTTCTCGATTCCGACATATATTATCTGTTGAAATTAATTTACCATTTGCTAATTCGAGTAAAAATTTACTATCCAAAGGCGTCAATGGACAACTTAATTTAGCACAAAAATCTTTACTCATATAGCTTCTATCTGCACCCGAATCAAATAAAACGTAAGCAGATTTATTATCAATAAGAAAGGTACCCGTAACAAGCTCCGGGTCTTCCTGTGCCTCTGCTGCATTAATATTGAAAACTCTTCCGCGGCCTTGTCCATTCGTGTTCTCCTGGTTCGGGCAATTTCTAATAATGTGGCCCGGTTTTCCACATTTATAACAAACTACATTGGCATAACTTGCTTCGACACTACTTGCTCCGCCATTACTCGTTCCGACACCATTTGTTCCTTTCGTTCTATTAACCCCTGGTCCGTAGACCTCACACTTCGCCGCGCTATGACCATTTCTTTTACACTTGTTGCAAAATTTGGTGCAGAACCCCGAGTGATACTTTTCACACCTTTGGCATAGCTGCTTCTGATTGTTGTTGTTGCGGTTATTATTGTTGTTGGGATGATTGTTGTTGTTGTTGTTGTTGTTGTTGTAGTTGCGATTGATGTTGCGATTGTTGGGATAATTGTTGCGATTATTGTTGTAATTGCTGTTGTTGTTGTATTGGTGATTCTTATCACCGTTTTCCTCCCACTTTCTTTTGACTTGCTTCACATTGGCCTCTTCAGCAGTCTGTTCTTTAATTCTTTCTTCAATCTGGTTCACTAGTTTGTGAGCCATTCTACATGCCTGTTGTATGGAGGCGGGCTCGTGTGAACTTATATCTTCTTGGATTCTTTCCGGTAATCCTTTCACAAACGCGTCGATCTTCTCTTCCTCATCTTCGAATGCTCCCGGACACAATAGGCACAATTCTGTGAATCGTCTTTCGTACGTGGTAATATCAAATCCTTGGGTTCGTAACCCTCTAAGTTCTATCTTGAGCTTATTGACCTCGGTTCTGGGACGGTACTTCTCGTTCATCAAGTGCTTGAATGCTGACCACGGTAGTGCGTACGCATCATCTTGTCCCACTTGCTCTAGATAGGTATTCCACTATGTTAACGCAGAACCTGTGAAGGTATGCGTAGCGTACTTCACTTTGTCCTCTTCAGTACACTTACTTATGGCAAACACTGATTCGACCTTCTCGGTCCACCGTTTCAATCCGATCGGTCCTTCGGTTCCATCAAATTCCAAGGGTTTGCAGGCAGTGAATTCTTTGTAGGTGCATCCTACACGATTTCCTGTACTGCTAGATCCAAGGTTATTGTTGGTATGTAGCGCAGCCTGTACTGCGGCTATGTTTGAAGCTAGAAAAGTACGGAATTCCTCTTCATTCATATTCACGGTGTGTCGAGTAGTCGGTGCCATTTCCTTCAAAATAGTCAAATGGAACAAGTTAATCATACAGAATATTAAGAGTAGTTAATAGTATTTCGTAGCATAATATGAACTCATTTATAAAAGCTTTTTCTTCATATTAGCGTTTTATAAGTTTAAATTCGGGTAGTACCTACCCGTTAAGTTCATACTTAGTAGCTAATATACAATTCAACTACTACAATTCTATATGAAAAACTGATTATAATAATATTTCGCGTTCAAACTTTTATACAATATTTTACAAACTTACAATACCGCTTATTTTACATAAAGCATGAAATATAGCACACAATAACTTTGATACAAGATAGTTGTGAAGATAATTCTAGCTAGTACACAAGTCATTCAGCAAAGGCAATAAAGACACGTAATTCATACGTCCAGAAACATGTCATGCATTCTGGTTTTACTAGGACTACTTCCCATCCTTGGTCTTGTGGAACATAACCGTTATGGCCGTTGATAAGACAGCGTGTTGTAACGTCATCAAAGGGACGAGGGTTACGTAATGTCCAACAGTCCCGTGACAATCTAAAAACCTCATTTCTTACCCCAATTACCGACTCCGTCACTTGTGGGAACGTTTTGTTTAATAGTTGTAGCCCGATGTTGTTGTTCTCACTTTGGTGAGAAGCGAACATTACTAATCCGTAAGCATAACATGCTTCTTTATGTTGCATGTTAGCCGCTTTTTCTAAATCACGAAGTCCAATATTCGGATATATTGAGTCAAAATAATTTCTTAACCCATTGCGTAAAATAGCATTTGGGTTCCCCGCAATATATGCGTCAAAGTAAACACATCGTAACTTATGGATTTCCCAATGTGATATCCCCCATCTTTCGAACGAAAGCCTTTTATAAACCAAGGCATTCTTGGAACGTTCTTCGAATGTCTTATAAACTGATCTCGCCTTAAATAGTTGTGCCGAAGAATTCTGACCGACTCTAGACAAGATTTCATCAATCATGTCTCCGGGTAGGTCTCTTAAAATATTGGGTTGTCTATCCATTTTGTATTTTTATACTGTAAAATAGACAAGAGTTAGATTCATAAAAAAAAATACTTATTAATACAAGCAATTTTTACATATATCATATAGCATAAGCACACTATATTACATATATTACACCACACGAATACAACTATCTTATTCAGACTCGCTTGTTTCTTCTTCTTCTTCGGTTTTGGTTCGTTTTGCCAAGTTTCTAGGGATATATGATGTTCCCCTAATATGAGCCGTCGTTTTTCACATTGGTTTAGAAAAACCTGGTGGTTTAGAGGTTCCCGGGTCATTGTTACAACTTAAGGACTTCGGGGGTTGACGATACATATAAAGTTCATCGGGGTTGGAATTAGATTTCCCTATTTTTATGCCCTTTCCCTTATTATTTTCTTTTGCCTTTTTAAATTCAGTCGGGGTAATTTCTATAACATCATTGGAATTCTCGTCGGAATCCGATTCATCGGAGAATTGGTAATCCTCCCAATATTTTGCTTCCTTAGCGGAAACACCATTGACCATAATTAACCTTGGTCGGTTGGTTGAGGATTTTCTTTTACTTAACCGTTTTATTATTTCCCCCACCGGTTCCGATTCTTCTTCCGGTTCCGATTCTTCTTCCGGTTCCGATTCTTCTTCCGGTTCCGACTCTTCTTCCGGTTCCTCTTCGGGAACTTGTGAATCAGTCCACGAATCATTCCAATTTACATTTGACTCTTCATTATTATTAGGTGAGTCAATGGGACTTGTTCTAGAGGTAGACATCTATCACATAATATCAAACGCGTTAAGAGATTAATATATCACATAATATTCACATGTTAAAAATATATAGTTTCCAGCAAAATTTGTTAAGCAATCATTTTTCAAGTAAACACGATCGAAGTCCAGACTCACTAATGCATCCTAACAAACTCGATAAGACACACTAATGCAAAATTCTGGTTCTCTAAGACCAACGCTCGGATACCAACTGAAATGTCCCGTTCTTATTGATTAAAAACGTTCCATATTAATTGATTTCGTTGCGAGGTTTTGACCTCTATATGAGACGTTTTTCAAAGACTGCATTCATTTTTAAAACAAACCATAACCTTTATTTTATAAATAAAGGTTTAAAAAGCTTTACGTAGATTATCAAATAATGATAATCTAAAATATCATGTTTACATACGACCATTACATAATGTTTTACAATACAAATATGTTACATCGAAATCAGTTTCTTGAATGCAGTTTTTACACAATATCATACAAACATGGACTCCAAATCTTGTCCTTATTTTAGTATGCAACAGCGGAAGCTCTTAGTATTCACCTGAGAATAAACATGCTTTAAACGTCAACAAAAATGTTGGTGAGTTATAGGTTTAACCTATATATATCAAATCGTAACAATAGACCACAAGATTTCATATTTCAATACACATCCCATACATAGAGATAAAAATCATTCATATGGTGAACACCTGGTAACCGACATTAACAAGATGCATATTTAAGAATATCCCCATCATTCCGGGACACCCTTCGGATATGATGTAAATTTCGAAGTACTAAAGCATCTGGTACTTTGGATGGGGTTTGTTAGGCCCAATAGATCTATCTTTAGGATTCGCGTCAATTAGGGTGTCTGTTCCCTAATTCTTAGATTACCAGACTTAATAAAAAGGGGCATATTCGATTTCGATAATTCAACCATAGAATGTAGTTTCACGTACTTGTGTCTATTTTGTAAATCATTTATAAAACCTGCATGTATTCTCATCCCAAAATTATTAGATTTTAAAAGTGGGACTATAACTCACTTTCACAGATTTTTACTTCGTCGGGAAGTAAGACTTGGCCACTGTTGATTCACGAACCTATAACAATATATACATATATATCAAAGTATGTTCAAAATATATTTACAACACTTTTAATATATTTTGATGTTTTAAGTTTATTAAGTCAGCTGTCCTCGTTAGTAACCTACAACTAGTTGTCCACAGTTAGATGTACAGAAATAAATCGATAAATATTATATTGAATCAATCCACGACCCAGTGTATACGTATCTCAGTATTGATCACAACTCAAACTATATATATTTTGGAATCAACCTCAACCCTGTCTAGCTAACTCCAACATTCACATATAGAGTGTCTATGGTTGTTCCGAAATATATATAGATGTGTCGACATGATAGGTCGAAACATTGTATACGTGTCTATGGTATCTCAAGATTACATAATATACAATACAAGTTGATTAAGTTATGGTTGGAATAGATTTGTTACCAACCAATTTTCACGTAGCTAAAATGAGAAAAATTATCCAATCTTGTTTTACCCATAACTTCTTCATTTTAAATCCGTTTTGAGTGAATCAAATTGCTATGGTTTCATATTGAACTCTATTTTATGAATCTAAACAGAAAAAGTATAGGTTTATAGTCGGAAAAATAAGTTACAAGTCATTTTTGTAAAGGTAGTCATTTCAGTCGAAAGAACGACGTCTAGATGACCATTTTAGAAAACATACTTCCATTTTGAGTTTAACCATAATTTTTGGATATAGTTTCATGTTCATAATAAAAATCATTTTCTCAGAATAACAACTTTTAAATCAAAGTTTATCATAGTTTTTAATTAACTAATCCAAAACAGCCCGCGGTGTTATTACGACGGCGTAAATCCGGTTTTACGGTGTTTTTCGTGTTTCCAGGTTTTAAATCATTAAGTTAGCATATCATATAGATATAGAACATGTGTTTAGTTGATTTTAAAAGTCAAGTTAGAAGGATTAACTTTTATTTGCGAATAAGTTTAGAATTAACTAAACTATGTTCTAGTGATTACAAGTTTAAACCTTCGAATAAGATAGCTTTATATGTATGAATCGAATGATGTTATGAACATCATTAATACCTTAAGTTCCTTGGATAAACCTACTGGAAAATAGAAAAATGGATCTAGCTTCAACGGATCCTTGGATGGCTCGAAGTTCTTGAAGCAGAATCATGACACGAAAACAAGTTCAAGTAAGATCATCACTTGAAATAAGATTGTTATAGTTATAGAAATTGAACCAAAGTTTGAATATGATTATTACCTTGTATTAGAATGATAACCTACTGTAAGAAACAAAGATTTCTTGAGGTTGGATGATCACCTTACAAGATTGGAAGTGAGCTAGCAAACTTGAAAGTATTCTTGATTTTATGTAACTAGAACTTGTAGAATTTATGAAGATCACTTAGAACTTGAAGATAGAACTTGAGAGAGATCAATTAGATGAAGAAAATTGAAGAATGAAAGTGTTTGTAGGTGTTTTTGGTCGTTGGTGTATGGATTAGATATAAAGGATATGTAATTTTATTTTCATGTAAATAAGTCATGAATGATTACTCATATTTTTGTAATTTTATGAGATATTTCATGCTAGTTGCCAAATGATGGTTCCCACATGTGTTAGGTGACTCACATGGGCTGCTAAGAGCTGATCATTGGAGTGTATATATCAATAGTACATACATCTAAAAGTTGTGTATTGTATTAGTACGAATACGGGTGCATACGAGTAGAATTGTTGATGAAACTGAACGAGGATGTAATTGTAAGCATTTTTGTTAAGTAGAAGTATTTTGATAAGTGTATTGAAGTCTTTCAAAAGTGTATAAATACATATTAAAACACTACATGTATATACATTTTAACTGAGTCGTTAAGTCATTGTTAGTCGTTACATGTAAGTGTTGTTTTGAAACCTTTAGGTTAACGATCTTGTTAAATGTTGTTAACCCAATGTTTATAATATCAAATGAGATTTTAAATTATTATATTATCATGATATTATCATGTATGAATATCTCTTAATATGATATATATATACATTAAATGTCTTTACAACGATAATCGTTACATATATGTCTCGTTTAAAAATCATTAAGTTAGTAGTCTTGTTTTTACATATGTAGTTCATTGTTAATATACTTAATGATATGTTTACTTATCATAGTATCATGTTAACTATATATATATCCATATATATGTCATCATATAGTTTTTACAATTTTTAACGTTCGTGAATCACCGGTCAACTTGGGTGGTCAATTGTCTATATGAAACATATTTCAATTAATCAAGTCTTAACAAGTTTGATTGCTTAACATGTTGGAAACATTTAATCATGTAAATATCAATCTCAATTAATATATATAAACATGGAAAAGTTCGGGTCACTACAGTGACAACCCGGAAATTTCCAACCAAATTTAAACTTTAATCTTTATATGTTTCCGACACGATAAGCAATATTTGTTAAGTTAAATTTCAAGAATTTTAAACTATGTTCATACATTCATTCAACCTCGACCAAGTTCCAACGATTCACGAACCATTAAACGAATATGATTATATATGTATATGTGTATATATATTATAACTTGAAACGTAAACAAAATATTAGATTAAATACTTTATATGATTATATCTGTTTCAAAATGTTTATCAATGGAATTAGAAGATAATATCAAATGATTGAATTATGAGATATATTGAATTATGATTACAAGTCTCTGTTGAAAGGCCCACGTTGATTTGAGAAATCTTTCCATTTTAACAATATTCAGAAAATGGTAAAGTGATTTATAAATAAGAACAAATTGTCAATCATTGAGAACTAGACAAAGGATAGTGGAAGATTGAATCTCATAAAGACTCGATTGATCTATTTAGTTTCAAACGTACAAAAACGTTTTCAGTTTAAAAAGACCTTTATTATTAAAACGTATATAACTTTTATAAATATATAGAACCACTTTTGACAACTCATTACTTAACTAGTATGATAAAGATAACGATATTTATATTTTATTTTATTAAATATATATAACGATTTAAATTAATATTATATATATTTATACGCGTATTATACGTACATAGTTTTATTCTTTTACTATACTTAAACTTTACCTTTACTTTATTTTTACTTTACTTTAACTTTAATAATTCACTTTAATAATTCATACTTTAATAATTCACTTTAATAATTCATACTTTAATAATTCACTTTAATAATTCATACTTTAATAATTCACTTTAATAATTCATACTTTAATAATTCACTTTAATAATTCATACTTTAATAATTCACTTTAATAATTCAAAAATTTATTATAAATAGAATTCAATAGGTTTCATTATTTCATAGAAACTTGAAAATATTTTTCTCTAAACTCTCTCAATCGATTTACATATATATATTTACTCCGTATTATTTCAAGATATTATTAGTATACATAAAATATTACGACGGAGTGCTGTCCGAGTGATTTCGAAATTGTTTTTCGAGTAGGATAGGATTAAGGAAATTATGGGGTATAGCTATGGAGGTGATTGAGTATGGTTCATGGGTATGCTCGTGAGGTCAATATAGTGTTTATCATTTCCGTTGCGTCTACGTACCTTTCCTGCAATATTGAATCTCAATATTGATATGTGAGTACTCATAATTTAACTTTTACATACTAATAATGTATCACTGACTAGTGCTCAAGTATTTAGGATTATGCATGCTTGTACTTTTGATATTGCCCTTAGACAGATTAGGTTGAATATTGAATTAGTTACACTTGCGGTTGAGATAAGGTATAAGTTATGCATGTCCTTGGAAAGCTAGCGAAAAATTAAGGACTTTTCCTTTAGATATCGAATGGTTTCGATGAACGGATTAGAAGTTATAATCAATTGAATTTTTGATATTTTTATTAAAAATGATTATTATTATCGTCGTTTTTATCGTCGTTCTAGTTTTATCTTATTATTATCATTATTATTATCTTTATCAATAAAAGGGATTTATCATTAAAAATTGTTATTTTTTTTATTATTACTATCGTTATTATCGTTAAAGTTATAATTAGTATTATTATAATTATTATCCAATTATTATTATTATTATTATTATTATTATTATTATCATTATTAATATATATATCATTATTTAAAAATGGATATTGTCATTGTTATTATTATTATTACTATATTATCATTAAGATAATTATTAGTATTATCGTTAAAAATGTTATAGTAACTATCATTATTAATATTAGTGTAATTAAAACAAATATTTGTAACACCTTATTATTTTGATTACTATTATTATCATTATTATGAACACGATATAAAAGACGATTAAAAGCTATTAAACGAAACGATTAGGAAATAATGAGTAAGAGTATCATGATGAAATTAAAATATTATAAGATATTGATTTAGATAAAATTATCGTTCTTATTATTTTTATCATTACTATTATTATTAAAAATATCGTTAGTATTAAAACTATCATTTTAACAAAAATTATCATTTTAATAGAAATGTCATTGTTACTATAAAATATCATTATTATTATTATTTTAAATAGAATTATTATTTTAAAGATAATATTAAAAATTATCGTAAATATTAAAGTTATCATAATTAGAATTATCGTTTTATCATAATGTCATCTTAGTAATTATAAATATTGATATTTTTATAATAATAATTATTATTACAAAATAATACAACTTTTACTTACTATCATTATAGATATTATTTTATCAAATAAATATGTGATACAAACATATTTTACTACGTGTAATAACTTACTTTAATAATACCTATCATATTATCTTTATGATATTAAATGAACCCTATAAATTTTATTACTTAATATATATAAAAGTATATTATATTATATAAATTTAATATAAAATTTTATTTATTAATAAATAAATTATATTATTTACTCTAATAAATCTTTTAAAAATATTTAAAAATATAAAACGACGATATTTAAACTATATATTAATCATGTATAGATTTTTGGAAATTATTTTGAGTCAAATTTACATTTGTTGACTTTTGCATATTAGTCTCGAGCATTAGGATTGTGGTACACTATGACTTGGCCTAATTTGTTAGACAAATATTGACCAACACATAATTATATATAATTAATTTAGGTTCGTGAATCCGAGGCCAACCTTGCACTTGTTCAATGACGTTATATGTATTTTTACTACGAAATACAGTATGGTGAGTTTCATTTACTCCCTTTTTACTCATTACATTTTTGGGCTGAGAATACATGCAAATGCTTTATTAACTGTTTTACAATATTTATATGCGTGAGTTTCATTTGCCTTTTTACCCTTTATATTTTTGGGACTGAGAATACATGCGCTTTTATAAATGTTTGACGAAATAGACACGAGTAATTGAAACTACATTCTATGGTTGAATTATCGAAATCGAATATGCCCCTTTTTATTAAAGTCTGGTAATCTAAGAATTAGGGAACAGACACCCTAATTGACGCGAATCTTAAAGATAGATCTATTGGGCCTAACAAACCCCATCCAAAGTACCGGATGCTTTAGTACTTTGAAATTTATATCATGTCCGAAGGAGGATCCCAGAATGATAGGGGATATTCTTATATGTATCTAGTTAATGTCGGTTACCAGGTGTTCACCATATGAATGATCATTTTTGTCTCTATGCATGGGACGTATATTTATGAGAACTGGAAATGAAATTCTTGTGGTCTATTAAAATGATGGAAATAAATGATTATGATAAACTAATGAACTCACCAACCTTTTGGTTGACACTTTAAAGCATGTTTATTCTCAGGTGTTAAAGAAATCTTCCGCTGTGCATTTGCTCATTTTAAAGATATTACTTGGAGTCTTTCATAGCATATTTCGAAGAACTTTGCATTCGAGTCATTGAGTTCATCAAAGATTATTATTAAATCAATTTATAGTTGGATAGTGGATATCATGAAATGGTATGCATGCTTGTCAATTTTCGATGTAAAGAAAGTTTGTCTTTTAAAAACGAATGCAATGTTTGTAAAATGTATCATATAGAGGTCAAATACCTCGCAATGTAATCAACTATTGTGAATCGTTTATAATGTATATGAACGGGTCCTTTCAGTTGGTATCAGAGCGGTGGTCTTAGCGAACCATGTCTGCATTAGTGTGTCTAACTGATAAGTCGATAGGATGCATTAGTGAGTCTGGACTTCGACCGTGTCTGTATGTCAAAAGTTTTGGTTATCATTTTGTGTCGAAAATTAACTACTTATCATCCTCAGGAAATTACCTGCTTATCATTTTTAGTCTAAGACACGTCTTGCTGCATTGATTGCATGAATAGTGTATAGACAAAAATTCATATCTTAGCATATCTGCTAAATCATATCTTATCGTATCTGTTACTTTAAACATTGCCTGACATATCCCGCAAAGTCCTTCGTAATCTACGAAATCTTTTGATCTATATATATATTTATATATTCTATGTAATTAGAATACCATCCGTTAGCCAAAATCATTTCATATCGAAAAAAAAAATCCTTTATTCAATCGTACGAAATGGAATTCGTCATCAGTTCAAGTCACTCAGATTCCGAAATGGAATCCCATTCAAGCTCCGAAAGCAGTGTGACCAGAATAGATCAACCAATCAGTCATCACCTATTCTGGATGAATTGGGGATGGGTTCGTAGCCTCCTCAATCATTGGAGACAAGAAGAAGGTGATCCCTTCCATCCACCACATTGCCCTCTAGACGAAGAACCTGAAGCACTTACCGGCGAACCTGTCCGAAATACCATTTTCTCTCTCATTTCCAGAGTATCTCATCACGATTATATATTACATCAAATTTTAGATTTTATTTATCCGCTCGTCTGAACCGACAATCACCCCGGTGTAATAGAAGAAGTCAACGAGCTTCACGCTCGGGTAGTGGCTTTGGAGAATATGGTGCAGAGATTACAAACACCAGCAGCAGCATCAACAGCATAACCAGTACCACCATCATCAACGCCAACAGTACCATTACCACCTCCAACCACAACCGCGTCGTAAACCTCAACTTCACAATATGTCCCACGAGCATCAACGTCATACGCACCATAGATACCAAGGAGTACCAACAACAATAACTGACGAAGTATTAATTCATAACTTCATTGGAGAAACATTCCGCGGCGATTATGTAATCTCTAAAGTCTTAGAGATTATCTAATCTAGCCCTAACCATAAATTAGTTAAGCGAACCAAAATGATAGAAGGAAGAGTAGAAACCCTGACAAAAATGGTGTGTGATTAACAAGCTAAACTTGCTTTACCAACAGCATCAACAGTACCATCAGCGTTACCAGCATCGTCAGTACAGTCAACATCCGAATCAACAACACCGATAACATCACAAACTCCGTCAGTTCAAGAATCACTGTGGACATCATTACGAATCAATAACGTGTATATTGTATCAACGAGTTATGAATAATTAACTCATTCCCTCTGAAGAAATTATATGTATATTATATATATATATATATATATATATATATATATATATATATATATATATATATATATATATATATATATATATATATATATATATATATATATATATATATATATATATTGAAATAAATCTTTCCGTGGTAAGCTATTGTGTGTGAATCTTAACTACTCGATTAATTCATATTACAAATATGCAATAATGTACGTCCTTCGGCCGCAACTTAACCAGCGTTAACTACAATCTCTGTCGCAATTCAACAAATTCCAATTCATAATAAATCAAGTATATATTTGATTTTACACTTTCATCATAGATGTACCCGAAACTTTTCAGATAACATCATTCGTACTTTGCGAAATTCACAAGAATTCCACGAACTGAACATCATACATCAACAAATAACGAAGTATTGATTCATAATTTCAATGTCATTAAAGAAATACTGCGTAAAAGTTATGTACTTTTTAAAGCCTTTAGGGATTATTCAATTCTAGTTTCAACCGTAAATCAAATGAGTTTAATTTAACATTAACTCATTAAATCTATGTTACATCTGAAGAAAATATACATATATATATATATTTTCATAAAGACTGTAATAAAATTCTTTTGTACAAAATATTAATTGTGATTTTTTTTAACGGGTAGGTAATACCCGAGAGAGATATAAATTCACAATTAATATGTTACATTCTTTGAATCTGATTCAGCAAATCATCCATTATACTCCCTACTTTCACAACAATATACATTCTTTTATAGAAATCAAAACAACCACACTCATTCAAAATTTAATTACATATTCTGATTTTGAAATCTCAAAATTCAACTTGAGATATGACCAAAATAATCACTCTTAGATCCTTACATCTTTCACAAGCTATATTTTGAATTCAAAACTGTGTTAGAACATCAAATGTATGTTAACGATTACAATCTGTGTTCAAAGCCTTCAAAAATTTCTGAAGACACTTCGAATGATGAGTAATCGAGATGATGATCCAACCACATGTTACCCACAGTTATGTACCCGAAAAACTCTTGAAACTAAAGTAAAAGTTTAAACAACGTATCCGCGTCAGATTCTTTGGCATTTATTAGCAAAAATAACTTTGTGACTCCTATTCAAAGTAGCCAGTTTTGTCATAGCTCCAGCAAGTCAACTTCGACTTTTCAGTCAGACTAACCTTATTATAACCTTGAGATATACACCATCGTTACCAGGGAACCTTTTACATTCCACCACATTATTAGCAGATGTACCAACAACTTCATTACCCTTTGATTTTAGCCTCTCCAAAAAGTCATTATAATTATTCATTGAAACCCCATCATTTACTCATTCGCATCTTGTAATGAGAATTGCTATACGAATCATTGGGAATTAGCAATCAGTATTTTGAAATCTCGTAGCATGTCTACACCAACAGTTATATGTGTATATATAACGTCTATCTTCTGGACTTAATTTGAATGTGAAGTTTCTGAAAAACACTCTGAACTACGAATTGGTTCTCCGAAAATGGAAAAAATGCTGATGAAGCAGCAAAAACTATAAACGACTTTAAACGGTAAAAGCTGGATGATAATGATGAAGTGTGCTGGCAAAGCGAGAAAAAAGAGAAGTTTTGGAACTGGAAAACGGATTGAGCAAAGTAGGAAGGAGGCTGTGGACAAATTACAAAGACTGAACCTGACTTCAAAGGATCTAAATGATTCAGTACCTGCTGAAGTCATTAACGAATACCTTGCTCCTGACTCTAAACCACTGCGGACAATATTCTTCATCATCCTCTGATATTAGAAATTCTAAAATATCACCATATCTTTCATTATAAATATCCTCCATATTTCTGAAGATATTTTCTTAATTTTTCTTATTTGAAATCATTTACCTCTTCGCGCTATCTGTATTACATCATAAAAGAAATTATTGTAGTTTCTAAATTCTGAAACATTCAAGTTTAAAATAGGAATATTTTGAAGTAGTGTTGGGAACTGAAGCATGAATTAATATAATATAATGACACTTGATCAATGTGATTATATTACAGTAAGTCATGCTGAGTTTCTAAATGGTACGTGATTTTTTTACAGATCATAACATCATCATGTGCCATGTTATACGACTCTTGTATTCTATTTAACCTCTAAAATATCAAGAAAATATTTCTTGATGATTCGGCCTTTTCCAAGGTATTCTAGTAATTTGACAAGTCAAGATCGTGCCATCACAATTTCCTTCCTAGAACATTAACAATGTTCATTCCGAAATTCATATCTGTGAATTCTGGACCATTACAAGCGGTGCTTAATCGCAAGAAGAAGAAACGAAAGGACAAAACTCCTAAATGGAAATTGGGGTATAAATTGCAGCAAATAAAAGAGAGCATTAACTGTGAATGATAATAATTATAAAAGACAGAAGCAGAGACTTTGAAATATAAGGGAACATATAAAGCCCAACGACAAACTAGAAATTATAAACCATATATATCGATGCATGTAGCAATATAAAGATACGGGAGAACTAGAAACACTATAAACCCAAGAGTATAGTAGAAGTAAATAGATTCTTCCGGCGGTAGATGAAAAAGAAGAATGACCGATATGAAAGTTAGAAGTATATCGTGAATCAGAACTGGATGGAGCATATTGATGAATACTTTAAAATATGAGTTGAGGGGGAAAGAATAGAAGGTGATGAAACATGACTAGGAACTTAGAAATCAACAGATTTAACTCACACAATGGCGGAATAAGTGAATCAAACCCTCTAGTGAATAGGTTAAGTTTTTTTTTTTTGATTAATTTAGTCAAACCACAACTAAATCAAGTGTGATTAGATCAACACCTAGAGCTATTATTCACCACCTGGGTGATTTGGACTGAGAGAGAATCGGAGGAGCTCACTAGATCTGAATGTGTGTAACAAATGAGAGGCTTAACCTAAAATGAAGAACATAAGACTTTATATACCCCTGCTGTTGACTCACCCATACGATTCATTCATCACACGTATGAGTTGGCTTCATCAGTCGTATGAGTGATCACTCACTCGTGTCTTCTCATTTAGGTTGTAATTGTAACTTAGCTCAGCATCAACCGTGCGTATGAGCCTGTCAGCCGTACTAGTGAGGCTTCACTCGTATGTCTGACTAAGTCTAACATAGTCAAACATCTAAATCTCATTCCTGCAGTTCCTGTAACCACATACAAACACGGATAGAATAATAACGAGCAATCATGGTGGCCTGTAAATTGTTGTACCTGTAATTGACGTGGGTAGCTGTCTAGGGACTTGCATAAAATGCTTCAACAGAAGGTGTGAGTTGTAAGGAAACGAAGGAGGTGAATTTATAAGAAAATCTCCGACAGAACAATTAAAATGGACGATCGCATTTAAAGCGGATCCTAATTCCCTTGATTACCGGAGAGTCAAATCTTATTAAGAAGATTTTCTTCAAATCCCTTGAAATCTGGGAATCAATCATATCTACGTCAAATGATAAGATGAATCTACACTTACTCATTTCACTCTTCTATGTTAGCTTCATTCGTACTCTTCATATAAATGGATTGTTTATCCAAATTATTCGCTGATGATAAAACTCTAATTTTCAGCCCGTATGCATCATGAAAACATACTTATTATTATATCAAATTTCGGGACGAAATTTCTTTAACGGGTAGGTACTGTGACAACCCGGAAATTTCCAACCAAATTTAAACTTTAATCTTTATATGTTTCTGACACGATAAGCAATATTTGTTAAGTTAAATTTCAAGAATTTTAAACTATGTTCATACATTCATTCAACCTCGACCAATTTCCAACGATTCACGAACCATTAAACGAATATGATTATATATGTATATGTGTATATATATTATAACTTGAAACGTAAACAAAATATTAGATTAAATACTTTATATGATTGTATCTGTTTCAAAATGTTTATCAATGGAATTAGAAGATAAGATCAAATGATTGAATTATCAGATATATTGAATTATGATTACAAGTCTCTGTTGAAAGGCCCACGTTGATTTGAGAAATCTTTTCATTTTAACAATATTCGGAAAATGGTAAAGTGATTTATAAATAAGAACAAATTATCAATCATTGAGAACTAGACAAAGGATAGTGGAAGATTGAATCTCATAAAGACTCGATTGATCTATTTAGTTTCAAACGTACAAAAACATTTTCAGTTTAAAAAGAACTTTATTATTAAAACGTATATAACTTTTATAGATATCTAGAACCACTTTTGACAACTCATTACTTAACTAGTATGATAAAGATAACGATATTTATATTTTATTTTATTAAATATATATAACGATTTAAATTAATATTATATATATTTATACGCGTATTATACGTACATAGTTTTATACTTTTACTATACTTAAACTTTACCTTTACTTTATTTTTACTTTACTTTAACTTTAATAATTCACTTTAATAATTCATACTTTAATAATTTACTTTAATAATTCATACTTTAATAATTCACTTTAATAATTCAAAAATCTATTATAAATAGAATTCAATAGGTTTCATTATTTCATAGAAACTTGAAAATATTTTTCTCTAAACTCTCTCAATCAATTTACATATATATATATTTACTCCGTATTATTTCAAGATATTACTAGTATACATAAAATATTACGACGGAGTGCTGTCCGAGTGATTTCGAAATTGTTTTTCGAGTAGGATAGGATTAAGGAAATTATGGGTTATAGCTATGGAGGTGATTGAGTATGGTTCATGAGTATGCTCGTGAGGTCAATATAGTGTTTATCATTTCCGTTGTATCTACGTACCTTTCCTGCAATATTGAATCTCAATATTGATACGTGAGTACTCATAATTTAACTTTTACATACTAATAGTGTATCCCTGACTAGTGCTCGAGTATTTAGGATTATGCATGCTTGTAATTTTGATATTGCCCTTAGACAGGTTAGGTTGAATCTTGAATTAGTTACACTTGCAGTTGAGATAATGTATAAGATATGCATGTCCTTGGAAAGCTAGCGAAAAATTAAGAACTTTTCCTTTAGATATCGAATGGTTTCGATGAACGGATTAGAAGTTATAATCAATTGAATTTTTGATATTTTTATTAAAAATAATTATTATTATCGTCGTTCTAGTTTTATCTTATTATTATCATTATTATTATCTTTATCAATAAAAGGAATTTATCATTAAAAATTGTTATTTTTTTTATTATTACTATCGTTATTATCGTTAAAGTTATAATTAGTATTATTATTATTATCCAATTATTATTATTATTATTATTATTATAAGTATTATTATTATTATTATCATTATTAATATATATATATCATTATTTAAAAATGGTTATTGTTATTGTTATTATTATTATTATTACTATATTATCATTAAGATAATTATTAGTATTATCGTTAATAATGTTATAGTAACTATCATTATTAATATTAGTGTAATTAAAACAAATATTTGTAACACCTAATTATTTTGATTACTATTATTATCATTATTATGAACATGATATAAAAGACGATTAAAAGCTATTAAACGAAACGATTAGGAAATAATGAGTAAGAGTATCATGATGAAATTAAAATATTATAAGATATTGATTTAGAATAAAATTATCGTTCTTATTATTTTTATCATTACTATTATTATTAAAAGTATCGTTAGTATTAAAACTATCATTTTAACAAAAATTATCATTTTAATAGAAATGTCATTGTTACTATAAAATATCATTATTATTATTATTTTAAATAGAATTATTATTTTAAAGATGATATTAAAAATTATCGTAAATATTAAAGTTATCATAATTAGAATTATCGTTTTATCATAATGTCATCTTAATAATTATAAATATTGATATTTTTATAATAATAATTATTATTACAAAATAATACAACTTTTACTTACTATCATTATAGATATTATTTTATCAAATAAATATGTGATACAAATATATTTTACTACGTGTAATAACTTACTTTAATAATACCTATCATATTATCTTTATGATATTAAATGAACCCTATAAATTTTATTACTTAATATATATAAAAGTATATTTTATTATATAAATTTAATATAAAATTTTATTTATTAGTAAATAAATTATATTATTTACTCTAATAAATCTTTTAAAAATATTTAAAAATATAAAACGACGATATTTAAACTATATATTAATCATGTATAGATTTTTGAAAATTATTTTGAGTCAAATTTACTTTTGTTGACTTTTGCATATTAGTCTCGAGCATTAGGATTGTGGTACACTATGACTTGACCTAATTTGTTAGACAAATATTGACCAACACATAAATATATATAATTAATTTAGGTTCGTGAATCTAAGGCTAACCTTGCACTTGTTCAATGACGTTATATGTATTTTTACTACGAAATACAGTATGGTGAGTTTCATTTGCCTTATTACCCTTTATATTTTTGGGACTGAGAATACATGCGCTTTTATAAATGTTTGACGAAATAGACACAAGTAATTGAAACTACATTCTATGGTTGAATTATCAAAATCGAATATGCCCCTTTTTATTAAAGTCTGGTAATCTAAGAATTAGGGAACAGACACCCTAATTGACGCGAATCCTAAAGATAGATCTATTGGGCCTAACAAACCCCATCCAAAGTACCGGATGCTTTAGTACTTCGAAATTTATATCATGTCTGAAGGAGGATCCCGGAATGATAGGGGATATTCTTATATGTATCTAGTTAATGTCGGTTACCAGGTGTTCACCATATGAATGATTATTTATGTCTCTATGCATGGGACGTATATTTATGAGAACTGGAAATGAAATTCTTGTGGTCTATTAAAATGATGGAAATAAATGATTATGATAAACTAATGAACTCACCAACCTTTTAGTTGACACTTTAAAGCATGTTTATTCTTAGGTGTTAAAGAAATCTTCCGCTGTGCATTTGCTCATTTTAAAGATATTACTTGGAGTCTTTCATAGCATATTTCGAAGAACTTTGCATTCGAGTCATTGAGTTCATCAAAGATTATTATTAAATCAATTTATAGTTGGATAGTGGATATTATGAAATGGTATGCATGCCTGTCAATTTTCGATGTAAAGAAAGTTTGTCTTTTAAAAACGAATGCAATGTTTGTAAAATGTATCATATAGAGGTCAAATACCTCGCAATGTAATCAACTATTGTGAATCGTTTATAATGTATATGAACGGGTCCTTTCACACCCAATTACCAAAACTTAACTGAATCTTACCTCTGCATAATAGTGTTAGAACCTACACTATACACCAAAAATACGTTTCATCCGTCAGACGAGGGTTGGTCAAACCCGTATGGCCACACAACATAAATTCTCGCTCACACCCTACAAGTGTAACTAATGGTAATTGAACTTGAGGATTTTTGTTCTAACTCGTAGGTATCTTTGCTCTTGTATTCGTATTTGTTCAAAGTATAAAAGTATGAAAAGAATGTATGCAAATGAAATGTGTATAAGTATGTAATGTATATGTTTCTCAGCCCACAATTTAAAAGTATAAAAGTATTTGAAAAGGTGGGACTATGATCTCACCTCGAGTGCACGAGTATAAAAGTACTTCACAAAGTAAACGTGTGCATGAAAGTTGCTTAGCCTTGACCTAAACAAGTAAGTTGTATCAATTAACTGCTTACGACACAAGGTCGGGTGAAATGTGTTCAATTAGTCCTATGGCTTGTTACGACTCGATTATATAGCATGTGAATCACGTTGTCAAGTTTCATGCAAGAATCAAGTATAAAATAAGATTAGAACGATTGCATAAGTGTTTTGTTAAGTTTAACTAAAAGTTAAACTTGGTCAAAGTCAACGAAAAAGTCAACGGGGTCGGGTCGGGTCCCGAACTATTTTCCTGAGCTTAGAAATCATATATGAGCATGTTGGCCAAGTTTCATGTTGATCGGGGGTGCGTAGCATACTTAGAATTAAGCAAAAATTGACATTTTTGGCAGTCTGCCTCAGATGCGCCGCATCCAAGGCAGATGCGCCGCATCTGTGTCTGCATCAGCCATTCTGGGGCAGTTTATCACTTAGACGATTTCAACTTCAAACGATCATAACTTTTGACTCGTTAACATTCAAAACACGTATCTTATATCGTTGGAAAGGTAATTTAAAGAGGAATACAACTAAATTGATTTCATCAATCAATTCCATCATTAACAACAAAGGAAACCTCAATAAATGATCATTAAACATTCAAAATCAACGTTTCAAGTTCATAAAACGTATTTCTTGACTCGGGAATCCAATTTACACATACGATACATCGTTTTGAAGGTAATGAAACATACAATACAATTAAATACTTACTAACAACATTAAAAAGCATTCAATGCATCAAAATCCCATTTTAAAGTTCATCAAACCCTAACCAAAATCATGAATTCAACAATTTTGTAAAGGAAGCTTTTCTAAATCAACCTACACATCAATTTGAAGCTAATGATGCTAGTAACACTTTTAATACATGAACTTTAACATTTAACAACATTAACTCATCCAAAATCAAAGATTAAGCACACCCATTTCAAGTTCATGCTAGTTACTCCAAAAACAACAAATCGAGCAAACCAAACATATATTCATGTTAGACTTGAGCATTAGACACTAACTAACACCATTTCAAGTTTATAAAACGAATTTGAGAAATCTAGAGTTTTTAGAAACCTTACCCCAAGCTATGAAATTGGTACCAAATCGAAGAGGATGAAGAGAGGATTCCAAATATGTAATTTGTTTTGTTATAAGCCTCCTAGATCGAATTTAGATGATGAATGATTGAATTGGGTGTTTGTGTGTTCTTGAGATGGAGAGAAAAAGAGATGAGGGAGATGATGAAAATGAATGAATGGTAGAAAGTGGGTTGACTAGTTGACCTAGTCAACTAGTTTGCCCACTTGGCAACTCCGGTCTCTCGAGTTTAAAAGCGGGTGCGAGATTTTACCGAACGAATATTTTAAAAACGCAAATTAACGAGCGATGTTATAATTAAATAACGGCAATATTAAGAACGTTAGTTAACGAAAGATACAAATTTAGATAACGAAAGATATTATCTAAAAAAAAAGACGGTGTTAAAAATAAATTTAACGGAAAAATGCGGGATGTTACATTACCTACACCTTAAAAGAAATTTCGTCCCGAAATTTAGTTAGAAGTAGTAGTTGTCGTTTCTTCTCCGAAACCTTGCGTTTCCGATTCCACGAATGAGTGAAGGTACTTCCTTGGACATTCCAACGAACTTTGACGGTCGGGAGTTTACGTTGTTTTAAAGTTCGATTTCACGATTCAAAATTTCAATCGGTTTTTCTCATGAAGTGGAGTTTGTCATCGATAGTAAGCTCATCAAAAGGAATAACAAGTTCTTGTTTGGTAAGACACTTTTTCAAGTTCGACACATGGAAAGTAGGATGAACGGAGCTCAAATGATTCAGAAAAGTCTAAACGGCTAGCAACGGGTCCAAAACGCCCCAAGATTTTTAAAGGATCAAAATATCGCGGATTTAGCTTTCTACGTTTTCCAAAACGGATTGCACCTTTTCAAGGTGCGACTTTTAACGTTACGCGGTTACCCAAATGGAATTTGGGAGGTTTACGTCTAACATCGGCATAGTGGTGATTACGAGCCGTCTTGAGCCTTTCTTGGATTTGAACGATTTTAACGGTTATTTCATGAATGAGTGCGGGTCCGGTGATTCGATTATCATTTACTTGGTTCTACAAAAGGAGAATGACGTTTCCGGTCACATAAGATTTCAAAAGGTGTGACGTTAAGACTTGAATGATAACCCTCGTCATAAGAGAATTTAGTTAAGGGCAAGGACTTTTCTAAAGTAAATTTGAGGTTGATAACACAAATTCGTATTATGGTTCCCGAGGTTCGAATTATACATTTGCTTTGTTCGTCGGTTCATGGATGATACGCGGTACTTATGTCTAACTGTGGTCCCGAGCCTTTTTGTAAGGCACCCCGAAATCTAGAAGTGAAACGAGGATCTTGATCCGAAACGAGGTACATTTCCTTAAGATAAATTTGAACAAGTTTGTTAGGACTTGAAAACGTTAGTTAGAATAAGTTTCTGTTTCTCAAGAATTTCGTGCCGCGGAAGATTTATCGGTTTTCGAAAATGTTTGTTAGAGCAAGTTTCTTATCGGTTTCTGAAAACGTTCGTCGGGACTATTCACCCTTGAGGCGAATACTAGTATAATGTGAAGAGTCTCTCTCTCCATTGAGAGTTTAGAATAATGATTTCCTTAAATGGAAGTACGAGTGTAATGCGAGAGAAGTTTCCACCTCGATGTGAGCATACCAAACAGTTTGTAGTTCGTCGATAAAACTGCTCGAAGACGATATAGTATACACGTGTAACGTATGTTTGAAGTCGGAAGAATTTGTCATTCATTCGGAAGCATAAATATGGTTCGACAATAATCGACGATGTGTCCCGGGTATGGTTGTTATCAGTATTCTCGGAGTTTTCGGATATCCAAACAAGAAAAATAAAAATGAAGTCATGTACATGGCAGATGGTGGTGATTAGGTTGATCGAGTCCAATCACCATCACGTGTCATTAGAACTTTGGTATGGCTTACTGTAATATAACCACGTTGATCGAGTGTCGTTATATTACGCTAACTCATACCTCCATTCCCACATCACTCCATAGATTCAAGTTCGTGAAATCGTGAAGTTTTAAAATGAACAAAGTGTAACGACATCTCTAACGTGACTCGTATTAATCGTAAGAATTAGTGCAACTCTATAGAAGCGTTCCCCGAGGGAAGTGTATAAATGATTGTTCACGTCCATGCGGTTCAAGTTAAATAATAATGTATTTAGGTATGAAAAGAGTAACGAATCATGATAACGAGTAGTATGCAACCGTAGTGATAAATAGTGATGACGATACTCACCTAGAGTAGTGGTGGTAGTAACAAGAAATGATAGATAGTGAAGAACATCGGTGTGACACCGATAGTAAGTTGAAACGGTGGCGAATAACAATCTGGGATACAGAGTTCCCGAACAAGTGTGACTAATGAAGTCGTCGTCATCCTTAAGCGCATGAATCTCGAATTTACGTGTGTTACCAGAAAGTGGTAGAATACGGATTCGTATGATGAAAGTTTGGTACCAATAAGGAGTTCACCTAAGAAAGGTTTAAGTATAATGCACAAGTAGTCAAGTAAGTGCTATCTATAGCAAATGTATGTCAGAATGCAATGGCTAACTATCCGGTTGTAGTCTAGATTCACTAATGCGTCCTAACGATTCTGTCAGACACACTAATGCACATCCTATGAAAGGACCCGTTCATATACATTATAAACGATTCACAATAGTTGATTACATTGCAAGGTATTTGACCTCTATATGATACATTTTACAAACATTGCATTCGTTTTTAAAAGACAATCTTTCTTTACATCAAAAATTGACAGGCATGCATACCATTTCATAATATCCACTATCCAACTATAAATTGATTTAATAATAATCTTTGATGAACTCAATGACTCGAATGCAACGTTCTTCGAAATATGCTATGAAAGACTCCAAGTAATATTTTATGTATACTAATAATATCTTGAAATAATACGGAGTAAATATATATATGTAAATCGATTGAGAGAGTTTAGAGAAAAATATTTTCAAGTTTCTATGAAATAATGAAACCTATTGAATTCTATTTATAATAGATTTTTGAATTATTAAAGTAAATTATTAAAGTATGAATTATTAAAGTGAATTATTAAAGTATGAATTATTAAAGTATGAAATATTAAAGTGAATTATTAAAGTTAAAGTAAAGTAAAAATAAAGTAAAGGTAAAGTTTAATAAGTATAGTAAAAGTATAAAACTATGTACGTATAATATGCGTATAAATATATATAATATTAATTTAAATCATTATATATATTTAATAAAATAAAATATAAATATCGTTATCTTTATCATACTAGTTAAGTAATGAGTTGTCAAAAGTGGTTCTAGATATTTATAAAAGTTCTATACGTTTTAATAATAAAGTTCTTTTTAAACTGAAAACGTTTTTGTACGTTTGAAACTAAATAGATCAATCGAGTCTTTATGAGATTCAATCTTCCACTATCCTTTGTCTAGTTCTCAATGATTGACAATTTGTTCTTATTTATAAATCACTTTACCATTTTCCGAATATTGTTAAAATGGAAAGATTTCTCAAATTAACGTGGGCCTTTCAACAGAGACTTGTAATCATAATTCAATATATCTGATAATTCAATCATTTGATCTTATCTTCTAATTCCATTGATAAACATTTTGAAACAGATACAATCATATAAAGTATTTAATCTAATATTTTGTTTACGTTGATCAAGTTATAATATATATACACATATACATATATAATCATCTTCGTTTAATGGTTCGTGAATCGTTGGAACTTGGTCGAGGTTGAATGAATGTATGAACATAGTTTAAAATTCTTGAAATTTAACTTAACAAATATTGCTTATCGTGTCGGAAACATATAAAGATTAAAGTTTAAATTTGGTTAGAAATTTCCGGGTTGTCACAGTACCTACCCGTTAAAGAAATTTCGTCCCGAAATTTGAGTGGAAAGGTCGTGAATGATAATAAGTATGTTTTCATGATGCATACGGGCTGAAAATTAGAGTTTTATCATCAGCGAATAATTTGGATAAACAATCCATTTATATGAAGAGTACGAATGAAGTTAACATAGAAGAGTGAAATGAGTAAGTGTAGATTCATCTTATCATTTGAATACAAGAGTCGTATAACATGGCACATGATGATGTTATGATCTGTAAAAAAATCACGTTCCATTTAGAAACTCAGCATGACTTACTGTAATATAATCACATTGATCAAGTGTCATTATATTATACTAATTCATGCTTCAGTTCCCAACACTACTTCAAAATATTCCTATTTTAAACTTGAATGTTTCAGAATTTAGAAACTAAAATAGTTTCTTTTATGATGTAATACAGATAGCGCGAAGAGGTAAATGATTTCAAATAAGAAAAATTAAGAAAATATCTTCAGAAATATGGAGGATATTTATAATGAAAGATATGATGATATTTTAGAATTTCTAATATCAGAGGATGATGAAGAATATTGTCCGCAGGGGTTTAGAGTCAGGAGCAAGGTATTCGTTAATGACTTCAGCAGGTACTGAATCATTTAGATCCTTTGAAGTCAGGTTCAGTCTTTGTAATTTGTCCACAGCCTCCTTCCTACTTTGCTCAATCCATTTTCCAGTTCCAAAACTTCTCTTTTTTCTCACTTTGCCATCACACTTCATCATTATCATCCAGCTTTTACAGTTTAAAGTCGTTTATAGTTTTTGCTGCTTCATCAGCATTTTTTCCATTTTCGGAGAACCAATTCGTAGTTCAGAGTGTTTTTCAGAAACTTCACATTCAAATTAAGTCCAGAAGATAGACGTTATATATACACATATAACTGTTGGTGTAGACATGCTACGAGATTTCAAAATACTGATTGCTAATTCCCAATGATTCGTATAGCAATTCTCATTACAAGATGCGAATGAGTAAATGATGGGGTTTCAATGAATAATTATAATGACTTTTTGGAGAGGCTAAAATCAAAGGGTAATGAAGTTGTTGGTACATCTGCTAATAATGTGGTGGAATGTAAAAGGTTCCCTGGTAACGATGGTGTATATCTCAAGGTTATAATAAGGTTAGTCTGACTGAAAAGTCGAAGTTGACTTACTGGAGCTATGACAAAACTGGCTACTTTGAATAGGAGTCACAAAGTTATTTTTGCTAATAAATGCCAAAGAATCTGACGCGGATACGTTGTTTAAACTTTTACTTTGGTTTCAAGAGTTTTTCGGGTACATAACTGTGGGTAACATGTGGTTGGATCATCATCTCGATTGCTCATCATTCGAAGTGTCTTCAGAAATTTTTGAAGGCTTTGAACACAGATTGTAATCGTTAACAATCATTTGATGTTCTAACACAGTTTTGAAGTCAAAATATAGCTTGTGAAAGATGTAAGGATCTAAGAGTGATTATTTTGGTCATATCTCAAGTTGAATTTTGAGATTTCAAAATCAGAATATGTAATTAAATTTTGAATGAGTGTGGTTGTTTTGATTTCTATAAAAGAATGTATATTGTTGTGAAAGTAGGGAGTATAATGGATGATTTGCTGAATCAGATTCAAAGAATGTAACATATTAATTGTGAATTTATATCTCCCTCGGGTATTACCTACCCGTTAAAAAAAAAATTCACAATTAATATTTTGTACAAAAGAATTTTATTACAGTCTTTATGAAAATATATATATATGTATATTTTCTTCAGATGTAACATAGATTTAATGAGTTAATGTTAAATTAAACTCATTTGATTTACGGTTGAAACTAGAATTGAATAATCCCTAAAGGCTTTAAAAAGTACATAACTTTTACGCAGTATTTCTTTAATGACATTGAAATTATGAATCAATACTTCGTTGTTTGTTGATGTATGATGTTCAGTTTATGGAATTCTTGTGAATTTTGCAAAGTACGAATGATGTTATCTGAAAAGTTTCGGGTACATCGATGATGAAAGTGTAAAATCAAATATATACTTGATTTATTATGAATTGGAATTTGTTGAATTGCGACAGAGATTGTAGTTAACGCTGGTTAAGTTGCGGCCGAAGGATGTACATTATTGCATATTTGTAATATGAATTAACCGAGTAGTTAAGATTCACACATAATAGCTTAGCACGGAAAGATTTATTTATACATATAATTTCTTCAGAGGGAATGAGTTAATTCTTCATAACTGGTTGATACAATATACACGTTATTGATTCGTAATGATGTCCACAGTGATTCTTGAACTGACGGAGTTTGTGATGTTATCGGTGTTGTTGATTCGGATGTTGACTGTACTGACGATGCTGGTAACGCTGACGGTACTGTTGATGCTGTTGGTAAAGCAAGTTTAGCTTGTTAATCACACACCATTTTTGTCAGGGTTTCTACTCTTCCTTCTATCATTTTGGTTCGCTTAACTGATTTATGGTTAGGGCTAGATTAGATAATCTCTAAGACTTTAAAGATTACATAATCGTCGCGGAATGTTTCTCCAATGAAGTTATGAATTAATACTTCATCAGTTATTGTTGTTGGTACTCCTTGGTATCTATGGTGCATATGACGTTGATGCTCGTGGGACAGATTGTGAAGTTGAGGTTTACGACGTGGTTGTGGTTGGAGGTGGTAATGGTACTGTTGGCGTTGATGATGGTGGTACTGGTTATGCTGCTGATGCTGCTGCTGGTGTTTGTAATCTCTGCACCATATTCTCCAAAGCCACTACCCGAGCGCGAAGCTCGTTAACTTCTTCTATTACACCGGGGTGATTGTCGGTTCGGACGAGCGGATAAATAAAATCTAAAATTTGATGTAATATATAATCGTGACGAGATACTCTGGAAATGAGCGAGAACATGGTATTTCAGACAGGTTCGCCGGTAAGTGCTTCAGGTTCTTCGTCAAGAGGGCAATGTGGTGGATGGAAGGGATCACCTTCTTCTTGTCTCCAATGATTGAGGAGGCTACGAACATATCCCCAATTCATCCAGAATAGGTGATGACTAATTGGTTAGTCTATTCCGGTCACACTGCTTTCGGAGCTTGAATGGGATTCCATTTCGGAATCTGAGTGACTTGAACTGATGACGAATTCCATTTCGTACGATTGGATAAAGGATATTTTTTTTCTATATGAAATGATTTTGGCTAACGGATGGTATTCTAATTACATAGAATATATATATATATATATATATATATATATATATATATATATATATATATATATATATATATATATATATATATATATATATATATATATATATATATATATATATCAAAAGATCAAAAGATTTCGTAGATTACGGATGAGTTTAAAGTAACAGATACGATAAGATATGATTTAGCAGATATGCTAAGATATGAATTTTTGTCTATACACTATTCATGCAATCAATGTAGCAAGACGTGTCTTAGACTAAAAATGATAAGCAGGTAATTTCCTGAGGATGATAAGTAGTTAATTTTCGACACAAAATGATAAGCAAACATGCAGACACGGTCGAAGTCCAGACTCACTAATGCATCCTATCGACTTATCAGTTAGACACACTAATTCAGACCTGGTTCGCTAAGACCACCGCTCTGATACCAACTGAAAGGACCCGTTCTTATACATTATAAACGATTCATAATAGTTGATTACATTGCTAGGTATTTGACCTCTATATGATACATTTTACAAACATTGCATTCGTTTTTAAAAGACAATCTTTCTTTACATCAAAAATTGATAGGCATGCATACCATTTCATAATATCCACTATCCAACTATAAATTGATTTAATAATAATCTTTGATGAACTCAATGACTCGAATGCAACGTTCTTCGAAATATGCTATGAAAGACTCCAAGTAATATTTTATGTATACTAATAATATCTTGAAATAATACGGAGTAAATATATATATGTAAATCGATTGAGAGAGTTTAGAGAAAAATATTTTCAAGTTTCTAAAAAATAATGAAACCTATTGAATTCTATTTATAATAGATTTTTGAATTATTAAAGTGAATTATTAAAGTCTGAATTATTAAAGTGAATTATTAAAGTATGAATTATTAAAGTGAATTATTAAAGTATGAATTATTGAAGTGAATTATTAAAGTATGAAATATTAAAGTAAATTATTAAAGTTAAAGTAAAGTAAAAATAAAGTAAAGGTAAAGTTTAAGTATAGTAAAAGTATAAAACTATGTACGTATAATACGCGTATAAATATATATAATATTAATTTAAATCATTATATATATTTAATAAAATAAAATATAAATATCGTTATCTTTATCATACTAGTTAAGTAATGAGTTGTCAAAAGTGGTTCTAGATATTTATAAAAGTTCTATACATTTTAATAATAAAGTTCTTTTTAAACTGAAAACGTTTTTGTACGTTTGAAACTAAATAGATCAATCGAGTCTTTATGAGATTCAATCTTCCACTATCCTTTGTCTAGTTCTCAATGATTGACAATTTGTTCTTATTTATAAATCACTTTACCATTTTCTGAATATTGTTAAAATGGAAAGATTTCTCAAATCAACGTGGGCCTTTCAACAGAGACTTGTAATCATAATTCAATATATCTGATAATTCAATCATTTGATCTTATCTTCTAATTCCATTGATAAACATTTTGAAACAGATACAATCATATAAAGTATTTAATCTAATATTTTGTTTACGTTGATCAAGTTATAATATATATACACATATACATATATAATCATCTTCGTTTAATGGTTCGTGAATCGTTGGAACTTGGTCGAGGTTGAATGAATGTATGAACATAGTTTAAAATTCTTGAAATTTAACTTAACAAATATTGCTTATCGTGTCGGAAACATATAAAGATTAAAGTTTAAATTTGGTTAGAAATTTCCGGGTTGTCACATCCTAGATCCCTACAACCAACGCTCTAATACCATCTGTAGCGACCCGACAAAATCGTCATTGACGGCGCCGCTAACTTAGGTCCCGTTACGTGGTCGTAGTCCCTATATGAGACTCGTTTGACCAAAATTATGTCGCGTTCTTTTGAAACGTATCATGCTTGCAAAGTTCAGTTTACCAAAAGGTTCGACAACAAGTTTAAGTTTACAAAAGTTACAAAGTGTAAATGAAATAACTTGCGACATAATATAAGTTGAAAATCACGGTTGCTATAAATAGCGTAAGTATATGCTTTAAGATTGAATCCAAAGGTGCTATCACTAGCGTATGCATGTATGCTTGACTCCAAGCAAGTAAATCAAAGTGTGCGGAAGCATGTATCAATTAGCCAATTATGAACCTGAGAAAACATGTAGAAAACTGTCAACGAAAAACGTTGGTGAGATCATAAATGTATTTGTAAAAGTATGTTTTTGAATCACAAGGTTTAGTATCAAGCGTATACATCCCTAAAGATGTGTTTGTATCAAAATGTATACATCTCAAAAGATGTTATTTGTAAACCATAAGATTTTGTATAAAGTGAATATCAAGCGTATACATCCCAAAAGATGTTGTCTGTATCACGAGCACCCAATTACCAAAACTTAACTGAATCTTACCTCTGCATAATAGTGTTAGAACCTACACTATACACCAAAAATATGTTTCATCCGTCAGACGAGGGTTCGTCAAACCCGTATGGCTACACAACATAAATTCTCGCTCACACCCTACAAGTGTAACTAATGGTAATTGAACATGAGGATTTTTGTTCTAACTCGTAGGTATCTTTGCTCTTGTATTCGTATTTGTTCAAAGTATAAAAGTATGAAAAGAATGTATACAAATGAAATGTATATAAGTATGTAATGTATATGTTTCTCAACCCACAATTTAAAAGTATAAAAGTATTTAAAAAGGTGGGACTATGATCTCACCTCGAGTGCACGAGTATAAAAGTACTTCACAAAGTAAACGTGTGCATGAAAGTTGCTTAGCCTTGACCTAAATAAGTAAGTTGTATCAATTAACCGGTTACGACACAAGGTCGGGTGAAATGTGTTCAATTAGTCCTATGGCTCGTTACGACTCGATTATATAGCATGTGAATCACGTTGTCAAGTTTCATGCAAGAATCAAGTATAAAATAAGATTAGAACGATTGCATAAGTGTTTTGTTAAGTTTGACTAAAAGTCAAACTTGGTCAAAGTCAATGAAAAAGTCAACGGGGTCGGGTCGGGTCCCGAACTATTTTCCTGAGCTTAGAAATCATATATGAGCATGTTGGCCAAGTTTCATGTTGATCGGGGGTGCGTAGCATACTTAGAATTAAGCGAAAATTGACATTTTTGGGCATTCTGCCTCAGATGCACCGCATCCAAGGCAGATGTGCCGCATCTGTGTCTGCATCAGCCATTCTGGGGCAGTTTATCACTTAGATGATTTCAACTTCAAACGATCATAACTTTTGACTCGTTAACATTCAAAACACGTATCTTATATCGTTGGAAAGGTACTTTAAAGAGGAATACAAATAAATACATTTCATCAATCAATTCCATCATTAAAAATAAAGGAAACCTCAATAAATGATCATTAAACGTTCAAAATCAACGTTTCAAGTTCATAAAACGCATTTCTTGACTCGGGAATCCAATTTACACATACGATACATCGTTTTGAAGGTAATGAAACATACAATACAATTAAATACTTACTAACAACATTAAAAAGCATTCAATGCATCAAAATCCCATTTTAAAGTTCATCAAACCCTAACCAAAATCATGAATTCAACAATTTTGTAAAGGAAGCTTTTCTATATCAACCTACACATCAATTTGAAGCTAATGATGCTAGTAACACTTTTAATACATGAACTTTAACATTTAACAACATTAACTCATCCAAAATCAAAGATTAAGCACACCCATTTCAAGTTCATGCTAGTTACTCCAAAAACAACAAATCGAGCAAACAAAACATATATTCATGTTAGACTTGAGTCACGGACACTAACTAACACCATTTCAAGTTTATAAAATGAATTTGAGAAATCTAGAGTTTTTAGAAACCTTACCCCAAGCTATGAAATTGGTACCAAATCGAAGAGGATGAAGAGAGGATTCCAAATATGTAATTTGTTTTGTTGTAAGCCTCCTAGATCGAATTTAGATGATGAATGATTGAATTGGGTGTTTGTGTGTTCTTGAGATGGAGAGAAAAAGAGATGAGGGAGATGATGAAAATGAATGAATGGTAGAAAGTGGGTTGACTAGTTGACCTAGTCAACTAGTTTTCCCACTTGGCAACTCCGGTCCCTCGAGTTTAAAAGTGGGTGCGAGATTTTATCGAACGAATATTTTAAAAACGCAAATTAACGAGCGATGTTATAATTAAATAACGGGAATATTAAGAACATTAGTTAACGAAAGATACAAATTTAGATAACGAAAGATATTATCTAAAAAAAAAGAGGGTGTTAAAAATAAATTAAACGGAAAAATGCGGGATGTTACATGTCACTTGTTGGATTACTGGTAAGTCACAATCCAAATATGAAATTGAATGAAAATGGTTATTCTGTGGTGAACGGATTCATATATCTGTGGATGTAAGTAACATAGTAAATAACTGTTGAATCAGATTCGAAGGATGTACATGGTAACTTATTAATGTGAAATCTAAATATTCCTCGGGTATTACCTACCCGTTAAAATATTTTCACCATTAACAGTTTGTACGAAAGAATTTTTAATTACAACCTTTATGATAACATATATACATATATATTTTCTTCAGATGTAATCATGGATTTAATGAGTCAATATGATATTAGACTCATTTGATTTACCGTTAGAACAAGAATATATAATCTCTAAAACATTAGAGATTACATAATCGCCATGAAGAATGAAGACAATTGATGTAGAACGGTACGTAGAACGATGATTATACTCGAGGTACAGAATGAGATGTTGAGGCATGGATTGTTGATGGTACTGGTGCTGTTATTGATGGTACTGTGGGTGCCGGTGATATTGCTGAAGCTGTTAAGTTTTGCACCATATTCTCCAAATTGATTACTCGAGCACGAAGTTCGTTAATTTCTTCTATTATTCCTGGATGATTGTCGGTCGGAATGAGCGGATGAATAAGGTTTAGAATTTTAGATAGAAGATAATCGTGACGAGCTATCCTGGAGATGAGACTAAAAATGGTGTTTCGAACTGGTTCGCCTGTAAGTGCTTCAGGTTCTTCGCCAAGATTGCAGGTTGGTGGGTGGAAAGGATCGCCTTCTTCTTGTCTCCATTGATTAAGTCGACTACGAACCCATCCCCATTTCATCTAAAATAAGTGATGGCTAAGTGGTTGATCCATTCCGGTTACGCTGCTTTCGAAGCTCGAGTGGGAATCTATATCGGAATAGCTGTCGGAATCCGAGGAACTTGAACTAGTTACGAGTTCCATCTTGTACGGTCGGATAGAGGATTTTCAATATGAAATGATTTTCGTATATCGGATGATATTCTAATTACATAGAATACCTATATATAGTATAGAAGATCCCGTAGATTACGGAGGAACTTTCGGAAGCTGTCAGGCAAAGTTTACAGTAACTGATACGCTAGGATATGAATTTATCTATACACTATCTATCAAATAAGTGCAGGAAGTTTTATCTAGACTTAGGAATGATAAGCAGGTAATTTCCGACAAGAAATGATAAGCAAAATTTTGACATGCAGCTAAAGTCGAAGTCCAGACTCACTTAATGCATCCTAACAACTATCAGTTAGATACACTAATGCAATACCTGATTTGCTAGGACCAACGCTCTGATACCAACTTTAACAACCCGTCCTAATTCACCTGGACAAAGTCATCAACATCTGGTCCTATTACGAGGTACTGACCTAAATATGCCATGAATGACTCCAAGTAATATCTTTAAAATGAGCAAATGCACAGCAGAAGACTTAATTCATACCTGAGAATAAACATGCTTAAAAGTGTCAACCAAAAGGTTGGTGAGTTCATAGGTTTATCATAACAATCATTTCAATATATTAATAGACCACAAGATTTCCGTTTATAAATATATGTACACTCGCAAGTGTATAAAAGTATTCTATAAGTTGTTGAGCGCTTCGGTAACTATACTTAACAATTAATGTGTCATATTCCCTTTATTATGAAATCTCCCTACACTGTACCAAGTGTAGTAAAAACGAAGTACTATGCAACCGTTTACGATACTAGAGCGACTAGCTTGGTTAGGGTGGTCAAACCCGATAGATCTGTCAATAGGATTCGTGCTTACATGTTCTTACAACATGTAAATATTAGTTACTAAGCTATTAGGGAAGATATGCAAAGTGGTACAACTCAACGTAGAATATATTTTAAGTACTTGTGTCTATGGCGTAAAACATAAAAGCAGCGCATGTATTCTCAGCCCAAAAATATATATTGCAAAAGCAATTAAAAATGGAGCAAATGAAACTCACAATACTGTATTTTGTAGTAATTATGCATATGACGGCACTGAACAAGTGCAGGGTTGGCCTTGGATTCACGAACCTATATCATTTATATATATTAAAACATATAATGAACATATAATGGAAATCAAACCAGTTTATATATATCATTTATATAATATTTTACTTATTTAAAATAGTGATATATATGTTATTTCAATTGTTATATATTTATATTTATGTTATATTAAAATAGTAAATTAACTATATTTATATTATATATATTTTAATAGTAATACCAACTTTAATAATAAATGATAAGTTTAGTAACAATACTAACTTTAAATATAAATGATAATTTTTTAATAAAAAAAATATTTTAAAAAAGATAATAATACTTTTAATAATAATGATAATTCATTTAATCATGACATAACCATATTTTTATTTTATCTTAATCACAATCATCTCCTAATCATATTAAATACTTGAATCAAAATTTTCATATCATTATAGTTATAATTGTATTCATATTTATATTCACCATGTTTTAAGTAATAAAATAATAATAATATTAATAATAATAATAATAATTATAAAAATAAGACTACCTTAAAAGATAAGCTTCCTAAAAGGAATTGACACGGACTGGGCTCGAACCCACGACCTCTCGTTTAACCATCTTTCTCCCAAACCACTAAACCACTTATAACTTTCTTGTTATAATTTGCTCGATTATTTATTTAACATGTAAAGGACCCGTTTCATCATCTAACCTCATCATCTATATTTATATCGTTATTTATATCATCGTAAACATCTTGAATGTTTTAACAGAAACATGAACGGGTCTTGGCCCAATATCGCACAGGTTTTTACGGCCCAAATTTTCCTAGTCCATGAAGACCACCTTAGGCCCAAACAGGAAAATGGGTTATCTCGGTTCAAAAGAAAAGAAAACCGAATCCTAGTTGCAATAATAGGAAGTCCATGGCCCAATAAATAAAAGTCTATTAACTTAAACTTTTTAGACGTCTACAATTATAAAATTTGGTTTATTTGCAAGTGGGATAGAAAAGAAAAATCTTCATCATTTAAAAGCATCACCGTTATCATCATCATCTTTTTATAACATCATTACCATTCGAAATAAAAAACAAAGAAAGAAATTGAAATAAGGTGGTGTGGGCTTCGGTTGGTAAAGGTGGTTTCTTGCGGTGGTAGGGTGGCAGTTACAGGCTGCAACAACAGCAGCTAGGTGGCGGTTTAAATGTGTTTCAATGGTGGTGGATCAATGATGGTTGTGGTGGTGATAAAGGCCGAAGAAGAAAAGGTGGTGATGATCGTAGCTATGGTGGAAATGATGGTGAGAGCTAGGTTGTTTGGGTTTCGATTATGGTGGTTGTGGTGTACCCAAATGTTGCAGCATCACCTAACGAACACTAACAGTAGCAGACAAGTCGTATCATGGATCGAGTACTTGTGAAACAACCCAACCCGTATTCCATACGATAAATTTTTTTTTTATAATAAAAGATACACATTTACTCGCCAATTAAATATGTAAACCATTCTACACGTTTCGTTAAATCATACAACAAGTTTAGTGTTTACAAAAGGCACAAAGGCCATTAATGAATGTGATACAAGTTTGACCAATACGAAAATGATAGTTTTAAACCAAACAACACATCGAGCATGGTTTGGGATTAAACTACCCAAAACGTAGGCCAACTTCCAAAAGCTTCACCATAACATCAACAAGGACACCTAGTGCCCAACAACCCCCTTGCCCTTGTGCACACCTGCATCTAAAAAGATAACAACGAGAGGGGTAAGCTAACGCTTAGTGAATGCAATAATTATACATGTTCATATATAACCTACTCATTTGCAAACACTTACACAACATCGCATACTAGCTAGCAATATGACAACCATGCAAAACTCGTTCATAAATTACAATCCACAACTTATAAGAAGCTAGCAACACGAATAGCATGTAGTTCAATATTAAATATGCTAATACCAATTTCACACAACCATGGTTAACCAATAGCAAAAAGGAATGGTACTCAAATTTCCCATCGGTGTTCATAACAACCGTTAGTGCACAACACATATATCATCAACCCTTGGACAACACATATCCGATCATAAGATCATTAGTGTACAACACATATATTACCACCCTTGGACAACACATATCCTATCATAAGATCATTAGTGTACAACACATATATCACCACTTGGACAACACATATCCATTTAATAAACCGTTAGCGTACAACACATATATTGCTAAATTAGACAACACATATCCGTTCATAAATCATTAGTGTACAACACATATATCACTAACTAGGACAACGCATATCCTTACGTACAAATAAGCACATCATATACATACAAGTATACTTATTCCACTCACCTTGACACAAGGATGATGATTATGCACTTCCGAACTTCAAAGCAATGTACCTAATACATTAAGTACACTTTCAATACACAAACTAGTGGAACTAGTCACATTACTTACACTTGAGCATTTAATGACCCAATTTGCATTAAATGACTCAACTACCACAAAACCGTCCATAATTGTCCAAGACTCAACTTTAATCACTAAAACTAGTGAATTAAAGTCTACCAACTTCAACTAACATGAACTTAGGGTAATTCATGTCCATTTCACCCAAACTAGGTCAACATTACCCATTTGACCCATTATAATGCCCACACTTACAAACTTAGTCAAACATGACCCATTTACAAATCCTTTCAACCTTTAATAAGTGTTTTAGTGACTAAGAACACCATTGACACTTAAAATTCTCATTTTGCAAGACCAAACCCTAGATTACATCTAATTAGGGTTTCCTTTCATCACATAACCCAAGTTCACCCATTTCAACCCCAAATGGGTCATACAAGTCTCTAGTAACCCAAAACCCTAGCCCTAAACCAATTAAAACCCAAAACATAAGGTTAAGACTTACCAAGACCACCAAAATGTAGCTAGAGACACAAGGAGCAACTTTACAACTCGGGTTCGGGCAAGATTCAACCTTCCTCTTCACTAAAACAAGCTTTCTCACTCTTAAAGTATCACTCTCTCTCTAACTTTGTTTTTATTTAATTGGAAATGAATTAAATGAGAAAGAGATAAGGTTAGATCAGCATTTACTCCCCCAAAATTGGCCCTATGTGAAAATACATCAATGCCCCCAAAAGATTCCATTTAAATTGGTTAAAAATGTAAAACAACGACATCTGTCGCGTTTCGCGACAACCTGTCGCATTACGCGACACCTAAAACGCGATAAAACCCACCTTAATGCGACAAGGTGTGCAGAACTGGGTTTTCAGAAGCTGTCGCGTCCCAGCCAGCTCTGTCGCGTTTCGCGACGAGCCAGAACGTGATGAGACATACCAAAACGTGATGATGAGCCTGTTCAACCATTTTCCGCATTTTCAAGAGTTAAACTATAAACAAACGACCATAGATGCAATATTAATCGTACACGAGGTTAAACACACACCTTAAGTCATAATCGAGGAAGAACGGGATGTTACAACTCTCCCCCACTTAAATCGGAGCGCGTCCTCGCGATCCAAGCCGCATGACAAGCCGGAAGATAAACCAAAACGAACTCTTCGGATTCCCACGTAAACTCAGAACCCTTTCGATGTCGCCATTGCACCTTAAAAGTCCTAACTTCTTTGTTCCGCAAAATTTTAACCTTCTCATCAAGGATTGCAATCGGCTCTTCGGCATATTCTAGCTTATTATTCAACGTAATCTCATCCAATGGCACCCAAGTCGAGTCATCCGCAAGACACTTACGAAGATGGGAAACATGAAATGTGTTATGAATTCTCGCAAGTTCTTCGGGTAACTCTAGTCGATAAGCAACCTCACCAACATGCGCCAAAACCTTGAAAGGACCAATAAACCGAGGAGCTAACTTTCCTCGTTTCCGAAACCGGATAACACCCTTCCATAGAGAAACCTTAAGCATCACCATGTCGCATTCTTGAAACTCAATCGTTCTCCTACCTTTATCGGCATAAGACTTTTGTCGATCTTGCACCGCTTTAAGTCGAGCCCGAATCATCTCAATTTTACTATTCTTCTCCAAAACCAAATCGGAACTCCCGATCTCTCGTTGACCCACTTCTCCCCAACAAATGGGAGTTCGACACCTACGCCCATAGAGCATCTCATAAGGTGGCATTCCAATACTAGTGTGGTAACTATTATTGTACGAGAATTCCACCAATGGTAAGTGCTCATCCCAACTACCACCAAAATCAATAATACACGCCCTTAACATATCCTCCAACGTTTGGTTCGTACGCTCAGTTTGACCGTCTGTTTGAGAATGATATGCCGTGCTCATTTTCAATTGAGTACCCATATCTTCATGAAACTTGTTCCAAAATGGAGACGTGAAACGAGTATCTCGATCCGAAACAATAGATATAGGAACCCCATGCCTCGATATCACCTCCTTGATAAACAACTTGGATAAAGTCTCCGATGATATCGTTTCCCAAATGGGAAGAAACAAGGCACTCTTCGTCAATCTATCAACTATCACCCAAATCGTATCATATTGGGTCCTCGCCGTCTTTGGTAACTTGGTAATGAAGTCCATGGTAATGTGCTCCCATTTCCATTTCGGGACTTCCAATGGTTGTAACTTACCGTACGGCTTTTGGTGTTTGGCTTTAACTTGTAAGCACGTGACACATTGTTCAACATATTTAACCACATCACGTTTCATACCGGGCCACCAATAATCTTTTCTCAAATCATAGTACATCTTTGTTGCACCCGGATGAATGGAATACTTTGACTTATGTGCTTCGTCAAGTAGCACTTGTCGGTTACCACCCATCTTAGGTACCCACACTCTTCCTTGAAACGATAATAAACCACGCGAGCCCATAGTAATGGACTCCATTTGTCCCACAATCCGCTCTTCATGCTTGTTGTGAACATACGCTTCTATTTGAATCTTACCAAGCTTTACCAGGAAATCGTTAGTAATAATCATGCGTAACGATCCTACTCGTATCGCCGGTTGTTGACTCTTTCGACTCAACGCATCCGCGACCACGTTCGCCTTTCCCGAATGGTAAAGTATCTCACAATCATAATCCTTTACCACATCCATCCACCTACGTTGACGATAATTCAAATCTCGTTGAGTAAAGAGATGTTTCAAACTCTTATGGTCCGAATAAATCGTACACTTGACACCATACAAGTAGTGGCGCCAAATTTTCAAATATATATATATATATATATATATATATATATATATATATATATATATATATATATATATATATATATATATATATAGCATGAACCACCGCCGCCAATTCAAGATCGTGAGTCGGGTATCTCTTTTTGTGTTCCTTTAATTGTCGAGAGGCATAAGCGATGACCTTACCTCTTTGCATCAAAACACACCCGAGCCCATTTAAAGAAGCATCACAATAAACCATCATGTCTTCTACCCCTTCCGGCAACACTAACACTGGGGCTTGACACAATTTCTCTTTTAACAATTGAAAAGCGATTTCTTGCTCGTTCTCACAATTGAATCTTACGTTCTTCCTCGTCAATTTAGTCAAAGGAGAAGCAATCTTGGAAAAGTCTTGGATGAACCGACGATAATAACCGGCCAATCCGAGAAAGCTTCGGATTTCTGTAGGCGTAGTCGGTTGTCCCCAACTCTTCACTGTTTCTATCTTCCCCGGGTCTACTTGAATTCCTTCTTGATTCACAATATGGCCAAGGAATTGAACTTCCCTTAGCCAAAATTCACATTTGGAGAATTTTGCATACAACTTCTCCTTCCGCAATGTCTTCAACACTTCACGCAAATGGTGCTCATGTTCCTTCATACTCTTAGAATAAACGAGTATGTCGTCGATGAACACAATTACCGACTTGTCCAACATAGGTTGGCACACCCGGTTCATTAGATCCATGAATGCTGCCGGTGCATTCGTAAGGCCAAAAGGCATAACTACAAAATCAAAATGCCCATAACGCGTTCGAAAAGCCATTTTCTCTATGTCTTCCTCACGGACCCGCACTTGATGATAACCGGACCGTAGGTCAATCTTAGAAAAATACGTTGCACCTTGGAGTTGGACAAACAAATCGTCAATCCGAGGCAATGGATAACGATTCTTGATCGTCACTTTGTTCAACTCCCGATAATCAATGCACATCCGCATACTACCATCTTTCTTTTTCACAAACAAAACCGGAGCACCCCATGGTGAGGAACTCGGTCGAATAAAACCCTTCTCAAGTAACTCTTGGGTTTGATTTAACAACTCTTGCATTTCCGTCGGCGCTAAACGATAAGAAGTTTTAGCAATGGGAGTAGCTCCCGGAACCAACTCAATGCGAAATTCAACTTGTCTTTCCGCCGGAACACCCGGTAACTCGTCCGGAAAAACGTCTTCGAATTCACTAACCACCGAAATTTCACGAATAGGTGGTGACTCATCACGAGTATCAATCACATGAGCAAGATAACATATACCACCACTCTTGAGAAAACGTCGCGCCCGTGCATAAGTGCATAATGGTACGAGTCTTCTTCGTTTGTCGCCATGAATAATCAACTCTCCCCCACTTGGGGTCTTGACACGGATGAACTTATCATGGCATGCAATATCGGCTCTATAACGATCGAGCCAATCCATACCAACAACAATATCAAACTCACCCAAAGTCATCGGGATGAGATCGATTTTAAACGTTTCGGTACCAAACACAACATTACAATTTTCACACACATCAACCACTAGCGCCGTCTTGCCATTCGCTATTTCAACTTCTATCGGACGACTCAACTTAACTAACGGTTTATTTAACTTAGGCACAAATCGAGGCGACACAAAAGACAAGTTAGCACCGCTATCAAATAATATCTTTGCCGGATTAGAATTAACCATGAAAGTACCTGAGACAACTTCGTTAGAATTGTTTGGCTTCATCATTGGTCATCAAATAATTTTGACCCCTAGCCGTACCCGCCGCCTTTTCTAACCGCTTAACTTTATCATTACGCAACTCGGGACACTCGGGCCTCTTGTGCCCTTCTTTACCACAATTGAAACAAGTAAATTTGGGTGTGGAAGGTGAGTTGGGGCAATCACGAGAGATGTGACCCTTTTGCCCACAAGTATAGCACGTGGGTACATGACCACCGGAGCCACCCTTCTTCCCACTATTAACACCGTCGGAACCCTTCTTGTTCTTTTTGTTGAAAAAGCTCGATTGACTCGAATTCTCGAACTTCCTCTTACCAAAAGTAAAACTACTCTTTCTCAACACAAGCGCTTCAAAACCCTTCGCCATATTGAACAATTCATCAAAGCTCTTCACCACATTCACACTAATTTTCTCTTGATAATTATCATTCAAGATCCTATAAAAATCTTCCTTCAACATCTTATCGTTCCCGACATACTCCGGGCAAAATTGGGTCTTGGACAAAAACACGGATTTGAGAGTGTTCAAATCCATCGACCCTTGCTTCAAGGAACGTAGTTCATCCTTAAGCCTTGTAAGATCGGCCGAAGTTCGGTATTCATCGAAAAACTCCGCTTTGAATTCATCCCATGTGAACTCCATGCATTGTTCTTCACCATAAAGTCGGATCTTCGCGTCCCACCACAATTTACCATCACCCCTCAACATACTACACCCGTACCTTGTCTTCTTATCAAGAGGACATTCACAAGTACGGAAAGCCCCCTCCATATCGGAGATCCATCGGGCACTCTTAAGTGGGTCCCGTTCACCATCGAAGGTGGGAGGTTGAGAGTCCTTGAAATTCTTATAGAAGAAGTCCCGTTTCCCCACATTATCCTTTTGATGTACGGCCTTCACTTGCTCCTTGACTACATTAACTAATTGCTCGTCAATCGTGTCTAGAAACATTTTCTTAACATCCTCGAGGAACTCCGCCTTTTGACGTTTAAAGATGGCCTCTACTTTGGCCGTGAACTCAATGTCCTCACTAGTGTCCCCGTTACCATTATCGGGTCCATTTCTCGTCTTCATTCTATAAAACGAAATGGATTAGACGGTGATACAAAAGGACATAACACAAGCGTATATACATATACACCACACTACTCCACCTTGCTCAACAATCGTCGTACATTACTTGTTTGACACGATTTGCACCCGTAACAATGGTAGCTAATCATTGTTACGCGAACACGTAGCATTAACTTGCTAGTACAACGTCCATCTCGCTTGATGATTGCTAAACACGACACAAATCAATTAGCACGAGGTTAGTTCACATAACCTAAGCACTAACAATTTCTGATTAGACCCAAAGTCCTACAAGTCCCGCATAAAAGCGCAAGCACAATAAAGTCTAAGTCTAGGCACCTATCTCATGTCGCCTAAATCCCTTAGACCATGCTCTGATACCACTTGAAACAACCCAACCCGTATTCCATACGATAAATTTTTTTTTATAATAAAAGATACACATTTACGCGCCAATTAAATATGTAAACCATTCTACACGTTTCGTTAAAACATACAACAAGTTTAGTGTTTACAAAAGGCACAAAGGCCATTAACGAATGTGATACAAGTTTAACCAATACGAAAATGATAGTTTTAAACCAAACAACACACCGAGCATGGTTTGGGACTAAACTACCCAAAACGTAGGCCAACTTCCAAAAGCTTCACCATAACATCAACAAGGACACCTAGTGCCCAACAACCCCCTTGCCCTTGTCCACACCTGCATCTAAAAAGATAACAACGAGAGGGGTAAGCTAACGCTTAGTGAATGCAATAATTATACATGTTCATATATAACCTACTCATTTGCAAACACTTACACAACACCGCATACTAGCTAGCAATACGACAACCATGCAAAACTCGTGCATAAATTACAATCCACAACTTATAAGAAGCTAGCAACACGAATAGCATGTAGTTCAATATTAAATATGCTAATACCAATTTCACACAACCATGGTTAACCAATAGCAAAAAGGAATGGTACTCAAATTTCCCATCGGTGTTCATAATAACCGTTAGTGCACAACACATATATCACCAACCCTTGAACAACACATATCCGATCATAAGATCATTAGTGTACAACACATATATTACCACACTTAGATAACACATATCCGATCATAAGATCATTAGTGTACAACACATATATCACCACTTGGACAACACATATCCATTTAATAAACCGTTAGCGTACAACACATATATTGCTAAATTAGACAACACATATCCGTTCATAAATCATTAGTGTACAACACATATATCACTAACTAGGACAACGCATATCCTTACGTACAAATAAGCACATCATATACATACAAGTATACTTATTCCACTCACCTTGACACAAGGATGATGATTATGCACTTCCGAACTTCAAAGCAATGTACCTAATACATTAAGTACACTTTCAATACACAAACTAGTGGAACTAGTCACATTACTTACACTTGAGCATTTAATGACCCAATTTGCATTAAATGACTCAACTACCACAAAACCGTCCATAATTGGCCAAGACTCAACTTTAATCACTAAAACTAGTGAATTAAAGTCTACCAACTTCAACTAACATGAACTTAGGGTAATTCATGTCCATTTCACCCAAACTAGGTCAACATTACCCATTTGACCCATTATAACGCCCACACTTACAAACTTAGTCAAACATGACCCATTTACAAATCTTTTCAACCTTTAATAAGTGTTTTAGTGACTAAGAACACCATTGACACTTAAAATTCTCATTTTGCAAGACCAAACCCTAGATTACATCTAATTAGGGTTTCCTTTCATCACATAACCCAAGTTCACCCATTTCAACCCCAAATGGGTCATACAAGTCTCCAGTAACCCAAAACCCTAGCCCTAAACCAATTAAAACCCAAAACATAAGGTTAAGACTTACCAAGACCACCAAAATGTAGCTAGAGACACAAGGAGCAACTTTACAACTCGGGTTCGGGCAAGATTCAACCTTCCTCTTCACTAAAACAAGCTTTCTCACTCTTAAAGTATCACTCTCTCTAACTTTGTTTTTATTTAATTGGAAATGAATTAAATGAGAAAGAGATAAGGTTAGATCAGCATTTACTCCCCCAAAACTGGCCCTATGTGAAAAGACATCAATGCCCCCAAAAGATTCCATTTAAATTGGTCAAAAATGTAAAACAACGACATCTGTCGCGTTTCGCGACAACCTGTCGCGTTATGCGACACCTAAAATGCGACAAAACCCACCTTAACGCGACAAGGTGTACATAACTGGGTTTTCAGAAGCTGTCGCGTCCCAGCCAGCTCTGTCGCGTTTCGCGACGAGCCAGGACGCGATGAGACATACCAAAACGCGATGATGAGCCTGCTCAACCATTTTTCCGCATTTTCAAGAGTTAAACTATAAAAAAACGACCATAGATGCAATATTAATCGTACACGAGGTTAAATACACACCTTAAGTCATAATCGAGGAAGAACGGGATGTTACAACTTGTGTGAAGGTTGGGTTCACCCAAAACTATAACATGCAACCAGATGGTAGTTTTTGGGGTGGTGATCGGAGAAGCAGAAAACAGAAGTAGGTGGTATGGTTTAGGATATAAAGCAATAAGAGTGGTGATATCATTAAGTAACATAAATAATATGGGTGATGGTTTCCTAACAAAAGAAGGTTACCAAAATTGGATTTAATGAAGAGGATGGTTTTTGTTAGGTTTTGATAAAAGAGAACAAGAGATAATAGTTTGTGTGTGGTGAGTTTGGCTTGAATGAAAAATTAGGAATATATAAAGAATAAAATTTCAACATGCATGATAATTCATGTTTGATCGAGACAATTAACTTTAAAATTGATAATTGCAACTTGTGAAGAAAAGGAATAATCTAAATAATTTAATAGTCGTTACCCTTTATTGCTTGAATTATATCTTGTGCATAAATTTCGTGTCAAATCAAAAAAAAAGTTAAAGTTGTTCCAGCCTTTTCCCCAAAATATTTCCATGGACAAGATCTTTAATTTGATCTTACTAATATAATACAACTAAAGTATATATTGTATTATTGGTTGGTTGTTGAGATGAGCATATGATGTACAGAGGCTTTTTTTTTTAATCCCATTATTGAGTGTTATTATTTTTATTTTATTTTAACTTATTTATTTATTTATTTATTATTATTTTTTTAAGTTTGATAAGTTAATTCATCTATTAATAATTAATAATGATTTTTCTCCACCAAAAGATTCCTCACCACAAATATTGTTATGCGTACACTTAGTACTCAGGAACAAGAAGAGTAATATAATATACATGTGTAAAAGTCAAGATATGTGGGCTCTAATAACAAAACAAATCCCAAAATTTTATATTAAATATAATTATTTATTCTGATCATTAATGTATAAAACTGGTCATTAATTGTTTAAAGTTATTAAATAAAAATTAACTCATTTATTAGCACCCAATCTCAGGTAAAATATAGGAAGTGTTAAAATTTAACAAATAGATCTTATAATTGACATAGTTTATTTATGGACTAACGTTTATTTTTAAAATCATATATATTCGTATTTAGACTTGTCTAATATCAATCGCAACATCAAACGAGTATTACAATCATTTAATATTTATTTCTAATATAGTTTATATATATTTATATTTATATAGATTCGTTTTAAATAACAACTTTATTATTTTGTTTATTACTTTAAAATTTAGTTTTTACAATTAAATCATATAATATTTTAATATATTTTTAAATTATTATATCTATATATAATTTTAAATATATACATATCTATCTACAAGTAATCGTTCGTGAATCGTCGGAACTAGTCAAAGTTAAATGAATGTATGTAAACATTTCAAAAATTTTGAGACTCAACATTACAGACTTTGCTTATCGTGTCAGAATTATGAAATCGCATCGTGAGTTTGGTTCAAAATTAGTCGAAATTTTTCGGGTCGTCACAGTACCTACCCGTTAAAGAAATTTCGTCCTGAAATTTGATCGAGGTCGTCATGGCTAACAATAAAAATGTTTTCATGACGAATATGAGTTGATAAATAGAGTTTTATCATCATTGAGTAATATGGATAAAACAATTCGATTACGCGAAGAGTATAAGTGAAGCTATCGTAAAAGAGTGAAATAAAGTTTTAACTTTTGACGTAGTCACGATTGATTTTCGGAATTCAAGAAATTTAAAGATAATGTTCTATGCATATTGGAAATGTAATAGCACGATCCGATTTGTTAAATTACCAGAAATCACAGAAAAGATAGAAATATCAAGGAAATGTTTTCTTGATATGTTTAGAGGTTAAGTAGAATAAAAGAGTTATGTAACATGGCACATGATAACGGTATAGTCTGTGAATCATCATGTTTCATTAGAACTTCCAGCATGACTTACTGTAATATAATCACGTTGGCCAAGTGTCATTATATTATACTAACTCATGCACAAATTCTTAACACTTCTCCAAAATTCATTCGTAATTATACTTAGATTTTACAGAAGTTTCCAATGAAATACAGAAAGCACGAAGAGGTATATAATTTCGGACAAGAATACTTATGAAAATATCCTCAGAAATATCGAGGATATTTATGATGATATTTTGGAATTTCTAAGTTCGAAAGTTGATGAAGAAAAATTTTCTGCAAGATTTTAACATGACATCGGAGTAAGATATTCTCTAAAGATTTCATCGGATCCCGAATTACCTGGATTCTTTGAATATAGAGTTTGGTCCTTGTATTTGTCCTTAGTCTCCTTCATGGTTTGCTCAATCCGTTTTTCAGTACCAATTTTTCTATCCAGCGTTCCATTCTTTATCATCAACTTTTGGCCATTAAGACCATCTACAACATGCTGTTTCGTCAGCATTTTCAAAGTTAACGGATCTGGATCATCGGTTATCAAACTGAGGGTTTTCAAGAATATTGAAGGTTTTTAGATGATTAAACGCTGATTGTGATCGTCAAGATACAAAGAATGTTTAAGATGAAATCAAGTGACAAACTTGAAGAAATGTTTAGTTTCATATGTTATATTTAATATTTTAATTCATTTTTAATTGTCCAATCTTGATAGTCCACAGTCGATAGTCCACAGTAATAGTCCAATAATTCATATATAGTTTAATATATAATATTCGAATTACTTAATACGTATCGTGACCCGTGTACATGTCTCAGACTCGATCACAACTCAAACTATATATATTATTGTAGAATCAACCTCAACCCTGTATAGCAAACTCGATCATTACAGCATATAGAGTGTCTATGGTTATTCCAAATAATATATATAGATGCGTCGATATGATATGTCAAAACCTTGTATACGTGTCCCGATATTTAAAGTGCGTAAAAATAAATAACAAAAATTAAATGACGATAAATAAAATTGCGAGAATGTAAATTGCGATAATTAAATTGCAATAAATAAAATGTAATCAGTTAGCTAAACAATTAGCTAGGAACAGTTAGCGTGGATTCTTAAAAAAATTTCTCATAGTTAATTTGTTTGTTTCTAACAAATTTTATTTTGTTCAATGTTTTCTTCATTATGCCACTTATTGGATTCTGATAGGTCAAAATCCAAATATGAATTTGAACGAAAATGGTTATTCTGTGGTGAACGGATTCGTATATCTGTGGATGGAAGTAAGATAGTAAATGACTGTTGAATTAGATTCGAAGCACGTACAGTGTAATTTATTAATGTGAAATCTAAATATTCCTCGGGTATTACCTACCCGTTAAAATATTTTCACCATTAACAGTTTGTACACAAGAATTTTTAATTACAATCTTTATGAAAATATACTTACATATATATTTTCTTCAGATTTAATCATGGATTTAGTGAGTTAATATGATATTAAACTCATCTGGTTTACGGTTAGAACTAAAGTATATAATCTCTAAAACATTGGAGATTACATAATCGCCATGTCGAACGAAGATAGATGAGGTAGAAAGTCATGTAGAACGAAGATAACCGATGTAGAACAAGATGTAAAACGAAGATTATGATCGAGGTATAGATTGCAATGTTGAGGCGTGTGTTGTTGCTGAAGCTAGTAAGTTTTGCACCATATTTTTCAAATTGATTACTCGAGCGCGAAGTTCCTTGACTTCTTTTATTATTCCGGGATGATTGTTGGTCGGAACGAGCGGATGAATAAGGTTAGAATTGTGGATAGAATATAATCATGACGAGATACTCTGGAAATGAGCGAGAAAATGGTATTACGGACAGGTTCGCCGGTAAGTGCTTTAGGTTCATCGTCAAGAGGTAAATTCGGTTGGAGAAAAGGATCGCCTTCTTCGCGTCTTCATGGATTAAGTCCACTACGAACCCATCAGATGAGTTGGGGATGGCTGATTGGTTGCTCCATTCTGGTTACACTATTTTCGGAGTTCGAGTGGAAATCCATATCGGAATAGCTGTTGGAATAACTATCGGAATAGCTATCGGAATCTAAGGGACTCGAACTGGTTGAGGGATTCATCTCGTACAATCAGATGAAGGATTTTCGATAAGAATTAGATTATAGGATGTAGATTAGTACCATGTAATACATAATTTACATATGCATATATAATACTAAAATCTCATAAGTTACGGAGGAATCTACGGAAGCTGTCAGGTAAAGGTAACAATAACAGATACGCTAAGATATGAATTTATTTATACACTGTCTATACAATAGAGGCAGTAAGACGTGTCTAGACTTTAAGGATGATAAGCAAATAATTTTCAACACTAATTGATAAGCAAAACTTTTGACATGCAGACTGATATTGCTCAATTAATGCATATTCTTAGTCGCAATATCAGTCCCAAATGTTATGATTTTATGTGTATTCGAGTAGTTTTCAGGTTTGTAATTGGTTAAAATGTCCAAAGCGTTGAATGAAATGCTATTATGGATTTTCAATGATATAAAGATCAAAATGAAGATTTCTAATGAGTAACAAAAGACTACAACATCGTGCCCCAAGACTACAAGTTAAAACTATCGAAATCACAAAATATGCGCGCCTGCACGAAAAAAATCATAACTAAATCATACTGACTTGAAAAAAGGCGAATCAGGTGTCCAGACATCCGTAACTCAAAAATCTACAACTTTCATGAAGATACCTTACACGAAACGCGTACCTATCTACGTGAAACGCGTAATGTTTCGACCAGATGTAGATAAAAAGCAAATGGACGGTGACTTTATGATAAATAATCCTACTTTTTAGACTTTACAGCAAAAGGAATCAGAATACAGATCAAGATGGAATAAACTACTACTTCTATTACTATATTATATGGAGGAAGAAAAACATAAGAAAAATATACATACTCCATAGAATGTAGTAGTAGGATGTAGAGAGTTTTTAGAATAGTCTGTTACTGTCCAATTCATATTCCAAAAATACTCCGTATTATTTATTTTCAGTTTATATTCCGTACTCAATATTATTTTCCAAGTTCAATTAGGATAGTTTCAATATTGTAAGGGTGGTATTGTTCATGTGTACGGGTATTATTGTTCGTGTGCACGGGTGCTGTTATTTTCCATTTCCACCGTTTGCAGTTAATAAATCGAAGCATTGTTTGTAAGTTGTTCTATTTAATTTTTCATTATCGCTATTATCATTATTATTATTATTGTTACTATTATTAGTTGTAGTATTTTTCTTACTATCATTTTATTAGAATTATTATTATTGTTATTATTGCCATGTTTACTATATTATGTTTGTATTTTTATTCCCATACCATTATTATGATTAGTTAGTTTACTCCCGTGTTTGCTTAGATGTAGAACCCCTCGATTATGGATTGTTATCATTTAGAATATTAAAATGTAACCTTGAGTATTTTTAACATTGTGCCTAGCTAAAAGAACCATTGTTATACAATTAGATATTTAATCCTTATCACTTAATTTGTTAGATATAAATAGCGAAGGTTATTTCTATTAATATAGATTAAGCTTTAACACTAAAAGTGATTTAGACGAACTTATGGATAAATTATTAACACCAATTTAGAAATAAGATTCGGTGGTTTGGGTAATATTATAGTTCATATAATCGTGAAATTGTAAAAAGGGAAACCGTTATGATTTAAGTTTTGGCGAAAGTCAAAACTAGGCTAGGTCTCAATTTAAATAATTGGGGTATAGTTAACTATCTAAAATAAGATCCAATGAAAATTAGATTGAATTTTAATTAGTTAAGATTTTATATAAATTCGAAAGAAAAATATATAAAGTAAACATTTTAGAATAATTACAATTGTTATTTAGATCAATTTTAGATATTGTGTTCAATCAAAAGATCCATTATTATGTAAATTTAATACTTAATCTCCGTCACATAGTTTATTGAATCGTTTAGCGAAAGTTAAATTGGTGATATATAAAATATGCTTCAACACTATTTGTGATCTAGACAAAATGTAGGATTATATTCCTGACAAAAATATAAGAATACGGATTTGGTGATTTGGTGGTATTAAGATTTATATAGTCATGAAACTGTAAGAAGGGAAACCATTTTAGTTTAAGTTTTAATGAAAGTTAAAACTAGGTTGAATCACAATTCGAATGATCGGGTATAGTTTGCTTTGTTAAGTCGAGATTAGCGAAAGTTAAGTTGAATCTTAGTAAATCAAGACTTTATGAAATCGAGAGGTTATCACGAAGTTATATACTATATAATATTGTAATCGGACTTAACAACAATCCATAGTATATTGATTATGAATTGTCTATGATTCATATCAACGAGGGGGACGAAATCTAAGTAAATACGCTTTCTTGTATTTTTATTTATTGTAATTTTTATTATTATTTTAGTTAAATATTTCCAAAATCAAAAACCAATTAAAACCCATTTTCTAGTATAATTAATTATCGTTAAATTCTTGAATACGCTTCTCCCTGTGGAACGAACTTGACTTGCCAGTATCTATTGCTGCAAGATCAGGACCAGTTACCCGTAGTGTGATAATATTTATTAGTTAGTTTAGTTGTAAAATTTAAAGGTTGATTTTATCACATCACAGACACGGTCGAAGTCCAGACTCACTAATGCATCTAAGCAACTATCAGTTAGACACACTAATGCAAGACCTGGTTCGCTAAGACCACCGCTCTGATACCAACTGAAGTGACCCGTCCTAATCCATCTGGACGAAGTCCATATCGATTACAAACGAATCACAATAGTTGATTACATCGCGAGGTACTTGACCTCTATATGATACATTTTACAAACATTGCATTCGTTTTTAAAAGACAAACTTTCATTACATGGACAGTTGACGGCATTCATATCATTTCATAATAAATCCCACTATAACTGACTTAATAATAATAATCTTGATGAACTCAAAGACTCGAATGCAACGTTCTTCGAAATATGCCATGAATAACTTCAAGTAATATCTTTAAAATGAACAAATGCACAGCGGAAGATTTCTTTAACACCTGAGAATAGACATGCTTTAAAGTGTCAACCAAAAGGTTGGTGAGTTCATTAGTTTAACATAAATAATCATTTCCATCATTTTAATAGACCACAAGATTTCATATTTCCAGTTCTCATAAATATACGTCCCATGCATAGAGACAAAAATAATCATTCATATGGATTGAACACCTGGTAACCGACATTAACAAGATGCATATAAGAATATCCCCTATCATTCTGGGAAATCCTTCGGACATGATAAAACAACATCGAAGAACTAAAGCATTCGGTACTTTGGATAAGGTTCGTTAGGCCCAATAGATCTATATTTAGGATTCACGTCAATTAGTAGATCGGTTTACTAATTCTTAGGTTACCAAGTAAAAGGGGCATATTCGGCTTCGATCATTCAACCACATAATGTAGTTTCGATTACTTGTGTCTATTTCGTAAAACATTTATAAAAATTGCGTATGTATTCTCAGCCCAAAAATATAAAGGGTAAAAAGGCAAATGAAACTCACCATACTGTATTTTGTAGTAAAAATACATATTACGACATTAAACAATGCAGGGTTGGCCTCGGATTCACGAACCTATATCATTTGTATATAAATTAAAATGTGTAATCGTAATCGAACAAATTTATATATTATTTCTTAAATTATATATTGTACTTATTTAGTTTGTGTATATATTTAAAATGTTTAATATCTATCTACTTAATTATATTAATATATATATATATATATATATATATATATATATATATATATATATATATATATATATATATATATATGGTTAGTATTATATAAAAAAATATCATTAGTTTGTTATATATAAGTATTTATATAACTAATATTAATATGTTTGATTTATGATATATAAACTATTATTATAATTATAATATATGTATTAAGTATATTTTAAGTACAAATTATTTATTTGTAGCAAAAGTGATAGTTTTCGATAATAATGACTTACTAATAATGATAATCTCCTTTGATATTGAAAATACTGATTATAATGACTATATTGTTAGAAGTGATACTTTTGTTAATAATAATAATAGTAATACTACTAATTGCAAAAATGATATTAATACTAATATTAGCGAAAATAATAATAACTTGTATTATTTTTATAGTAACAACAATAATAACCCTAATCACAATTATAATAATATTAGTAGTCCTAAAATGATAATTCAATAATAAGAATAACATTATTACTACTTGTAGCGATAATAATAATAATTGTTATATCACTTATTATGATACTAATAGTAATTATTATAATACTTCTAATAATAATAATAATAATAATAATAATAATAATAATAATAATAATAATAATAATAATAATAATAACACAACAATAACATTAATCATAGTAATAACACTAATAACAATAATAATAATAATAATAATAATAATAATAATAATAATAATAATAATAATAATAATTATTATTATTATTAATAATAATAATAATAAAGGAAATGATAATAATAATAAAAAAAATGAACTACCTTAAATGAAAAGGCTGTAAAAAAAAAGTGCTCCATTAGGGACTCGAACCCCCGACCTCTCGAATATACCAAACACCCCATAACCACTCGACTGCTGTTACATTTCTGTTTGAATTCATAACTGCTTTTTATTTAATCTATCTATTCTAGCTGTCCTTTCTTCTTCTTCCTGAACTAATCGAGCAGAATTCATACTCCTCCAATTCGTTGATTCAACTTAATTAGATTATAAGATTATAATTAATCATTGATACTAAATTCTATTTATGTAAAACAAAAAGAAAAAAAATAAAAATAAATAAAGAACAGGCCTGCTGTTCGAAGAAAAAGAAAAACATAAAACCCAATTCGTGATTTTAAGATTAAAGACGTTTTAAAAGAAGTTTACAACATGAAAAAGATTGTAAATCACTCATAGAAACTTTATGGATCGTTAATTTCAACACAAACAACCTATAAATCATCAATTTGATCTTTGAACAAAGTTTGACTGTTTGTTTCAAAAACTTTGACTCGAAAATTGGAATTCGTTAGGAACAGTTAAAGGAGACATGAAGATGGTGATGGGGGTTTACTATCGGGATTAGAAGAGAGAGAGGAGAGACGTTAGAGAGAGAAAGAGTGGTTCTACGGTGCAGGAGGTATCGGTTTGGTTATGGCGATGTGGTGGTTGCAGGTGGTGACCGGAGGGTGGAGGAAGGTGGTGATATGGGTTTGGGTTTGTGTTTCAGCGACTAAAAGCATAAAAAATTACTATGATGAAGGTGGTTGATTGTTTTAGTGTTATGTGTCGATGGTGATGGTAGATTGGCGGTTATGATGATGGATTGATGGTTGAACACAAAAATGTATAGCAACGATAATGGAACTGTAATAGTAAATAAGGTGGTGAAGTATCGCTATAATCAAGTACCTCAGTGTTAGCATTGGAAACTTGGGTTTCATCGTCATGGACCGGTGCCGGTTTGGAATGAAGGTTTTAATGGATTTGCTCGACTTAAAAGAAATAAACCAAGTGGTGTTCTGTTTAATATGATGAAGTTGGTGGTTGTTATGGTATCATTATGATGATGGTGGTGCGAATGTGATTGTCTCGATTTGATTCTTTATTCGATAGAAAAGAAAACAAGCAATAGTTAGCTCGATGGTGATGATGATTAAATGGTTTATGGTAGTAGAGGGAGATTGAGGGTGAAGGTAGTTCATAGGGTGGTTGAATCGAATCAAGATGAAAGAAACAATAACAAAAATAGTAAGTGGGTCTGAGTGGCAACGGGTTTTGTTTTCATTGAAGCATATGCAATTGTATATATATAATACATACATATACATATATAATTTATAACTAGTGAAATGACCCGTGGAACCACGAGTTTGTTTAAAAGAAACAGTTTAATGATATGTTTAAGGTATTAAGTGAACGTAAATGCTAAAGTCATTTGGTTTAATGACCCGTGAGATCACAGAGTCCGAATAAAAAACTCGTAAGCTGAAATCACCTGTCTTTGATGAACCGCTATTGAATGTTGCAATGTACTTTGAACGATACTCCTTTAGTTCAGGTATATCCTCATCAATCCACATCTTTGTTCCATAGCGAGCATTTTGAAAACTTGTAATGTCTGGCATCATAGTATTAAAAAATTGTAATAATATTTAATAAACAATTACTGTTACTATTCATGTGTATAAAAGTTTGTCTCACCTTTTTCTTTCCAATATCTTATTCAACCAAATTGTAGTATTATAAAAATATTAATTCCACTTCTTGGAGTGTTAAGATAATCATGGATACGCTGAGCATAATTATCCCATAGAGTACATCGCACCCTCATACCACTACAATTTTAAAAAGAACAATAAATTAGAAACAAAATTGATAAGATTATATATATGTGTAGATATAATTGATAGGAAATTTAGAGACCATACTCTAGATTTTGCAATTCTAAGTTCATGCGCTCTTTTTGTAGGTGTCTAGGCCACCACAATCCACAATATTTCTAAAATTGAAAGTGATATGTATTTATTTGTCTTGTATAAATATTAAACTATATAAGTAGTATATTTTATAAAAAACAATAAAAGTTTAAATACTATATATCCTTACCAACTGGTAAATTCTCATCGTTTTTATGGGCTTCAATTTCAATCCATGAGAACCAATTGAATCCATTTTCAGATCTAGCAAATCCCTCAACAGGATGCACAATCGTACTCCGCAACAAAGTAATTTTATACTTATGTTAGATTGCGGGATACTTGACATTGTTGTCGACTACATTGAACTTGCTTAAAAGAACAATGTGATTTTCTTCAAGTTTGTTCTCGAAAGGTTTTATGAGTTCATGTCTAATTGTTGCATGTATTTTCCCATCCTATAGTTTTAAAAAAAGCAAGTTAATACGTGGTTTACATCATAAAAAGCAATTTAATACATTATGTATCCAAAATACCAACTTGTTAACTTCTATACTATATTAAAAATAAGCTTAAGGTATAACTATAAATCACCAACTGAGTCAATTTAAAAGTTTAAAGTTCAGATTTCATGTACGAAATATGATCTAAAATCAACGAAAAATTTAACGGGCCAATAATTATGAAACATATACCGGTATAGAGTATTTTATTAGTCGCACAACTTGAGTGTCTATACTTTTCATGACTCATGTTTCTTAGTCAAAGTTAAATTATATTACTTGCTTTCTGTTAAAGCCTAAACTAATCTAGAATTCTATGCCCAACACTTAACACCAACGTATCAAATTAATATTTTTAACGTATTGCAATCTAAACATATTGACATTTAATCTAAACGTATTCACATTCAATATCAAAACACCTTCCACTCTAAACGTATTAACATGCGAAAATTGGCATATAATTAAAAGTTTTGAACACAACAATATACATACCTTTTCATTCATGAGAATCATCTCAAACCAAAAATGACTATTTCAAAAGCTTAGTATTTTCACCTCTTCCAAGAGTATTTAAGAGTATCTAGATCTTGAATGTAATAAGTTATTATCCCTACAAATATGCTTGGTTTTTTTTCCTGGAGATAAATATTTATGTTGTCAATTTTGGATAATTATATCAATTATTTTGTGAATAATTTATAGTATATAAAATTGCACGAACTTATCTTTGTAAATAACTTATTATCCCTATAGATATGTTTTAAAATTGTAAAAGATTACAACATCAATTAAAAATTAAGAATATGATCAAATCATATATCATCATATATATTATTTATAAAACAATCTCAAATGATTAAAAAAATCACGTATTTTCTAAAGAATCCGTATACTATATAATTGATGACATCACAACATATATTGTAGATTATACACGTGTCTTGTTTAAGTATAATTAAGGAGGAATTAGCCTTAGGGATGACATCATCATTTTAGCATTATAATAGAATCAAGTATCTTAATATCCTTTTAGAAGCTCCATAATGTATTCGAGTAGGGTTTTGCATGTACCTGGATAGGTTAAGAGACGCATTCACACTTGGATCTGGTGTATTCTCATGGGTATCAAAGAAACAAGAAATAGTGGCACAATTGTCAGCCGAAGCAGAGTACGTCGTAGCAGCTAACTCAGCTAATCAAGCTATATGGCTAAGAAGAATACTTGATATGAACTAATAATAATTAATAATAATAAAATAAACCAATGATAGGTGCATGATTGAAACAATTGATCGTGCATGAATTGACATGTAACAGATATAAAGTGTGTAATAGTTAGCAGCCTAATATTTTGGATTTATATTGATACGTTAGATAAAGTAGAACCATAAGCAGAAAAAGAAAGAAAACATCGAGCAAATGGCTGTGTAGTTTGTTTGGAAGAGAATGTGCAACTCATACTGCACAATGAACAACTTGTGGATAAATATCAAGTTAAGTGGTGGTGATATATAATATGTAAAAGAAAGTGGGTCAACAATTAACAACTTCACGTTCTAATTCATTTCACGAGAAAAATTAGTGCCAATAATATAATGATGATTGATTACTTAAAATTGACCACTTCATTTGTTTTATTTGGTAAATGGAGATTGTGATTTTTTTATGTTACAATATAATTATTATCATAATAATTGTACTTAATTCTAACAGTAAGTTTTGGAGTTAGTCAATCACCATTTTTAACTAACTCGTTATACGATCCTTTTATCTTTAACATCCAATTCAATGAATGGTAAGATAGGTGGATGAATTAGGTAAAATATTAGTGCAGTATATTATTTAATTTTTCAGAATCTTAAACGTATAAATATAAACTAGTAGCCACCTTTATTAATTGTATCATCCGTGCATAAAACTTGTTTTCAATCCCAAGTAATATGTACGGAGTGTTAAAATTCCAAATAAGGAATTACTTGTATTTTTAACAAACTTCAAATTTACATAACCTATTTACGGACCAGCATTTATCTTAAAGTTATCGTAAGTTTATATTTAGACTTATTTAATAAAAATTGAATGATCAACGTGTTACCATCGTTTAACAATTATATTCGTATTACTCTATATTTATATAAATACATTTTAATAACAAGTTTAATTATGTCGTAAGTTATTTATAACGACTAATAATGTATGTGACGACCCGAAAATTTCCGACCAAATTTAAACTTAATCTTTATATTATTATGACACGACAAGCAAAGTCTATAATGTTGAGTCTAAAAACTTTGAACTGTGTTTAATATATTCATTTGACCTTCGATTGTTTTCGACAATTCACGAACAATTGTGTAGTGACCCGAACTTTTCCATGTTTATATATATTAATTGAGATTGATATTTACATGATTAAATGTTTCCAACATGTTAAGCAATCAAACTTGTTAAGACTTGATTAACTGAAATATGTTTCATATAGACAATTGACCACCCAAGTTGACCGGTGATTCACGAACGTTAAAACTTGTAAAAACTATATGATGACATATATATAGATATATATATAGTTAACATGATACTATGATAAGTAAACATATCATTAAGTATATTAACAATGAACTACATATGTAAAAACAAGACTACTAACTTAATGATTTTTAAACAAGACATATATGTAACGATTATCGTTGTAAAGACATTTAATGTATATATATCATATTAAGAGATATTCATACATGATAATATCATGATAATATAATAATTTAAAATCTCATTTGATATTATAAATATTGGGTTAACAACATTTAACAAGATCGTTAACCTAAAGGTTTCAAAACAACACTTACATGTAACATCTAACGATGACTTAACGACTCAGTTAAAATGTATATACATGTAGTGCTTTAATATGTATTTATACACTTTTGAAAGACTTCAATACACTTACCAAAATACTTCTACTTAAAAAAATGCTTACAATTACATCCTCGTTCAGTTTCATCAACAATTCTACTCGTATGCACCCGTATTTGTACTCGTACAATACACAGCTTTTAGATGTATGTACTATTGGTATATACACTCCAATGATCAGCTCTTAGCAGCCCATGTGAGTCACCTAACACATGTGGGAACCATCATTTAGCAACTAGCATGAAATATCTCATAAAATTACAAAAATATGATTAATCATTCATGACTTATTTACATAAAAACAAAATTACATATCCTTTATATCTAATCCATACACCAACGACCAAAAACACCTACAAACACTTTCATTCTTCAATTTTCTTCATCTAATTGATCTCTCTCAAGTTCTATCTTCAAGTTCTAAGTGTTCTTCATATATTCTACAAGTTCTAGTTACATAAAATCAAGAATACTTTCAAGTTTGCTAGCTCACTTCCAATCTTGTAAGGTGATCATTCAACCTCAAGAAATCTTTGTTTCTTACAGTAGGTTATCATTCTAATATAAGGTAATAATCATATTCAAACTTTGGTTCAATTTCTATAACTATAACAATCTTATTTCAAGTGATGATCTTACTTGAACTTGTTTTCGTGTCATGATTCTGCTTCAAGAACTTCGAGCCATCCAAGGATCCGTTGAAGCTAGATCCATTTTTCTCTTTTCCAGCAGGTTTATCCAAGGAACTTAAGGTTGTAATGATGTTCATAACATCATTCGATTCATACATATAAAGCTATCTTATTCGAAGGTTTAAACTTGTAATCACTAGAACATAGTTTAGTTAATTCTAAACTTGTTCGCAAACAAAAGTTAATCTTTCTAACTTGACTTTTAAAATCAACTAAACACATGTTCTATATCTATATGATATGCTAACTTAATGATTTAAAACCTGGAGACACGGAAAACACCGTAAAACCGGATTTACGCCGTCGTAGTAACATCGCGGGCTGTTTTGGGTTAGTTAATTAAAAACTATGATAAACTTTGATTTAAAAGTTGTTATTCTGAGAAAATGATTTTTATTATGAACATGAAACTATATCCAAAAATTATGGTTAAACTCAAAGTGGAAGTATGTTTTCTAAAATGGTCATCTAGACGTCGTTCTTTCGACTGAAATGACTACCTTTACAAAAACGACTTGTAACTTATTTTTCCGACTATAAACCTATACTTTTTCTGTTTAGATTCATAAAATAGAGTTCAATATGAAACCATAGCAATTTGATTCACTCAAAACGGATTTAAAATGAAGAAGTTATGGGTAAAACAAGATTGGATAATTTTTCTCATTTTAGCTACGTGAAAATCGGTAACAAATCTATTCCAACCATAACTTAATCAACTTGTATTGTATATTATGTAATCTTGAGATACCATAGACACGTATACAATGTTTCGACCTATCATGTCGACACATCTATATATATTTCGGAACAACCATAGACACTCTATATGTGAATGTTGGAGTTAGCTATACAGGGTTGAGGTTGATTCCAAAATATATATAGTTTGAGTTGTGATCAATACTAAGATACGTATACACTGGGTCGTGGATTGATTCAAGATAATATTTATCGATTTATTTCTGTACATCTAACTGTGGACAACTAGTTGTAGGTTACTAACGAGGACAGCTGACTTAATAAACTTAAAACATCAAAATATATTAAAAGTGTTGTAAATATATTTTGAACATACTTTGATATATATGTATATATTGTTATAGGTTCGTGAATCAACCAGTGGCCAAGTCTTACTTCCCGACGAAGTAAAAATCTGTGAAAGTGAGTTATAGTCCCACTTTTAAAATCTAATATTTTTGGGATGAGAATACATGCAGGTTTTATAAATGATTTACAAAATAGACACAAGTACGTGAAACTACATTCTATGGTTGAATTATCGAAATCGAATATGCCCCTTTTTATTAAGTCTGGTAATCTAAGAATTAGGGAACAGACACCCTAATTGACGCGAATCCTAAAGATAGATCTATTGGGCCTAACAAACCCCATCCAAAGTACCGGATGCTTTAGTACTTTGAAATTTATATCATATCCGAAGGGTGTCCCGGAATGATGGGGATATTCTTATATATGCATCTTGTTAACGTCGGTTACCAGGTGTTCACCATATGAATGATTTTTATCTCTATGTATGGGATGTGTATTGAAATATGAAATCTTGTGGTCTATTTTTATGATTTGATATATATAGGTTAAACCTATAACTCACCAACATTTTTGTTGACGTTTTAAGCATGTTTATTCTCAGGTGATTATTAAGAGCTTCCGCTGTCGCATACTTAAATAAGGACGAGATTTGGAGTCCATGCTTGTATGATATTGTGTAAAAACTGCATTCAAGAAACTTATTTTGTTGTAACATATTTGTATTGTAAACCATTATGTAATGGTCGTGTGTAAACAGGATATTTTAGATTATCATTATTTGATAATCTACGTAAAGCTTTTTAAACCTTTATTGATGAAATAAAGGTTATGGTTTGTTTTAAAAATGAATGCAGTCTTTGAAAAACGTCTCATATAGAGGTCAAAACCTCGCAACGAAATCAATTAATATGGAACGTTTTTAATCAATAAGAACGGGACATTTCAGTTGGTATCCGAGCGTTGGTCTTAGAGAACCAGAATTTTGCATTAGTGTGTCTTATCGAGTTTGTTAGGATGCATTAGTGAGTCTGGACTTCGACCGTGTTTACTTGAAAAATGATTGCTTAACAAATTTTGTTGGAAACTATATATTTTTAACATGTGAATATTATGTGATATATTAATCTCTTAACGCGTTTGATATTATGTGATAGATGTCTACCTCTAGAACAAGTCCCATTGACTCACCTAATAATAATGAAGAGTCAAATGTAAATTGGAATGATTCGTGGACTGATTCACAAGTTCCCGAAGAGGAACCGGAAGAAGAGTCGGAACCGGAAGAAGAATCGGAACCGGAAGAAGAATCGGAACCGGATGAAGAAATAGAACCGGTGGGGGAAATAATAAAATGGTTAAGTAAAAGAAAATCCTCAACCAACTGACCAAGGTTAATTATGGTCAATGGTGTTTCCGCCAAGGAAGCAAAATATTGGGAGGATTACCAATTCTCCGATGAATCGGATTCCGACGAGAATTCCGATGATGTTATAGAAATTACCCCAACTGAATTTAAAAAGGCAAAAGAAAATAATAAGGGAAAGGGCATAAAAATAGAGAAATCTAATTCCAACCCCGATGAACTTTATATGTATCGTCAACCCCCGAAGTCCTTAAGTTGTAACAAAGACCCGGGAACCTCTAAACCACCAGGTTTTTCTAAACCAATGTGGATAACGACGGCTCGTATTAGGGGAACATCATATATCCCTAGAAACTTGGCCAAATGAACCAAAACCGAAGAAGAAGAAACGAGCGAGTCGAAATAAGATAGTTGTATTCATGTGGTGTAATATATGTAATATAGTGTGCTTATGCTTTATGATATATGTAAAAATTGCTTGTATTAATAAGTAATTTTTTTTATGAATCTAACTCTTGTCTATTTTACAGTTTAAAAACACAAAATGGATAGACAACCCAATATTTTAAGAGACCTACCCGGAGACATGATTGATGAAATCTTGTCTAGAGTCGGTCAGAATTCTTCGACACAACTATTTATAGCGAGATCAGTTTGTAAGACATTCGAAGAACGTTCCAAGAATTCCTTGGTTTATAAAAGGCTTTCATTCGAAAGATGGGGGATATCACATTAGGAAATCCATAAGTTACGATGTGTTTACTTTGACGCATATATTGCGGGGAACCCAAATGCTATTTTACGCAATGGGTTAAGAAATTATTTTGACTCAATATATCCGAATATTGGACTTCGTGATTTAGAAAAAGCGGCTAACATGCAACATAAAGAAGCATGTTATGCTTACGGATTAGTAATGTTCGCTTCTTACCAAAGTGAGAACAAGAACATCGGGCTACAACTATTAAACAAAACGTTCCCACAAGTGACGGAGTCGGTAATTGGGGTAAGAAATGAGGTTTTTAGATTGTTACGGGACTGTTGGACATTACGTAACCCTCGTCCCTTTGACGACGTTACAACACGATGTCTTATCAACGGCCATAACGGTTATGTTCCACAAGACCAAGGATGGGAAGTAATCCTAGTAAAACCAGAATGCATGACCTGTTTCTGGACGTATGAATTACGTGTCTTTATTGCCTTTGCTGAACGACTTGTATACTAGCTAGAATTATCTTCACAACCATCTTGTATCAAATTTATTGTGTGCTATATTTCATGCTATATGTAAAATAAGCGGTATTGTAAGTTTGTAAAATATTGTGTAAAAGTTTGAACGCGAAATATTATTATAATCAGTTTTTCATATAGAATTGTAGTAGTTGAATTGTATATTAGCTACTAAGTATGAACTTAACGGGTAGGTACTACCCGAATTTAAACTTATAAAACGCTAATATGAAGAAAAAGCTTTTATAAATGAGTTCATATTATGCTACGAAATACTATTACCTACTCTTAATATTTTGTATGATTAACTTGTTCCATTTGACTATTTTGAAGGAAATGGCACCGACTACTCGACACACCGTGAATATGAATGAAGAGGAATTCCGTACTTTTCTAGCTTCAAACATAGCCGCAGTACAGGCTGCGCTACATACCAACAATAACCTTGGATCTAGCAGTACAGGAAATCGTGTAGGATGCACCTACAAAGAATTCACTGCCTGCAAACCTTTAGAATTTGATGGAACCGAAGGACCGATCGGATTGAAACGGTGGACCGAGAAGGTCGAATCGGTGTTTGCCATAAGTAAGTGTACTGAAGAGGACAAAGTGAAGTACGCTACGCATACCTTCACAGGTTCTGCGTTAACATGGTGGAATACCTATCTAGAGCAAGTGGGACAAGACGATGCGTACGCACTACCGTGGTCAGCATTCAAGCACTTGATGAACGAGAAGTACCGTCCCAGAACCGAGGTCAATAAGCTCAAGATAGAACTTAGAGGGTTACGAACCCAAGGATTTGATATTACCACGTACGAAAGACGATTCACAGAATTGTGCCTATTGTGTCCGGGAGCATTCGAAGATGAGGAAGAGAAGATCGACGCGTTTGTGAAAGGATTACCGGAAAGAATCCAAGAAGATATAAGTTCACACGAGCCCACCTCCATACAACAGGCATGTAGAATGGCTCACAAACTAGAGAACCAGATTGAAGAAAGAATTAAAGAACAGACTGCTGAAGAGGCCAATGTGAAGCAAGTCAAAAGAAAGTGGGAGGAAAACGGTGATAAGAATCACCAATACAACAACAACAGCAATTACAACAATAATCGCAACAATTATCCCAACAATCGCAACATCAATCGCAACTACAACAAACGGCCCAACAACAACAACAACAACAGCAACTACAACAATCATCCCAACAACAATAATAACCGCAACAACAACAACAATCAGAAGCAGCTATGCCAAAGGTGTGAAAAGTATCACTCGGGGTTCTGCAACAAATTTTGCAACAAGTGTAAAAGAAATGGTCATAGCACGGCAAAGTGTGAGGTCTGCGGACCAGGGGTTAATAGAACGAAAGGAACAAATGGTGTCGGAACGAGTAGTGGCAGAGCAAGTAGTGTCGGAGCAAGTTATGCCAATGAAGTTTGTTATAAATGTGGAAAACCGGGCCACATTATTAGAAATTGTCCGAACCAGGAGAACACGAATGGACAAGGCCGTGGAAGAGTTTTCAATATTAATGCGGCAGAGGCACAGGAAGACCCGGAGCTTGTTACGGGTACGTTTCTTATTGACAATAAATCTGCTTACGTTTTATTTGATTTGGGTGCGGATAGAAGCTATATGAGTAGAGATTTTTGTGCTAAATTAAGTTGTCCATTGACGCCTTTGGATAGTAAATTTTTACTCGAATTAGCAAATGGTAAATTAATTTCAGCAGATAATATATGTCGGAATCGAGAAATTAAACTGGTTAGCGAAACATTTAAGATTGATTTGATACCAGTAGAGTTAGGGAGTTTTGATGTGATAATCGGTATGGACTGGTTGAAAGAAGTGAAAGCAGAGATTGTTTGTTACAAAAATGCAATTCGCATTATACGAGAAAAAGGAAAACCCTTAATGGTGTACGGAGAAAAGGGCAACACGAAGCTACATCTTATTAGTAATTTGAAGGCACAAAAACTAATAAGAAAAGGTTGCTATGCTGTTCTAGCACACGTCGAGAAAGTACAAACTGAAGAAAAGAGCATCAATGATGTTCCCATTGCAAAAGAATTTCCCGATGTATTTCTGAAAGAATTACCGGGATTACCCCCACATCGATCCGTTGAATTTTAAATAGATCTTGTACCAGGAGCTGCACCAATAGCTCGTGCTCCTTACAGACTCGCACCCAGCGATATGAAAGAACTGCAAAGCCAATTACAAGAACTTTTAGAGCGTGGTTTCATTCGACCAAGCACATCACCGTGGGGAGCTCCTATTTTGTTTGTCAAGAAGAAAGATGGTACATTCAGGTTGTGTATCGACTACCGAGAGTTGAACAAACTTACCATCAAGAACCGCTACCCACTACTGAGAATCGACGACTTATTTGATCAACTACAAGGCTCGTCTGTTTATTCAAAGATTGATTTACGTTCCGGGTATCATCAAATGCGGGTGAAAGAAGATGATATTCCAAAGACTGCTTTCAGAACACGTTACGGACATTACGAGTTTATGGTCATGCCGTTTGGTTTAACTAATGCACCAGCTGTGTTCATGGACCTTATGAACCGAGTGTGTGGACCATACCTTGACAAGTTTGTCATTGTTTTCATTGATGACATACTTATTTACTCAAAGAATGACCAAGAACACGGTGAACATTTGAGAAAGGTGTTAGAAGTATTGAGGAAGGAAGAATTGTACGCTAAGTTTTCAAAGTGTGCATTTTGGTTGGAAGAAGTTCAATTCCTCGGTCACATAGTGAACAAAGAAGGTATTAAGGTGGATCCGGCAAAGATAGAAACTGTTGAAAAGTGGGAAACCCCGAAAACTCTGAAACACATACGCCAGTTTTTAGGACTAGCTGGTTACTACAGAAGGTTCATCCAAGACTTTTCCAGAATAGCAAAACCCTTGACTGCATTAACGCATAAAGGGAAGAAATTTGAATGGAATGATGAACAAGAGAAAGCATTTCAGTTATTGAAGAAAAAGCTAACTACGGCACCTATATTGTCATTTCCTGAAGGGAATGATGATTTTGTGATTTATTGTGACGCATCAAAGCAAGGTCTCGGTTGTGTATTAATGTAACGAACGAAGGTGATTGCTTATGCGTCTAGACAATTGAAGATTCACGAACAAAATTATACGACGCATGATTTGGAATTAGGCGCGGTTGTTTTTGCATTAAAGGCTTGGAGGCACTACTTATATGGGGTAAAAAGTATTATATATACCGACCACAAAAGTCTTCAACACATATTTAATCAGAAACAACTGAATATGAGGCAGCGTAGGTGGATTGAATTGTTGAATGATTACGACTTTGAGATTCGTTACCACCCGGGGAAGGCAAATGTGGTAGCCGACTCCTTGAGCAGAAAGGACAGAGAACCCATTCGAGTAAAATCTATGAATATAATGATTCACACTAACCTTACTACTCAAGTAAAGGAGGCGCAACAAGGAGTTTTAAAAGAGGGAAATTTAAAGGATGAAATACCCAAAGGATCGGAGAAGCATCTTAATATTCGGGAAGACGGAACCCGGTATAGGGCTGAAACAATTTGGGTACCAAAATTTGGAGATATGAGAGAAATGGTACTTAGAGAAGCTCATAAAACCAAATACTCAATACATCCTGGAACGGGGAAGATGTACAAGGATCTTAAGAAACATTTTTGGTGGCCAGATATGAAAGTCGATATTGCTAAATATGTAGGAGAATGTTTGACGTGTTCTAAGGTCAAAGCTGAACATCAGAAACCATCAGGTCTACTACAACAACCTGAAATCCCGGAATGGAAATGGGAAAACATTACCATGGATTTCATTACTAAATTGCCAAGGACTGCAAGTGGTTATGATACTATTTGGGTAATAGTTGATCGTCTCACCAAGTCAGCACACTTCCTACCAATAAGAGAAGATGACAAGATGGAGAAGTTAGCACGACTGTATTTGAAGGAAGTCGTCTCCAGACATGGAATACCAATCTCTATTATCTCTGATAGGGATGGTAGATTTATTTCAAGATTCTGGCAGACATTACAGCAAGCATTAAGAACTCGTCGAGACATGAGTACTGCCTATCATCCACAAACTGATGGGCAGAGCGAAAGGACGATACAAACGCTTGAAGACATGCTACGAGCATGTGTTATTGATTTCGGAAACAGTTGGGATCGACATCTACCGTTAGCAGAATTTTCCTACAACAACAGCTACCATTCAAGCATTGAGATGGCGCCGTTTGAAGCACTTTATGGTAGAAAGTGCAGATCTCCGATTTGTTGGAGTGAAGTGGGGGATAGACAAATTACGGGTCCGGAGATTATATAAGAAACTACCGAGAAGATCATCCAAATTCAACAACGGTTGAAAACCGCCCAAAGTCGACAAAAGAGCTACGCTGACATTAAAAGAAAAGATATAGAATTTGAAATTGGAGAGATGGTCATGCTTAAAGTTGCACCTTGGAAAGGCGTTGTTCGATTTGGTAAACGAGGGAAATTAAATCCAAGGTATATTGGACCATTCAAGATTATTGATCTTGTCGGACCAGTAGCTTACCGACTTGAGTTACCTCAACAACTCACGGCTGTACATAACACTTTCCACGTCTCGAATTTGAAGAAATGTTTTGCTAAAGAAGATCTCACTATTCCGTTAGATGAAATCCAAATCAACGAAAAACTTCAATTCATCGAAGAACCCGTCGAAATAATGGATCGTGAGGTTAAAAGACTTAAGCAAAACAAGATACCAATTGTTAAGGTTCGATGGAATGCTCGTAGAGGACCCGAGTTCACCTGGGAGCGTGAAGATCAGATGAAGAAGAAATACCCGCATCTATTTCCAGAAGATTCGTCAACACCTTCAACAGCTTAAAATTTCGGGACGAAATTTATTTAACGGGTAGGTACTGTAGTGACCTGAACTTTTCCATGTTTATATATATTAATTGAGATTGATATTTACATGATTAAATGTTTCCAACATGTTAAGCAATCAAACTTGTTAAGACTTGATTAATTGAAATATGTTTCATATAGACAATTGACCACCCAAGTTGACCGCTGATTCACGAACGTTAAAACTTGTAAAAACTATATGATGACATATATATAGATATATATATAGTTAACATGATACTATGATAAGTAAACATATCATTAAGTATATTAACAATGAACTACATATGTAAAAAGAAGACTACTAACTTAATGATTTTTAAATGAGACATATATGTAACGATTATCGTTGTAAAGACATTTAATGTATATATATCATATTAAGAGATATTCATACATGATAATATCATGATAATATAATAATTTAAAATCTCATTTGATATTATAAATATTGGGTTAACAACATTTAACAAGATCGTTAACCTAAAGGTTTCAAAACAACACTTACATGTAACGACTAACGATGACTTAACGACTCAGTTAAAATGTATATATATGTAGTGCTTTAATATGTATTTATACACTTTTGAAAGACTTCAATACACTTACCAAAATACTTCTACTTAACAAAAATGCTTACAATTACATCCTCGTTCAGTTTCATCAACAATTCTACTCGTATGCACCCGTATTTGTACTCGTACAATACACAGCTTTTAGATGTATGTACTATTGGTATATAAACTCCAATGATCAGCTCTTAGCAGCCCATGTGAGTCACCTAACACATGTGGGAACCATCATTTGGCAACTAGCATGAAATATCTCATAAAATTACAAAAATATGATTAATCATTCATGACTTATTTACATAAAAACAAAATTACATATCCTTTATATCTAATCCATACACCAACGACCAAAAACACCTACAAACACTTTCATTCTTCAATTTTCTTCATCTAATTGATCTCTCTCAAGTTCTATCTTCAAGTTCTAAGTGTTCTTCATATATTCTACAAGTTCTAGTTACATAAAATCAAGAATACTTTCAAGTTTGCTAGCTCACTTCCAATCTTGTAAGGTGATCATCCAACCTCAAGAAATCTTTGTTTCTTACAGTATGTTATCATTTTAATACAAGGTAATAATCATATTCAAACTTTGGTTCAATTTCTATAACTATAACAATCTTATTTCAAGTGATGATATTACTTGAACTTGTTTTCGTGTCATGATTCTGCTTCAAGAACTTCGAGCCATCCAAGGATCCGTTGAAGCTAGATCCATTTTTATCTTTTCCAGAAGGTTTATCCAAGGAACTTAAGGAAGTAATGATGTTCATAACATCATTCGATTCATACATATAAAGCTATCTTATTCGAAGGTTTAAACTTGTAATCACTAGAACATAGTTTAGTTAATTCTAAACTTGTTCGCAAACAAAAGTTAATCTTTCTAACTTGACTTTTAAAATCAACTAAACACATGTTCTATATCTATATGATATGCTAACTTAATAATTTAAAACCTGGAGACACGAAAAACACCGTAAAACCGGATTTACGCCGTCGTAGTAACACCGCGGGCTGTTTTGGGTTAGTTAATTAAAAACTATGATAAACTTTGATTTAAAAGTTGTTATTCTGAGAAAATGATTTTTATTATGAACATGAAACTATATCCAAAAATTATGGTTAAACTCAAAGTGGAAGTATGTTTTCTAAAATGGTCATCTAGACGTCGTTCTTTCAACTGAAATGACTACCTTTACAAAAACGACTTGTAACTTATTTTTGCGACTATAAACCTATACTTTTTCTGTTTAGATTCATAAAATAGAGTTCAATATGAAACCATAGCAATTTGATTCACTCAAAACGGATTTAAAATGAAGAAGTTATGGGTAAAACAAGATTGGATAATTTTTCTCATTTTAGCTACGTGAAAATCGGTAACAAATCTATTCCAACCATAACTTAATCAACTTGTATTGTATATTATGTAATCTTGAGATACCATAGACACGTATACAATGTTTCGACCTATCATGTCGACACATCTATATATATTTCGGAACAACCATAGACACTCTATATGTGAATGTTGGAGTTAGCTATACAGGGTTGAGGTTGATTCCAAAATATATATAGTTTGAGTTGTGATCAATAATGAGATACGTATACACTGGGTCGTGGATTGATTCAAGATAATATTTATCGATTTATTTCTGTACATCTAACTGTGGACAACTAGTTGTAGGTTACTAACGAGGACAACTGACTTAATAAACTTAAAACATCAAAATATATTAAAAGTGTTGTAAATATATTTTGAACATACTTTGATATATATGTATATATTGTTATAGGTTCGTGAATCAACCAGTGGCCAAGTCTTACTTCCCGACGAAGTAAAAATCTGTGAAAGTGAGTTATAGTCCCACTTTTAAAATCTAATATTTTTAGGATGAGAATACATGCAGGTTTTATAATTGATTTACAAAATAGACACAAGTACGTGAAACTACATTCTATGGTTGAATTATCGAAATCGAATATGCCCCTTTTTATTAAGTCTGGTAATCTAAGAATTAGGGAACAGACACCCTAATTGACGCGAATCCTAAAGATAGATCTATTGGGCCTAACAAACCCCATCCAAAGTACCAGATGCTTTAGTACTTTGAAATTTATATCATATCCGAAGGGTGTCCCGGAATGATGGGGATATTCTTATATATGCATCTTGTTAATGTCGGTTACCAGGTGTTCACCATATGAATGATTTTTATCTCTATGTATGGGATGTGTATTGAAATATGAAATCTTGTGGTCTATTTTTATGATTTAATATATATAGGTTAAACCTATAACTCACCAACATTTTTGTTTACGTTTTAAGCATGTTTATTCTCAGGTGATTATTAAGAGCTTCCGCTGTCGCATACTTAAATAAGGACGAGATTTGGAGTCCATGCTTGTATGATATTGTGTAAAAACTGCATTCAAGAAACTTATTTTGTTGTAACATATTTGTATTGTAAACAATTATGTAATGGTCGTGTGTAAACAGGATATTTTAGATTATCATTATTTGATAATCTATGTAAAGCTTTTTAAACCTTTATTGATGAAATAAAGGTTATGGTTTGTTTTAAAAATGAATGCAGTCTTTGAAAAACGTCTCATATAGAGGTCAAAACCTCGCAACGAAATCAATTAATATGGAACGTTTTTAATCAATAAGAACGGGACATTTCAAATTGTTTGTAAATAAATATATACATAGGTGTACAAGTAAGATATAAATATTATACATATTACTTTCATTAATATTAAAATTAAAATAAATATTAATACTAATATTAATATCGGTGTTATTAGTACTATAATATAGAGATAAAAAAAATTTAGATACATATAGATTATTACATTATTATTATTATTATTATTTTATTATCACTATTATTATTAAAAATCATTATTTTTATTATAATTATCAGTAGTATTAATTATTATTAAACTTATTATTTTTAGATATCATTATTATTATTATTTAGTATATTTACCATTAAGATTATTGTTATTAACATGATAAATATTCTTATGACAATTAATGATATTATTACTATCTATATATATATATATATATATATATATATATATATATATATATATATATATATATATATATATATGTATATATATATATATATATGTATATATATATATATATATGTATATATATATATATATGTATATATATATATATATATATATATATATATATAAAACAAATAATATCGCGTATTGTTATATGTCTCTATCAAATGTTACTTTTATATCTTTCAAAATGTGGTCCGTGATATGCTGTTTTCCTCTTTATCATTTACCTATATTGTTCCCTTTTCCATATTATATGTACATAATTGCATTCGATGGAAAAACATACATACACAACAACAAACACTTTTCTTCTTCTCTCACTTCTTTTTGTATTTTTTTTTCTTCCCGTGAGACAACCGGCCATCTTTCTTGTGTACACTCCACGACCACCACCATGTAAGCATCACTGGCCACCAAACCATCGTGAATCCACCATCACAACCACCAAACCATTACCACCGTACTGCTATACTCACGCATCTGTTTCTGTCAGGAACAACCAAAACAACACCACCGTTACCACCTCCAAACAACATGTAAGTACTACTATTCGCTGCTACCATAAACCATCTATTTGATGATTCTAAAACAACAATAAAACGACCACCTGTAACCTAAGAAAAACATGTTGTACTCTTCACTTGATACTGCTACAACTACTATTAAATACCACTTTTGTTATGCTGCTCACCGTCGTAAACCACAACCACCTATATCTCTCTCACTATACTTCGGTTTCTATCTCTCTCTCTCTCTCTTCTAAACGGGTTTGATCAATTTGTCATCCAAACCATCGCTTATCCGCCACCATGAATAACGAACCACCATCATCATCATCATAAACTACGTTCGTTTTCTGTTTTAAATTGAATCCCAAAAATCATCACCATTGAATAACCTTTGCTATCAAAACTGTTAAGTGCTTTTGTATTTTTTTTCTTCCAAAACCTGAGCTAGGTTGATCATTTTTAGATGATCATTCCTGATGGCCGACATATATTAAATCCAGCAAACCATTTAATTAAATCAAAGTAGTGGGATGATGTAGGGACGGTATATATATAAAAAAAAACTGATAGTGGATTGACGAGCTGTAAAGGAACATAAAGAAGATGAATAACTAACATATTAAAGAACCAATTGTTGATTTATTTTTCCTCCATACAATTTACGGATCCAAACTAAGTCTAGCAAACCCCAATTCAATTTGGGCCAAGGAGGTTCAGTTGGGCCGTTTTTAATTAAGTGGATTTACATTGGGCCGTATTATTTTCTGATTTTTTAAGTGGACTAGTGAATGGTTGGGATTAGGATACGTTGATTAATAATGAGGATAATAAACTGTGACATTAAAATAGGTGATGATATCATTTTAATGATGATGATAGCATGTGAATGACGATGGGATTAGGATGATGATGATTGTGTATGATGATAGGTACATAATGGTATGAAGTTATATGATGTAGAGGATGGTTATAACAATGGAAGATGATGATAATGATTTAAGATAATGACAATAATAACTAACGATGGTAATGAAACTAGAATAATGATGATAATTATAATAACCGAGAATGATGGTTTCATAATGACGATGATAATTTTATGTGGGTTAAGATATTAGTGATTATGATAAGATTAGATTAGATGAAGATGATGAGGTATACGTAAAGCGATTATGATGTTTATGATGCTCAATGATGATCATGAATGGTGATGTTTAAGTTATGATGATGAAGGATATATTATGATATGCTAATAATGGATCAAAAGAATAAATGGTATGAATTAAAACAGAAAAACAGTTACGGACGAATGGTTAAGGGAGTTATCGAGTTAGCGAGAGGTCGCGGGTTCAAACCCGGGCTTGGACATTTTTTTAGACTACTCCTTTGAGGTTCGTGAATCCGAGGCCAACCCTGCATTGTTCAATGTCGTCATATGTATTTTTACTACAAAATACATTATGTGAGTTTCATTACTCCCTTTTTATATATATTTTTGGGCTGAGAATACATGCGCTGTCTTTATAAATATTTTATGAAATAGGCACAAGTACTGAAACTAATTCTATGTGGGTTTAAACCAGAAATATACCCTTAGCTTGGTAACATTAAACTACTTGTCTATGTATGGTAGGCGCGAATCCTAAAGATAGATCTATTGGGCCTGATAAACCCCATCCTGACTATGGGATGCTTTAGTACTTCGAGGTTATTTTTAAACACACCTAATTTGGTGTACTTCAGAGGGTAAAACATGAACGTTAAGGCTTGTTACAGGGTGCCTACAACTTATAGAATACATTTATACACTTGCGAGTGTACATATATTTATAAACGGAAATCTTGTGGTCTATTAATATATTAAAATGATTGTTATGATAAACCTATGAACTCACCAACCCTTTGGTTGACACTTTTAAGCATGTTTATTCTCAGGTATGAAAGAAATCTTCCGCTGTGCATTTGCTCATATTACATGGAGTCATTCATGGCATATGTAGGACAAGACCTCGCAATGGAACCAAATGCTGATGACTTCGTCCAGGTGGATTAGGATGGGTCTTTACAGTTGGTATCAGAGCGTTGGTCTTAGCGAACCAGGTCTTGCATTATTGTGTCTAACTGATAGTTGTTTAGATGCATTAGTGAGTCTGGACTTCGACCGTGCCCGCATGTCAAAAGTTTTGCTTATCATTTCGTGTCGAAAACCATCCGCTTATCATCCTTAGAAAATTACTTGCTTATCATTCTTAATCTAGACATATCTTACTGCCTGGATTGCATGATCAGTGTATAGACAAATTCATATCTTAGCGTATCTGTTACTGTAAACTTTGCCTTACATATTCCGTAGATTCCTCCGTAACTTATGGGATTTTAGTATTATCTATGCATATGTAAATTATGTATTACAGGGTACTAATCTACGTCATATAATCTATTTCTTATCGTAAATCCTCCATCAGATCGTACGAGATGGATCCCTCAACCAGTTCGAATTCCTCGGATTCCGACAGCTATTTCGATATGGAGTTTCACCTAAGCTCCGAAAGCAGTGTCACCAGAATGAATCAACCAATTCATCTGATGGGTTCGTACTCGACTTAACCGATGGAGCTGAGAAGAAGGCGATCCTTTCCACCAACCAACTTCACCTCTTGGTGAAGAACCTGATGCACTTATAGGCGAACCTATCCAAAACACCATTTTCACACTCATTTCCAGAGTATCTCTCCAAGATTATATTCTATCTAAAAATTCTAAAACTTATTCATTCGCTCGTTCCAACCGACAATCACCCCGGAATAATAGAAGAAGTCAACAAACTTCGCGCTCGAAAAATAAATTTGGAGAATATGGTGCAAAATGTACCAGCTTCAGCAACATCACCGGCACCAACAGTACCATCAGTAACAGCACCAGTACCATCAACAATCCATGCCTCAACATCTCATTTTGTACCTCGAGTATAATCATCGTTCTACGTATCATTCTACATCGATTATCTTCGTTCTTCATGGCGATTAAGTAATCTCTAAATGTTTTAGAGATTATGTATTCTAGTTATAACGGTAAACCAAATAAGTTTAATATCATATTAACTCAATGAATCCATGATTACATCTAAAGAAAATATATATGTATATATGTTTTCATAAAGATTGTAATTAAAAATTCTTTCGTACAAAGTGTTAATTGTGAAAATATTTTAAAGGGTAGATAATACCCGAGGAATATTCAGATTTCACATTAATAAGTTACAATGTACATTCTTCGAAACTGATTCAATGGTCGATTACTATCCTACTTACATCCACCGATCTACAAATCCGTTCACCACAGAATGACCATATTCATCCAATTTCATATTTGGATTTTGATTTATCAGAATCCAACAAGTGGCATAATGAAGAAAACATTTGAGAAAATAAAATTTGTTAGAAACAAACAAATTAACTATGAGGAATTTTGTTAATAATCCACGCTAACTGTTCCTAGCTAACTGATTACATTTTATTTATCGCAATTTATTTATCGCAATTTAATTAACTCAATTTTATTTATCGTCATTTAATTTATGTTATTTACTTTACGCATTTAATTTATCGTCATTTAATTTCTGTTATTTATTTTACGCACTTTAAATATCGGGACACGTATACAAGGTTTTGACATATCATATCGACGCATCTATATATATTATTTGGAATCACCATAGACACTCTATATGCAGTAATGATCGAGTTCTCTATACAGGGTTGAGGTTGATTCTCAAATAATATATATACTTTGAGTTGTGATCGAGTCTGAGACATGTACACGGGTCACGATACGTATTAATTAATTCGAATATTATATATTAAGCTATATATGAAATATTGGACTGTCAACAGTGGACTATCGACTGTGGACTAATAACATTGGACAATTAAAATGAATTAAAATATTGATTATAACGTATGAAACTAAACAATTCTTCAAGTTTGCCACTTGATTTCATCTTAAACCTCATTTATATCTTGACGATTACAATCCGCGTTTAAACCTTTCATGATTCTTGAAAACACCTCAATCGAGAGGATGAACCAACCACACTTCATCTACAGAAAGAAATATTGATGCGTATAGTTATGCACCTGAAAACACTCGGGACCTGAGTAAACGTTTAACTTGTATCTGTGCTAGCTCCTTTGACGTTGTTATTACCGAAAATAACTTTACAATCACTCTTCAAATTAGCCAATTTTGTCACAGCTCTAACAAACCAACTTCGACTTTCGATCGAATTAACTTATTATAACCTTGATATGTATTTGTGACCTTTTATTGTTACCGGAGAATCTTTTATATTCCACCATATTATCATCAGCGTTTAATCCTCTAAAAACACAATTCTTTTGAAATCACCTTGAATTGATAATCAATGATTCATATATGGTAGCATTAAATACAGAGGAAACAGTAAAATCGTAGATGGTCTAAAAGGCCAAAAGTTTGATAATAAAAGAGTGGAATGTTGGAAACGCTCGATAGAAAATTTGGTACTGCAAAACTGATTGAGCAAATTACGAAGGATTCTCTGGATGAATCACAAGGACTAAACTTGTACATTAAGAATCCTGATGATTCTATTTCTGATGAAATCTTTAGCGAATACCTTGCTTCTGACCTCAAACTCTTGCGGACAAATTTTCTTCACCATCCTTCGATATTATAACTTCCAAGATATCATCGTATCTTTCATTATAAATATCCTCCATATTTCTGAAGATATTTTTATAACTATTCTTATCTGAAATCATTAATCTCTTCGTGCTATCAGTGTTACATCATATAGAAACTGTTAGTTTCTATATTCTGTAAACTTTCGAGCTTAAAATATGAATGTTATTGAAGTAATGTTGGGAACTGATACATGAATTAGTATAATATAATGACACTTGATCAACGTAATTATATTACAGTAAGTCATGCTGAGTTTCTAATGGGACATGATGATTCACAGATCATAACTTCATCATGTGCCATGTTACATAACTCTTTCATTCTGCTTAACTTCTGAACATATCAAGAAAGTATATTCTTGATAGTTCTATTCTCAGTGAATCTGGTAATTTGACAAATCAAATCGTGCTATTACGTTCTTTCTTATTTAGAACATTAAGTTCATTTGAAACTTCATACTTACGAATTCTGGACCATTACTCGCTTTACCAGATTTCGAGAGGAGGATAAAAAGGCAGAGAGCTCCGGAATATAAGAGAAAATATAAAGCCCAATAACAACTTAGAGGTCACAAACCGTGGATATTAATATGAATAGCAATATAAAGACTCGGGAGAACTAAAAACACTATAAACCCAAGAGCATAGTAGAAGTAGACAGATTCCTCCGGTGGTAGATGAAAAAGGAGAATGATCAATATGAAAGTCAGGAAAATATCCAGAATTAAAACTGGATGAAACATATTGATTGATGATTTGAAAGAATGAATTAAAATATAGAAATTGGAAGTGATGGGAAATAATGAAATGGAAGAAGTTCATTTATAGTGAAAATACCTGACAGAGCAATCGAGACAGGTGATCGCATTTAATTATAGAGATTTTATTTCCCATAAATCCCGAAGAATCAGATCTATTAGATTTCTAAGATTTTCTTTAAATCCCTTGAATTCCGGAATTTAACCAAGACAATGTCAAAAGTTAAGACGCACCTTATTTTCTAAATTCAACCTTGATTACGTCAAAAGTTATGACAAAAACTTATTTTCCTCATTCCACTATTTACGATAGCTTCACTCGTACTCTACGAGTAATCGAATTATCTTATCCATATTACTTAACAGTAATAAAATTCTAATTATCAGCTCAAATTTGTCATGAAAACATTTTAAATGCTAGCTATGACGACCACGATCAAATTTCGGGACGAAATTTCTTTAATGGGTAGGTACTGTGACGACCCAGAAAATTTTCGACCAAACTTAAACTTAATCTTTATATTATTATGACACGATAAGCAAAGTCTATAATGTTGAGTCTAAAAAATTTGAACTGTGTTTAATATATTCATTTGACCTTCGATTGTTTCTGACAATTCATGAAAAATTGTTTGTAAATAAATATATATATAGGTGTACAAGTAAGATATAAATGTTATACATATTACTTTCATTAATATTAAAATTAAAATAAATATTAATACTAATATTAATATCGGTGTTATTAGTACTATAATATAGAGATAAAAAAAATTTAGATACATATAGATTATTACATTATTATTATTATTATTTTATTATCACTATTATTATTAAAAATCATTATTTTTATTATAATTATCAGTAGTATTAATTATTATTAAACTTATTATTTTTAGATAACATTATTATTATTATTTAGTATATTTACCATTAAGATTATTGTTATTAACATGATAAATATTCTTATGACAATTAATGATATTATTACTATATATATATATATATATATATATATATATATATATATATATATATATATATAAAACAAATAATATCGCGTATTGTTATATGTCTCTATCAAATGTTACTTTTATATCTTTCAAAATGTGGTTCGTGATATGCTGTTTTCCTCTTTATCATTTACCTATATTGTTCCCTTTTCCATATTATATGTACATAATTGCATTCGATGGAAAAACACACATACACAACAACAAACACTTTTCTTCTTCTCTCACTTCTTTTTGTATTTTTTTTTCTTCTCGTGAGACAACCGGCCATCTTTATTGTGCACACTCCACGACCACCACCATGTAAGCATCACCGGCCACCAAACCATCGTGAATCCACCATCACAACCACCAAACCATTACCACCGTACTGCTATACTCACGCATCTGTTTCTGTCAGGAACAACCAAAACAACACCACCGTTACCACCTCCAAACAACATGTAAGTACTACTATTCGCAGCTACCATAAACCATCTATTTGATTATTCTAAAACAACCATAAAACGACCACCTGCAACCTAAGAAAAACATGTTGTACTCTTCACTGCATACTGCTACAACTACTATTAAATACCACTTTTGTTATGCTGCTCACCGTCGTAAACCACAACCACCTATATCTCTCTCACTATACTTCGGTTTCTATCTCTCTCTCTCTCTTCTAAATGGGTTTGATCGATTTGTCATCCAAACCATCGCTTATCCGCCACCATGAATAACGAACCACCATCATCATCATAAACTATGTTCGTTTTCTGTTTCAAATTGAATCCCAAAAATCATCACCATTGAATAACCTTTGCTATCGAAACTGTTAAGTGCTTTTGTATTTTTTTTTCTTCCAAAACTTGAGCTAGGTTGATCATTTTTAGATGATCATTCCTGATGGCTGACATATATTAAATCCAGCAAACCATTTAATTAAATCAAAGTAGTGGGATGATGTAGGGAGGGTATATTAAAAAAAAACTGATAGTGGATTGACGAGCTGTAAAGGAACATAAACAAGATGAATAACTAACATATTAAAGAACCAATTGTTGATTTATTTTTCCTCCATACAATTTACGGATCCAAAGTCAGTCTAGCAAACCCCAATTCAATTTGGGCCAAGGAGGTTCAGTTGGGCCGTTTTTAATTAAGTAGATTTACATTGGGCCGTATTGTTTTCTGATTTTATAAGTGGACTAGTGAATGGTTGGGATTAGGATACGTTGATTAAAAATGAGGATAATAAATCGTGACATTAAAATAGGTGATGATATCATTTTAATGATGATGATAGCATGTGAATGATGATGGGATTAGGATGATGATGATTGTGTATGATGATAGGTACATAATGGTATGAAGTTATATGATGTAGAGGATGGTTATAACAATGGAAGATGATGATAATGATTTAAGATAATGACAATAATAACTAACGATGGTAATGAAACTAGAAGAATGATGATAATTATAATAACCGAGAATGATGGTTTCATAATGATTATGATAATTTTATGTGGGTTAAGATATTAGTGATTATGATAATATTAGATTAGATGAAGATGATGAGGTATACGTAAAGCGATTATGATGTTTATGATGCTCAATGATGATCATGAATGGTGATGTTTAAGTTATGATGATGAAGGATATATTATGATATGCTAATAATGGATCAAAAGAATAAATGGTATGAATTAAAACAGAAAAACAGTTACGGATGAATGGTTAAGGGATTTATCGAGTTAGCGGTAGGTCGCGGGTTCAAACCCGGGCTTGGGCATTTTTTTAGACTACTCCTTTGAGGTTCGTGAATCCGAGGCTAACCCTGCATTGTTCAATGTCGTCATATGTATTTTTACTACAAAATACATTATGTGAGTTTCATTACTCCCTTTTTATATATATTTTTGGGCTGAGAATACATGCGCTGTTTTATAAATATTTTACGAAATAGGCACAAGTACTGAAACTAATTCTATGTGGGTTTAAACCAGAAATATACCCTTAGCTTGGTAACATTAAACTACTTGTCTATGTACGGTAGGCGCGAATCCTAAAGATAGATCTATTGGGCCTGACAAACCCCATCCTGACTATGGGATGCTTTAGTACTTCGAGGTTATTTTTAAACACACCTGATTTGGTGTACTTCAGAGGGTAAAACATGAACGTTAAGGCTTGTTACCGGGTGCCTACAACTTATAGAATACATTTATACACTTGCGAGTGTACATATATTTATAAACGGAAATCTTGTGGTCTATTAATATATTAAAATGATTGTTATGATAAACCTATGAACTCACCAACCCTTTGGTTGACACTTTTAAGCATGTTTATTCTCAGGTATGAAAGAAATCTTCCGCTGTGCATTTGCTCATATTACATGGAGTCATTCATGGCATATGTAGGACAAGACCTCACAATGGAACCAAATGCTGATGACTTCGTCCAGGTGGATTAGGACAGGTCTTTACAATGTAATAGTTTATTACCGTAGTTCAAAGTATTATATACATTTACATATATATACACATATATTTACAAACAATTGTTCGTGAATCGTCGGAAATGGTCGAAAGGTATTTGAATAATTTTTTTTTTTGAGACTCAACCTAACAGACTTATCTTATCGTGTCAGAATTATGAAACCGTATCGTGAGTTTAGTTTAAAATTAGTCGAAATTTTTCGGGTCACTACACAAATGGCATGACAAGGAATTCGTAACTACCATAGCAAGTCCGGAAAGTGGTTTTGGAGACATCTTTCCCCTTAACCCTTAATTGATGATAACCCGAGCGGAGATCGATTTTTGAATATACACGAGATCCTTGTAGTTGATCGAAGAGGTCGTCGATGCGTGGAAGAGGATATCGGTTCTTAACTGTTAATTTGTTTAGTTCACGATAATCGATGCACATTCGTAGAGATCCATATTTCTTTCTAACAAATAAAATCGGAGCGCCCCATGGTGGATGGCTAGGTTGGATAAAACCACGGTCAAGTAGTTCTTGAATTTGACTTTGCAAATCTTGCATTTCGGATGGAGCGAGTCTATACAGTGCACGTGCTACAGGTGTGGCTCCCGGAATAAGATCGATTTGGAATTCAACCGGTCGATGAGGTGGAAGACCCGGCAATTCGTTGGGGAATACATAGGAAAACTCACTAACGATTGGCACATCATTGATATGCTTCTCATCTGTCTCGACTTTTGTTAACGTGAGCTAGGATCGCGAAACAACCTTTACGAAGGTATTTTTCAACTTTAAGGCACGAAACGAGGTTGAGTCCAGTGCAACTCTTATCGCCATAGACAACCAAGGGTTCACCATCCTCGATAGGAATTTGAATCGCTTTAAGATTGCAAAGAATGTGAGATTTCATTTTGGCTAGCCAATCCATACCAATGATTACATCAAAGCTCCCTAGTTCTATGGATATCAAGTCAATTTCAAGCTCTTTACCCATTAAGTTTAACGTATACCCCCGATAGAATTGGTCGGCACTCAATAGTTTTTTGTTGGCCACTTCAATGGTATAAGTAGTATCTAGTGGGAGCAGTAGAGTGCTAAAAGAATGAGTTAAAGTCTTGATACAAAACTATTATTGGCACCCGAATCGAATAAACAAGAGAAATAAGAATCGTTGAGAAGGAACGTACCCGTGACTAGTTCATTGTCATCACGGGCTTCCTCGGTGTTGATGTTGAAAGCTCGGCCGCGTGTATTGGGGTTAGCTTTCTTCTTTGGGCATGCATTCCTATAATGACCCTTTAGCCACATTCATAACAAACACCCGATCTTGGTGCATTGGGCCCTTTTGAGCAACGGGGGCGGTATTCCTACAATCGAGGGCCACGTGGCCACTCCTTTGACACTTGACGCAAAATGGTTTGCCACATTCACCAAGATGATGTTTGTAGCACTTGTTACAATAAGGAAAGTTTCCGGCATAACTCTTCTTGCCGTCGAAGGTGACAGGCTTTTTGGTGAAGTTTTTGTTGTTGTAGTTGCTTGATGGAGTGGCTTCCCATTTTATTTTGTTGCCACCCGACTTATCCTCGACCTTAGGTGCCCGTACTACGATTTTGTCCACCGTTTCTATCAATTTGTGAGCCATATTCAAAGCTTCTTGATGATTAGTGGGTTTGGATGACATTACCCCGTGTTTGATGCTCTTTGGAAGACCATCCATGTAAAGTTCAACCCTTAGCGACTCGGGGTTCATGAGGTTTGGGCACATCAAAGATAGCTCAGCGAACCGTTGATTATAAGCCTTAAGGTCGTTTCTGGCCGCTTTTAGAGTTCTTAGCTCTTGTTCGAGCTTTCGGGTTTCCTCGCGCGGAAAGTATTCAGTGATCATCTTTTCTTTCAAATCGGGCCAAGAGAGAGCGTTGGCTTCATAGGTACCCACCGATTTTACATACGTGTTCCACCACGTGAAAGCGATACCAGCAAAAGTGTGGGTGGAATATTTAAGCTTGTCTTGGTCTCGGCAACCGCTTATGCTAAAAACGGCTTCCGTTTGCTCAAACCATCGAGTGAGAGCAACCGGTCCTCCGGTCCCATCAAAAGTATGAGATTTGCACCCCATGAAAGCTTTGTAGGAGCATCCCTCGTTTGAGTTACCGGCTCCATTGTTGTTGCTGTTGTAGTTGTTGTTATTGTTGGAAGAGTGACCGGCCATGGTCGCATCTACGGCGGTGGCTATCATTCATTGAAGAGCTTGTTCGGGAGTTTCATTGCGTGGGACACAGCAAGGAGGCATTGTTCCTTCAAAACACAAGAATATCGTTGATTAGTATTCTCAATAATACTAACCGTGATATGGAATGAGGATAAGGAGAAAATTTTCCTTGACTCACCTTAAATTCTTCATGTCATAATGTCGGAACGTTCATATGAGTCACCGTAATATAATCCCGAAAATTATATTACCCTAATTCATATGTGCATTCGACATTATTTCACTAAGTCAAGGTGGCGTGTCAATCAAATTAAACAACGTGAGATTAAGATGGGATAAAACTTAGATATGAATAGAAGAGTTCGAGTATAAATGCACAAGTAGTCAAGTAATTCCTACTTCAAGTCTATATGCCGGTTGTAGTCTAGACTCACTAATGTACCCTACGACTCGGGGTTGACACCAATGAACTCTAAATCCCTAAAACCAACACTCTGATACCATCTGTAGCGACCCGAATTAATCGTCATTGACGGCGCCTTCTACTTAGGTCCCATTACGTGGTCATAAGTCTTTAAAACAACGTTTGACCAAAAGTATGTCGTATTCATTTCAAAAGTAAGGATGTTTCAAGGTTTACAAAGTAGTTCCACAACTAGTTACATTACAATGTTTATAGTACAATTGAAACATATGCGACACAATTTAAGAATAAGTCAAAAGACGCTCCACGTATGCATGTATACTCGGCATCCAAGCAAGTATCAAAAAGTATAGTGCGGAAGCATGTATCACCTAGTATTCAAGGACCTGAGAAAAACATAGAAAATCTGTCAACGAAAACGTTGGTGAAATCATAGGTGTATGTACAAAGTATGTTTTGAACCACAAGATTTAGTATAAACCGATTATCAAGCGTATACATCTCAAAAGATGTGTTTGTATCACGAGCATCCAATTATCAAAGCTTAACTAAATCTTACCTCTGCATATAGTGTTAGAACCTACACTATTCCGATAAATTTATATTTCATTCACTAACGGTAGCAAACTGTCCGAATGAGGGTTCGTTAAACCCGTATGGCCACACAACATAAGTTCATGCTTACACCCTACAAGTGTAACTGATGATAATTGGACTTGATGATTTTTGTTCTAACTCGTATGTATCTTTGCTTTCGTATTTGTGTTCAAAGTATAAAAGTATAAATCGTTTATGTTTTCTCATCCCACGTATAAGTATAAAAGAGTAAAAGTGGGACTATGATCTCACCTTGAGTGCAAGCGTATAAAAGTACTTCGCAAGTAAACGTGTGCAAGAACGAATGCTAGTCTTGACCTAAACAAGTAGGTTGTATCAATAATGGTAAACACGATTGGTCAAAGTTGTTCAATTAGTCCTATGGCTCGTTACGACTCGATTACATATAGCATGTGAATCACGTTGCCAAGTTTCATGCATGATTCAAATATAAAAGCATGTTGGGATGATTGCATAAGTATTTGGTTAAGTTTAAACGAAAGTCAACTTTGGTCAAGTCAAAGTCAATGAAAAAGTCAACACGCTAAGGGTCGGATCCCGAACTATTTTTCTGAGGTTTTTAATCATATATGAGCATGTTAGAACAAGTTACATATGAATCAGAGGTGGGTAGCATAGTTAGAATTAAATGGTAAACCGCCAACCAAATCAGAACCTGGTAGTTCATCTGGACGGCGTCCAGATTGGCTGGACGGCGTCCAGATGTGAAGGCCTGGACGGCGTCCAGATTAGTGCACAGACCCTGTTTTGCTAAAAACACACAAGTGCACGAACCAAACTTCAAACAATCACAATTTATGATCCGCAAACAATCAAAACATGTATCTTATATCATCGGAAAGGTATTTTGACGAGGAAAATAACTAAATACATTTCATCAATCAATGTAACATTTACAACAATCAAAATCACATTAAATGCTCACCATTTATTACATTCAAGTTCATTAAATGCGTTTCATGATTCGGTCAACCAATTTACATGTATGATATGCCGTTTCGAAGGTAACTAAATACACATTGCAACTAAACACTTATCAACAACATTTCATAGCATTTAATGCATCAATGTTCATAATGAAGCCTATCAAACCCTAACCCAAATCACCAAAACAATAATCATGTTAATGAAGTTTCCTTAATCAACCTACACATCAAAATGAAGCTAGTGATGCTAGTAACACATTTAATACATGAACTTTTAACATTTAACAACATTTAAGCAACCAAATCACAAAATCAAACACACCAACTTTCAAGTTCATGCTAATTGCTTAAAATAACAAGATCGAACATATAAATCACATATTCATGTTAGACTTGAGCCATAGACACTAATTAACACTTTTATAAGTCAAAATTATCAAGAACACAAAATCTAGTGTTTTTAGAAAGTTACCTAAATGAGATGTAATCGGTATGGATTCGAAGAGGAAGATGCAAGGATTCCAAATATGTAATTTGTTTTAGTTGATGCTTGCTAGATTCAAAATAGATGATGATTATTTGTTTGGTTGCTTGAGAGAAAAAGAATGGAAGTATTAGAGAGAGAGAGGTGATGAATGAATGGATGAGAAAGGCTTGACCATTTGACCTAGTCAAATGTTTGGCATCTTGGCAAGTTTAGTCCCTCAAGTTTGAATCGGGTGCGTGAATTATCTAAACGAGATAATTTAAAACGCGTATTAACGGAAGATGTCATAATTATATAACGGACTTTAAAATAACATAACGGGAGGTAAACGGAAAAAGGCGGGATGTTACAACGTGATTCCACCTGACCCACAACCACCGCAAAATTTGTCCACTCCTTCGTCACCACCTCCTGTTCAGCCCTCTTCTGAGTCACCTCCACCCAAACAACCCTCTCCTCCTATAAAGGTATACAATAAGAGATCTAAAAATTCTATTTCATCACAACCAAACACGTATTCAAAACCTAACCCACAACCTACCACACAGTTGGACACGACTGTTCCTCCTACTCCTCGTACTCATCCAAACACCTCTTCAGAACCAAACAGCTCTTCACAACCTACCCCTCAACCTACCACATAATCAGACACGACTATTCCTCCTACTCCTCGTACTCGACCATCTAACTTAAGGCCAAACCCAAAACCCAGTACTCGTTACAATCTATCCACCTTTCACATATCACTTGAAAGTGAACCAACTACCTTTACGATTGACAACAAGGATCCTCGCTGGCGTAAGGCTATGGCTGAGGAATATTCTGCATTAATTCGTAATAGCACATGGTCATTAGTCCCACATGTATCTAATGTCAATGTTGTTGATTGTAAGTGGGTCTACAAGATTAAGCGAAATCAAACAGGTACCATTACTCACTACAAGGCTCGTCTTGTAGCCAGAGGGTTCAATCAACAATTTGGGATCGATTACAACGAAACGTTCAGTTCCGTGATCAAATAAACTACTATCCGTGTGGTTCTATCACTTGCTATGGCACAAAATTGGCCACTACGACAGTTGGATGTTCAGAATGCCTTTTTACATGGTGACTTAAGCGAGACAGTTTATCTACGACAACCACCAGGCTTTTTTGATTCGTAGAAACCTAATCATGTATGTCTTCTTCATAAGGCTTTGTATGGTCTTAAACAGGCACCACGTGCATGGTTTCATCGATTATCTAGGGCATTATTATCACATGGATTTAAGGGGTCGACGACAGATCCATCGATTATATATTCATCAAAGGGTACCCTATTATATATGCTGGTTTATGTCAATGACATAATTGTGACAGGTAACAATCCGAAAGTAATTGATCAGGTTGTCAAGAAACTAAGTCAGTCCTTTGCTATACAAGACGTGGGTCCTCTTTCATATTTTCTTGGCATTGAAGTCACCTCAAACAAAACCAACTTACTTTTGTCTCAAAGGAAATATATTTTAGAGATTATTCAAAAAGCATGTCTCTTAGAGTCCAAGCCTGTTACCACCCCGATGAAAACAGATTCTAATTTAGCTCTCGGTGATAGTCCTCAGGTTGAAAATCCCGTTCAATATCGTCAGATGGTGGGTGCTTTACAATATGTCACTCTTACTCGTCCGGATATTACCTACGCAGTCAACAAAGTCTCCCAGTTTATGCACTCTTCGACAAAAAATCATTGGTGTGCTGTTAAATGAATTCATCGTTATCTTCAAGGGACTGCTAACTATGGGCTTCTTATATAACGTGAATCTAAATTCCGTTTACATGCGTACTCTGACGCTCATTCACCCTTCCTTAACGCATTTTTGGATGCGGATTGGGCTGGCAGTCCAAATGATCGTCGATCCACCGGGGGATATGCTATATATCTTGGTTCGAACTTGATATCATGGTCTGCTCAAAAATAAAAGACTGTATCTAGGTCATCTACTGAATCCGAGTATAAAGCTTTAGCAGATACGGCTGTTGAAATCACTTGGCTTGAATCTCTTCTACGTGAACTTTGAGTTCCCATGGCTACAACGCCTACTCTATAGTGTGACAATCTTGGTGCCACCTACTGATCAGCCAATCCTATTTTCCATGCACGCACAAAACATGTTGAAGTTGATTTTCATTTTGTTCGAGAAAAAGGTAGCTGCGAAGAAACTCTCCATTCATTTCATATCTACTGATGATTAAATTGCTGATGTGTTTACCAAGCCACTCTTGTCACAACGATTTACAAGTCTACGATCCAAGCTGCAGGTCGTTTCCCGCCCTTAGCTTGCTGGGGAATATTAGACAATAGAGTTATAGTTTAGGGTTTATTATGTAAATATATCTTCTATATATAGAAGCCCCATGTAACACAAATAACACACAGAACAACACAGTTCAATATACAACATCTTTCTATCTCTTTTGTTATTTATTATCATTAAACGCAAAGGAGAGACATTACACGCAAAGATTTGTTTTCTTTATGGTCATTTCCAACTTCCAAGTAACTTTCATGCACCTAACTTTAATACAATCATAATTGATTTAGAAACTTAAGAAGTATTGGCTTCCACACTCATCTTATTAGATGTCTGAGTTTTTCTTTTTTTTTTTTTCTTTTTTTAATAAGCGAGAAAACTCTCCTATGAACGAGCACATTGGCTCCCCCATAGAAGGTAAAATATCGGTAATCAAGTCCCTAAGCGCGAGAGTTGGTACCGGGTGAGTCGTTTGATTATATATATAATTTTTCTTTTTATTGAATTAAACTAGGGGTGGGACCCATGTTGTTGGGTCAAATAGATGTATGAAATAAATGTTTGTAATTGCAATTGTAATATAATGTAAAAATGAGGGGGTGTAATTGAACAAAGTGAAATGAAGTTTGAATTGAGCAGTAAAATTCCTATTTTTCAATTGAATATATGTATAATATAGTGGAAAAGCTTGTGTTTCTTGGATTTTTATAAGTAAATAAGCCATTGTAATATGTTTTGGGCTTCTTTAGTTGCTTTTTAGAGCGTTCGATTATATGTATATTTTGCAGTAGAAAAACTAAGAGTATTTTTTTTATTAAATTTTTTTCCAAACATAGTTCTAAGAGTTATATGTAAGCTTTAAGTTATGCATTAAATAATTATAACTGTTGAAAATCATCCTAATAAGTTGTTAATAATCACCTTCCTAACTTTTGTACTATTGTTAATGCACACAATATGTTTTTAAGCATAGTGTTAGAGCTATTATTAAAAAAAAAAATCTATTATTAATATTCATTCATTACAAATTATGTTTTTTTAGTGTACAAATTAGTGATGAATGAATAATACATGGAGTGTATAAATCATTATTCATTATAAAAAAAGTTTATTTACTAACTTGATTTAAGCGTCCATTAGTTTTTCTACATTAGTTTGAAACAAAATCCTTTTCTTCATTCTAGGTCATTTAAAAGGAGAATAAGTTGAAATAAATAGTGATACATCTTTATGAATATGCTCTGACAAACAAAACACTCAGTGACTTATCAAGGATGGAGATCGTTACACCACTCAACAAGTTGCTTAGCTTATAAAAAGCCAACGGACATATAAAAATTGGTGCTATTACGGCTACACCTCACTTTATGACGAACCCGATTCTATACCTCTCGTAGGAGGTGTGACGACCCTATAGGAGGCGTGACGACGCTATAGGAGGCGTGACTACTCAATAGGAGGAGTGGTGACGCAATAGGAGGCGTGACGACGCAATAGGAGGCGTGACGACCCAATTTGGAGGTGTGTCCACTCAATAGGAGTCTTGCAAACGCAATAGGAGGCGCGACGACACAATAGGAGGTGTGGCGACCCAATATGTCTTGTGAAGACACAATGAGAGAATATAAGTGATGGCAACACAATAGGAGGCGTGACAACACAATAGGAGGCGTGGCAACACAATAGGAGGGCTCACAACGCAATAGGAGGCGTGACGACGCAACAGGAGGCGTCACGAGGCAATACGATGCGCGATGACACAATAGGAGGCGTAATGACGCAATAGGTGGTGTTACCATACAATAGGTTGCGTGACGACCCAATAGGAAGTGTGACGATCCAATAGAAGCGTAAAGACCCAATAGAAAGTGTGACGATGCAATAGGAAGCGTCATGATACAATAGGAGGCATGACGATCCAATAGAAGCGTAACGACCCAATAGGATGTGTAAAGGTGCAATAGGAAGCGTCACGATACAATAGAAGGTGTAACGACGCAATCAGTGGTGGATTTTGAACACAAATTGAGGTGATCGGCAACGCTAAAAACACAAGATTTTGGGATGAAGTGTGGATTAAAGAAACTCCATTGAAGAGCATTTTCAAGAGATTGGTGCGGCTAGAATCTAATGCAAGTGCTTTAGTTGCGGATCGTTTACAATGGGATGGTCAAAAATGCACTTCAACTTGGTCTTGGACACGAGATGTGACAGGTAAAATGCAAGGGGAATTAAGGGATCTAGAGCTACTAATTTTGGATGCTTGCATGGATCTAGACAAAGAGGATCGATGGAAGTGGGGACTTTGCGGTACCGGTAAATTCACTACACATTTTTTAACTAAGCTAATTATGTCATTGCGGTTTCCTCCGATTGCGAGTAATGTGGCAACTCAAAGGAACTCCTTACTTCCTAAAAAGTATGGGTGTTTGTGAGGAGGACAAAGAGGAATAGACTTCCCGCTTTGTCCGAACTTGAAAAAAGGGGAGTGGACTTACATACCGTCCTTTGCCCTTTATGCAACAACGTGGTCGAAACCGTGGAGCATGCCTTATTTTCGTGTGTAAAGGTTCGAGAAATTTGGGATAGAGTTTTAGATTGGTGGGGGGTTCGCCCAACTAGCTACGGCTTTGATAGCATCATATGTGGGAACTCTCGACTACAAACTTCGGACTTAGGTGAGAAACTATGGCAAGAAACTATGTGAACAAGTTTGTACCTAATTTGGAACAATAGAAATCAAACAGTATTCTCAAAAGCATGTTGGACGCCACCGGTCGCGTTGAACGAAATCCAAGTGAAGAGCTTTGAATGGATCTCAAGAAGATGCAATTCGAAGCATTTAGAGTGGCTTGATTGGTTGCAAAACCCGCGTCTATTTGTGTTGTAATTTGTCTCTTTGCGTTGTAATTTGTATCTTTGTTTCATATCGAGTTTAGATTGAGATGTTATTAGATGGTAGCGCAAGATTCTAGCTCGGTATCTTTCGTTTTCATCTTGTAACAATATTGTATTTTGAGTTTTTAATAAAATTGCCGTTAAAAAAAATTATTGAGGGTGCCAGTGTTGAACATAATTTTCGGAATGTTAATCTTCAACTTAAATAATCATAATCTCATAGCTTATTAAATATCATGTAGAACAAATATTCAATTTGAAATTAGTTTCTAGTTTTCATGTATATATTATTATTAAATAATTTTAATTTAATTAGTAATAAAGTAAGACAAAAATGTAAAAAAGACAACCAAAAATAGAATAAGTGGTGGTTGCAAGGATTGAACCTGCATTCATACTGAAATCCCGTATTCTGAAATACATGATAGTAAAGCCACTGAAGCAACTAGCTATTTGTGTATTATACTACACAAGACCAGTATTAAATGAATGTTTTGGGAGGGCCATGTCTCACCCATGCCCTTCCAAAGATCGATGGACGTAATTGGAGAATAGGAGGAGTGGAGACACATTAGGAGGCTCCTATATTCGTATTATTTATGAACACAAAAATTCTTAATTCTTAAGCATAATTGCTAGAATCAAAGGTTCTTCATATATTGATAGGCTCCTATTGCTTCGTCACGCATCCTATTGCGTCGTCACGCCTCCTATTGCGTCGTCACGTCTCATAATGTGTCGCCACACCTCATATTCTCATATTGCATCGTCACGTCTCCTATTGGGTTGTTACGCTTATATTGGATGTCACGCCTCCTGTTGGATCGTAACGCCACCTATTGAGTAGTAATGCCACCTATTGTGTAGTCGCTCCTCCTATTATGTCGTCATGCATCCTATTGCGTCTTCACTCCTCCTATTGGGTCGACACCCCCTATTGGGTCATCACGCATCGTCACGCCTCCTATTGTGTTGTCACACCTCATATCGCGTCGTCACGCCTCCTATTGTGTCGTCACGCATTCTATTGTATCTCCACGCCCTGTATTGTGTCATCACTCTTCCTATTGGGTTGTGATGCCTCCTATTATGTCGTCACACCACTAATTGTGTCATCACGTCTCCTATTGGCTCGTCACACCTCCTATAGTGTCGTCACGCCTCCTATCGTATCGTCACGTCTCCTATTCTCCAATTGCATCGTTGCCACCTATTGGGTCGTCACACCTCCTATTAGGTCGTCACGCCTCTTATTACGTCGCCACGCCTCCAATTGCGTAGCCACGGTCATTACCCCTCCTATTCTCCTATTGCATCGTCACGCATCCTATTGTGCCATCACGCATCCTATTATGTCTTCACCCATCATGCTTGGTCGCCACGCCTCCAATTAGATCGTCATGGCTCCTATTTCATCGTCACATATCCTATTGGGTCGTCACACATCTTATTGCGTCATCACGCCTCCTATTGGGTCGTCACACATCATATTGCGTCGTCACGCCTCATATTGCTTCGTCACGCCTCCTAATGTGTCGCCACACCTCCTATTCTCCTATTGCGTCGTCACACCTCTTATTGTATCGTGGTGCTTGTAGAGACCCGTCCTAATTCATCTGGACGAATACATTACATTTGGTTACATCGCGAGGTACTTGACCTCTATATGATACATTTTACAAACATTGCATTCGTTTTCAAAAGACAACTTTCATTTCATCGAAAGTTGACGGCATGCATACCATTTCATAATATATCCAACTATAATTGACTTAATAATAATGTTGATGAACTCAACGACTCAAAATGCAACGTCTTTTGAAATATGTCATGAATGACTCCAAGTAATATCTCCAAAATGAGCAAATACGCAGCGAAAAATTTCTTTCATACCTGAGTATAAACATGCTTTAAAGTGTCAACCAAAAGGTTGGTGAGTTTATTAGTTTAACATAAATAATCATTTCCATCATTTTAATAGACCACAAGAATTTCATTTTCAGTTCTTATAAATATACGTCCCATGCATAGAGACAAAAATCATTAATATGGAATGAACACCTGGTAACCGACATTAACAAGATGCATATAAGAATACCCCCTATCATTCCGGGACATCCATCGGACATGATAAAATAACATCGAAGTACTAAAGCATCCGCAACCATGGATGGGGTTTGTTAGGCCCAATAGATCTATCTTTAGGATTCGCGTCAATTAGTAGATCGGTTTACTAATTCTTAGGCTACCAAGCAAAAAGGGGCATATTCGGCTTCGATCATTCAACCATATAATGTAGTTTCGATTACTTGTGTCTATTTCGTAAAACATTTATAAAAGCGCATGTATTCTCAGTCCCAAAAATATATAGTGCAAAAGCATTTAAAAATGGAGCAAATGAAACTCACCATACGATATTTTGTAGTAAAAATATTCATACGAGGGAATTGAATAATTTGCAGGGTTGACCTCGGATTCACGAACCTATATCAAGTATATATATTAACACATATAATCGTAATCAAATAAGTTTATATATTAATATTAATAATATATTTTATATTTTCATTTTATATCTCGTTAATATAATTAATATCTATTTTTAGCTTAAATATGTTCTTAATATTAATATATCAAATACTTATTAAACTACTTTAATTAACTAATTTATTGAGAATTGATATATATAATAAATATAATACATATAATTTAATATTTGTTTGGTAAAAATAATAATAATAATACTAAATGAAAAGTTATATTATTTTTACAATAAAAACAATAATAGCGATAATAATAATTAAAAATAATATTTGATAATAATAGTACTGATAATTATATTAACTATAAAACTAATAATTTTTCTGCTAATGATAATTATGATACTAGTTTAGTTGTAATAATAATCCTAATGGTAATAATAATAATAATAATAATAATAATAATAATAATAATAATAATAATAATAATAATAATAATAATAATAATAATAATAATAATAATAATAATAATAATAATAATAATAATAATAATAATAATAATGATGATGATGATGATGATGATGATAATACTAATAATGTTAAAAATAATAATAATGTTAATAAAAATGAAAATACTTATAATACTAATAATAATAATAATTATTATTATATTTATAATTCTGATAATGATAATATTCACAATAATAATACTTATAAAGTTATTAATAATAACACTACTAATATAATATTAGTAATAATAATGATACTAATAATATTAATGATAATAATAATCCTAATATTAATGTTGTAAATATTTAACATAACAATAACAACAATAATTAATAATAATAATAATAATGAATATTTTACTACCTTTAAAGAGATTGTAAAAGCTTTCTAAAAAAAATAGCCGCTGCCATGGCTCGAACCTACAACCTCTCGGTAATCATCAACAACACCAACCATTCCTCTGTCATTCCTTTTCTGTTTTAAAACACCGCTTATTTCTATATCACCCGTTTTAACGGGTTTCATCATCTCTTCTAATCAATCGACTATAACACAACCAATAGAAGGATAAATTGGGCTTATAGATGTCGGGCCGACAGGATAAATGGGCTGAGCAGAAACACGATTTAAAGTACCCATTTCTTTTAATCAAACCGAACAGAAGGATAAGAAAAATCGATGGTTTTGCAGATTAATTCAAATACGGAGTATTTAAAACAAACACCAGCTCATCACTCTAACCCTACATGCCTTTACATCCCACCACTTCAATTGAATATTATATGTGTCTGTTTCAACTTCACTTCCTAACATTCCAAGTTGGAATTTGTTTATACAATTACAAAGAAACTTTCGACGAGGGTGGATAAGATTAATTGAACATGACCCATTACACAACAACTCCATATCTTGAACAAGTGGGGTTATATTATTTATAATTTGTCGGCCACTGTTGCAGTTCATTTAAATTAATGAAACATAAGATGAAATAAGCTCATAATGCGAAAAGGAAAAAAATAGATAGATATGTTGGTTTCAATTGCTCAGCCATGAAAGAAGATAGTAGTGGCAACAAATGTTTGGTTTGTTTTGGTTCGATCCTGGATAGAAAAGGAAAACATGGCTGTAGCAGGAAGTGTGTTAAATAGAATCATTTAAAAGTTCGAGGGTTTAGGTGGTTGTGTTCGATTATCATCATAAAGAAAAAAAATAAATTGATAGAAAAGATAGAGAGGATGAGAAAGATGAAACGATGGAGGGCGTTTAAGTCGAAGCAGAAGAAAAATATGACAGCAGCCTTTCTATGGTTTTGATGTTTTGGTGAAGATGATTTAAGTGGTTCGATGTTGGGGTTGATCGAAGATGAAGAAGATGGTTCATATAATACTTCTCATAAGTATGCATATATATAGATATAAAGAGCTATCATGTAAATATATAGAATGAGAATAAAGTAGATGGTGGAATGTTTAAGGTGGTGATAGTGCGCGGTTTGTGGTGATCGATTCATGGTGATGACAAGGTGACTCGGTTTAGGGTGGCCTTTAAGGTGATATTGGGGTCGGTTTACAGTTGCATACAGTGGCCTAAGTGGTGAGGGTTTTCGACCAATAAAACCATCAACAAGTAGCAGCGATCTGCAGTCGTGAAAGTGGTTAATTGTTGGTGGTTACGGTTATGCTTTATCATCGAGCAAAGAAAAACATATATAGGTGTAGTAGCCGTAATGATGGAGTTGCAGGTGGTCGTGAGGTTGTTTACAAATGGGTCTTGATTATCATAACAACACAGTAATCAAACACAGAGATCCTCAACTTATGTAATAGTAGTGGGTTCGTTCGTGTGTTGGTGTTTAACAACCGTGGTAATAGAGAAACGGGTTGTGTGGTGTTTTGCAGTTGGGTTGCTACGGTTTTGGTGAGTGATGGTGTTTGAGTTAAAGAAAAAGGGATACAAAAGGTGTGTTGAGATCCTTTGATGCATGCATAAGTATATCTACAATAATAATGTGTAAGTGGGGTTTGATGTGTGTGTCGTCCAGATGTCACGTGGAATACAAAAAAACATAAGGTGGATAGTGATTTATAACAACTCACTTTTAATTATCTGTTTTTGATTTACAAATTGCAGTACCTGTGTGATTTATGCTGTAACAAAATCAATTAAGGTTGTAATGTAGTGATAATTTTATCGACAGGAAATAATTCGTGAGCAGGGAAAAGGAAGATGTTTCCAAACAGATAGAGATATCAATAATGTGTATATTCAGTTTACATATATCTGCATTTGTATATATCTGTATCTGTATAGTCATCCGTAATTATGTATCCATATATATCAGTATTTACTCTTGTATAAATATCTGTATATATATATTAAATATAGTATCTATATGTCTTTTTATATCTCTATTTATATAACCGTATTTTTATATGTATACTGTATTTATATCAAACTGTTTATATACATCTGTTATATTAAATTTAGTATTTTTAGCTAATAATATAAATCTATTAACAAATCTATGAATGTTATTATTTTTTAATAATAATAAGAATACTTACAACAACAACAACAACAACAACAACAATAATAATAATAATAATAATAATAATAATAATAATAATAATAATAATAATAATAATAATAATAATAATAGATATATAATATTAAATCTATTAATAGTAATAATAATAATAATAATAATAATAATAATAATAATAATAATAATAATAATAATAATAATAATAATAATAATAATAATAATAATAATAATAATAGATATATAATATTAAATCTATTAATAGTAATAATAATAATAATAATAATAATAATAATAATAATAATAATAATAATAATAATAATAATAATAATAATAGATATATAATATTAAATCTATTAATAGTAATTTTCTCAAAAATGATACTAATAATATTAACACAGATAACCCTAGCAATATTGATACAACAGATTATACTTATCAAATCTCATATATTATATATTAGATGAATAATATTAATACTACTGATATTAATATTAATAATAAATGAATTAATAATATTATTAATATAATAACTATATTTAGCTTGTAGTTTAATACATAAATTTTAAATATTATTAATTATGTAATATTTAATACTTAGATAATATATACATATAGTATTTATATCTTTTATATATTTTTTATATAATTGTTTATACACATTTGTTCGTGAATCGTCAAGAACAGTCCAAGGGTACTTGATTACATGAATGTAGTTCCAAAAGTTTTGAGACTCAATATTATAGACTTTTCTTATCCTGCCGAAACCATATAAAGATTATGTTTAAATTTGGTCGAAAATCTCCGGGTCATCACAGTACCTACCCGTTAAAGAAATTTTGTCTCGAAATTTGAGTGTGGTAGTCATGGCTAACAATAAAAATGTCTTCTTGACGAATATGAGCTGATAAGTAGAGTTTTATCATTATTGAATAATATAGATAAAAAATTCGATTATGTGAAACGTACGAGTGAAGCTGTCACAAAATAGTGAACTGAGGAAAATAATATTCTTCTTGACTTTTGACGTAGTCAGGGTTGAATTTAGGAAAATAAGGTCCGTCTTAACTTTTGACGTTGTCTCGATTGAATTCCGAAATTCAAGGGATTTAAAAGAAAATCTTGGAAATCTATAACATCTTATTCTTCGGGATTTATGGAAATTAAGATCTCTATAATTAAATGCGATCATCTGTCTCGATTGCTTTGTCTGGTATTTTCATTATAAATGAACTTCTTCTGTTCCATTACTTCTCACCACTCCCATTTTCTATATTTTAATTCATACTTTCAAATCATCAGTCAATATGCTTCACCCAGTTTTAATTCTGGATATATTCCTGACTTTCATATCGATCATTCTCCTTTTTCATCTACCACCGGAGGAATCTATTCATTTCTACTATTACCTTGGGGTTATAGTGTTTTTAATTCTCCCGTGTCTTTACATCGCAATACGTATTGATATATACGATTTGTAATTTCTGTGTTGTTGTTGGACTTTATATCTTCCCTTATGTTTTGAAGCTCGTTGCCTTTTTTCTTCTCTTCTCGACCTCTAGTAAAGCGAGTAACGGTCCAGAATTCGTAAGTATGGAGTTTTGAATGAACTTAATGTTCTAATCAAGAAAGAACGTAATAGCACGATTTGATTTGTCAAATTACCAGAATCACTGAGAATAGAACTATCAAGAATATATTTTTTTTGATATATTCAGAGGTTAATTACAATGAAAGAGTTATGTAACATGGCACATGCTGATGGTATGACCTACTGTAAACCATCATCACGTTTCATTAGAAACTCAACATGACTTACTGTAATATAATCACGTTGGTCGGGCGTCATTATATTATACTAACCCATGCTTCAATTCCCAACACTTCTCCACAATTCATTCATAATTTATACTTAGATTTTACAGAGGTTTTCAATATAATGGAATACAGAAAACACGAGGAGGTAGATAATTTCGGACAAGAATATTTATGAAAATATCCTCAGAAATATCGAAGATATTTATGATGATATTTTGGAATTTCTAAGTTCGAAGGTTGATGAAGAAAAAAAAATTTCGCAAGATTTTAACATGACTTCGGAGCAAGATATTCTCTAAAGATTTCAACGGATCCTGAATTACCTGGATTCTTTGAATATAGGGTATGGTTCTTGTATTTTTCCTTGGTCTCCTTCATGGTTAGTTCAATCCGTTTTTCAGTACCAAATTTTCTATCGAGCGTTCCCAACATTCCATTCTTTATTATCAAACTCCTGACCATTTAGACCATCTACAATTTTGCTGTTTCTTCTGCATTTAATGCTACCATATCTGAATCATCGGTTATCAATCCGAGGTGGTTTCAAGAGAATTGTGTTTTTAGATGATTAAACGCTGATTGTAATCGCCAAGATACAAAAGACGTTTCAGATGAAATCAAATGGCAACTTGAGAAAATATTTAACTGTAGTAGATGTAATTTATTTATGATCTTTTAAGTCAAAATGTGTTGTAATTACTATTTCCTACTCTTTTAATACTTTTTAATTGTCCATGATAGTAGTCCAATAGTCCAATAGTTCAACCAAAACTAATATATTATAAGGACATAGTCATATAGGAACAGTTAGCTAGAAACAGTCAGCTAGGATTTGGTTAGTATATGTTTAAAATTTTACGTAGTTAATTAATTGGTTACTAATCAATTTTTATTTTATTCATTATTTTCTTCATTATGCCACTTGTCAAATCTTGACTTGGATTTTGATTGGCAGAAAACTCGTATATGTAATCTAATTGGAATGAAAATGGTTATTCTTTGGTGAACGGATACGTATATGAGTGGATTTGAGCAGTATTGTTAATGACTGCTGATTCTAAATTGAAGAATGTACAGTGTAACTTATTAATGTGAAATCTAAATATTCCTCGGGTATTACCTACCCGTTAAAATATTTTCACCATTACAGTTTGTACAAGAGAATCTTTTAATTACAATCTTTATGAAAATATATATACATATATATTTTCTTCAGATGAAATCATGAATTTAATGAGTTAATATGATATTAAGCTCATTTGATTTCGGTTAGAACTAGAATACATAATCTCTAAAACTTTTAGAAACCACATATTCTTCGCAGAATATTTCTTCAATGAAGTTATGGATCAATACTTCATCGTTCATTGTTGTTGGTACTCCTTGGTATCTATGGTGCTTATGATGTTGATGTTTGTGGGACAGATTGTGAAATTGAGGCTTCGGATGTGGATGTTGAGGCTTGTGTTGTTAGTGGTATTGGTGCTATTGGTGCTGATGCTGGTGGTGTTGTTGATGTCAGTGATGTTGTTGAAGCTGGTAATTTTTGCATCATAATTTCCAAAGCCACTACTCGAGTGTGAAGCTCGTTGACTTCTTTCACTAACCCTGGCTGGTTATCAGTGTGAGGTGGAGGTTGGATATCTTCTCTAGTTCCGTTAATGGTTGTCTCAATATGAAAAATTCTTGCAAAAAGGGTATAAACGGTGTTGCGAACAGGTTCGCCGGTGAGCGGGTCGAGTACTCCAAGGTTAGGTGGTAGATTCGGTTCATGATATGGAGTACCTTCTTCCCTTCTCCATGGGGTGAGTATGTCACGAACCCACCCCCATTTTATCCAGTAATCACGGTAGTTGATTGGTAGGTGTGCTCCCGTCACGCTGTCTTCGGAGTCAGATGAACTTGGTCGATTTGTAGAGGCCATCTTACGCGATCACAGAAAAGATTTTTGGTATGAAACATTTAGTGACAGCAAATGATAGTTGGATGGTACTCTCAATGCATAATATGCATAGATATATATAGTAGCAGAATCCCTTAAATTACGGAGAAATTTATGAGAGATATCAGGCAAAGTCTACGGTAACATATACGCTAAGATATGAATTGTCAGATACGCTAAGATATGAATTTTGTCTATATACTATTCATGCAGTCAATGCAGTAAAATTTGTCTAGACTAAGAATAATGAGCAGGTAATTTCCTAAGGATGATAAGCAAATGATTTCCGACAAAAATGATAAGCAAAACTTTTGACATGCAGACACGGTCGAAGTCCAGACTCACTAATGTATCTACACAACTATCAGTTAGACACACTAATGCAAGACCTGGTTCACTAAGAACCTGGCTCTAATACCAAATGTAGAGACCCGTCCTAATCCATCTGGACGAATACATTACATTTGGTTACATCGCGAGGTACTTGACCTCTATATGATACATTTTACAAACATTGCATTCGTTTTCAAAAGATAACTTTCATTTCATCGAAAGTTGACGGCATGCATACCATTTCATAATATATCCAACTATAATTGACTTAATAATAATCTTGATGAACTCAACGACTCAAAATGCAACGTCTTTTGAAATATGTCATGAATGACTCCAAGTAATATCTCCAAAATGAGCAAATACACAGCGAAAAATTTCTTTCATACCTGAGTATAAACATGCTTTAAAGTGTCAACCAAAAGGTTGGTGAGTTTATTAGTTTAACATAAATAATCATTTCCATCATTTTAATAGACCACAAGAATTTCATTTCCAGTTCTCATAAATATACGTCCCATACATAGAGACAAAAATCATTAATATTGATTGAACACCTGATAACTGACATTAACAAGATGCATATAAGAATATTCCCTATCATTTCGGGACATCCATCGGACATGATAAAATAACATCGAAGTACTAAAGCATCCACAGCCATGGATGGGGTTTGTTAGGACCAATAGATCTATCTTTAGGATTCGCGTCAATTAGTAGATCGGTTTACTAATTCTTAGGCTACCAAGCAAAAAGGGGCATATTCGGCTTCGATCATTCAACCATATAATGTAGTTTCGATTACTTGTGTCTATTTCGTAAAACATTTATAAAAGTGCATGTATTCTCAGTCCCAAAAATATATAGTGCAAAAGCATTTAAAAATGGAGCAAATGAAACTCACCATACGATATTTTGTAGTAAAAATATTCATACGAGGGAATTGAATAATTTGCAGGGTTGACCTCGGATTCACGAACCTATATCAAGTATATATATTAACACATATAATCGTAATCAAATAAGTTTATATATTAATATTAATAATATATTTTATATTTTCATTTTCTATCTAGTTAATATAATTAATATCTATTTTTAGCTTAAATATGTTCTTAATATTAATATATCAAATACTTATTAAACTACTTTAATTAACTAATTTATTGAGAATTGATATATATAATAAATATAATACATATAATTTAATATTTGTTTGGTAAAAATAATAATAATAATAATACTAAATGAAAAGTTATATTATTTTTACAATAAAAACAATAATAGCGATAATAATACTTAAAAATAATATTTGATAATAATAGTACTGATAATTATATTAACTATAAAACTAATAATTTTTTTGCTAATGATAATTATGATACTAGTTTAGTTGTAATAATAATCCTAATGGTAATAATAATAATAATAATAATAATAATGTTAAAAATAATAATAATGTTAATAAAAATGAAATTACTTATAATACTAATAATAATAATAATTATATTTTTAATTCTGATAATGATAATATTCACAATAATAATACTTATAAAGTTATTAATAATAACACTACTAATATAATATTACTAATAATAATGATACTAATAATATTAATGATAATAATAATCCTAATATTAAGGTTGTAAATATTTAACATAACAATAACAATAATAATTAATAATAATAATAATAATAATAATAATAATGAATATTTTACTACCTTTAAAAAGATTGTAAAAGCCTTCTAAAAAAAAAATAGCCGCTGCCAAGGCTCGAACCTACAACCTCTCGGTAATCATCAACAACACCAACCATCCCTCTGTCGTTCCTTTTCTGTTTTAAACACCCCTTATTTCTATATCACCCGTTTTAATTGGTTTCATCATCTCTTCTAATCAATCGACTATAATACAACCAATAGAAGGATAAATTGGGCTTATAGATGTTGGGCCGACAGGATAAATGGGCTGAGCAGAAACATGATTTAAAGTACCCATTTCTTTTAATCAAACCGAACAGAAGGATAAGAAAAATCGATGGTTTTGCAGATTAATTCAAATACGAAGTATTTAAAACAAACACCAGCTCATCACTCTAACCCTACATGCCTTTACATCCCACCACTTCAATTGAATATTATATGTGTCTGTTTCAACTTTACTTCCTAAAAGTCCAAGTTGGAATTCGTTTATACAATTACAAAGAAACTTTCGACCAGGGTGGATAAGGTTAATTGAACGTGACCTATTACACAACAACTCCATATCTTGAACAAGTGGGGTTATATTATTTATAATTTGTCGGCCACTGATGCAGTTCATTTAAATTAATGAAACATAAGATGAAATAAGCTCATAATGCGAAAAGGAAAAAAATAGATAGATATGTTGGTTTCAATTGCTCAGCCACGAAAGAAGATAGTAGTGGTAACAAATGTTTGGTTTGTTTTGGTTCGATCCTGGATAGAAAAGGAAAACATGGCTGTAGCAGGAAGTGTGTTAAATAGAATCATTCAAAAGTTCGAGGGTTTAGGTGGTTGTGTTCGATTATCATCAGAAAGAAAAAAAAAATTATAGAAGAGATAGAGAGGATGAGAAAGATGAAACGATGGAGGGCGTTTAAGTCGAAGCAGAAGAAAAATATGACAGCAGCCTTTCTATGGTTTTGATGTTTTGGTGAAGATGATTTAAGTGGTTCGATGTTGGGTTGATCGAAGATGAAGAAGATGGTTTATATAATACTTCTCATAATTATGCATATATATATAGATATAAAGAGCTATCATGTAAATATATAGAATGAGAATAAAGTAGATGGTGGAATGTTTGAGGTGGTGATAGTGCGCGGTTTGTGGTGATCGATTCATGGTGATGACAAGGTGACTCGGTTTAGGGTGGCCTTTAAGGTGATCTTGGGGTCGGTTTACAGTTGCATACAATGGCCTAAGTGGTGAGGGTTTTCGGCCAATAAAACCATCAACAAGTAGCAACGATCTGCAGTAGTGAAAGTGGTTAATTGTTGGTGGTTACGGTTGTGATTTATCATCGAGCAAAGAAAATCATATATAGGTGTAGTAACCGTAATGATGGAGTTGCAGGTGATCGTAAGGTTGTTCACAAATAGGTTTTGATTATCATAACAACACAGTAATCAAACACAGAGATTCTCAACTTATGTAATAGTAGTGGGTTTGTTCGGGTGTTGGTGTTTAACAACCGTGGTAATAGAGAAACGGGTTGTGTGGTGTTTTGCAGTTGGGTTGCTACGGTTTTGGTGAATGATGGTGTTTGAGTTAAAGAAAAAGGGAAATAAACGGTGTGTTGAGATCCTTTGATGCATGCATAAGTATATCTACAATAATAATGTGTAAGTGGGGTTTGATGTGTGTGTCGACCAGATGTCACGAGGAATACAAAAAAACATAAAGTGGATAGTGATTTATAACAACTCACTTTTAATTATCTGTTTTTGATTTACAAATTGCAGTACCTGTGTGATTTATGTTGTAACAAAATCAATTAAGGTTGTAATGTAGTGATAATTTTATCGACAGGAAATAATTCGTGAGCAGGGAAAAGGAAGAAGTTTCCAAACAGATAGAGATATCAATAATGTGTATATTCTGTTTACATATATTTGCATTTGTATATATCTGTATCTGTATAGTCATCCGTAATTATGTATCCATATATATATCCATATATATATATATATATATATATATATATATATATATATATATATATATATATATATATATATATATATATATCAGTATTTACTCTTGTATAAATATTTGTATATATATATTAAATATAGTATCTATATGTCTTTTTATATCTCTATTTATAAAACTGTATTTTTATATGTATACTGTATTTATATCAAACTGTTTATATACATCTGTTATATTAAATTTAGTATTTTTAACTAATAAAATAAATCTATTAACAAATCTATGAATGTTATTATTTTTTAATAATAATAAGAATACTAACAACAACAACAACAACAACAACAACAACAACAATAATAATAATAATAATAATAATAATAATAATAATAATAATAATAATAATAATAATAATAATAATAATAATAATAATAATAATAATAATAATAATAATAATAATAATAAAATAATAATAATAATAATAATAATAATAATAATAATAATAATAATAATAATAATAATAATAATAGATATATAATATTAAATCTATTAATAGTAATTTTCTCAAAAGTGATACTAATAATATTAACACAGATAACCCTAGCAATATTGATACAACAGATTATACTTATCAAATCTCGTATATTATATATTAGATGAGTAATATTAATACTACTAATATTAATATTAATAATAAATGAATTAATAATATTATTAATATAATAACTATATTTAGCTTGTAATTTAATACATAAATTTTAAATATTATTAAATATGTAATATTTAATAATTAGATAATATATACATATAGTATTTATATCTTTTATATATTTTTTACATAATTGTTTATACACATTTGTTCGTAAATCGTCGAGAACAGTTCAAGGGTACTTGATTACATGAATGTAGTTCCAAAAGTTTTGAGACTCAATATTATAGACTTTTCTTATCCTGCCGAAACCATATAAAGATTATGTTTAAATTTGGTCGAAAATCTCCGGGTCGTCACAGTGCTTCCTATTGCGTCGTCACGCCTCCTATTGGGTCGTCACGCCACCTATTGTTCGTCGCACATCCTAATGTGTTGTCGCACATTGCATTGCCTCATCACGCCTCCTATTGCGTCGTAACGCCACCTATTGCTTCGTCACGCATCCTATTGTGTCGTAGCGCATCACATTGCCTCGTCACGCCTCCTATTGTGTCGTCACGCCTCCTATTGTGTTGTCACGCCTCCTATTGCATCGCCACGCCTCCTAATGTGTCCTTACGCCTCCTATTGCGGCATCGCGCCTCTTATTGCGTTGCCACGCCTTCTATTGCGTCGACACGCCTCTTATTGTGCCTACACACCTCATATTGCATCGTTATGCATCACAATGCCTTATCACGCATCGAATTACCTCATCACGCATCACATTGCCTCATCACGCATCACATTATGTTGCCACACCGCCTATTGGGTCGCCACGCCTCCTATTGTGTGGCGACGCCTCCTATTATGTTGTCACACCTTCTGTTGTGTTGCCATGCCTTCTGTTGCATCACCACGCCTCCTATTGTGTCATCACACATCCTATTGTGTATTCACGCATCCTATTATGTAGTCACGCATCCTATTGTGTCATTACGCATCCTATTGTGCCATCACACCTCCTATTCGGTCGTCACCCCTCTATTGGGTCATCACGCCTCCTATTGGGTCCTCACGCATCTTATTGCATCGTCACACCTTTTATTGCGTCATCACGCCTCCTAATGGGTCGCCACTTCTCGGATTCTCCTATTGCGTCATAATGCCACCTATTGGGGCTTTACGCTTTGAACTTGCCACAAGCCAAAATTGCCTCCCGTCAAATTTCTCTACATCAAACCTCATTGGACTGAACTTCAACATCGTATTCGTATGTAATGACCCGGAAATTTCCGACCAAATTTAAACCTTAATCTTTATATGTTTCCGACACGATAAGCAAAATCTGTAATGTTGAGTCTCGAAAGCTTTGAAATCTATGTCATGTATCCAATTACATTCGACCTCTAATTAATCCCAACGATTCACGAACCATTAATTATGGAATATATATATATATATATATATATATATATATATATATATATATATATATAAAGTATGATGAATATATATATTATATATATTTTCATACACATAATTATTATTATATGTATAATGTAAAATATACTAAAAGATATATAACATGATACTCAATATATGATATTATAAATAATCACTAAATATTATATGATTAATAATATATAATTTTATCATATAGAATGTAATTAAAAGTCAGAATATAATTGTTGTAGTATCTTCAATAGTTAAAAACAATATTAGTATTATTGATAATACTATATTAGATATATAACCTATAGATATGAAGTTTGTGATATATAAATGTTTGTGTTATGGTTATTAATACTAATACTCTTATTAAAATTATTACTTTTATAAAAATCATTGTTATAATTATAAATTATCATTTCTAATAACATAAATATTATAACTAGTAATAAAATCATGATCTTAATTATTATTTTGATATTATTATCATTAAGATTATTATTACTATTATTATTATTGATATAATTATTAATTAGTAATATTAATTAAATATAAAATGGAAAATAAAAGGCATAAATTACGGATAATTTACTACCCCAATCAGACTTATTAACTTGTTCCTGTTCCCCTCCTATTCTGCTCGTGATTGTGTTTGTCATCTATCAACAACCCTAAACATTCGATCCTTTTATAAATCTTTACACTAAATCATTCAAGTTCTTCAATTTCATTTATCAACTATCTCTCTCTTACTATCTTTCTTACATATATAAATATATATATACACATATAGGTGATAGATATATATAACCCACGATCAATCCTAATCCTCTTGAACAACCAACATCTATCACCACCACCACCCATACAGTTGAGATCAAACCCATCACCACCTCAACCTCACTCACTCTCATTCTCTCTCTCCACCCTTGTTTCTGTTCAAGTTCAAGCACCCAAAACAATCACCACCATGTACAATCACCTCAACCGCCACCCTACAACCCTACTCTACCATGAAACCCATTTAAACTAATCCCTGTTTCTGTTTCTATGTCAAACTATCGAAACCACAATAAACATCTCAGTCACGAACACCTGCACGATGGAAACAAATTGCAACTGCTACTGCTCGCTGTTACTATTTTCTATTCGAAACCCATAACAACCACCCCGTCACCACCCTATAACCCATCACCTTAAAACGAAACCCACTAACACATGCTTGTTACCGTTTCTTTTTTTTCGTTTGAAGTCACCATCACCCTACTATAACCATCAACGTGACCATCATGAACAACCACCTACGGCTCACCCACCACCATGATCACCACACAACCGCTACACCCATCGAATACTCCTACTTTTGTCCTATAACAAACCCAAAACAACTAAACATCTTTCCTGTTTCTTGAAGACTACCATCATCGACACAACCATCTTTATCTCTCTCCCTCTTAAATTTATCCTTCGATCAACTTGTCATCAAGAACCCTTTAGCTGTTATGCTCTTGCTGTACTTGCTTTTTTTTTTTTTTTGCTACAACAACGAACTTTAGAGGATGATACATGTGATCATGTTTAATTAATTATTACAAAGCTTTAGGTGAAAGTGTCGGTGATGTATCTGATTATTTAAGATAATGGATAATGACGTATGATGATGACAAAACAAGTTGTAAAAGGGATTGATAGCAATTAGTTCTAAATATCAGTTATAAATTTCAAAATGTATAAAAATTTGGGCCGTTATGTTTTTTTTAATTGGGCCGTTTGGGCGAATTAATCTTGGGTCTGTTGGGCCGAGATTTTACCCTACTAGTTGTGACCCAACTTCAGTTCCTGTTGGATTGAGTTGATAAATAAAGGGTACGGGATATATAAATAGATGTCGAGAATTTAAGCAGAAAAACAAGAAACAGTAGAATGGTCCTGGGTGTTGGTTGGGGGATGAGCGAGAGGTCTCAGATTCAGGTTCAAGTCTTGTATGAGGAATTGTTTTTGGGAAAAGCTTTAAGGTAGTATTATAATTATTCTTATCATTATTAGTATTATTATTTTAAAAATTATTATCATTAATATTATTATTATTATTATCATTATTATTAAACAATATTAGTGTTATTATTTTAAAAATTATTATCATTATTATCATTAGTAGTAAATTATTATTATAGTTATTATTATTATCAGTATTACTATTATTATAATCATTATTACTAAAAGTATCACTATTCTTAAGTTTATTTTTTTTTATCATCATAATTATTCTAGTGTTACTATAACTAGTATTTTGTAAACAGAGAGTGTGATTATATAAAAATATATTTAACACCCATAAATTAAATATATTAATACTTTTACATACAAATTGAATATATAATAAAATATATAAGTTATTAATATAAAAATTATCACTAAGTATAATATATAAGTTCGATTACGATTATGTGTATTAATAAATGTACAAATGTTATAGGTTAGTGAATCCGAGGCCAACCTTATATTTGATCAACGATGTTATATGTATTTTTACTACAAAATACAGCATGGTGAGTATATAGTCCTTTTTTAAACTCTAAACATTTTGGGATGAGAATACATGCATTTTATGAATTACGTTATGGACACAAGTGATCAAAAAATAAATTCTTTGTTGAGTTGTACCATGGCATATTTCTTTATACTTGGTAGCTAATATTTACCTGAGGAATGTAAACGCGAATCCTGTTGATAGATCTATCGGGCCTGACAACCCCAACCGGGCTGGACGACCAGTTTTCAACGGTTGCACAGTACTTCGTTTCTGTATACTACACTTGGTACGGTGTAGTGATTATTTAAGAATATGCTGCGATGATTTAAATGTTAAGTATGGTTACCAAGTGCTCAACTACTTTTACATACACTTGCGAGTGTATTATGTTTAATTATATGATATGAAATCTTGTGGTCCATAGTTATTACGCTGCTAGCATCAAACCTATATATCTCACCAACTTTATGTTGACGTTTTAAAGCATGTTATTCTCAGGTACAAATTAAGTCTTCCGCTGTGCATTTTCTCATGTTAAGGACATTACTGGGAGTCGATCATCGCAATGGAACCAAATGTTGATGACTTCGTCCAGGAGGATTAGGACGGGTTGTTAAAGTTGGTATCAGAGCGTTGGTCTTAGCGAACCAGGTCTTGCATTAGTGTGTCTGACTAGTAGTTGTTAGAATACATTAATGAGTCTGGACTTTGACCGTGTCTACATGTCAAAAGTTTTGCTTATCATATCTAGTCGAAAATCATCTACTTATCATCCTTAGGGAATTGCCTGCTTATCATTCTTAAGCCTAGACACGTCCTACTGCATTTAGTGCATCAATAGTGTATAGACAAAATTCTTATCTTAGCGCATCTATAGACTTGCCTGACATATGTTGTAGGTTCCTCTGTAGTCTACGAAATTTTTAGTATTATATATATAGATATAGATATTCTATATAGTTAGAATATCATCCGACATCCGAAAATCATTTCACATTGAAGATCCCTTCCATCCACCAAATTGCCCTCTTGGCAACGAACCTGAAACACTTACCGGTGAACCTGTTCGAGAAACCATTTTCTCTCTCATTTCCAGAGTGTCTCGTCACGATTATATACTATCCCATATTTCAAATCTTATTCATCCACTCGCCCCAACTGTCAATCATCCCGGTGTACTAGCAGAAGTTAATGAACTTCGCGCTCGTGTTACGACTATGGAGAATATGGTGCGAAGGTTACAAACATCAGCAGCAGCACCAGCAGCATAATCAGCACCACCATCATCAACGTCAACAGTACTCTTATCACCCTCAAACCACAACCGCGTCGTAACTCTCAACATCACAATCTGTATCTCGGATATCAACCTCAACATCACAAACTGTACCTCGGATGTCAACCTTACACGCTTCAATATCACTATCTGTACTTCGAGTATGATCTTCGTTCTACATATCGTTCTACATCGATTATCTTCGCTTTACGTATCGTTCTACCTCATTTATCTTCGTTCGACATGGCGATTATGTAATCTCTAATGTTTTAGAGATCATGTAATCAAGTATCAATGATAAATCAAATGAGTATAATATTTTATTGACTCATTAAATCCATGATTACATCCGAAGAAAATATATATGCAAGTATATTTTCATGAAGATTGTAATTAAAAATTCTTTTGTACAAACTGTTAATGATGAAAATATTTTAACGGGTCGGTAGTACCCGAGGAATATTTAGATTTCACATTAATAAGTTACAATGTACATCCTTCGAATCTGATTCAACAGTCATTTACCATCCTACTTACAACCACCGATATACGTATCCGTTCACCACAGAACAATCATTTCCATTGAAATTTCATATTTGGATTTTGACCTATCAAAATCCAACAAGTGGCATAATGAAGAAAACATCGGACAGAATAAAATTTGTTAGAAACAAACAAATTAACTATGATGAATATTGTTAAGATTCCACGCTAACTGTTCCTATCTAACTGTTCCCAGCTAACTGTTAATTCCGTATTACATTTATCGCAATTTATTTCTGTTATTTACCTTTACGCACTTTAAATCGGGACACATGTACACAATACGTCGGATTAATTCTGAGACAATACGTTGTACACGGGTCATGATATATATTTACTTATTTTACGCACTAAAAATAACGGGACACGTATGCAAGGTTTCGATCTATCATATCGACCCATCTATATATGTATTTCGGAACAACCGTAGACACTCTATATGTGAATGTGGGAGTTGGCTATACAGGGTCGGAGTTGATTCCAAAATATATATATACTTTGAGTTGTGATCAATACTGAGACCGGTACACGGGTCACGATTCGTATTAAAATTAATTCGAATATTATATATATATGAATATATATTGAACTATCGGACCATTGAACTATTGGACAATTGGACTGCTAACTTTGGACAATTAAAATGAATTAAAATATTGACTATAACATATGAAACTAAACAATTCTTCAAGTTTGCCACTTGATTTCATCTTAAACCTCATTTGTACCTCGACAATCACAATCCGCGTTCAAATCTTTCATGATTCTTGAAAACACCTCAATCGGGAAGATGAACCAATCGCACTTCATCTACGGAAGAAAAGATTTATGCACCTGAAAAACTCTCGAACCCAAAGTCATAGTTTAACACATACCGCATCAAATTCTATATCATTTATTAGCAAAAACAACCTTACAATTCCTTTTCAAATTGGACAATTTTGTCACAGCTTCAACAGATCAACTTCGACTTTTCATTCAAATAAGTCTTATTATAACTTTGATATATACGATTGGATTTCCTCATCGTTACCGGTGAACCTTTTATATTCCACCATATTACCATCAGCGTTTAATCGTCTAAAAACACAATTCTCCTGAAATCACCTCAGTTTGATAACCGATTACCCAGATCCGTTAACTCTGAAAATGCTGACGAAGCAGCATGATGTAGATGGTCTTAATGGCCAAAAGTTGATGATAAAGAATGGAGTGATGGAAACGCTCAATAGAAAAATTTAGAACTGAAAAGCGGATTATGCGAAACTATGAAGGAACCCGTGGACAAATCACAAAGAATAAGTTTGACTTCAAAGAATTCAAATAATTCAATACTGCTGAAGTCTTTAGCGAGTATCTTGCTCTTTACTCTAAACCCTTGCGAACAATAGTCTCCAGCATCCTTTGATCTTAGATATTCAAAGATATTATTGTATCTTTCATTATAAATATCCTCAATATTTCTGAAGATATTTTCACAACTATTCTTATCTGAGATCATGTATCTCTCCGTAATATCTGCTTTACAACATAAAAGAAACTGTGTTAGTTTCTAAATTCTGAAACCTTCGAGTTTAAAATATGAATGTTTTGAAGTAGTGTTGGGAACTGATGCATGAATTAGTATAATATAATGACACTTGATCAACGTCATTATATTATAGTAAGTCATGTTGAGTTTCTAATGGAAGGTGATGATTCACAGTACCATCATCATGTGCCATGTTACACGACTCTTACATTCTATCTAATCTCTGAAAATATCAAGAAAATATTTTCTTGATGATTCGGTCTTTTCCAGGATATTCTGGTAATTTGACAAATCAAAATTTTTCCATTACCATTTCTATCTTAGAGCATTAACTATGTTCATACCTACGAATTCCAGACCATTGCTCGCTTGACTCGAGGACGGGAAGATTAAAAACACTATAACCCCAAGATAATAGTAGAAGTAAATAAAATCCTCCGGAGGTAGATGAAAGAGAAGAATGACAGATGTAAAAATTAGGAGTATATCAAGAATTAGAATTGGATGGAGCATATTGACGAATGTTTTGAAGTAGAAATTAAGGAGAAAGAGTAGAAGATGTGAGTTGTGGAAAATAAGGAAACGAGGAGGTTGATTTATAGTGAAATATTGGACAAAGAAATCGAAATAGATTATTGCATATAATCAAAGAAGATCCTGATCGCTGAAGAACCAGATCTTATTACCTAAGATTTTCTTTAAATCCCTTAAATCCCGGAAGTCAATAATAACTACGTCATCGGTTGAAACGAATATATATATTTACTCATTTCACTCTTTTGTGATAGCTTCACTCGTGCGCTTCACTTGATCGAATCGTTTTATCTATATCTCTCAATAATGATAAAACTCCATTATTACCTCATATTCGTCATGAAAACATTCTTATTGTTATCCATAACGACCTCTATCAAATTTCGGGGACGAAATTTCTTTAACGGGTAGGTACTGTAATGACCCGGAAATTTCTGACCAGATTTAAACCTTAATCTTTATATGTTTCCGACACGATAAGCAAAATCTGTAATGTTGAGTCTCGAAAGCTTTGAAATCTATGTCATGTATCCAATTACATTCGACCTCTGATTAATCCCAACGATTCACGAACCATTAATTATGGAATATATATATATATATAAAGTATGATGAATATATATATTATATATATTTTCATACACATAATTATTATTATATGTATAATGTAAAATATACTAAAAGATATATAACATGATACTCAATATATGATATTATAAATAATCACTAAATATTATATGATTAATAATATATAATTTTATCATATAGAATGTAATTAAAAGTCAGAATATAATTGTTGTAGTATCTTCAATAGTTAAAAACAATATTAGTATTATTGATAATACTATATTAGATATATAACCTATAGATATGAAGTTTGTGATATATAAATGTTTGTGTTATGGTTATTAATACTAATACTCTTATTAAAATTATTACTTTTATAAAAATCATTGTTATAATTATAAATTATCATTTCTAATAACATAAATATTATAACTAGTAATAAAATCATGATCTTAATTATTATTTTGATATTATTATCATTAAGATTATTATTACTATTATTATTATTGATATAATTATTAATTAGTAATATTAATTAAATATAAAATGGAAAATAAAAGGCATAAATTACGGGTAATTTACTACCCCAATCAGACTTATTAACTTGTTCCTGTTCCCCTCCTATTCTGCTCGTGATTGTGTTTGTCATCTATCAACAACCCTAAACATTCGATCCTTTTATAAATCTTTACACTAAATCATTCAAGTTCTTCAATTTCATTTATCAACTATCTCTCTCTTACTATCTTTCTTACATATATAAATATATATATACACATATAGGTGATAGATATATATAACCCACGATCAATCCTAATCCTCTTGAACAACCAACATCTATCACCACCACCACCCATACAGTTGAGATCAAACCCATCACCACCTCAACCTCACTCACTCTCATTCTCTCTCTCCACCCTTGTTTCTGTTCAAGTTTAAGCACCCAAAATAATCACCACCATGTACAATCACCTCAACCGCCACCCTACAACCCTACTCTACCATGAAACCCATTTAAACTAATCCCTGTTTCTGTTTCTATGTCAAACTATCAAAACCACAATAAACATCTCAGTCACGAACACCTGCACGATGGAAACAAATTGCAACTGCTACTGCTCGCTGTTACTATTTTCTATTCGAAACCCATAACAACCACCCCGTCACCACCCTATAACCCATCACCTTAAAACGAAACCCACTAACACATGCTTGTTACCGTTTCTTTTTTTTCGTTTGAAGTCACCATCACCCTACTATAACCATCAACGTGACCATCTTGAACAACCACCTACGGCTCACCCACCACCATGATCACCACACAACCGCTACACCCATCGAATACTCCTACTTTTGTCCTATAACAAACCCAAAACAACTAAACATCTTTCCTGTTTCTTGAAGACTACCATCGTCGACACAACCATCTTTATCTCTCTCCCTCTTAAATTTATCCTTCGATCAACTTGTCATCAAAAACCCTTTAGCTGTTATGCTCTTGCTGTACTTGCTTTTTTTTTTTTTTTTTGCTACAACAACGAACTTTAGAGGATGATACATGTGATCATGTTTAATTAATTATTACAAAGCTTTAGGTGAAAGTGTCAGTGATGTATTTAATTATTTAAGATAATGGATAATGACGTATGATGATGACAAAACAAGTTGTAAAAGGGATAGATAGCAATTAGTTCTAAATATCAGTTATAAATTTCAAAATGTATAAAAATTTGGGCCGTTATGTTTTTTTTTAATTGAGCCGTTTGGGCGAATTAATCTTGGGTCTGTTGGGCCGAGATTTTGCCTACTAGCTGTGACCCAACTTCAGTTCCTGTTGGATTGAGTTGATAAATAAAGGGTACGGGATATATAAATAGATGTCGAGAATTTAAGCAGAAAAACAAGAAACAGTAGAATGGTCCTGGGTGTTGGTTGGGGGATGAGCGAGAGGTCTCAGATTCAGGTTCAAGTCTTGTATGAGGAATTGTTTTTGGGAAAAGCTTTAAGGTAGTATTATAATTATTCTTATCATTATTAGTATTATTATTTTAAAAATTATTATCATTAATATTATTATTATTATTATCATTATTATTAAACAATATTAGTGTTATCATTTTAAAAATTATTATCATTATTATCATTAGTAGTAAATTACTATTATAGTTATTATTATTATCAGTATTACTATTATTATAATCATTATTACTAAAAGTATCACTATTCTTAAGTTTATTTTTTTTTATCATCATAATTATTCTAGTGTTACTATAACTAGTATTTTGTAAACAGAGAGTGTGATTATATAAAAATATATTTAACACCCATAAATTAAATATATTAATACTTTTACATACAAATTGAATATATAATAAAATATATAAGTTATTAATATAAAAATTATCACTAAGTATAATATATAGTTTCGATTACGATTATGTGTATTAATAAATGTACAAGTGTTATAGGTTCGTGAATCCGAGGCCAACCTTATATTTGATCAACGATGTTATATGTATTTTTACTACAAAATACAGCATGGTGAGTATATAGTCCTTTTTTAAACTCTAAACATTTTGGGATGAGAATACATGCATTTTATGAATTACGTTATGGACACAAGTGATCAAAAAATAAATTCTATGTTGAGTTGTACCATGGCATATTTCTTTATACTTGGTAGCTAATATTTACCTGAGGAATGTAAACGCGAATCCTGTTGATAGATCTATCGGGCCTGACAACCCCAACCGGGCTGGACGACCAGTTTTCAACGGTTGCACAGTACTTCGTTTCTGTATACTACACTTGGTACGGTGTAGTGATTATTTAAGAATATGCTGCGATGATTTAAATGTTAAGTATGGTTACCAAGTGCTCAACTACTTTTACATACACTTGCGAGTGTATTATGTTTAATTATATGATATGAAATCTTGTGGTCCATAGTTATTACGCTGCTAGCATCAAACCTATATATCTCACCAACTTTATGTTGACGTTTTAAAGCATGTTATTCTCAGGTACAAATTAAGTCTTCCGCTGTGCATTTGCTCATGTTAAGGACATTACTGGGAGTCGATCATCGCAATGGAACCAAATGTTGATGACTTCGTCCAGGAGGATTAGGACGGGTTGTTAAATCGTATCTTATGAAAAACACTTTATCTGATTTTTCCCACATTTCAACTGACCGACAGATGTAGTGGAGAGGCAAGATCCGTTAAATTGGAAATCTAGCAACCAAGTCCACTATAAATTCTTGACACCACTTACTCAGAATCAAAAAAATATTGTCTAATCAGATACCCTATATGATCAATAGAAGTAGTTTCTAATGTGGAAGCTCAGACTAAGTCGCGACCACAGAGCATACTCCGACTCCTATAACTGAGACCCCCCCCCAACCTGCCTTACTTGACGCTTTGATGTAAGTTGTTGTGATATTACGGCCTCACTAATTCCCACCACCCAGCCCAACAGTAACAGTAAAGAAATAAGAAAAATCCACAACACAAGAATTTAACGTGGAAACTCCCAACAGGAAAAAAACCACGAGCATCCAAAAAGAGAAATACACTATATCACAAATTGTTACAATGACATAGACGACTCTCTTAAACCAACTACACTCTCCGAAGTATTTAACTAATACAACTCTTAAACAAGGGTAAGAAATAAAGAAATAATCAAATACTTAAAGTGTATTGATTGGTGCAAATTGGAATGAAGACTTAGCCCTCCTTTTATAATCAAGTCGCCCACCTCCAACTTCTTCCTCCCACCTATATGGAATGACATCCTTCCAAACACTAAGCAACCATCATTCTTCTAACTAAAACTATAATCAACATTCTCTAACCTTGACTATATCTATCGTAGCCAAAAGTTAACGATTGTTGACGGATGTGTATAATAATAATGATATATAGGAAGTGTTCTTAGACCACTCCCTATGGGAGCATTATCGGTAGTTACCCGTCACCACCCGTTCATTACCCGCATAATGCCATAGCCACCAATTCATCATAGACATTAGTTATAGGGCTTTAACCATGGATTTAACTAGTGCATCTTAATTCATTATAGGCATTAGTGGGTGATATCGGCTAAAAAGACACGTTTTCACCCCGGTACTAAGGCCCAAAAACAAGAAAGATTCGAAATTTGTCAGTAAAATACCCACTTCGTCGGTTAGAATTGAAGAACAAGTAATTATGAAGGCGGTGCAAAAAGAATCAAGAGAATCAGAGCTAAAACGAAGATTCTAGAGCAAAAACGGTGAAAGACAAGAAATCAAGTTACGATCCAGGGAATCAAGGCTGACCAGCATCAAATCCGGCCTACCATACGGGCTGCCATACGGGCTGCCATACGGCCTGCCTGTATGGATACGGCCTGCCAAATATGCCCCAACACACGGCCCACCATGCGGTCTGCCAGCAATACGGCCTGCCAAATACGCCCCACCATATGGCCTGCCATGCGGCCTGCCAGGCGTACTCTGGCAAATTCCAAGTCTATTTAAAGGGTCTTTGTCATTCATTCCAACACACACTTCAATTCACTTCTTTCTCTCTCTTGTACAATATTAGTCATACTCTCAAGGCCTTCGAATCCGTGCGGGAAACCTAGTACCCGGAGAAGAACGCCGAAGATTGTATTAGGAGCGGTCTGGAGTCTTGAAGTTGTCACTTTTGTATTCGGAACTCGTTTAATCTACTGGTACTTCTATCCTTTATCTTATATAATCTTTTATGTTATTGTTGCCATGATTAGCGAGTAGTTATCTTTAGTGTATGCTATGATGTAAGCAGTTATAATGCCGAAATAATATTATGGTTTATGTATGCTGTCGAAATGCTTTCCGATACAACGTAAGATCGACCGAGGCACACCAGTTGTAGTAAGTCTATCGAGCTTTGAATTCCGACTGAGGACTATTTCGTAATGAAACATCCGACTAGACCCTTAGTACATTGTCGGTCCTAGACCATGCTAGTGTAGTCACCAAGCATATAAACTTCGTACGTACACGCTGAAGCACAGCGGTTGTTGTAAGTTGTACCTCTGCTAAGTAAGGCCATGGAACACGGTTAGTGTTGACCAGTACACTGCACCATAACGCGGTCTCAAGCATTGCACCCCGCTTGACGGATTCTTAGTTAATTAAGGAAATGTTTGTTTAGACACATAAAGGATTGGACCGTTAGGATAACCGAACGTGTTCATGGAAGTCAACTTGACTTGGCCATGGTGTTCTTTATGGTTGAACTCTTTTTAAGGGTCTAACTATATTTTACCAATCATTAACGAAAGCATTGAAACACATCACGTCTCTCGGATATGGTAAACCATGTATTCTATTATGCTTAAGAAAGTTTAGATCATTTTAGAATGTTAATACGTCACCCAACCGAGTCGCTCAATTGGATGAGCCGTCTGAACGTGTATGCCTGTAGTCAGACTGTACGGGTGTCGGGGGTAAGGGATGTTGCTGTCTATTTAGAATATTCAAGCCTAACGCAGTACCCAGTGACATGTCTTATAACAGGGGCGTTTAGGACTAGTGTAATGAATACACGGCATCTGCCTATTCATGAGCCAGCGTTCCATAATCTCGGCAACATAACTGACGAAATCATAGTATGCACTTACTTTAACCTTATCTGGATTACAAATTTTATTGCATTTACTTTACCTGTCTTATAAACTAGAAAATCCCAAAATAAACATTCACTACTCCCTATCTTAGGCTAAAATATAGGTTCGGTGTTACTGATATCTCAAAAATACGACTCTAGGTCATACTTCCCTTACTTATAAGGAGTAGTAAGATTTAGGCCCCGCTAAATATAAATTTAAAACAGTACCCTCTCCCACGAGTGGCTGATACTGGCGAGCCGCGGCCTGACGACACCGCGCAATTAAAAACCGTCCGTTTCGGCCATATCAGGAGAGTTACCTAGTTTTTGGTGCCGCTGCCGGGGAACTGGTATCAGGCAATACTGATCTCTATCAAACTTATTCACAAGCATTTAGTGGTGTCTAAGAAAGACAATTATACACGGACTTGGTTATTGGATTTTCCGAACAGTCGCCAATTATATTGGGACCAAAAGGATCCTGCATCTCCGTAGTTGGCCTGGCCACTTGGTTTGTTGAATAGTTCGTGCAGAGCTCTGTCACCGAAATACCAAGGAATCAGTAGCCAGAACCAAAAACATATTCCTCCGTAGGATAGTTAGTTAATTAGTTAAAAAAAATTAGATTACTCTAGATTACCTTAGATTAGATTACCTTAGACTACCTTCGATTAACTTAGGTTACAATTAGATCAAATTAGATTACCGTAGAATTAAATTAGTTTAGTTTAGCTTATTATAATTTAGCTTATCTGCAAAAAATTAAAAACAAAAAGGCATACCCAGTGTATGACCCAAACCCGATCTAGACCAGGGCCGTTGTTATTCGTACCTGATCCAGACGTAATAATCTCTAAAGCACGCAAGGAAGCACGAATCAGAAACCAAATGGCATTACACGTTACTTTAGCAGAAAATATCAAACCCTCGATTGAAGGTCGAGGAGGACCAATCAGATTTCCAGAGATTCAAGAACACTCATTCGAGTTAAAACATCAAATCATCCATCTCATTCAGAATAGCTGTCAGTTTCATGGATTACCGAATGACGATCCTAATTCTCACCTTGATAAATTCATATCTCTTTCGAACTCCTACAAAAAGCCAGAGATAGGACAAGATATAGTCCGGCTATACCTGTTCCCCTATTCTCTCACTCATCATGCTCAAACTTGGTTCGAAGGACTGGAAAAAGATTCCATCATGTCATGGACGGAGATGGCTACTAGATTCCTAACCAAATATTTCCCCCTTCTAAACAAACCAAGCTGAAGAATGACATCATTAACTTCAAACAAAGTTATTATGAATCTCTTTACACTGCATGGGAGCGTTTCAAAACCCTGCTGAAGAAATTCCCTAATCACCAGCTAGAACGGTCAGCCCCAATCTGCACCTTCTACAATAGTCTTATGGTAAATCATAGGACGACGATCGATGCAGCAGCTCAAGGGAATTTGATGAACCAAACCGCAGAGGAAGCATGGGAATTGCTCGAAAACATGACAATGCATCATCATGACTGGAACAGTAGTGAAACAACTTCATCATCTGCCCCACTCTCTGCACTTAACAATCAAACGGAGGCCATCAAATCCCTCACGGACAAGATGGAATCTCTTGCTAAACAACTCGGAGAATTGAAGACGCAGCCGTAGCAGGTTAACCAAGCTCAGGCTTGTGTTAATTGTACCAACCCGCAACCTACTGAAGATTATCAAGTTGAGTACGAAAACCCCGACGGTTCAGTCTGTTACGTCCAATACCCAGCTCGTCCACCAAATCCCGGATTCAATCAACCACCTAGGGTTAATCAATTTCAGCGAAGCAATCAACCTTTCCGCTATCGCTATCCACCTTACCCAGCACAACAATCTCAATTGACCTACGATCAACCACTTCCACTCACTGGTCCCCCAGCTGAGGAAAATTCCCCTACCACCCAGATTACAAAAGCAGCTAACCCCACTCTCGGAGCTGATGATCAGTTAACTTAGTTCATCCAAGGGCAACAACAGCTAAATCAGAGAACTGCAACCAGACAAGATCAGACGAAGATACTAATGAGAAATCAATTGGCTCTGCTCAAAAGTTTGGAAACGCAGCTCGGACAGTTATCACAACGCCTTGAAACCCGACCGCAGGGAAGATTGCCAAGTAATACTATCCAAAATCCCCACATAGAAGAGGCAAAGCAAATGGATTCCGTAATCCCAGAGGAAGAACCACAGAGAAGGTCAACTAGGCTCAAGAACAAATCGACATATACTCAGAAGCTGACCCCTGAAACTCCAGTTCGCGTACCTTATCCTGGAAGGCTACAAGGAGAACCATCCAAGCTTGATTCCTTCAAACTGGATGGCAGATTCCTGGACACCATGTCCAAAATTTCCCAACCAGAAGAGATACATCCGAAGGCTTCTTTCTACAAAGGAGAGGATACCAGACTCTAACAAAATTCCACTGAATGAAGAATGCTCTGCATTACTCAGAAACTCTATACCACCTAAGCTAGGAGATACGGGCCGATTCGTTTTCCCGTGTTCAATCTACCAATCTGGAACCATTCATGTGCTAGCAGATTTAGGAGCAAGTATCAACCTAATCCCCTACTCTCTCTACAAGAGATTAGAGTTAGGAGATTTGTCACCAACCAAAATGACAATCCAACTTGCCGATCATACAATTCGGTATCCTAAGGGCATAGTTGAGAACGTCTTGGTGAAAGTCGACAAATTCTTGTACCCTACGGATTTCGTAGTAATGGATATCAAGGAAGACCTACACACCCCAGTAGTGTTAGGAAGGCCTTTTATGAATACGGCTAGGACTGTCATTGATGTCTTCAATCAAACCTTGATCTTACGATCACATGGGGAGAGCGTTACCTTCAAAATTGACCGACCAACCGATCTTTCTGGACAGGCAGAGATGTTTGCTATTTCCACCAGACAGATCACTTCCGATGACAAGTCTTTACCACCAGCCGACGATGTAGAGATGGGTGTCGAATCACAGTCTGTAAATGACCCAGAAAAGGAAGAAGAGGATCCCAGCGAAGAAATAGAGGAAGAGGAGGAATCTGAGGAGGAAGAGGAAATGGAAGACGTAAAAGAAACTGCGACAATACCCGTTTCAAGCACTGAGCGTCATGAAGAAATAATGAGGCTTGAAACGGAAGATCAAAGTTTAATCATTCGCTTCAAGAAGAAGACCGACAAGGCTGAGGTTAAGGATATAGAAATTGATCCTGTAAGTATCAAAGCGGAGAATCAGAATACTGAAGAAACCCGTTCATCAGACGCATCCTAAGAGGAACCAGATACCGATGATGACGAGGAAGAGCAACATGAAGACGTTCTGATAACTCACACTCTCTAACCGAACCAGATCAAGGGGAGCCGGACTCTTCTTCAGATCGAATTCCGGTTATATCCACAAATGCAGACATGATCACCTTCTTCAATGATACCGATGATTTTGAAGACATTCTCGAAGCCATCCGAAAGTCAACCATTGATTTTTCGCTACGATTAACAGAATGAATTATGGCTATCAGAGAAGAACACCACCTCTATCTCTGAAGAGAAGACAATGATGTTGAAATCCTAGAAGAACGCATTCAAGACTTTATCAATTCTCTTCACGATCATATCTATCACGAAGAAAGGCAACGAGAGCATAATTCAGTGGTTTGCACTATTCTCGAAACAAGATTCTGTCGAGATCAGAAGATCATTTACTCTAGGGTTTATAACGCATTAGCCGGATCTGCACTTCCGTTCTCACGAAACCAACAAGCACTACTGACTCTCATCCGGAAGCATATGGATCTTTCCACCGGAGCCCGACTTATCACTCTGATTTGCAGATGGTCGAGGATATTCACACTCTTTTCGCTCTTCTGGATAGAGATAATTTCGAAAGCACACCAGACAGACTAGTGATTTACGTAACAATTGATCACCACGCTGATCTGATTATCAAAGAGTTACAAGATGATGTTATGGAGGAAGCAAGGCGAAACAATCCGTTCTCTCATCTTGAGCCAGATCGAGTCAACATTGCCACCTATGTTACGAAGCAGCTATCACGTATCTTCCACGAGTCCACAGATCCTAGTTTCACATTTAAAGCTGGATGTCGGGAGATATACTCAAAGACGGTGAAATTAATACTCAGATCAGGATTGCTGTTCACTTCTTTCCATCTTCGTCTCTTAACTAATCTGTGCAAAGCAACCGACTCCTACTGTGGAGATCACCGTTCTGAAGACTTCGAAATTCTAAAGATACAGTTTCTGACATTATTTGAAGACCTCCGAAATGAGCATCCCATCAGAGAAATCATCAACACCAGCACTGCTTCTATGATTGACATTCATGGGTCAACCAGCAGGGCTGTGGATCATATTCTCATCGGACTTCAAGACTTATCAAGAGCCAAAACTGCGCACTACTTATCTTTCAGAAGATCTTCAAGAGAAGTACCGGACCTGTTACCACTATTGGTCCGACACTTTCTCAGGATTTATCCACCAAGACTCACATTCCCTCGAAAAGACCAAGATCACAACCATCAGCGAGGAATGTTTGCTTTTTGAAGCATCACTACGGTCTAGCCAACGACCTTAAACAAAAGCGCTTCTCGGGAGGCAACCCGTGCAATAAAGTAGAGTAGAAGAATAAAGGATGACAAATGAGCTGATAAAGAAGCAAGGAAGCCAGCCGCATCTGCTAGGGGTATTTCTTTCTTTTCGCTACTAGCTCAAGATTCAAACTATGCCACATCCTAGCTTTTCACTAAGTGTGGGATAACACCCAACTAAAACACTAGACAAATACTCCTAAATCTTCAACTTAAACTTCTAAGTGTGGGATACACTAGGAACATTGAGGACAATGTTCGTCTAAGTGTGGGATATTGGTATCTTTTTATGCTGTATTATAAAAAACCATTACGAAGATTCCAAGTCCTTAAGCCAAATTTCAAAATTTTTTGCAAAAAGAAACCCTTTTCGAAAGAGTATTTTTGAAAACCTAAAACGTTTGTCAATAAAAATAAGGCTTAAGTAGGGTGGAAATCTTGTTAGATTGAAATCTCTAATAGAGCATTGCATGACTAAGGCATTATCGACCCTAAATTGATTATGGTGAGGCACCCCAAATAAGACCAGCATTCATATTTAATGCTTCACTATTTTCCGTTGAGTGTGCCGATGTCTGTGCTCAGAATCAGAACTTGCTTTAGATCTACATCTCCAAGCAGCGAAACGCGATTCGGTTGTACTCAATAGCTAGCCATTTGTCAAACATAAATCTTCCGCACCTCCACTACTTCTACTCCACCACCACATCCATATCACCTTTACCATCTCTCGAAAAATTCAGAAAATGAGATTCCTTCCGAAAACCCGATGTTATAAACCTCTCAAGTATCATGGCAAAGGTCTTGAAAAAGTTTACCGGCAAAAAGTTTCTCGAGATGAAATCTCAAAAAAAAAAAAAAATGATGATATTTTCAAGTTCTGAAAAAAGGAGCAGAACTAAATAAGAGAAATGCCGAAGAGAACTCGACCGAAAATGATTATCAAATGAAGAAAAAGTTCAAAAGTGCTTCTCAAAATACTTCAGCACTCCTATCTATCCGAATAAAAGTCTGTGTAAAGACTACATTACCCTTTTATCTCACCCTTCAAAAACAACTTCACTACCACTCCAAAATTCCTTTCCCATCATTGACAAATAACCTATTAAGTTGAGATTACTACCGTTCTCGCATTAGCAGCAAGGATGTGAGTCTTTATCAAGCCTATGATGATGGGTGCAGCATGACTGGCTATGAGTGTATTCATTTCTTAGATCTATAGGAAACCCTAAACACTTGAGTGATTTGAGTGACCCGTGAAAGCTAGCCTATGTCATGTAACCACCTCGCATGCTTGCAGAGATAATTTCAATCCTAACATAGATGACTCACCTTATCTTTTTCCTCTTATAATAAAAGTAAACCGCTTAGGCTATTAGAAAAGAAACACTGAAAAGATTCTTAAAAAAATGAGAGTTTGCTTGAGGACAAGCAAAGTCTAAGTGTGGGATATTTGATATCGGCTAAAAAGTCACTTTTTCACCCCGGTATTAACGCCCAAAAACAAGAAAAATTTGAACTTTGTCGGCAAAATACCCACTTCGTTGGTTAGAATTGAAGAACAAGTAATTACGAAGGCGGTGCAAAAAGAATCAAGAGAATCGGAGCTAAAACGAAGATTCTAGAGCAAAAACGGTGAAAGACAAGAAATCAAGTTACGATCCAGGGAATCAAGGCTGACCAGCATCAAATACGGCCTGCAATACGGGCTGCCATACAGCCTGCCTGTATGGATACGGCCTGCTAAATACGCCCCAACACACGGCCCACCATGCGGTCTGCCAGCAATACGGCCTGCCAAATACGCCCCACCATACGGCCTGCCATGCTGCCTGCCAGGCGTATTCTGGCAAATTTCAAGTCTATTTAAAGGGTCTTTGTCATTCATTCCAACACACACTTCAATTCACTTCTTTCTCTCTCTTGTACAAAATTAGTCATACTCTCAAGGCCTTCGACTCTGTGCGGGAAACCTAGTACCCGGAGAAGAACGCCGAAGATTGTATTAGGAGCGGTATGGAGTCTTGAAGTTGTCACTTTTGTATTCGGAACTCGTTTAATCTACTGGTACTTCTATCCTTTATCTTATATAATGTTTTATGATATTGTTCCCATGATTAGCGAGTAGTTATCTTTAGTGTATGCTATGATGTAAGCAGTTATAATGCCGAAATAATATTATGGTTTGTCTATGTTGTCGAAATGCTTTCTGATTATGCTTTAAACTCAATCACTTTTCCAACTAATAGAACGTAGTTATAGGCTCTGTTATTGGGAGGTCGCGAACCCCGATTCAGAGTACACTATCTGTGTCACCCCTTGGTAAGAGAAGTCTATCGGATACAACGTAAGATCGACCGAGACACACCAGTTGTAGTAAGTCTATCGTGCTTTGGATTCCGACTGAGGACTCTTTCGTAGTGAAACATCTGACTAGACCCTTAGTACATTGTCGGTCCTAGACCATGCTAGTGTAGTCACCAAGCATATAAACTTCGTACGTGCACGCTGAAGCACAGCGGTTGTTGTAAGCTGTACCTCTGCTAAGTAAGGCCATAGAACACAGTTAGTGTTGACCAGTACACTGCACCATAACGCGGTCTCAAGCATTGCACCCCGCTTGACGGATTCTTAGTTAATTAAGGAAATGTTTGTTTAAACACATAAAGGATTGGACCGTTAGGATAACCGAACGTGTTCATGGAAGTCAACTTGACTTGGCCATGGTGTTCTTTATGGTTGAACTCTTTTTAAGGGCCTAACTATCTTTTACCAATCATTAACGAAAGCATTGAAACACATCACGTCTCTCGGATATGGTAAACCATGTATTCTATTATGCTTAAGAAAGTTTAGACCATTTTGGAATGTTAATACGTCACCCAACCGAGTCGCTCAATTGGATGAGCCGTCTGAACGTGTATGCCTGTAGTCAGACTGCACGGGCGTCGGGGGTAAGGGACGTTGCTGTCTATTCAGAATCTTCAAGCCTAACGCAGTACCCAGTGACATGTCTTATGACAGGGGCGTTTAGGACTAGTGTAATGAATACAAGGCCTCTGCCTATTCATGAGTCAGCATTCCATAATCTCGACAACATAACTGACGAAATCATAGTATGCACTTACTTTAACCTTATCTGGATTACAAATTTTATCGCATTTACTTTACCTGTCTTATAAACTAGAAAATCCCAAAATAAACATTCACTACTCCCTAACTATCTTAGGCTAAAATATAGGTTCGATGTTACTGATATCTTAAAAATACGACTCTAGGTCATACTTCCCTTACTTATAAGGAGTAGTAAGATTTAGGCCCCGCTAAATATAAATTTAAAACAGTACCCTCTCCCACGAGTGGCTGATCCTGGCGAGCCGCTGCCTGACGACACCGCGCAATTAAAAACCGTCCGTTTCGGCCATATCAGTGGGGTCTACTAGTACCTTTTTGTAACAAAATACCCCATTCAAGATATGTACAAGCATTAATGCATATTATACAACTATTTTTTATGAGCATTGTACAAGCATTAATCCATATTGTACAAGCATTCATATATATTTAACCCTATTTGTGTTTATTAATAAAAGTGTTGTTTTAAAAAAAATGTGATTATATGTACAATTAATGACGTGGCAGTTAAGAGGAAGATATTTTAGCCATTATAGGCAGTGTGTAGTTATAGGATTTTATGAGTTAGTTATAGAATTTGAGTGTTGATGTGGCGCTGACGTAGAAAGTTAAGAGGATGAATAGTTTAGTTACGATAGGGAGTGGCCTTAGACCACCCCCTATGGTTAGTTACCCGCCCATCACCCGCTCATTACCCGTAACTAACCATAGGCACCACTTAGTTACCTGCGTTAGTTACCCGTTTTCACCATAGATTTAGCGGAAGAGTTATAGGAATTGCGGGTCCCAGTGCTTTTTATTGTTGGACTTGATGCTTTATTGCTTGTACGTTGTATATTAAGAGGAATATTGTTTTAGCCATGATAGGGAGTGTTTAGTTATGAGTTAATTATACGATATTGGTGTTGATGTGGCGCTGATGTGAAAGGTTAAGAGGATGAATAGTTTAGTTACGATAGGGAGTGGTCTTAAATTTTTTTACATGTAGTGTTCTAGATGGACAAGTAAGCCAAGAGTTAAAAGCTGGACCCCAGCTTCACTAGCTAGTTGGCTATCACACTATATATATCCTTTGATTCATTGGTTGAAAATTATTTTTTAATATTTAAAGAGTTGCAACTTGTCAATAAAAAGATGTTTGGTGTTGTCTGTTTGCCATGGAGGGATAAAAACACAGCTACCATTGCTAACCAATCATGCATCCATTTTTTATTACTGTAATTGATATCACTAGTACAAAATGAGTAAAGAATTTATTTTTTTAGAAAAATCAATTTTGAAGGTAACAACTAAAAACAAGTTCCTAAGAATAAAAGGAATCGATTTTTTTAGACAAAAATGGAAAAACCGAAAAAAATTGGTTCGTAAAATCTATTTTAGAAACCGGTTCCTTATCAAAAACCGGTTTTCACTTTAGAAACTTTTTTTTTTAAGAAACCGGTCTCGATTCTTATTTGCTTTTGAGCGGGAAACAAAAAAGTTAAAATCCACTTCTCATTATATATACCAAAAACTAAAATTACATTTCACCCTTAACCGTTTAGTTCTACCTTTCAGTGCACTCTCCTCCATTTAGTTTCAAAATCGGTCTCCACTTTTTTTTTTTTTGAAAGGCAAAATAAAAAATCGGTCTCCACTTTAAAAACCTCTATACATAAGAACCGGTTTTAAAACCAGTTCCTAACCCCTAAAAACCAGTTTTCATGTCCCTTTTTGCAGTAGTGTATCAAAGTACTGATTTAGTCCTTAAAATTTATGGTAATAAAATATATTTACAATTCATCAAAAAAGCAAACCACAAATAAAACAAAATTAAAAGATGTAAGCGCCAACAGATATAATTCAGGGTGAAAATTTTTGTGACTTTAATATCTAGGACTACAATAAATTACCGTACTAGACAAAGTGCTTCAAGTCTACAGTCATCGGGTATTAATGCTTTCATCAAACTCAATAAAACGCTTGAAATATACCATTAAAAGTATGTTGGGATTGGGACTATTGAGAACTGACCTTAATCTACGAAGATTCAATATACGAGATGAGAAATGGGTTGGTAAGTTTTTGTGGGAGGATATGAAATATCTAGGGCAAATAAATACGTACAATAATTTTTTTTTCTTTAAAGCAAATATATATATATATATATATATATATATATATATATATATATATATATATATATATATATATATATATATATATATATAGTGGTAGGATCAAGAGGGAAGTAACCAATCGGGGGAAGCGGGGGAAGCAAAAACTTTTTTTTTTCGTTTTTTGAAAAAAACTTTGTTCACGAACATTATAGATGAGATGAAAATATGAACATTTAGTAGAGACACTTTGTGATAAATGTTTTTATTTTGGCGGAAAAACGCTCGAAGAAGTAATATATAACAATTATCGTGTTTTTCGAGCGCATGTTGAGGTTTTAGCTATTGGGGTTTAGATATTAGGGTTTATAGGGTTTAGATATTAGGGTTTAGAAATTTAGGGTTTATATTTAGGGTTTAGATTTAGGATTTAGATTGAGTTTTTAACACGAACGGTTTAAAGTTTAGGGTTTAGGGTTTGGTGTTTTGGGTTTATTCCATAAACCCAAAACACCAAACCCAAATAAACCCAAAACACCAAACCCTAAACTCTAAACTCTAAATCGGGCTAAATTTTACTTCACAAAACATGAAGAAGAAAAAAAACGTTCATATTCTTCACGAACAATATTATCTTGAATGTTATTTTTGTCGATCGTTTTCCCGCCTAAATAATAACATTCATCACGAAGTGTCTCTTCTAAATGTTCATATTTTCGTGTGATCTTGATGTCGGAAAAAAAAAATTCCAAAAAAAAACGGAAATTTTTTTTTTTTGCTTCCCCCGATTGGTTACTTCCCCATTGATCCTGACCCTATATATATATATATATATACACACACGAAAAAAGGATATACACGAAAACAAGAAAGGAAGGGGGCTAGCCCAAGACAGCCCAAGGATCTAGCCCAACATACCAAGAGCAAAACTAAAACATCAACAGAAGGAAAAAACGATGCAGAGCTTGTATCAAACATGACACGACTGTCCAGTCATTTTTTTTATTTAATAATCCCAAGTTGAGTGACCTAAATAGCATATGAGGAGAAAAGATCCGAAAATTTCAAGCTATGAGTACCACATAATAATCTCAAGTCGGCCAATCACACCCTTAAAGAGTTAGATCACGGGGAATATAGATGTTAGACATTTATGTTTTTTTGTAACAACACAACCAATTTAAAATTATATACTCCGTAATTATTTGAGTTATAGTTATGTAATCGATTTAATTACTGATTTATCATTCAATGTCTATGAAGTTATTCTTTATTCTAACATTTTTTAACTGAACTTCTATCATCTATACCAGTACCACATTAACACCAACCATTTTAACATTCATTAAACTAAACCTTTCAAATCTTATATTTTCACTTTAAACTTTAAACGATTTAAATGAATTTTATAATTGAATATTTGAATTTGAATATATACTCTCACAACACCTACAAATAGTAGATCGAGTGGGTTTCACTCTTATTTATGTCAACACGTGCGAGGAATGCAGCTGGCGCAAGGTATGACGCAACTATGTGTATCTTGGTCAAATATTTGACGGGTGCCACATCCTTTAACTAACATAGATAAGAAGTCCTCTAAGATAACTCTAAAATGAGTTAATTATATTATTGGTCCTTGTAATTTATTCAAAATTATGTCAATAGTCCTTTTCTTTTTAAAATTATACCAGTAATCCCTATGATTTTCAAAATGCATAGCAGTGGTCCAAGACTTAATGTCAGTTAATTGATTAACAATACAAATTAATCTGCATTAGGTTTAAGATCAGCAAAAATAACTAAATATCTGGATTTTATATTTATAATATAAATAAAATAATATAGTACATACAATAAATTTTTAATTCACTGGAACATCACCTGTTAGTGACGATGACTACCCGATTCTTCCCTTATTTTATCTTTTTCCATACCTTATTCCTCCCACCAAATCGTATAACTACCCTAATCTTCCCCTCAAATCGATAACTGAAATCTAAAACCCGAACTCAAGATCCAAATCAATCAATCACATTCAAACATTCATATCCAATCCAATACCTGTTGAAAAAAAAAAAAAAACAGAACCTTTGACATTGAAGTAAACATTCATTCATTTAAATACACAAACCCACCTTCAGTTATAAAGTGTCTTTGTTCATCATGAATCTACCATCTCTAATAAAATCCGCAACGATCACCTCCGTTGCCTTCTTGTTCTTTAGTTACCTCTGAAACAACGACCTTCATTCTTAACTGCTACAGTCGATTTCAGATCTGAATCGTTCTTGACTTTATCTCGCCGCCGGCGACCACCACGTTTTCTGGGTTAAAAGAAATTGATCATGGTTTAAAAGAAACGATTGACGGTCGTAGAGTGAAGAATGAATCAGAATATGGGTTTTATCCGTCTGTTAAATTAGTTGTACAATTTTCCCCTTACGACTTACGATTATTTATGTCGACGATTCATCACCGAAAAATGTTTTGAGTTATCAACTTTTGGAATCGTCGAAAGCTGTGCAACAGTTGAATGCTGTTTCTAGTGACGATGATGTTTATTATGAGCGTTGATTAAATTAATTGTTTTATGTTTCTACCAATAGTTTAGTTTTGTTTCTATATATTAATAGCCTACTACCCATTAATTGTCAAACAAGAATGCAGTTAGACCAGTTTTAACGTGGCGTCAGAAGGTAACGTGTCAGACGAGCTGGACCAATCTGACGCCCCTGACGCCGATATCGCGGCGTCAAAAACATACGCGTGGGGGCGTCAGTTGGATATTTGACTGAAAAACGGGGGCTTCACCGGCCATGTGTCAGCATTTGGTTGGTTGGGGAATTATATCCGTTGCCCAACGGATGTATACCAGTTTTTTCAATATATAATTTTTAAATCAACTTTTTTACCTATATAAACACCAAACACCAATTCATTTTTACACCTATCATTCTACTCTTTCTCTTTATGTTTTTTTTTATAATACTTTACAATTTTATAAATGGGTTCGAGGTTACGGGGTTCTAATTCCGACTTCGAAGATTTGCGGATTGTTCAGTTAATTCAAGAAATAGAAGAAGATGACTCCGAAGTCGAATTGCCACCGTATATTCCGAGAGTTAGAGTTTACATTCCTAGGGAACGTGAGGTTGCTGCACAACGTTTGTGGAATGATTATGTTTGTGAGACGCCAAAATATCCACAAAAAATATTTAAAAGGCGTTTCCGTATGGGGATACAATTATTTCTCCGGATAGTGCAAGGTATAACTAATTTTCAAAGTGATAATATGCGAGAATATTTTAGTTACTTTTCTCAACGTTTTGATGCTATCGGTGGGCCCACATTTACTACTTTATAAAGATGTACGTCGGCTATACGCTAATTGGCGTATGGAACCGCTGCCGATATGTGGGATGAATATTTGCAAATGAGTGAGCAAACATCAATACTATGTCTAGATTACTTTTGTATGTGTGTTATTACTTTGTACAAAAGTGAATACATGTGATCTCCGAATGCACATGATGTTGCTAGATTATATAGTGCACACGAGGAGAGACATGGTTTTAGGGGTATGCTCGGGAGTATAGATTGTATGCACTGGGAATGGAGGAATTGTCCTGTTGCTTTAAAAGGACAATACACTCGAGGTGATCACGAGAAACCGACCCTTATGCTTGAAGCAGTTGCTTCATATGACTTGTGGATTTGGCATGCTTTTTTGGGATGGCGGGTTCCAACAATGATATTAACGTTTTGAACCAACCACCTATATTTGATAAACTTAAGAACGGAACATTTCCATCCGCACCGTTTGAGGTAAATGAGCATGAATATAGCAAAGGATGTTACCTTGCGGACGGTATATATCCCGATTGGGGAACTTTAGTTAAAGGATATTCATGTCCCACTGAAGAACCAACGATTAAGTTTACTAGATTTCAAGCTAGTGCCCGAAAGGATATAAAGAGGGCATTTGGGGTTCTTCAAGGTCGGTTTCATATTATACGCATAGCTTCACGAAGTATGCCAGTTAACAGGATGCGAAGAGTGATGGAATGTTGTCTCATATTACATAACATGATACTGGAAGATAACAACTTTGCACTTTCTAAATGGGAAGAAAGATTCACTACCGAAGAAATGGAAAATGGTATGGAACATATACGTACCAGAGGACGAGATCGAGACATTATCGCAAGAGAAATAAGGGATCGAGACATGCACAACCAACTTACCGAGAATTTAGTCGAGCATATCTGGAACCTTCCAACAACTTTTCACAATGTGAATTAGTTTTTTTTATTAAATCTATGTAATCGTTAATTTATGTATTTTTAAATTCTTATGAAAAATTAATTTATGTATTTTTTTATTTAATATGTAATTTATTTTATTTTGTTGTATTTATTTACCATTTTAATTCATTTGAAAAAAATACAAAACTGATGGACCCTACTGAATTTGACACTTCCATTTGACATTTGGGGTTATTGAGGGTCAAAATCTGACACTGCCATGTCACAGACAAATGCACTTTTTGTGCCAAAAAGAACAAATATGTCTGTGATGTCACATGCAGGGTTAGGAACAGTCTTAAACTAATGGTTGAATTTTAGGTTTTGAGTCATTAACATTACAATTAAATATTAATTTGGATTTCTTATAAAAATGAGTTTTTAATTAAAGTTCGATTTAATTTTGATTCAAGGATTTAAGGATAGTTATGGAGTATAAGAAATGAGTTTTTGATTTTGATTTTTTATGATTGATGTACTAAAATGCAACCTAAATATCTTGAACTAAACTAATCAAATTAACACGCAAATCAGGCAACTATTCATGATCAATGCAGTAAAGATATAGCAAACGCAAGGTTCATTCCACAGGGAGCAGTTGAATTTAAGAATCTAAAACTAATAATTATTTTAAGTAAAAGAGGAGCTTTGAAAGTGATTTTTGATTAAACTAATGAAAGTAAACTAACAAGATACGAATTCTGAGGATAAAAAGGTATTCACTCAGAATTAATTCTCCATAATTTGAATTGCTTTTATTAAGAACAATACAATTGATTTATTGGTGACACTATATTTATCTGTCGCTTCATACAGTTTAAGACTGTTGGGACACAGGACCCTTAACTTCATGAGATAAAACTGAAACTAATTGCCAAAAAATAATTGCAATAGAGATATGTAATACGAAAGCAAGATCGAACAAAATTATCAATGGAAACTACAAGACTACATTGTTAACCACTTGTGTTGTAACTGATTACAAAACTTCTTCTTAAATATTAAAAGTTAGAAATAAGAAACTAACCCATGATCTCCAATATCTCTCTACACCTACACTCATTTTCACTAGTACCTAAATAAATGATAAACTGCTCCCACGTATGCATGGTACTCGGTCAACAGATAGCATACCAATTCCTACACATAAACTAATTAATTAAACTAATACCATACATATTAAATAATTATTAAACATAGGCCTCGTCTGTTTTTTTTCTTATTAAATCATTTTGTCTGAATATATATATATATATATATATATATATATATATATATATATATATATATATATATATATATATATATATATATATATATATATGACGTCTGAAAAAATTATTTGACGAATAAATAATTATTGTTTGATTTTTGGACTGAAGAAACGTCTGAATAATTAAATTTACTAAATTAACCTTATAAGTGGGTAGTTAAAATAGCAGTTATTAAAAACCGAGGACATAAATGGAAATTCACAATTCTCCTTCTTTTTTAAATTAAGACATGTCTTATTTATTAAATCAAAAACAAACACTCCTTAATAGCTTTTTATATTAAGTTTCATTGTATTAAGTCAATTAAGTGAAAAACAAACATCACCATAAACTAATAAATTGATTAGGTTCCAACAAAGACTAGCAACCTAAGTATAACTATCATTTACCTAGTTCATTAATCAATTCACAAATTAGTAAGATAAGTTCGGTGTTCCTTACTTAGATACTAATTTAATCATGAAAGTGTAAGTTAATAACGCTAGTTTCCTACGTGCTTCTTAAGAACACAATCAATCAATTTTAATTACTCGAGATGGTGATTCAATTGATGGTTAATTAGTGTCCATTTTTAGCTTCATAATTACCTACTCAATTATCTTTTCAATTGTTATCGTCTACTTGTAGTTTGGTGTCCCTTGTACAATTCAACGAATCCTAAATCATTTGTCAATAATCTAGAAAAGTTATTATTCAACTTAACTATCGTTAGTTAACCAACAAACATGCAATCGAATGGATTAATCAATGGGACTAATAAAAATCATGGATCAAGAGTAATTTATCAATTTTATAAACATAAAGATTAGCAATCCTTCACCTTCACCTTGATTCAATCATCCAAGTGAATATATAAATAAATTAGCTAGACATTGCAATAGAAGAAGTCATACACAAAGATAAACAAATAAAAACATAATATTAATCAAGAGAGTAAATATAAAAGTTACCAATGATTAATGATAGCTGAAATTGAATCCAAGTGTCAAAACTCCAAGAATAATGTAACGACCCGTCAAAATCGCTATTGACGCGATACGTTATTCATTGATTTCATAGTGAGGTTTTGACCTCTATATGATATGTTTTGTAAGCATTGCATTCTTTTGAAAAAGCACACCATAAATGAATATATAAATCCAATGTTTTCGACATCTGATGATTTCTACGTATAGATAATCACCGTAAACAATAGTTTACAATACTACATCCGTTGACAATACAGTCAAAATAAGTTACATGGTGATGATTTTGTGAATGCAAAGTTTTCTCGAATAAAGCATGTATGACTCCATGCACATAGCTTGTATAACGTATAAGCAAACAGCGGAAGACTTCTAGGAACCTGAGAATAAACATGCTTAAAAGTGTCAACACAAAGGTTGGTGAGTTCATAGTTTTAATGTTGCGCATAATCTGTATATAAAGGTGGATCACAAGATTTCAGTTGTTTCATCCAGAAACGTTTATCAAAATATTCTACAAGATTGAGCACCCTGGTAACTAAACTTAACGTATATATAATAAGTACCCATGTTTTAACATACATGCAACCAACATGTACAGTACACGCAAACCAGCGTGTACTAAACTCAAATAGCATACGTCCGCTTTATAATTCAGGCTAGGGTCTCTATACCTGGAACGGACGGGGATGTCAAGCCCTATGGATCCATATACAACTATTCACGCCCATCAGTTCTTATAACCGGCAGTTACTAGTTACCAAAGATAAGGGATTTTCGATTCAAACTCGATGTAGAATTTAGTATGTACTTGTATCCATTGCGTTTAAAATAAATTGCATGTATTCTCAGCCCAAAAATATAGATTGCAAAAGCAATTAAAAAGGGATCTATAAACTCACAATACTGTATTTCGTAGCAATTATGCACATGACGGCACTGAACAAGTGCAGGGTTGGCCTCGGATTCACGAACCTATATTAGTATATGTTGATCAATAACTGTCTAACAAGATAGGTCAGATCATAGTGTATCATAAATCCTAATGTTCGAGACAGACATGCAAAAGTTAACAAAAGTCATTTCAAAAAGTCAACTTTGACAATTGTTTAACAAAACGAGATGTGTCTTATATAAGAATTCATTTACTCGACTAGTAGTATTCAAAAATCCAATTTATTAATCATATAAACAAGTTGTTTAAATATTAATTGTAGATTCAAAAGCAATTTCAATTAACGTCAATCATAATTCAGTTGACCATAAATTTTAACACGTTTATCGAAATCACGCAATTTCTAAATGAAAAGTTATTAATTTTTCGCCAGCTTTCCAACAACATGCATAACATATACTTTATATCAGTAGTACATGTATTAAATTCGTGATTCGTCATAAAACTACCTAACGACGACATTAAGCATACAATCATGTATAAACATATATACTCGAGCATTAGACATGGATACCCTATTAATATAAAAAAGATAAGATATGAATGCTCACGTATCAATATTGAGATTCAATATTGCAGGAAAGTACATAGACGCAACGGAAATGATAAATAAAAGGTTAGCCTTTGATTCACCCATGGTACCCACGAACATTACTTATAACCTCCATAGCTATAACCCATAATTTCCCTAGCTTCATCCCGCTCAAAAACCCATTTTTGAAAATAACTCGCTCATGACCTTGTTGTAGTATTTTATGTATAATAACAATACTACTAATATTAATACAATAAGATTAATAATAATCTTTAATAATAATAATAGTAATAATAATAATAATAATAATAATAATAATAATAATAATAATAATAATAACATAAATAAATCATTACGGAGTATTAAGATAGATAGATGGATTGTAAAATGAAAACTGAAACCAGAATCAGAATTCGTTCGATATATATAGAATAATTATAATAATATAATAATATAAATATAATATAATAATATAATAAAGTAATAATATAATAATAATATAGAATCAAACGTGGGATTTAAAATTCGCCCATGTTTTGTCATTTCTACCGACAGTTTTCACGGACCGATATTTCGTACTCCGTTACTAATAATTGACGGGTAAAAATATAAATAAAAAGAATTCCGCTTTTTATAATTGAATACATATATCTATTTTGGTCTTAAGCTTTATAAAATTAATTGTAAAAAGGTCCATTTATTTATAAAATTACTATATACATTCGATGTAGAGTGTACGTACTAGTCTGCTGATCATTCTGTGCCACCGTGAATTATTGAATTCGTTTAATTCAAACGAATTAACGAATTTTAATGTTTTTAAAAGTCGTATTTATTAAATACTTCAGGGGTATTTTATGTAACTTATAATTAATAATTTCTATCATATCGTTTTCATGTGAATAGTAAATTAATTAATTTCGTTTCATTTACTATTCATATGAATAGTAAATGAATTAATTTCGATTCAATTATTTAAGTTACGTTGTGCTTTACAACTTGTACATCTTTGATTTAACTTCGTGTCTTTTTTAAAAACTAAAAAAAATACATCATAAAAATAAAACGATTATATACGTAAACTTTTTAATTCGAAACTGCATCATTCAATAGTAAATTTTTATCATTTCATATATAAATATTATTCGCATGTTTCCGTATATATATACACACAATTATACAATTATCACAAGTTACGACGTTCGTGAATCGTCGGATAAACAGGGTGGTCAACTGTTATATAAAAACTCATTTTCAAAAGTTTTAAAACTTGTCAAAATTCATTGCTTATCATGCCAGAAACATTAAATCATAACGAGAATTTGGTTCAAATCAAGTCAAAATTTCCGGGTCGTTATAGTACCTACCCGTTAAAGAAATTTCGTCCCGAAATTTGATTGGGATCGTCATGGCTGACAATAAGTATGTTTTCATGACGCATACGAGTTGAAAATTAGAGTTTTATCATCAGTAAGTAATATGGATAAAACAATTTGTTTATGTGAAGAGTACGAGTGAAGCTATCACAAATGAGTGAAATGAGTAAATGCAAGTTCATCTTAACCTATGACGTAGTCAAGGTTGATTTTTGGAATTCAAGGGATTTAGAGAAAATCTTTGTAATAAGATTTGGTTCTTCGGTAATTAAGGAAATTATGATCTTCTTTGGTTAAATGCAATAATCTATTTCGATTGCTCTGTCGAATATTTTACTATAAATCCACTCCCTTCGTTTCCTTAATTTCACAGCTCACGCTTTCTATTCTTTCTCCCTCAATTCATACTTTAAAGCATTCGTCAATATGCTCCATCCAGTTCTGATTCTTGATATACTCCTAACTTTCATATCTGTCATTCTTCTTTTTTATCTGCCGCCGAAGGAATCTATTTACTTCTATTATTCTCTTTGGTTTATAGTGTTTTTAGTTCTCCCGTGTCTTTATATTGCTATACGCATTGATATACACGGTTTGTAATTTCTGGGTTGTTGTTGGGCTTTATATCTTTAACGACCCGTCAAAGTACACTTGACGACCATCGTTATCTTGGTCCCACAGCTTGATCATAACTCTATATGAATTTGATAAATAACCTTGCATTCTTTATTTAAAAATAATTTCCTATAAAGGAAACCTACCAAAATATGTAATTTTAGAAAAACCGTACATTATTACTTAACCAAAAGTTGACCAAAACAAGTCAACAACATCCACTATTAAATGTATCAAAATAGAATGCAAGTTAATATTTAACAAAAGCTGCCATCATAAATATGCAGACTCTCTAAGCACAGCGGAAGCAATCAATCATGAACCTGAGAATAAAATATGCGAGTAACTGTCAACAAAAATGTTGAGTGAATTATAGGTTTAATATTGCAAATAATATTTAATTTAAACCATAAAAATTTATGTTTGAAAACATAAAAACTCCTTTTTGGACCACAAAACTATATGCTAGAAAACATATAAAAACATTATTCCATTTTCTGTGAGCCACCTGGTAACCACTTAACCATTTATTTACCCTTGCCAAACACAATAAATAATATACACCGAACAAGTGTATCTTCAACTAAATACGAAGTACTAAACATTCCGATTATAAATTGCTAGCGCGACTAGCTCGAAATGGGGTTGTCAAACCCGATAAATCTATCCATAGGATTCGCGTTCACCAGTAGAAACCAGTGATTACAATTACCAGATTAGGGAATATTTTTGTTCGACTCACAATGAATAATTTAAACCAACTTCCACTTGTGTCCAAAAAATAAAATAAATTGCATGTATTATCATCCCAAAAGATTTAAAATAGAAAAATGGGACTATAACTCACCTTAAAGCAAATGAAGTAACCACACAAAAATGCGAACAGGAAATGAAGTAAGTGATCAAGAATGATCACAACGCCGACCTATAAGTAAAGCAGGTCGATATAAATAACTAACTTAGGTCAATTCTTAGTATGATAGTTATAGTACTTGTTGCAAGTAAACATAGAACAACACTCAGTATGCTTCGGTTCGATCAGGACAGCGTACGGACACATACTTTTTATTTTTAAAAAGTTTCTATTTTTGGCAGGTTTCTATTTCTGGAAAAATTTCTATTTTTGAAAAGTTTCTATTTTAGGAAAGTTTCTACTTTAGGAAAGTTTCTACTTTAGGAAAGTTTCTACTTTAGGAAAGTTTCCAAATTTAGAAAGTTTTCATATTTAGAAAGTTTCTATTTTTAGAAAGTTTTTAAGTTAGGAAAGTTTCCTTAATTAGAAAGTCAACAAAAAGTCAACTAAAAGTCAAAGTCAACCAAAAGTCAACTCAAAAGTCAACCTTGGTCAAACATAGTCAACATTAATTTTAAAAGTATAAGTTATAATAATAATAATATATGTTATAGTGTTATTTAAAGTCATATATGTTATTTAAAGTCATATATGTATAATTATGTCATAACATAAGTTTAATTAAATTAAATTGAATTAATAAAGTCAACATAAGTTTAAATGATATAATTAATATAACATAAGTATTTAATTGATTAATTAAATATTAGTCATAACATAAGTATTATTAATTAATAATAGATTTTTAATCATATCATAAGTATTATTAATTAATAATGAATTATTAATCATATCATAAGTTTCTAATTATAATTATTAAATCATAAGTATTTAATAATTAAATTATAATTAAATAATAACTAAGCCTTATAATAATTAAATAATTTATAAGTCTTATAATAATAATTTCATAACATAAGTTTAATACTTATCATAAGTATTTTTCATTAATAATAAAAGTATTATTAATCATAAGTTTAATTAAAAGTCTAATTAAATCATAAGTAATTATTAAATGATATAAAAAATACATATCATAAGTCTTAAATTAAATTAATTACTTTTTATATCATAAGTAATTTAATAATAATAAAAATCATTATTTATCATAAGTTAAATTTTATAACCATAAGTTTTATTAAACTTCTTCGGGTCGTAACTTGAGCCTCGGGTGTCGGTTTTTGACGAGTCTTATATATATCCTCGTCCCAACAACTTTCGCGACATTTTAAGATGCTCATGAACACCACAAACCAGTTCCTAGGTCGTGATAATCAGCCAACACTTTAATTCGATTTAAAATTCGTTTTAATCATTCCGGGTGATCCGTAGCTCGGATTTTGATGATCCGAACATATAAATTCGCCAAATCATCTATCCCAAAACAATGGATCACTCAAAAATATCAGATTATGGCTCAAACTTCGAGACAAAACCTGAATTCATTTCAATTCCAATTAAAACTTGTTTTACGCGTAGATTTTGATCCGTAACTCGAAAAGAGGTGAATCAAAAGCCTAAAATTATGTACTAAATGAGAGGAACTCATTTATACCCTTTAATTAACCAAAAACCTGAGTTAAGCTCTCTGATTTTAACAAACAAGCTGCTGTGCAAGGTTTTATTAACCGAAATCATATGTGATCGAACAATTCTATGCATAATAACAACAATACAATAACATACAAGTACCATAGCATCATTATAAGATCAAAATCAGTAAAAATGAATGAAAACTAAAAAGCTAGGGTTTATGATTATATCCAAATCGAAAAGCAATTGGTGTAGATGCGTGGAGAACGAAGAGAGGAATCCAAATACGCAAACGAACTATTGATCCAAGCCCTTGATGATGAACAAATGATGGTGATGATGATGATGATGGTAAGAAGTGGCCAAAAATGGAAGAGAGGAGGAGAGGGGAATCAAGTTTGATTAAGTTAAAATGTGATTAAATGAGAACTTTGATCAATTAACATTCAAGTTTCAAGAATTGGCACAATAACCCCCTCCTTTGGGGCTAGCGGCCGAAATAAGGTGGGAGTGGGATCTCACTTAGCCCATCATGTTTAAATGTACAAAAGCTTGTGGCCCGAAAGCCCGAACGAAACCCGAAACGCGAAAACACGACTACGCGATTGAAAATTCGGAGAGATAACAAATACGCGACGAAAAATATATAGAAATACTATATATAATCATATGACATTAAAATATCATATTTAAAATAATTAGGACTTAAAAATCCTAAAAGCTTGACCGTTGGTTTGAAAACCGAAAAGATTCGTCGGATAGAAATCCACGACACATAGAAACGTGCAATTTAAAATATGAATACAAATATTCATTTAACACATACTCCGTAATAATTAATATACTATTACAAAAATAATAATATAGGTCATAGAAATGACGTGGCACGAATAACAGTTAACAGTCGTTAAATAATTAACGGTAAAAGATAACGAAAAAAGTATGGTCGTTACAGTACCTTCTCGTTACGGAAATTTTGTCCCGAAATTTAAGCAGGTGCAGGGGTTGACTCAGCATCTGGGAACAAATGCGGGTACTTCTGCTTCATCTGATCTTCACGCTCCCAAGTAAACTCGGGACCGCGTCTGGCGTCCCATCTAACTCGAACAATAGGAATTCTACTCTGCTTAAGAGTCTTAACCTCTCGATCCATAATTTCAACAGGTTCTTCAATAAAATGGAGTTGCTTATCAACATAAAGTTCCTCCAGAGGAATAGTTTCATCAGCCTCGGCCAAACACTTCTTCAAATCCGATACATGAAAAACATCATGAACAGCACTGAGTTCTTGTGGCAATTTTAAATGATAAGTCAAGGGTCCAACTCTCTCAATGATCTCAAAAGGTCCAACAAAATGAGGATTCAACTTTCCCCTCTTACCAAAACGTATCACACCCTTCCAAGGTGATACCTTCAACATAACACGATCACCAACCTGAAATTCGATATCGTTCCTTCTCTTATTGGCATAACTCTTTTGCCGACTTCTGGTGGTTCTCAATCTTTCCTTAATCTGTACGATCTTCTCGGTAGTCTCATGAATAATTTCTGGACCTGTGAGCTGAGCATCCCCAACCTCATTCCAACAGACAGGAGACCTACACTTTCTACCATACAGAGCTTCAAACGGTTCGGCTTTAATACTTGCATGATAACTGTTGTTATAAGAGAATTCAGCCAGTGGCAAGTACCTATCCCACCCATTACCAAAATCAATAACACACGCTCGTAACATGTCTTCTACGTTTGAATGGTCCTTTCACTCTGACCATCTGTCTGTGGATGATAAGCGGTGCTCATATCCAATTTAGTTCCTAAATCATCTTGTAAGGACTGCCAAAACATTGATGTAAATCGACTGTCGTGGTCCAACATAATCGATACGTTAACACCATGTCTCGAAACAATCTCCTTCAAATATAAACGAGTAAACTTCTTCATTGAATCTGTTTCCTTAATTGGCAAGAAAAGAGTTTACTTAGCGAGTCTGTCAACAATCACCCAAATGGTATCATAACCACCCACAACTCTCGGTAACTTCGTAAATAAGTCCATCGTAATACCTTCCAACTTCCACTCGGGAATTTCAGGTTGCACCAGAAGTCCGGACGGTTTCTAATGTTCAGATTTGACCTTAGCACAGGTCAAACACTTAGCCACATAAGTAGCCACATCAGCTTTCAAGTTGGGCCACCAGTATAGTTCCTTAAGTTCGTGATACATCTTTCCTGAACCAGGATGAATAGAGTACCTAGACTTATGAGCCTCCTCTAAAACAAGTTGTCGCAGATCACCAAACTTCGGAACCCAAAGGCGTCCCGCAAAATACCGAGTACCATCGGTTCGTACCTCTAAATGTTTACTCAAGCCTCGGACCTTCCCGTTACAAAATTTTTCTCTTTCAAGGCTTCTTATTGAGCTGCAAGAATATGCCTTGCGAGGTTTGTTCGAATGGTCATATTCAAGGCCCTAAACCTACGAGGTTCAACTCTCTCTGTTCGACTTAAAGCATCAGCCACGACATTGGCTTTTTCCCGGAATGGCTAAAGGAGTTCACAATCATACTCGTTCAACAATTCAACCCATCTTCGCTACCTCATATTCCACCATCTTTGATCAAAGATATGTTGAAGACTTTTGTGATCAGTGTACGCTGTACATTTGACCCCATATAAGTAATTTCTCCAATTCTTGAGTGCAAACACAACAACTCCCAACTCTAAATCATGGGTTGTATAATTCTGTTCATGGATCATCAACTGACATGACACATAAGCGATGACTTTCTTTCGTTGCATCAAAACGCAACCAAAGCCCTGACGCGATACATCATAATAGACAACAAAATCGTCATTACCCTCAGGTAGTGATAATATCAGAGCGGAAGTTAACTTCTCCTGCAAAGTTTGAAAAGCAGCATCTTCTTCATTCTTCCACTCATACTTTTTACCCTTATGCGTTAAAGCAGTCAGAGGTTTAGCTATTTGAGAGAAATCTTGAATGAACCTTTTATAATAGCCTGCTAATCCTAGAAACTGGCGAATTTGAGTAGGAGTTTTCGGAATTTCCCACTTTTCAATTGCCTCAATCTTGGCAGGATCAACTTGTATTCCCTGTTTACTAACAATATGTCTAAGGAATTAAACTTCTTTCAACCAGAACGCGCACTTAGAGAACTTAGCGTACAGCTCTTCCATCCTCAACAAATCAAGGACCGACTTCAAATGTTCTTCGTGTTCTTGATCACTCTTGGAATAGATTAGAATATCACCGATGAAAACGATAACGAACTTGTCCAGATAAGGTATACACACACGATTCATGAGGTTCATGAACACAACAGGTGCGTTAGTCAATCCGGACGGCATAACAAGAAATTCGCAGTGACCATAACAGGTACGGAAAACGGTTTTCGGAATATCAGTTTCTTTAGCCCGCAGTTGATGATAACCGGAACGAAGATCAATCTTAGAATAAACGGACGAACCTTGAAGTTGATCGAACAGATCATCAATTCTCAGAAGAGGGTAACGGTTCTTAACCATAAGCTTGTTCAACTCGTAATAATCAATACACCATTGAAACAAACCACCTTTCTTCTTAACGAACAAAACACGAGCTCCCAAAGGGGACGAACTGGGATGAATGAAATATAGTTGCAACAATGAAGGAAGAAATATATGGAGTAGTCACATCGGTGGCATAGATATATATAAGGAAATTCTCTCAAAGGAGATAACGAGGATCATGGACTTCAAGGTAAATTTTCATTACATTTCTAAAAGGAAGACGTACGAAAGGTGTGATATTTCAACGAGAGTGAACTTCCTTGTACAATGAGCGAGGAAATCTAGGATTCATCTATATTCTTAAATTTATGTGCGGATGAAAAGAACGCGAATCATGGGTTATAAAGAATGGTCGACTCTAGGTGAGATGAATCTCCAAAAATAATTTCATGTACCTCAAAGTATTGAATCCTAGGATTGATGTTTACGAGGGTGTTGCGGTTGACAACGAATATTGAGAGTAGAAACTCCTCAAACGGTCTAGTGTAATATATATCCATGATACCCACTATAACAACAGTTGGGGTATAAACCCACCTAGCACCTTTTCTACAATAGGGTGACCACCGAGTGTACCCCAGAAAATTGATTTATCGGTCCGCGTTTCGGCCATATCCAACCATAAGGGGGAAAATTTTATGAGCGCAAAGACTTTCCAACAAATTTTATAAAACCGGCAACCAAAGTGGTGTAAGAGTTTCTATCAATGAACTTAATGGTAAGTTTCATCCTTAAACGGAGGATGAGAAGAAGTGTGATCCAATCACTCTGTAGAGTAATGGAAAAATTTGATAAAATCAATCAAAGAAGTTTTGATAAAAGTTTTAAACGTTTGATGTGACAACATAAACGGAACGAAGTTCTTAGTAAATTTAGAAGTATGTACAACGTGTACCATTTTATATAAAACAAATTGACTTAGTCAAACAGTTCAATAAATGAGTGGTTTTTAAATAATTTTGAAGGTATGATTTAGTATGTACTAGCCAAAATTGGTAAGGGTAAATTTATTCATTTGAATCCATACGTACATATATGATTTTATAAATTGTATACATGACAAAATATTTCATTACTTCTATTCGCCCATAAATCTCGTGAGAACCGCCCAATTAATAAATGTGTAAAACTCCCGATGATAAACAGAGTATATGTATTTCAGAGGTTACAAGTTGAAGTAAGATCGTGGAAGATCGAGTAAAGGACTTGAATCGTCGTGCGACATTTGACCAACAAATGTTACGAGGTCATGAAAAACCAATGTGTTAAATGTTGTTTTGACTATTATCAGGACATAAGTCCTTGGGCCAAAACTGTTCCCGAGCGAAGCTGTTGCTAACAAGCGAGTTATGAAAGGATAGAGCATGAGATAGATAATCTGGTTAAAATGAGCTTCTTGTATATCCACAAATAAGATAATGAATATTTTCCCTATCCATGTAATACATCGGAACTTCTGAATGAGTAGTATAAAAATTTTCTTTGACTCACTTTCTATTCCTCATGTCACAATATTGGGACTTCTTTATGAATTAACGTAATATAATCACGTTGGCCTGAAGCCATTATATTTCACTAATTCATAGTTCCATTCCAATAGCACTACATGAGGTCAGGGTACGCGATCAACCTCGAATTTCCACACAATTTCTCTAAAACGATTTCTTAAACAGTGTGCTAAGGATAGCACAAGAGACAAAAATATCAAAAGTAATGAATAGGAGTAACGATGACATAAAAATGTCTTCGAAGTACCAAGAATCTCTAAAAGTCAAGAATGACGTTTTCCGGTTCAAAAACCAAAGCACATAGGCACAACGGCACAAAGGCACGTAATATAACAAGAATGTTATATACCTAAACAAAATAGCTGACATTGAAATGCCGAGCATTTAGAAGTCGAGAATGACATCTCGCGTAATATAACTCAAACATCAAACACATAACCATTTTAGATGACATGGGAATGTCGAGAATTTCAGAAGTCAAGAATGACATCTCTCGGTTTCACTATCTGAGGTGTTCTTGTAAAGATAAACTCGCATGAGTCGGAGAATACGTTTAAATCAGAATGGGAGTTCCTCCCAAATTCAGAACATAACAGAGATGTATGTATGATAACAATATACATACCAATACGATACAAATAATCACATATAATAATATATTATAGGCTGGGTTGTAGACTAGACTCACTAATGCACCCTATTGACTCGGGTAACGACATCAATGCAGCCTAATTCCCTACAACCAAAGCTCTGATACCAACTTTAACGACCCGTCAAAGTACACTTGACGACCTTCGTTATCTTGGTCCCACATCTTGATCATAACTCTATATGAATTTGATAAATAACCTTGCATTCTTTATTTAAAAATGATTTCTTATAAAGGAAACCTACCAAAATATGTAAGTTTAGAAAAACCGTACATTATTACTTAACCAAAAGTTGACCAAAACAAGTCAACAACATCCACTATTAAATGTATCAAAATAGAATGCAAGTTAATATTTAACAAAAGCTGCCATTATAAATATGCAGACTCTCTAAGCACAGCGGAAGCAATCAATCATGAACCTGAGAATAAAATATGCGAGTAACTGTCAACAAAAATGTTGAGTGAATTATAGGTTTAATATTGCAAACAATATTTAATTTAAACCATAAAAATTTATGTTTGAAAACATAAAAACTCCTTTTTGGACCACAAAACTATATGCTAGAAAACATATAAAAACATTATTCCATTTTCCGTGAGCCACCTGGTAACCACTTAACCATTTATTTACCCTTGCCAAACACAATAAATAATATACACCGAACAAGTGTATCTTCAACTAAATACGAAGTACTAAACATTCCGATTATAAATTGCTAGCGCGACTAGCTCGAAATAGGGTTGTCAAACCCGATAGATCTATCCATAGGATTCGCGTTCACCTGTAGAAACCAGTGATTACAATTACTAGATTAGGAAATATTTTTGTTCGACTCACAATGAATAATTTAAACCAACTTCCACTTGTGTCCAAAAATAAAATAAATTGCATGTATTATCATCCCAAAAGATTTAAAATAGAAAAATGAGACTATAACTCACCTTAAAGCAAATGAAGTAACCACACAAAAATACGAACAGCAAATGAAGTAAGTGATCAAGAATGATCACAATGCTGACCTATAAGTAAAGCAGGTCGATATAAATAACTAACTTAGGTCAAGTCTTAGTATTATAGCTATAGTACTTGTTGCAAGTAACATAGAACAACACTTAGTATGCTTCGGTTCGATCAGGACAGCGTACGGACACATACTTTCTATTTTTAAAAAGTTTCTATTTTTGGCAGGTTTCTATTTCTGGAAAAATTTCTATTTTTGGAAAGTTTCTATTTTAGGAAAGTTTCTACTTTAGGAAAGTTTCTATTTTAGGAAAGTTTCCAAATTTAGAAAGTTTCCATATTTAGAAAGTTTCTATTTTTAGAAAGTTTTTAAGTTAGGAAAGTTTCCTTAATTAGAAAGTCAACAAAAGTCAACTGAAAGTCAAAGTCAACCGAAAGTCAACTCAAAAGTCAACCTTGGTCAAACATAGTCAACATTAATTTTAAAAGTATAAGTTATAATAATAATATATGTTATAGTGTTATTTAAAGTCATATATGTATAATTATGTCATAACATAAGTTTAATTAAATTAAATTGAATTAATAAAGTCAACATAAGTTTAAATGATATAATTAATATAACATAAGTATTTAATTGATTAATTAAATATTAGTCATAACATAAGTATTATTAATTAATAATATATTTTTAATCATATCATAAGTATTATTAATTAATAATGAATTATTAATCATATCATAAGTTTCTAATTATAATTATTAAATCATCATATCATAAGTTTCTAATTATAATTATTAAATCATAAGTATTTAATAATTAAATTATAATTAAATAAATAACTAAGCCTTATAATAATTAAATAATTTATAAGTCTTATAATAATAATTTCATAATATAAGTTTAATACTTATCATAAGTATTTTTCATTAATAATAAAAGTATTATTAATCATAAGTTTAATTAAAAGTCTAATTAAATCATAAGTAATTATTAAATGATATAAAAAAATACATATCATAAGTCTTAAATTAAATTAATTACTTTTTATATCATAAGTAATTTAATAATAATGAAAATCATTATTTATCATAAGTTAAATTTTATAACCATAAGTTTTATTAAACTTCTTCGGGTCGTAACTTGAGCCTCGGGTGTCGGTTTTTGACGAGTCTTATATATATCCTCGTCCCAACAACTTTTGCGACATTTTAAGATGCTCATGAACACCACAAACCAGTTCCTAGGTCATGATAATCAGCCAACAAATCAACCATCACTTTAATTCGATTTAAAATTCGTTTTAATCATTCCGGGTGATCCGTAGCTCGGATTTTGATGATCCGAACATATAAATTCGCCAAATCATCTATCCTAAAACAATGGATCACTCAAAAATATCAGATTATGGCTCAAACTTCGAGACAAAACCTGAATTCATTTCAATTTCAATTAAAACTTGTTTTACACGTAGATTTTGATCCGTAACTCGAAAAGAGGTGAATCAAAAGCCTAAAATTATGTACTAAATGAGAGGAACTCATTTATACCCTTTAATTAACCAAAAACCTGAGTACTGAAAGTGTAGTGACCCGAACTTTTCCATGTTTATATATATTAATTGAGATTGATATTTACATGATTAAATGTTTCCAACATGTTTAGCAATCAAACTTGTTAAGACTTGATTAATTGAAATAGGTTTCATACAGACAATTAACCACCCAAGTTGACCGGTGATTCACGAACGTTAAAACTTGTAAAAACTATATGATGACATATATATGGTTATATATATAGTTAACATTATATTATGATAAGTAAACATATCATTAAGTATATTAACAATGAACTACATATGTAAAAACAAGACTACTAACTTAATGATTTTGAAGCGAGACATATATGTAACGATTATCGTTGTAACGACATTTAATGTATATATATCATATTAAGAGATATTCGTACATCATAATATCATGATAATATAATAATTTAAAATCTCTTTTGATATTATAAACATTGGGTTAACAACATTTAACAAGATCGTTAACCTAAAGGTTTCAAAACAACATTTACATGTAACGACTAACGATGACTTAACGACTCAGTTAAAATGTATATACATGTAGTGTTTTAATATGTATTTATACACTTTTGAAAGACTTCAATACACTTATCAAAATACTTCTACTTAACAAAAATGCTTACAATTACATCCTCGTTCAGTTTCATCAACAATTCTACTCGTATGCACTCGTATTCGTACTCGTACAATACACAGCTTTTAGATGTATGTACTATTGGTATATACACTCCAATAATCAGCTCTTAGCAGCCCATGTGAGTCACCTAACACATGTGGGAACCATCATTTGGCAACTAGCATGAAATATCTCATAAAATTACAAAAATATGAGTAATCATTCATGACTTATTTACATGAAAACAAAATTACATATCCTTTATATCTAATCCATACACCAACGACCAAAAACACCTACAAACACTTTCATTCTTCAATTTTCTTTATCTAATTGATCTCTCTCAAGTTCTATCTTCAAGTTCTAAGTGTTCTTCATAAATTCCAAAAGTTCTAGTTTCATAAAATCAAGAATACTTTCAAGTTTGCTAGCTCACTTCCAATCTTGTAAGGTGATCATCCAACCTCAAGAAATCTTTGTTTATTACAGTAGGTTATCATTCTAATACAAGGTAATAATCATATTCAAACTTTGGTTCAATTTCTATAACTATAACAATCTTATTTCAAGTGATGATCTTACTTGAACTTGTTTTCGTGTCATGATTCTGCTTCAAGAACTTCGAGCCATCCAAGGATCCATTGAAGCTAGATCCATTTTTCTCTTTTCCAGTAGGTTTATCCAAGGAAATTAAGGTAGTAATGATGTTCATAACATCATTCGATTCATACATATAAAGCTATCTTATTCGAAGGTTTAAACTTGTAATCACTAGAACATAGTTTAGTTAATTCTAAACTTGTTCGCAAACAAAAGTTAATCCTTCTAACTTGACTTTTAAAATCAACTAAACACATGTTCTATATCTATATGATATGCTAACTTAATGATTTAAAACCTGGAAACACGAAAAACACCGTAAAACCGGATTTACGCCGTCGTAGTAACACCGCGGGCTGTTTTGGGTTAGTTAATTAAAAACTATGATAAACTTTGATTTAAAAGTTGTTATTCTGAGAAAATGATTTTTATTATGAACATGAAACTATATCCAAAAATTATGGTTAAATTCAAAGTGGAAGTATGTTTTCTAAAATGGTCATCTAGACGTCGTTCTTTCGACTGAAATGACTACCTTTACAAAAACGACTTGTAACTTATTTTTCCGACTATAAACCTATACTTTTTATGTTTAGATTCATAAAATATAGTTCAATATGAAACCATAGCAATTTGATTCACTCAAAACGGATTTAAAATGAAGAAGTTATGGATAAAACAAGATTGGATAATTTTTCTCATTTTAGCTACGTGAAAATTGGTAACAAATCTATTCCAACCATAACTTAATCAACTTGTATTGTATATTATGTAATCTTGAGATACCATAGACACGTATACAATGTTTCGACCTATCATGTCGACACATCTATATATATTTCGGAACAACCATAGACACTCTATATGTGAATGTTGGAGTTAGCTATACAGGGTTGAGGTTGATTCCAAAATATATATAGTTTGAGTTGTGATCAATACTGAGATACGTATACACTGGGTCGTGGATTGATTCAAGATAATATTTATCGATTTATTTCTGTACATCTAACTGTGGACAACTAGTTGTAGGTTACTAACGAGGACAGCTGACTTAATAAACTTAAAACATCAAAATATATTAAAAGTGTTGTAAATATATTTTGAACATACTTTGATATATATGTATATATTGTTATAGGTTCGTGAATCAACCAGTGGCCAAGTCTTACTTCCCGACGAAGTAAAAATCTGTGAAAGTGAGTTATAGTCCCACTTTTAAAATCTAATATTTTTGGGATGAGAATACATGCAGGTTTTATAAATGATTTACAAAATAGACACAAGTACGTGAAACTACATTCTATGGTTGAATTATCGAAATTGAATATGCCCTTTTTTATTAAGTCTGGTAATCTAAGAATTAGGGAACAGACACCCTAATTGACGCGAATCCTAAAGATAGATCTATTGGGCCTAACAAACCCCATCCAAAGTACCGGATGCTTTAGTACTTCAAAATTTATATCATATCCGAAGGGTGTCCCGGAATGATGGGGATATTCTTATATATGCATCTTGTTAATGTCGGTTACCAGGTGTTCACCATATGAATGATTTTTATCTCTATATATGGGATGTGTATTGAAATATGAAATCTTGTGGTCTATTATTATGATTTGATATATATAGGAAAAACCTATAACTCACCAACATTTTTGTTGACGTTTTAAGCATGTTTATTCTCAGGTGATTATTAAGAGCTTCCGCTGTCGCATACTTAAATAAGGACGAGATTTGGAGTCCATGCTTGTATGATATTGTGTAAAAACTGCATTCAAGAAACTTATTTTGTTGTAACATATTTGTATTGTAAACCATTATGTAATGGTCGTGTGTAAACAGGATATTTTAGATTAACATTATTTGATAATCTACGTAAAGCTTTTTAAACCTTTATTGATGAAATAAAGGTTATGGTTTGTTTTAAAATGAATGCAGTCTTTGAAAAACGTCTCATATAGAGGTCAAAACCTCGCAACGAAATCAATTAATATGGAACGTTTTTAATCAATAAGAACGGGACATTTCAGTTGGTATCCGAGCGTTGGTCTTAGAGAACCAGAATTTTGCATTAGTGTGTCTTATCGAGTTTGTTAGGATGCATTAGTGAGTCTGGACTTCGACCGTGTTTACTTGAAAAATGATTGCTTAACAAATTTTGTTGGAAACTATATATTTTTAACATGTGAATATTATGTGATATATTAATCTCTTAACGCGTTTGATATTATGTGATAGATGTCTACCTCTAGAACAAGTCCCATTGACTCACCTAATAATAATGAAGAGTTAAATGTAAATTGGAATGATTCGTGGACTGATTCACAAGTTCCCGAAGAGGAACCGGAAGAAGAGTCGGAATCGGAAGAAGAATCAGAACCGGAAGAGGAGGAACCGGATGAAGAAATAGAACCGGTGGGGGAAATAATAAAACGGTTAAGTAAAAGAAAATCCTCAACCAACCGACCAAGGTTAATTATGGTCAATGGTGTTTCCGCCAAGGAAGCAAAATATTGGGAGGATTACCAATTCTCCGATGAATCGGATTCCGACGAGAATTCCGATGATGTTATAGAAATTACCCCAACTGAATTTAAAAAGGCAAAAGAAAATAATAAGGGAAAGGGCATAAAAATAGAGAAATCTAATTCCAACCCCGATGAACTTTATATGTATCGTCAACCCCCGAAGTCCTTAAGTTGTAACAATGACCCGGGAACCTCTAAACCACCAGGTTTTTCAAAACCAATGTGGAAAATTACGGCTCGTATTAGGGGAACATCATATATCCCTAGAAACCTGGCAAAACGAACCAAAACCGAAGAAGAAGAAACGAGCGAGTCAGAATAAGATAGTTGTATTCGTGTGGTGTAATATATGTAATATAGTGTGCTTATGCTTTATGATATATGTAAAAATTGCTTGTATTAATAAGTATTTTTTTATGAATCTAACTCTTGTCTATTTTACAGTTTAAAAACACAAAATGGATAGACAACCCAATATTTTAAGAGACCTACCCGGAGACATGATTGATGAAATCTTGTCTAGAGTCGGTCAGAATTCCTCGGCACAACTATTTAAGGCGAGATCAGTTTGTAAGACATTCGAAGAACGTTCCAAGAATGTCTTGGTTTATAAGAGACTTTCTTTTGAAAGATGGGGGATATCACATTGGGAAACCCATAAGTTACGATGTGTTTACTTTGACGCATATATTGCGGGGAACCCAAATGCTATTTTACGCAACGGGTTAAGAAATTATTTTGACTCAATATATCCGAATATTGGACTTCGTGATTTAGAAAAAGCGGCTAACATGCAACATAAAGAAGCATGTTATGCTTACGGATTAGTAATGTTCGCTTCTCACCAATGTGAGAACAAGAACATCGGGCTACAACTATTAAACAAAACGTTTCCACAAGTGACGGAGTCGGTAATTGGGGTAAGAAATGAGGTTTTTAGATTATTACGGGACTGTTGGACATTACGTAACCCTCGTCCCTTTGACGACGTTACAACACGCTGTCTTATCAACGGCCATAACGGTTATGTTCCACAAGACCAAGGATGGGAAGTAGTCCAAGTAAAACCAGAATGCATGACTTGTTTCTGGACGTATGAATTACGTGTATTTATTGCCTTTGCTGAACGACTTGTGTACTAGCTAGAATTATCTTCACAACTATCTTGTATCAAAGTTATTGTGTGCTATATTTCATGCTTTATGTAAAATAAGCGGTATTGTAAGTTTGTAAAATATTGTATAAAAGTTTGAACGCGAAATATTATTATAATCAATTTTTCATATAGAATTGTAGTAGTTGAATTGTATATTAGCTACTAAGTATGAACTTAACGGGTAGGTACTACCCGAATTTAAACTTATAAAACGCTAATATGAAGAAAAAGCTTTTATAAATGAGTTCATATTATGCTACGAAATACTATTAACTACTCTTAATATTCTGTATGATTAACTTGTTCCATTTGACTATTTTGAAGGAAATGGCACCGACTACTCGACATACCGTGAATATGAATGAAGAGGAATTCCGTACTTTTCTAGCTTCAAACATAGCCGCAGTACAGGCTGCGCTACATACCAACAATAACCTTGGATCTAGCAGTACAGGAAATCGTGTAGGATGCACCTACAAAGAATTCACTGCCTGCAAACCTTTGGAATTTGATGGAACCGAAGGACCGATCGGATTGAAACGGTGGACCGAGAAGGTCGAATCGGTGTTTGCCATAAGTAAGTGTACTGAAGAGGACAAAGTGAAGTACGCTACGCATACCTTCACAGGTTCTGCGTTAACATGGTGGAATACCTATCTAGAGCAAGTGGGACAAGACGATGCGTACGCACTACCGTGGTCAGCATTCAAGCACTTGATGAACGAGAAGTACCGTCCCAGAACCGAGGTCAATAAGCTCAAGACAGAACTTAGAGGGTTACGAACCCAAGGATTTGATATTACCACGTACGAAAGACGATTCACAGAATTGTGCCTATTGTGTCCGGGAGCATTCGAAGATGAGGAAGAGAAGATCGACGCGTTTGTGAAAGGATTACCGGAAAGAATCCAAGAAGATATAAGTTCACACGAGCCCGCCTCCATACAACAGGCATGTAGAATGGCTCACAAACTAGTGAACCAGATTGAAGAAAGAATTAAAGAACAGACTGCTGAAGAGGCCAATGTGAAGCAAGTCAAAAGAAAGTGGGAGGAAAACGGTGATAAGAATCACCAATACAACAACAACAGCAATTACAACAATAATCGCAACAATTATCCCAACAATCGCAACATCAATCGCAACTACAACAAACGGCCCAACAACAACAACAACAACAACAACAACAGCAACTACAACAATCATCCCAACAACAATAATAACCGCAACAACAACAACAATCAGAAGCAGCTATGCCAAAGGTGTGAAAAGAATCACTCGGGGTTCTGCACCAAATTTTGCAACAAGTGTAAAAGAAATGGTCATAGCGCGGCGAAGTGTGAGGTCTACGGACCAGGGGTTAATAGAACGAAAGGAACAAATGGTGTCGGAACGAGTAATGGCGGAGCAAGTAGTGTCGGAGCAAGTTATGCCAATGTAGTTTGTTATAAATGTGGAAAACCGGACCACATTATTAGAAATTGCCCGAACCAGGAGAACACGAATGGACAAGGCCGCGGAAGAGTTTTCAATATTAATGCGGCAGAGGCACAGGAAGACCCGGAGCTTGTTACTGGTACGTTTCTTATTGACAATAAATCTGCTTACGTTTTATTTGATTCGGGTGCGGATAGAAGCTATATGAGTAGAGATTTTTGTGCTAAATTAAGTTGTCCATTGACGCCTTTGGATAGTAAATTTTTACTCGAATTAGCAAATGGTAAATTAATTTCAGCAGATAATATATGTCGGAATTGAGAAATTAAAATGGTTAGCGAAACATTTAAGATTGACTTGATACCAGTAGAGTTAGGGAGTTTTGATGTGATAATCGGTATGGACTGGTTGAAAGAAGTGAAAGCAGAGATCGTTTGTTACAAAAATGTAATTCGCATTATACGAGAAAAAGGAAAACCCTTAATGGTGTACGGAGAAAAGGGCAACACGAAGCTACATCTTATTAGTAATTTGAAGGCACAAAAACTAATAAGAAAAGGTTGCTATGCAGTTCTAGCACACGTCGAGAAAGTACAAACTGAAGAAAAGAGCATCAATGATGTTCCCGTCGCAAAAGAATTTCCCGATGTATTTCCGAAAGAATTACCGGGATTACCCCCACATCGATCCGTTGAATTTCAAATAGATCTCGTACCAGGAGCTGCACCAATAGCTCGTGCTCCTTACAGACTCGCACCCAGCGAGATGAAAGAACTGCAAAGCCAATTACAAGAACTTTTAGAGCGTGGTTTCATTCGACCAAGCACATCACCGTGGGGAGCTCCTGTTTTGTTTGTCAAGAAGAAAGATGGTACATTCAGGTTGTGTATCGACTACCGAGAGTTGAACAAACTTACCATCAAGAACCGCTACCCACTACCGAGAATCGATGACTTATTTGATCAACTACAAGGCTCGTCTGTTTATTCAAAGATTGACTTACGTTCCGGGTATCATCAAATGCGGGTGAAAGAAGATGATATTCCAAAGACTGCTTTCAGAACACGTTACGGTCATTACGAGTTTATGGTCATGCCATTTGGTTTAACTAATGCACCAGCTGTGTTCATGGACCTTATGAACCAAGTGTGTGGACCATACCTTGACAAGTTTGTCATTGTTTTCATTGATGACATACTTATTTACTCAAAGAATGACCAAGAACACGGTGAACATTTGAGAAAGGTGTTAGAAGTATTGAGGAAGGAAGAATTGTACGCTAAGTTTTCAAAGTGTGCATTTTGGTTGGAAGAAGTTCAATTCCTCGGTCACATAGTGAACAAAGAAGGTATTAAGGTGGATCCGGCAAAGATAGAAACTGTTGAAAAGTGGGAAACCCCGAAAACTCCGAAACACATACGCCAGTTTTTAGGACTAGCTGGTTACTACAGAAGGTTCATCCAAGACTTTTCCAGAATAGCAAAACCCTTGACTGCATTAACGCATAAAGGGAAGAAATTTGAATGGAATGATGAACAAGAGAAAGCGTTTTAGTTATTGAAGAAAAAGCTAACTACGGCACCTATATTGTCATTGCCTGAAGGGAATGATGATTTTGTGATTTATTGTGATGCATCAAAGCAAGGTCTCGGTTGTGTATTAATGCAACGAACGAAGGTGATTGCTTATGCGTCTAGACAATTGAAGATTCACGAACAAAATTATACGACGCATGATTTGGAATTAGGCGCGGTTGTTTTTGCATTAAAGACTTGGAGGCACTACTTATATGGGGTCAAAAGTATTATATATACTGACCACAAAAGTCTTCAACACATATTTAATCAGAAACAACTGAATATGAGGCAGCGTAGGTGGATTGAATTGTTGAATGATTACGACTTTGAGATTCGTTACCACCCGGGGAAGGCAAATGTGGTAGCCGATGCCTTGAGCAGGAAGGACAGAGAACCCATTCGAGTAAAATCTATGAATATAATGATTCATAATAACCTTACTACTCAAATAAAGGAGGCGCAACAAGGAGTTTTAAAAGAGGGAAATTTAAAGGATGAAAAACCCAAAGGATCGGAGAAGCATCTTAATATTCGGGAAGATGGAACCCGGTATAGGGCTGAAAGGATTTGGGTACCAAAATTTGGAGATATGAGAGAAATGGTACTTAGAGAAGCTCATAAAACCAGATACTCAATACATCCTGGAACGGGGAAAATGTACAAGGATCTCAAAAAACATTTTTGGTGGCCGGGTATGAAAGCCGATGTTGCTAAATACGTAGGAGAATGTTTGACGTGTTCTAAGGTCAAAGCTGAGCATCAGAAACCATCAGGTCTACTTCAACAACCCAAAATCCCAGAATGGAAATGGGAAAACATTACCATGGATTTCATCACTAAATTGCCAAGGACTGCAAGTGGTTTTGATACTATTTGGGTAATAGTTGATCGTCTCACCAAATCAGCACACTTCCTGCCAATAAGAGAAGATGACAAGATGGAGAAGTTAGCACGACTGTATTTGAAGGAAGTCGTCTCCAGACATGGAATACCAATCTCTATTATCTCTGATAGGGATGGCAGATTTATTTCAAGATTCTGGCAGACATTACAGCAAGCATTAGGAACTCGTCTAGACATGAGTACTGCCTATCATCCACAAACTGATGGGCAGAGCGAAAGGACGATACAAATGCTTGAAGACATGCTACGAGCATGTGTTATTGATTTCGGAAACAGTTGGGATCGACATCTACCGTTAGCAGAATTTTCCTACAACAACAGCTACCATTCAAGCATTGAGATGGCGCCGTTTGAAGCACTTTATGGTAGAAAGTTCAGGTCTCCGATTTGTTGGAGTGAAGTGGGGGATAGACAGATTACGGGTCCGGAGATTATACAAGAAACTACCGAGAAGATCATCCAAATTCAACAACGGTTGAAAACCGCCCAAAGTCGACAAAAGAGCTACGCTGACATTAAAAGAAAAGATATAGAATTTGAAATTGGAGAGATGGTCATGCTTAAAGTTGCACCTTGGAAAGGCGTTGTTCGATTTGGTAAACGAGGGAAATTAAATCCAAGGTATATTGGACCATTCAAGATTATTGATCGTGTCGGACCAGTAGCTTACCGACTTGAGTTACCTCAACAACTCGCGGCTGTACATAACACTTTCCACGTCTCGAATTTGAAGAAATGTTTTGCTAAAGAAGATCTCACTATTCCGTTAGATGAAATCCAAATCAACGAAAAACTTCAATTCATCGAAGAACCCGTCTAAATAATGGATCGTGAGGTTAAAAGACTTAAGCAAAACAAGATACCAATTGTTAAGGTTCAATGGAATGCTCGTAGAGGACCCGAGTTCACCTGGGAGCGTGAAGATCAGATGAAGAAGAAATACCCGCATCTATTTCCAGAAGATTCGTCAACACCTTCAACAGCTTAAAATTTCGGGACGAAATTTATTTAACGGGTAGGTACTGTAGTGACCCGAACTTTTCCATGTTTATATATATTAATTGAGATTGATATTTACATGATTAAATGTTTCCAACATGTTTAGCAATCAAACTTGTTAAGACTTGATTAATTGAAATAGGTTTCATACAGACAATTGACCACCCAAGTTGACCGGTGATTCACGAACGTTAAAACTTGTAAAAACTATATGATGACATATATATGGTTATATATATAGTTAACATTATATTATGATAAGTAAACATATCATTAAGTATATTAACAATGAACTACATATGTAAAAACAAGACTACTAACTTAATGATTTTGAAGCGAGACATATATGTAACGATTATCGTTGTAATGGCATTTAATGTATATATATCATATTAAGAGATTTTCGTACATCATAATATCATGATAATATAATAATTTAAAATCTCTTTTGATATTATAAACATTGGGTTAACAACATTTAACAAGATCGTTAACCTAAAGGTTTCAAAACAACATTTACATGTAACGACTAACGATGACTTAACGACTCAGTTAAAATGTATATACATGTAGTGTTTTAATATGTATTTATACACTTTTGAAAGACTTCAATACACTTATCAAAATACTTCTACTTAACAAAAATGCTTACAATTACATCCTCGTTCAGTTTCATCAACAATTCTACTCGTATGCACCCGTATTCGTACTCGTACAATACACAGCTTTTAGATGTATGTACTATTGGTATATACACTCCAATGATCAGCTCTTAGCAGCCCATGTGAGTCACCTAACACATGTGGGAACCATCATTTGGCAACTAGCATGAAATATCTCATAAAATTACAAAAATATGAGTAATCATTCATGACTTATTTACATGAAAACAAAATTACATATCCTTTATATCTAATCCATACACCAACGACCAAAAACACCTACAAACACTTTCATTCTTCAATTTTCTTCATCTAATTGATCTCTCTCAAGTTCTATCTTCAAGTTCTAAGTGTTCTTCATAAATTCCAAAAGTTCTAGTTTCATAAAATCAAGAATACTTTCAAGTTTGCTAGCTCACTTCCAATCTTGTAAGGTGATCATCCAACCTCAAGAAATCTTTGTTTATTACAGTAGGTTATCATTCTAATACAAGGTAATAATCATATTCAAACTTTGGTTCAATTTCTATAACTATAACAATCTTATTTCAAGTGATGATCTTACTTGAACTTGTTTTCGTGTCATGATTCTGCTTCAAGAACTTCGAGCCATCCAAGGATCCATTGAAGCTAGATCCATTTTTTTCTTTTCCAGTAGGTTTATTCAAGGAAATTAAGGTAGTAATGATGTTCATAACATCATTCGATTCATACATATAAAGCTATCTTATTCGAAGGTTTAAACTTGTAATCACTAGAACATAGTTTAGTTAATTCTAAACTTGTTCGCAAACAAAAGTTAATCCTTATAACTTGACTTTTAAAATCAACTAAACACATGTTCTATATCTATATGATATGCTAACTTAATGATTTAAAACCTGGAAACATGAAAAACACCGTAAAACCGGATTTACGCCGTCGTAGTAACACCGCGGGCTGTTTTGGGTTAGTTAATTAAAAACTATGATAAACTTTGATTTAAAAGTTGTTATTCTGAGAAAATGATTTTTATTATGAACATGAAACTATATCCAAAAATTATGGTTAAACTCAAAGTGGAAGTATGTTTTCTAAAATGGTCATCTAGACGTCGTTCTTTCGACTGAAATGACTACCTTTACAAAAACGACTTGTAACTTATTTTTCCGACTATAAACCTATACTTTTTCTGTTTAGATTCATAAAATATAGTTCAATATAAAACTATAGCAATTTGATTCACTCAAAACGGATTTAAAATGAAGAAGTTATGGATAAAACAAGATTGGATAATTTTTCTCATTTTAGCTACGTGAAAATTGGTAACAAATCTATTCCAACCATAACTTAATCAACTTGTATTGTATATTATGTAATCTTGAGATACCATAGACACGTATACAATGTTTCGACCTATCATGTCGACACATCTATATATATTTCGGAACAACCATAGACACTCTATATGTGAATGTTGGAGTTAGCTATACAGGGTTGAGGTTGATTCCAAAATATATATAGTTTGAGTTGTGATCAATACTGAGATACGTATACACTGGGTCGTGGATTGATTCAAGATAATATTTATCGATTTATTTCTGTACATCTAACTGTGGACAACTAGTTGTAGGTTATTAACGAGGACAGCTGACTTAATAAACTTAAAACATCAAAATATATTAAAAGTGTTGTAAATATATTTTGAACATACTTTGATATATATGTATATATTGTTATAGGTTCGTGAATCAACCAGTGGCCAAGTCTTACTTCCCGACGAAGTAAAAATCTGTGAAAGTGAGTTATAGTCCCACTTTTAAAATCTAATATTTTTGGGATGAGAATACATGCAGGTTTTATAAATGATTTACAAAATAGACACAAGTACGTGAAACTACATTCTATGGTTGAATTATCGAAATCGAATATGCCCTTTTTTATTAAGTCTGGTAATCTAAGAATTAGGGAACAGAAACCCTAATTGACGCGAATCCTAAAGATAGATCTATTGGGCCTAACAAACCCCATCCAAAGTACCGGATGCTTTAGTACTTCAAAATTTATATCATATCCGAAGGGTGTCCCGGAATGATGGGGATATTCTTATATATGCATCTTGTTAATGTCGGTTACCAGGTGTTCACCATATGAATGATTTTTATCTCTATGTATGGGATGTGTATTGAAATATGAAATCTTGTGGTCTATTATTATGATTTGATATATATAGGTTAAACCTATAACTCACCAACATTTTTGTTGACGTTTTAAGCATGTTTATTCTCAGGTGATTATTAAGAGCTTCCGCTGTCGCATACTTAAATAAGGACGAGATTTGGAGTCCATGCTTGTATGATATTGTGTAAAAACTGCATTCAAGAAACTTATTTTGTTGTAACATATTTGTATTGTAAACCATTATGTAATGGTCGTGTGTAAACAGGATATTTTAGATTATCATTATTTGATAATCTACGTAAAGCTTTTTAAACCTTTATTGATGAAATAAAGGTTATGGTTTATTTTAAAATGAATGCAGTCTTTGAAAAACGTCTCATATAGAGGTCAAAACCTCGCAACGAAATCAATTAATATGGAACGTTTTTAATCAATAAGAACGGGACATTTCAGAAAGGACCCATTCATATACATTATAAACGATTCACAATAGTTGATTACATTGCGAGGAATTTGACCTCTATATGATACATTTTACAAACATTGCATTCGTTTTTAAAAGACAAACTTTCTTTACATAGAAAATTGACAGGCATGCATACCATTTCATAATATCCACTATCCAACTATAAATTGATTTAATAATAATCTTTGATGAACTCAATGACTCGAATGCAACGTTCTTCGAAATATGCTATGAAAGACTCCAAGTAATATCTTTAAAATGAGCAAATGCACAGCGGAAGATTTCTTTAACACCTGAGAATAAACATGCTTTAAAGTATCAACCAAAAGGTTGGTGAGTTCATTAGTTTATCATAATCATTTATTTCTGTCATTTTAATAGACCACAAGAATTTCATTTCCAGCTCTCATAAATATACGTCCCATGCATAGAGACAAAATAATCATTCATATGGTGAACACCTGGTAATCGACATTAACTAGATACATATAAGAATATCCCCTATCATTCCGGGATCCTCCTTCGGACATGATATAAATTTCGAAGTACTAAAGCATCCGGTACTTTGGATGGGGTTTGTTAGGCCCAATAGATCTATCTTTAGGATTCGCGTCAATTAGGGTGTCTGTTCCCTAATTCTTAGATTACCAGACTTTAATAAAAAGGGGCATATTCGATTTCAATAATTCAACCATAGAATGTAGTTTCAATTACTTGTGTCTATTTCGTCAAACATTTATAAAAGCGCATGTATTCTCAGTCCCAAAAATATAAAGGGTAAAAAGGCAAATGAAACTCACCATACTGTATTTCGTAGTAAAAATACATATAACGTCATTGAACAAGTGCAAGGTTGGCCTCGGATTCACGAACCTAAATTAATTATATATATTTATGTGTTGGTCAATATTTGTCTAACAAATTAGGTCAAGTCATAGTGTACCACAATCCTAATGCTCGAGACTAATATGCAAAAGTCAACAAAAGTAAATTTGACTCAAAATAATTTCCAAAAATCTATACATGATTAATATATAGTTTAAATATCGTCATTTTATATTTTTAAATATTTTTAAAAGATTTATTAGAGTAAATAATATAATTTATTTATTAATAAATAAAATTTTATATTAAATTTATATAATAAAATATACTTTTATATATATTAAGTAATAAAATTTATAGGCCAGGTTCATTTAATATCATAAAGATAATATGATAGGTATTATTAAAGTAAGTTATTACACGTAGTAAAATATGTTTGTATCACATATTTATTTGATAAAATAATATCTATAATGATAGTAAGTAAAAGTTATATTATTTTGTAATAATAATTATTTATAAAAATATCAATATTTATAATTACTAAGATGACATTATGATAAAACGATAATTCTAATTATGATAACTTTAATATTTACGATAATTTTTAATATTATCTTTAAAATAATAATTCTATTTAAAATAATAACAATAATGATATTTTATAGTAACAATGACATTTCTATTAAAATGATAATTTTTGTTAAAATGATAGTTTTAATACTAACGATACTTTTAATAATAATAGTAATGATAAAAAATAATAAGAACGATAATTTTATCTAAATCAATATCTTATAATATTTTAATTTCATCATGATACTCTTACTCATTATTTCCTAATCGTTTCGTTTAATAGCTTTTAATCGTCTTTTATATCGTGTTCATAATAATGATAATAATAGTAATCAAAATAATTAGGTGTTACAAATATTTGTTTTAGTTACACTAATATTAATAATGATAGTTACTATAACATTACTAACGATAATACTAATAATTATCTTAATGATAATATAGTAATAATAATAATAACAATAACAATAACCATTTTTAAATAATGATATATATATTAATAATGATAATAATAATAATAATAATAATAATACTAATAATAATAATAATAATAATAATAATAATAATAATAATAATAATAATAATACTAATTATAACTTTAACGATAATAACGATAGTAATAATAAAAAAAATAACAATTTTTAATGATAAATCCCTTTTATTGATAAAGATAATAATAATGATAATAATAAGATAAAACTGGAACGACGATAAAAACGACGACAATAATAATCATTTTTAATAAAAATATCGAAAATTTAATTGATTATAACTTCTAATCCGTTCATCGAAACCATTCGATATCTAAAGGAAAAGTTCTTAATTTTTCGCTAGCTTTCCAAGGACATGCATATCTTATACCTTATCTCAACCGCAAGAGTAACTAATTCAAGATTCAACCTAACCTGTCTAAAGGCAATATCAAAAGTACAAGCATGCATAATCCTAAATACTCGAGCACTAGTCAGGGATACATTATTAGTATGTAAAAGTTAAATTATGAGTACTCACGTATCAATATTGAGATTCAATATTGCAGGAAAGGTACGTAGACGCAACGGAAATGATAAACACTATATTGACCTCACGAGCATACCCATGAACCATACTCAATCACCTCCATAGCTATAACCCATAATTTCCTTAATCCTATCCTACTCGAAAAACAATTTCAAAATCACTCGGACAGCACTCCGTCGTAATATTTTATGTATACTAATAATATCTTGAAATAATACGGAGTAAATATATATATGTAAATCGATTGAGAGAGTTTAGAGAAAAATATTTTCAAGTTTCTATGAAATAATGAAACCTATTGAATTCTATTTATAATAGATTTTTGAATTATTAAAGTGAATTATTGAAGTATGAATTATTAAAGTGAATTATTAAAGTATGAATTATTAAAGTGAATTATTAAAGTATGAATTATTAAAGTGAATTATTAAAGTGAATTATTAAAGTGAATTATTAAAGTATGAATTATTAAAGTGAATTATTAAAGTTAAAGTAAAGTAAAAATAAAGTAAAGGTAAAGTTTAAGTATAGTAAAAGTATAAAACTATGTACGTATAATACGCGTATAAATATATATAATATTAATTTAAATCGTTATATATATATATAATAAAATAAAATATAAATATCGTTATCTTTATCATTCTAGTTAAGTAATAAGTTGTCAAAAGTGGTTCTAGATATTTATAAAAGTTATATACGTTTTAATAATAAAGTTCTTTTTAAACTGAAAATGTTTTTGTACGTTTGAAACTAAATAGATCAATCGAGTCTTTATGAGATTCAATCTTCCACTATCATTTGTCTAGTTCTCAATGATTGACAATTTGTTCTTATTTATAAATCACTTTACCATTTATTGTTAAAATGGAAAGATTTCTCAAATCAATGTGGGCCTTTCAACAGAGACTTGTAATCATAATTTAATATATCTGATAATTCAATCATTTGATCTTATCTTCTAATTCCATTGATAAACATTTTGAAACAGATACAATCATGTAAAGTATTTAATCTAATATTTTGTTTACGTTTCAAGTTATAATATATATACACATATACATATATAATCATATTCGTTTAATGGTTCGTGAATCGTTGGAACTTGGTCGAGGTTGAATGAATGTATGAACATAGTTTAAAATTCTTGAAATTTAACTTAACAAATATTGCTTATCGTGTCGGAAACATATAAAGATTAAAGTTTAAATTTGGTTGGAAATTTCTGGGTTGTCACAGTACCTACCCGTTAAAGAAATTTTGTCCCGAAATTTGAGTGGAAAGGTCGTGAATGATAATAAGTATGTTTTCATGATGCATACGGGCTGAAAATTAGAGTTTTATCATCAGCGAATAATTTGGATAAACAATCCATTTATATGAAGAGTACGAATGAAGCTAACATAGAAGAGTGAAATGAGTAAGTGTAGATTCATCTTATCATTTGACGTAGATATGATTGATTCCCAGATTTCAATGGATTTGAAGAAAATCTTCTTAATAAGATTTGACTATCCGGTAATCAAGGGAATTAGGATCCGCTTTAAATGTGATCGTCCATTTTAATTGTTCTTTCGGAGATTTTCTTATAAATTCACCTCCTTCGTTTCCTTACAACTCACACCTTCTGTTGATGCATTTTATGCAAGTCCCTAGACATCTACCCACGTCCATTGCAGGTACAACAGTTTACAGGCCACCATGATTGCTCGTTATTTTCCTATCCGTGTTTGTATGTGGTTATAGGAACTGCAGGAACGAGATTTAGATGTTTGACTATATTAGACTTAGTCAGACGTACGAGTGAAGCCTCACTAGTACGGCTGACAGGCTCATACGTACGGTTGATGCTGAGCTAAGTCACAATTACAACCTAAATGAGAAGACACGAGTGAGTGATCACCCGTACGGCTGATGAAGCCAACTCGTACGTGTGATGAATGAATCGTATGGATGAGTCAACAACAGGGGTATATAAAGTCTTATGTTCTTCATTTTAGGTTAAGCCTCTCATTTGTTACACACACTCAGATCTAGTGAGCTCCTCCGATTCTCTCTCAGTCCAAATCACCCAGGTGGTGAATAATAGCTCTAGGTGTTGATCTAATCACACTTGATTTAGTTGTGGTTTGACTAAATTAATCAACAAAAAAAAACTTAACCTATTCACTAGAGGGTTTGATTCACTTATTCCGCCATCGTGTGAGTTAAATCTGTTGATTTCTAAGTTCCTAGTCATGTTTCATCACCTTCTATTCTTTCCCCCTCAACTCATATTTTAAAGTATTCATCAATATGCTCCATCTAGTTCTGATTCTCGATATACTTCTAACTTTCATATCGGTCATTCTTCTTTTTCATCTACCGCCGGAAAAATCTATTTACTTCTACTATACTCTTGGGTTTATAGTGTTTCTAGTTCTCCCGTGTCTTTATATTGCTATATGCATCGATATATATGGTTTATAATTTCTGGTTTATCGTTGGGCTTTATATGTTCCCTTATATTTCAAAGTCTCTGCTTCTGTCTTCTATAATCATTATCATTCACAGTTAATGCTCTCTTTTATTTGCTGCAATTTATACCCCAATTTCTATTTCGGAGTTTTGTCCTTTCGTTTCTTCTTCTTGCGATTAAGCACCGCTTGTAATAGTCCAGAATTCACAGATATGAATTTCAGAATGAACATTGTTAATGTTCTAGGAAGGAAATTGTGATGGCACGATCTTGACTTGTCAAATTACTAGAATACCTTGGAAAAGGCCGAATCATCAAGAAATATTTTCTTGATATTTTAGAGGTTAAATAGAATACAAGAGTCGTATAACATGGCACATGATGATGTTATGATCTGTGAATCATCACGTTCCATTTAGAAACTCAGCATGACTTACTGTAATATAATCACATTGATCAAGTGTCATTATATTATACTAATTCATGCTTCTGTTCCCAACACTACTTCAAAATATTCCTATTTTAAACTTGAATGTTTCAGAATTTAGAAACTAAAATAGTTTCTTTTATGATGTAATACAGATAGCGCGAAGAGATAAATGATTTCAAATAAGAAAAATTAAGAAAATATCTTCAGAAATATGGAGGATATTTATAATGAAAGATATGATGATATTTTAGAATTTCTAATATCAGAGGATGATGAAGAATATTATCCGCAGGGGTTTAGAGTCAGGAGCAAGGTATTCGTTAATGACTTCAGCAGGTACTGAATAATTTGGATCCTTTGAAGTCAGGTTCAGTCTTTGTAATTTATCCACAGCCTCCTTCCTACTTTGCTCAATCCGTTTTTCAGTTTCAAAACTTCTCTTTTTCTGCGCTTTGCCAGCACACTTCATCATTATCATCCAACTTTTACCGTTTAAAGTCGTTTATAGTTTTTGCTGCTTCATCAGCATTTTTTTTTCCATTTTTGGAGAACCAATTCGTAGTTCGGAGTGTTTTTCAGAAACTTCACATTCAAATTAAGTCCAGAAGATAGACATTATATATATACACATATAACTGTTAGCGTAGACATGCTGCGAGATTTCAAAATACTGATTGCTAATTCCCAATGATTCGTATGGCAATTCTCATTACAAGATGCGAATGAGTAAATGATGGGGTTTCAATGAATAATTATAATGACTTTTTGGAGAGGCTAAAGTCAAAGGGTAATGAAGTTGTTGGTACATCTGCTAATAATGTGGTGGAATGTAAAAGGTTCCCTGGTAACGATGGTGTATATCTCAAGGTTATAATAAGGTTAGTCTAACTGAAAAGTCGAAGTTGACTTGCTGGAGCTGTGACAAAACTGGCTACTTTGAATAGGAGTCGCAAAGTTATTTTTGCTAATAAATGCCAAAGAATCTGACGCGGATACTTGTTTAAACTTTTACTTTGGTTTTAAGAGTTTTTCGGGTACATAACTGTGGGTAACATGTGGTTGGATCATCATCTCGATTGCTCATCATTCGAAGTGTCTTCAGAAATTTTTGAAGGGTTTGAACACAGATTGTAATCGTTAACATACATTTGATGTTCTAACACAGTTTTGAAGTCAAAATATAGCTTGTGAAAGATGTAAGGATCTAAGAGTGATGATTTTGGTCATATCTCAAGTTGAATATTGAGATTTCCAAATCAGAATATGTAATTAAATTTTGAATGAGTATGGTTGTTTTGATTTCTATAAAAGAATGTATATTGTTGTGAAAGTAGGGAGTATAATGGATGATTTGCTGAATCAGATTCGAAGAATGTAACATATTAATTGTGAATTTATATATCTCTCGGGTATTACCTACCCGTTAAAAAAAATTTCACAATTAATATTTTGTACAAAAGAATTTTATTACTGTCTTTATGAAAATATATATATGTATATTTTCTTCAGATGTAACATAGATTTAATGAGTTAATGTTAAATTAAACTCATTTGATTTACGGTTGAAACTAGAATTGAATAATCCCTAAAGGCTTTAAAAAGTACAAAACTTTTACGCAGTATTTCTTTAATGACATTGAAATTATGAATCAATACTTCGTTATGTGTTGATGTATGATGTTCGGTTCGTGGAATTCTTGTGAATTTCGCAAAGTACGAATGATGTTATCTGAAAAGTTTCGGGTACATCGATGATGAAAGTGTAAAATCAAATATATACTTGATTTATTATGAATTGGAATTTGTTGAATTGCGACAAAGATTGTAGTTAACGCTGGTTAAGTTGCGGCCGAAGGACGTACATTATTGCATATTTGTAATATGAATTAACCGAGTAGTTAAGATTCACACACAATAGCTTAGCACGAAAAGATTTATTTCAATATATATATATATATATAATATACATATAATTTCTTCAGAGGGAATGAGTTAATTCTTCATAACTCGTTGATACAATATACACGTTATTGATTCGTAATGATGTCTACAGTGATTCTTGAACTGATGGAGTTTGTGATGTTATCGGTGTTGTTGATTCGGATGTTGACTGTACTGACGATGCTGGTAACGCTGACGGTACTGTTGATGTTGTTGGTAAAGCAAGTTTAGCTTGTTAATCACACACTATTTTTGTCAGGGTTTCTACTCTTCCTTCTATCATTTTGGTTCGTTTAACTGATTTATGGTTAGGGCTAGATTAGATAATCTCTAAGACTTTAGAGATTACATAATCACCGCGGAAATGTTTCTCCAATGAAGTTATGAATTAATACTTCATCAGTTATTGTTGTTGGTACTCCTTGGTATCTATGGTGCGTATGACGTTGATGCTCGTGGGACAGATTGTGAAGTTAAGGTTTATGACGCGGTTGTGGTTGAAGGTGGTATTGGTACTGTTGGCGTTGATGATGGTGGTACTGGTTATGCTGTTGATGCTGCTGCAGGTGTTTGTAATCTCTGCATCATATTCTCCAAAGCCACTACCCGAGCGCGAAGCTCGTTGACTTCTTCTATTACACTGGGGTGATTGTCGGTTCGGACGAGCGGATAAATAAAATCTAAAATTTGATGTAATATATAATCGTGAAGAGATACTCTGGAAATGAGCGAGAAAATGGTGTTTCGGACAGGTTCGCCGGTAAGTGCTTCAGGTTCTTCGTCAAGAGGGCAATGGAGTGGATGGAAGGGATCACCTTCTTCTTGTCTCCAATGATTGAGGAGGCTACGAACCCATCCCCAATTCATCCAGAATAGATGATGGCTGATTGGTTGATCCATTCCGGTCACACTGCTTTCAGAGCTGGAGTGAGATTCCATTTCGGAATCCGAGGAACTTGAATTAATGATGAATTCCATTTCGTACGATTGAATAAGGATTTTTCGATATGAAATGATTTTCGGTTATCGGATGGTATTCTAATTACATAGAATATCCATAGATATAGAACAAAAGATTTCGTAGATTACGGAGGAATTTGCGGGATATGTCAGGTAAAGTTTAAAGTAACAGATACGATAAGATATGATTTAGCAGATACGCTAAGATATGAATTTTGTCTATACACTACTCATGCAATTAATGTAGCAAGACGTATCTAGACTAGTAATGATAAGCAGGTAATTTCCTAAGAATGATAAGCAGATAATTTCCGACTAAAAATGATAAGCAAAACTTTTGACATGCAGACACGGTCGAAGTCCAGACTCACTAATGCATCCTATCGACTTATCAGTTAGACACACTAATGCAGACCTGGTTCGCTAAGACCACCGCTCTGATACCAACTGAAAGGACCCGTTCATATACATTATAAACGATTCACAATAGTTGATTACATTGCGAGGAATTTGACCTCTATATGATACATTTTACAAACATTGCATTCGTTTTTAAAAGACAAACTTTCTTTACATCGAAAATTGACAGGCATGCATACCATTTCATAATATCCACTATCCAACTATAAATTGATTTAATAATAATCTTTGATGAACTCAATGACTCGAATGCAACGTTCTTCGAAATATGCTATGAAAGACTCCAAGTAATATCTTTAAAATGAGCAAATGCACAGCGGAAGATTTCTTTAACACCTGAGAATAAACATGCTTTAAAGTGTCAACCAAAAGGTTGGTGAGTTCATTAGTTTATCATAATCATTTATTTCCGTCATTTTAATAGACCACAAGAATTTCATTTCCAGCTCTCATAAATATACGTCCCATGCATAGAGACAAAAATAATCATTCATATGGTGAACACCTGGTAATCGACATTAACTAGATACATATAAGAATATCCCCTATCATTCCGGGATCCTCCTTCGGACATGATATAAATTTCGAAGTACTAAAGCATCCGGTACTTTGGATGGGGTTTGTTAGGCCCAATAGATCTATCTTTAGGATTCGCGTCAATTAGGGTGTCTGTTCCCTAATTCTTAGATTACCAGACTTTAATAAAAAGGGGCATATTCGATTTCGATAATTCAACCATAGAATGTAGTTTCAATTACTTGTGTCTATTTCGTCAAACATTTATAAAAGCGCATGTATTCTCAGTCCCAAAAATATAAAGGGTAAAAAGGCAAATGAAACTCACCATACTGTATTTCGTAGTAAAAATACATATAATGTCATTGAACAAGTGCAAGGTTGGCCTCGGATTCACGAACCTAAATTAATTATATATATTTATGTGTTGGTCAATATTTGTCTAACAAATTAGGTCAAGTCATAGTGTACCACAATCCTAATGCTCGAGACTAATATGCAAAAGTCAACAAAAGTAAATTTGACTCAAAATAATTTCCAAAAATCTATACATGATTAATATATAGTTTAAATATCGTCGTTTTATATTTTTAAATATTTTTAAAAGATTTATTAGAGTAAATAATATAATTTATTTATAAATAAATAAAATTTTATATTAAATTTATATAATAAAATATACTTTTATATATATTAAGTAATAAAATTTATAGGCCAGGTTCATTTAATATCATAAAGATAATATGATAGGTATTATTAAAGTAAGTTATTACACGTAGTAAAATATGTTTGTATCACATATTTATTTGATAAAATAATATCTATAATGATAGTAAGTAAAAGTTATATTATTTTGTAATAATAATTATTTATAAAAATATCAATATTTATAATTACTAAGATGACATTATGATAAAACGATAATTCTAATTATGATAACTTTAATATTTACGATAATTTTTAATATTATCTTTAAAATAATAATTCTATTTAAAATAATAACAAAAATGATATTTTATAGTAACAATGACATTTCTATTAAAATGATAATTTTTGTTAAAATGATAGTTTTAATACTAACGATACTTTTAATAATAATAGTAATGATAAAAAAATAATAAGAACGATAATTTTATCTAAATCAATATCTTATAATATTTTAATTTCATCATGATACTCTTACTCATTATTTTCTAATCGTTTCGTTTAATAGCTTTTAATCGTCTTTTATATCGTGTTCATAATAATGATAATAATAGTAATCAAAATAATTAGGTGTTACAAATATTTGTTTTAGTTACACTAATATTAATAATGATAGTTACTATAACATTACTAACGATAATACTAATAATTATCTTAATGATAATATAGTAATAATAATAATAACAATAACAATAACCATTTTTAAATAATGATATATATATTAATAATGATAATAATAATAATAATAATAATAATAATACTAATAATAATAATAATAATAATAATAATAATAATAATAATAATAATAATAATAATAATAATAATAATAATAATAATAATAATAATTGGATAATAATAATAATACTAATTATAACTTTAACGATAATAATGATAGTAATAATAAAAAAAATAACAATTTTTAATGATAAATCCCTTTTATTGATAAAGATAATAATAATGATAATAATAAGATAAAACTGAAACGACGATAAAAACGACGATAAAAACGACGATAATAATAATCATTTTTAATAAAAATATCGAAAATTCAATTGATTATAACTTCTAATCCGTTCATCGAAACCATTCGATATCTAAAGGAAAAGTTCTTAATTTTTCGCTAGCTTTCCAAGGACATGCATATCTTATACCTTATCTCAACCGCAAGAGTAACTAATTCAAGATTCAACCTAACCTGTCTAAAGGCAATATCAAAAGTACAAGCATGCATAATCCTAAATACTCGAGCACTAGTCAGGGATACACTATTAGTATGTAAAAGTTAAATTATGAGTACTCACGTATCAATATTGAGATTCAATATTGCAGGAAAGGTACGTAGACGCAACGGAAATGATAAACACTATATTGACCTCACGAGCATACCCATGAACCATACTCAATCACCTCCATAGCTATAACCCATAATTTCCTTAATCCTATCCTACTCGAAAAACAATTTCGAAATCACTCGGACAGCACTCCGTCGTAATATTTTATGTATACTAATAATATCTTGAAATAATACGGAGTAAATATATATATGTAAATCGATTGAGAGAGTTTAGAGAAAAATATTTTCAAGTTTCTATGAAATAATGAAACCTATTGAATTCTATTTATAATAGATTTTTGAATTATTAAAGTGAATTATTAAAGTATGAATTATTAAAGTGAATTATTAAAGTATGAATTATTAAAGTGAATTATTAAAGTATGAATTATTAAAGTGAATTATTAAAGTATAAATTATTAAAGTGAATTATTAAAGTATGAATTATTAAAGTGAATTATTAAAGTTAAAGTAAAGTAAAAATAAAGTAAAGGTAAAGTTTAAGTATAGTAAAAGTATAAAACTATGTACGTATAATACGCGTATAAATATATATAATATTAATTTAAATCGTTATATATATATAATAAAATAAAATATAAATATCGTTATCTTTATCATTCTAGTTAAGTAATGAGTTGTCAAAAGTGGTTCTAGATATTTATAAAAGTTATATACGTTTTTAATAATAAAGTTCTTTTTAAACTGAAAATGTTTTTGTACGTTTGAAACTAAATAGATCAATCGAGTATTTATGAGATTCAATCTTCCACTATCATTTGTCTAGTTCTCAATGATTGACAATTTGTTCTTATTTATAAATCACTTTACCATTTATTGTTAAAATGGAAAGATTTCTCAAATCAATGTGGGCCTTTCAACAGAGACTTGTAATCATAATTTAATATATCTGATAATTCAATCATTTGATCTTATCTTCTAATTCCATTGATAAACATTTTGAAACAGATACAATCATGTAAAGTATTTAATCTAATATTTTGTTTACGTTTCAAGTTATAATATATATACACATATACATATATAATCATATTCGTTTAATGGTTCGTGAATCGTTGGAACTTGGTCGAGGTTGAATGAATGTATGAACATAGTTTAAAATTCTTGAAATTTAATTTAACAAATATTGCTTATCGTGTCGGAAACCTATAAAGATTAAAGTTTAAATTTGGTTGGAAATTTCCGGGTTGTCACTGAAATGTCCCGTTCTTATTGATTAAAAACGTTCCATATTAATTGATTTCGTTGCGAGGTTTTGACCTCTATATGAGACGTTTTTCAAAGACTGCATTCATTTTAAAACAAACCATAACCTTTATTTCATCAATAAAGGTTTAAAAAGCTTTACGTAGATTATCAAATAATGATAATCTAAAATATCCTGTTTACACACGACCATTACATAATGGTTTACAATACAAATATGTTACAACAAAATAAGTTTCTTGAATGCAGTTTTTACACAATATCATACAAGCATGGACTCCAAATCTCGTCCTTATTTAAGTATACGACAGCGGAAGCTCTTAATAATCACCTGAGAATAAACATGCTTAAAACATCAACAAAAATGTTGGTGAGTTATAGGTTTAACCTATATATATCAAATCATAATAATAGACCACAAGATTTCATATTTCAATACACATCCCATACATAGAGATAAAAATTATTCATATGGTGAACACCTGGTAACCGACATTAACAAAATGCATATATAAGAATATCTCCATCATTCCGGGACACCCTTCGGATATGATATAAATTTCGAAGTACTAAAGCATCCGGTACTTTGGATGGGGTTTGTTAGGCCCAATAGATCTATCTTTAGGATTCGCGTCAATTAGGGTGTCTGTTCCCTAATTCTTAGATTACCAGACTTAATAAAAAGGGGCATATTCGATTTTGATAATTCAACCATAGAATGTAGTTTCACGTACTTGTGTCTATTTTGTAAATCATTTATAAAACCTGCATGTATTCTCATCCCAAAAATATTAGATTTTAAAAGTGGGACTATAACTCACTTTCACAGATTTTTACTTCGTCGGGAAGTATGACTTGGCCACTGATTGATTCATGAACCTATAACAATATATACATATATATCAAAGTATGTTCAAAATATATTTACAACACTTTTAATATATTTTGATGTTTTAAGTTTATTAAGTCAGCTGTTCTCGTTAGTAACCTACAACTAGTTGTCCACAGTTAGATGCACAGAAATAAATTGATAAATATTATCTTGAATCAATCCACGACCCAGTGTATACGTATCTCAGTATTGATCACAACTCAAACTATATATATTTTGGAATCAACCTCAACCCTGTATAGCTAACTCCAACATTCACATATAGAGTGTCTATGGTTGTTCCGAAATATATATAGATGTGTCGACATGATAGGTCGAAACATTGTATACGTGTCTATGGTATCTCAAGATTACATAATATACAATACAAGTTGATTAAGTTATGGTTGGAATATATTTGTTACCAATTTTCACGTAGCTAAAATGAGAAAAATTATCCAATCTTGTTTTACCCATAACTTCTTCATTTTAAATCCGTTTTGAGTGAATCAAATTGCTATGGTTTCATATTGAACTCTATTTTATGAATCTAATCAGAAAAAGTATAGGTTTATAGTCGTAAAAATAAGTTACAAGTCATTTTTGTAAAGGTTGTCATTTCAGTCGAAAGAACGACGTCTAGATGACCATTTTAGAAAACATACTTCCACTTTGAATTTAACCATAATTTTTGGATATAGTTTCATGTTCATAATAAAAATCATTTTCTCAGAATAACAACTTTTAAATCAAAGTTTATCATAGTTTTTAATTAACTAACCCAAAACAGCCCGCGGTGTTACTACGACGGCGTAAATCCGGTTTTACGGTGTTTTTCGTGTTTTCAGGTTTTAAATCATTAAGTTAGCATATCATATATATATAGAACATGTGTTTAGTTGATTTTAAAAGTCAAGTTAGAAGGATTAACTTTTGTTTGCGAACAAGTTTAGAATTAACTAAACTATGTTCTAGTGATTACAAGTTTAAACCTTCGAATAAGATAGCTTTATATGTATGAATCGAATGATGTTATGAACATCATTACTACCTTAAGTTCCTTGGATAAACCTACTGGAAAAGAGAAAAATGGATCTAGCTTCAACGGATCCTTGGATGGCTCGAAGTTCTTGAAGCAGAATCATGACACGAAAACAAGTTCAAGTAAGATCATCACTTGAAATAAGATTGTTATAGTTATAGAAATTGAACCAAAGTGTGATGACCCGTCCAAATTCATTTGGACGAATACATCATTCATCGATTTCATAGTGAGGTTTTGACCTCTATATGATACGTTTTGTAAACATTGCATTCTTTTGAAAAGGCACACCATAAATGAATATATATAAATCCAAGGTTTTCGACGTCTGATGATTTCTACGTATAGACAATCACTGTATATAATAGTTTACAATACTACATCCGTTGATAATGCAGTCAAAATAAGATACATGGTGATGATTTTGTGAATGCAAAGTTTTCTTGAATAAAGCATGTATAACTCCATGCACATAACTTGTATAACGTATAAGCAAACAGCGGAAGACTTCTAGGAACCTGAGAAAAAACATACTAAAAAGTGTCAACACAGAGGTTGGTAAGTTCATAGTTTTAATATTGCGCATAATCTGTATATAAAGGTGAATCACAAGATTTCAGTTGTTTCATCCGAAACGTTTATCAAAATATTCTACAAAATTGAGCACCCTGGTAACTAAACTTAACGTATATATAATTTGTACCCTTTGTATAATCATCTTAATAATACACGCAAACCAACGTGTACGCTTCTCAAATAGCATACTGAAATGTTCCGTTCTTATTGATTAAAAACGTTCCATATTAATTGATTTCGTTGTGAGGTTTTGACCTCTATATGAGATGTTTTTCAAAGACTGCATTCATTTTTAAAACAAACCATAACCTTTATTTCATAAATAAAGGTTTAAAAAGCTTTACGTAGATTATCAAATAACGATAATCTAAAATATCCTGTTTACACACGACCATTACATAATGGTTTACAATATAAATATGTTACATCGAAATCAGTTTCTTGAATGCAGTTTTTACACAATATCATACAAACATGGACTCCAAATCTTGTCCTTATTTTAGTATGCAACAGCGGAAGCTCTTAATATTCACCTGAGAATAAACATGCTTTAAACGTCAACAAAAATGTTGGTGAGTTATAGGTTTAACCTATATATATCAAATCGTAACAATAGACCACAAGATTTCATATTTCAATACACATCCCATACATAGAGATAAAAATCATTCATATGGTGAACACCTGGTAACCGACAATAACAAGATGCATATATAAGAATATCCCCATCATTCCGGGACACCCTTCGGATATGATATAAATTTCGAAGTACTAAAGCATCCGGTACTTTGGATGGGGTTTGTTAGGCCCAATAGATCTATCTTTAGGATTCGCGTCAATTAGGGTGTCTGTTCCCTAATTCTTAGATTACCAGACTTAATAAAAAGGGGCATATTCGATTTCGATAATTCAACCATAGAATGTAGTTTCACGTACTTGTGTCTATTTTGTAAATCATTTATAAAACCTGCATGTATTCTCATCCCAAAAATATTAGATTTTAAAAGTGGGACTATAACTCACTTTCACAGATTTTTACTTCGTCGGGAAGTAAGACTTGGCCACTGTTGATTCACGAACCTAGAACAATATATACATATATATTAAAGTATGTTCAAAATATATTTACAACACTTTTAATATATTTTGATGTTTTAAGTTTATTAAGTCAGCTGTCCTCGTTAGTAACCTATAACTAGTTGTCCACAGTTAGATGTACAGAAATAAATCGATAAATATTATCTTGAATCAATCCATGACCCAGTGTATACGTATCTCAGTATTGATCACAACTCAAACTATATATATTTTGGAATCAACCTCAACCCTGTATAGCTAACTCCAACATTCACATATAGAGTGTCTATGGTTGTTCCGAAATATATATAGATGTGTCGACATGATAGGTCGAAACATTTTATACGTGTCTATGGTATCTCAAGATTACATAATATACAATACAAGTTGATTAAGTTATGGTTGGAATAGATTTGTTACCAATTTTCACGTAGCTAAAATGAGAAAAATTATCCAATCTTGTTTTACCCATAACTTCTTCATTTTAAATCCGTTTTGAGTGAATCAAATTGCTATGGTTTCATATTGAACTTTATTTTATGAATCTAAACAGAAAAAGTATAGGTTTATTGTCGGAAAAATAAGTTACAAGTCATTTTTGTAAAGGTAGTCATTTCAGTCGAAAGAACGACGTCTAGATGACCATTTTAGAAAACATACTTCCACTTTGAGTTTAACCATAATTTTTGGATATAGTTTCATGTTCATAATAAAAATCATTTTCTCAGAATAACAACTTTTAAATCAAAGTTTATCATAGTTTTTAATTAACTAACCCAAAACAGCCCGCGGTGTTACTACGACGGCGTAAATCCGGTTTTACGGTGTTTTTCGTGTTTCCAGGTTTTAAATCATTAAGTTAGCATATCATATAGATATAGAACATGTGTTTAGTTGATTTTAAAAGTCAAGTTAGAAGGATTAACTTTTGTTTGCGAACAAGTTTAGAATTAACTAAACTATGTTCTAGTGATTACAAGTTTAAACCTTCGAATAAGATAGCTTTATATGTATGAATCGAATGATGTTATGAACATCATTACTACCTTAATTTCCTTGGATAAACCTACTGGAAAAGAGAAAAATGGATCTAGCTTCAATGGATCCTTGGATGGCTCGAAGTTCTTGAAGCAGAATCATGACACGAAAACAAGTTCAAGTAAGATCATCACTTGAAATAAGATTGTTATAGTTATAGAAATTGAACCAAAGTTTGAATATGATTATTACCTTGTATTAGAATGATAACCTACTGTAAGAAACAAAGATTTCTTGAGGTTGGATGATCACCTTACAAGATTGGAAGTGAGCTAGCAAACTTGAATGTATTCTTGATTTTATGAAACTAGAACTTTTGGAATTTATGAAGAACACTTAGAACTTGAAGATAGAACTTGAGAGAGATCAATTAGATGAAGAAAATTGAAGAATGAAAGTATTTTTAGGTGTTTTTGGTCGTTGGTGTATGGATTAGATATAAAGGATATGTAATTTTGTTTTCATGTAAATAAGTCATGAATGATTACTCATATTTTTGTAATTTTATGAGATATTTCATGCTAGTTGCCAAATGATGGTTCCCACATGTGTTAGGTGACTCACATGGGCTGCTAAGAGCTGATCATTGGAGTGTATATACCAATAGTACATACATCTAAAAGTTGTGTATTGTACGAGTACGAATACGGGTGCATACGAGTAGAATTGTTGATGAAACTGAACGAGGATGTAATTGTAAGCATTTTTGTTAAGTAGAAGTATTTTGATAAGTGTATTGAAGTCTTTCAAAAGTGTATAAATACATATTAAAACACTACATGTATATACATTTTAACTGAGTCGTTAAGTCATCGTTAGTCGTTACATGTAAGTGTTGTTTTGAAACCTTTAGGTTAACGATCTTGTTAAATGTTGTTAACCCAATGTTTATAATATCAAATGAGATTTTAAATTATTATATTATCATGATATTATCATGTATGAATATCTATTAATATGATATATATACATTAAATGTCTTTACAACGATAATCGTTACATATATGTCTCGTTTAAAAATCATTAAGTTAGTAGTTTTGTTTTTACATATGTAGTTCATTGTTAATATACTTTATGATATGTTTTCTTATCATAGTATCATGTTAACTATATATATATATATCCATATATATGTCATCATATAGTTTTTACAAGTTTTAACGTTCGTGAATCACCGATCAACTTGGGTGGTCAATTGTCTATATGAAACATATTTCAATTAATCAAGTCTTAACAAGTTTGATTGCTTAACATGTTGGAAACATTTAATCATGTAAATATCAATCTCAATTAATATATATAAACATGGAAAAGTTCGGGTCACTACAGTACCTACTCGTTAAATAAATTTCGTCCTGAAATTTTAAGCTGTTGAAGGTGTTGACGAATCTTCTGGAAATAGATGCGGGTATTTCTTCTTCATCTGATCTTCACACTCCCAGGTGAACTCGGGTCCTCTACGAGCATTCCATCGAACCTTAACAATTGGTATCTTGTTTTGCTTAAGTCTTTTAACCTCACGATCCATTATTTCGACGGGTTCTTCGATGAATTGAAGTTTTTCGTTGATTTGGATTTCATCTAACGGAATAGTGAGATCTTCTTTAGCAAAACATTTCTTTAAATTCGAGACGTGGAAAGTGTTATGTACAGCCGCGAGTTGTTGAGGTAACTCTAGTCGGTAAGCTACTGGTCCGACACGATCAATAATCTTGAATGGTCCAATATACCTTGGATTTAATTTCCCTTGTTTACCAAATCGAACAACGCCTTTCCAAGGTGCAACTTTAAGCATGACCATCTCTCCAATTTCAAATTCTATATCTTTTCTTTTAATGTCAGCGTAGCTCTTTTGTCGACTTTGGGCGGTTTTCAACCGTTGTTGAATTTGGATGATCTTCTCGGTAGTTTCTTGTATAATCTCCGGACCCGTAATCTGTCTATCCCTCACTTCACTCCAACAAATCGGAGACCTGCACTTTCTACCATAAAGTGCTTCAAACGGCGCCATCTCAATGCTTGAATGGTAGCTGTTGTTGTAGGAAAATTCTGCTAACGGTAGATGTCGATCCCAACTGTTTCCGAAATCAATAACACATGCTCGTAGCATGTCTTCAAGCGTTTGTATCGTCCTTTCGCTCTGCCCATCAGTTTGTGGATGATAGGCAGTACTCATGTCTAGACGAGTTCCTAATGCTTGCTGTAATGTCTGCCAGAATCTTGAAATAAATCTGCCATCCCTATCAGAGATAATAGAGATTGGTATTCCATGTCTGGAGACGACTTCCTTCAAATACAGTCGTGCTAACTTCTCCATCTTGTCATCTTCTCTTATTGGTAGGAAGTGTGCTGATTTGGTGAGACGATCAACTATTACCCAAATAGTATCAAAACCACTTGCAGTCCTTGGCAATTTAGTGATGAAATCCATGGTAATGTTTTCCCATTTCCATTCCGGGATTTCGGGTTGTTGAAGTAGACCTGATGGTTTCTGATGCTCAGCTTTGACCTTAGAACACGTCAAACATTCTCCTACGTATTTAGCAACATCGGCTTTCATACCCGGCCACCAAAAATGTTTCTTGAGATCCTTGTACGTCTTCCCCGTTCCAGGATGTATTGAGTATCTGGTTTTATGAGCTTCTCTAAGTACCATTTCTCTCATATCTCCAAATTTTGGTACCCAAATCCTTTCAGCCCTATACCGGGTTCCGTCTTCCCGAATATTAAGATGCTTCTCCGATCCTTTGGGTATTTCATCCTTTAAATTTCCCTCTTTTAAAACTCCTTGTTGCGCCTCCTTTATTTGAGTAGTAATGTTATTATGAATCATTATATTCATAGAGTTTACTCGAATGGGTTCTCTGTCCTTCCTGCTCAAGGCATCGGCTACCACATTTGCCTTCCCCGGGTGGTAACGAATCTCAAAGTCGTAATCATTCAATAATTCAATCCACCTACGCTGCCTCATATTCAGTTGTTTCTGATTAAATATGTGTTGAAGACTTTTGTGGTCGGTATATATAATACTTTTGACCCCATATAAGTAGTGCCTCCAAGTCTTTAATGCAAAAACAACCGCGCCTAATTCCAAATCATGCGTCGTATAATTTTGTTCGTGAATCTTCAATTGTCTAGACGCATAAGCAATCACCTTCGTTCGTTGCATTAATACACAACCGAGACCTTGCTTTGATGCATCACAATAAATCACAAAATCATCATTCCCTTCAGGCAATGACAATATAGGTGCCGTAGTTAGCTTTTTCTTCAATAACTGAAACGCTTTCTCTTGTTCATCATTCCATTCAAATTTCTTCCCTTTATGCGTTAATACAGTCAAGGGTTTTGCTATTCTGGAAAAGTCTTGGATGAACCTTCTGTAGTAACCAGCTAGTCCTAAAAACTGGCGTATGTGTTTCGGAGTTTTCGGGGTTTCCCACTTTTCAACAGTTTCTATCTTTGTCGGATCCACCTTAATACCTTCTTTGTTCACTATGTGACCGAGGAATTGAACTTCTTCCAACCAAAATGCACACTTTGAAAACTTAGCGTACAATTCTTCCTTCCTCAATACTTCTAACACCTTTCTCAAATGTTCACCGTGTTCTTGGTCATTCTTTGAGTAAATAAGTATGTCATCAATGAAAACAATGACAAACTTGTCAAGGTATGGTCCACACACTCGGTTCATAAGGTCCATGAACACAGCTGGTGCATTAGTTAAACCAAACGGCATGACCATAAACTCGTAATGATCGTAACGTGTTCTGAAAGCAGTCTTTGGAATATCATCTTCTTTCACCCGCATTTGATGATACCCGGAACGTAAGTCAATCTTTGAATAAACAGACGAGCCTTGTAGTTGATCAAATAAGTCGTCGATTCTCGGTAGTGGGTAGCGGTTCTTGATGGTAAGTTTATTCAACTCTCGGTAGTCGATACACAACCTGAATGTACCATCTTTCTTCTTGACAAACAAAACAGGAGCTCCCCACAGTGATGTGCTTGGTCGAATGAAACCACGCTCTAAAAGTTCTTGTAATTGGCTTTGCAGTTCTTTCATCTCGCTGGGTGCGAGTCTGTAAGGAGCACGAGCTATTGGTGCAGCTCCTGGTACAAGATCTATTTGAAATTCAACGGATCGATGTGGGGGTAATCCCGGTAATTCTTTCGGAAATACATCGGGAAATTCTTTTGCAATGGGAACATCATTGATGCTCTTTTCTTCAGTTTGTACTTTCTCGACGTGTGCTAGAACAGCATAGCAACCTTTTCTTATTAGTTTTTGTGCCTTCAAATTACTAATAAGATGTAGCTTCGTGTTGCCCTTTTCTCCGTACACCATTAAGGGTTTTCCTTTTTCTCGTATAATGCGAATTGCATTTTTGTAACAAACGATCTCCGCTTTCACTTCTTTCAACCAGTCCATACCGATTATCACATCAAAACTCCCTAACTCTACTGGTATCAAATCAATCTTAAATGTTTCGCTAACCAGTTTAATTTCTCGATTCCGACATATATTATCTGCTGAAATTAATTTACCATTTGCTAATTCGAGTAAAGATTTACTATCCAAAGGCGTCAATGGACAACTTAATTTAGCACAAAAATCTCTACTCATATAGCTTCTATCCGCACCCGAATCAAATAAAACGTAAGCAGATTTATTGTCAATAAGAAACGTACCCGTAACAAGCTCCGGGTCTTCCTGTGCCTCTACCGCATTAATATTGAAAACTCTTCCACGGCCTTGTCCATTCGTGTTCTCCTGGTTCGGGCAATTTCTAATAATGTGGCCTGGTTTTCCACATTTATAACAAACTACATTGGCATAACTTGCTCCGACACTACTTGCTCCGCCATTACTCGTTCCGACACCATTTGTTCCTTTCGTTCTATTAACCCCTGGTCCGTAGACCTCACACTTCGCCGCGCTATGACCATTTCTTTTACACTTGTTGCAAAATTTGGTGCAGAACCCCGAGTGATTCTTTTCACACCTTTGGCATAGCTGCTTCTGATTGTTGTTGTTGTTGCGGTTATTATTGTTGTTGGGATGATTGTTGTAGTTGCTGTTGTTGTTGTTGTTGTTGTTGTTGGGCCGTTTGTTGTAGTTGCGATTGATGTTGCGATTGTTGGGATAATTGTTGCGATTATTGTTGTAATTGCTGTTGTTGTTGTATTGGTGATTCTTATCACCGTTTTCCTCCCACTTTCTTTTGACTTGCTTCACATTGGCCTCTTCAGCAGTCTGTTCTTTAATTCTTTCTTCAATCTGGTTCATGAAATGTCCCGTTCTTATTGATTAAAAACGTTCCATATTAATTGATTTCGTTGCGAGGTTTTGACCTCTATATGAGACGTTTTTCAAAGACTGCATTCATTTTTAAAACAAACCATAACCTTTATTTCATAAATAAAGGTTTAAAAAGCTTTACGTAGATTATCAAATAATGATAATCTAAAATATCCTGTTTACACACGACCATTACATAATGGTTTACAATACAAATATGTTACATCGAAATCAGTTTCTTGAATGCAGTTTTTACACAATATCATACAAACATGGACTCCAAATCTTGTCCTTATTTTAGTATGCAACAGCGGAAGCTCTTAATATTCACCTGAGAATAAACATGCTTTAAACGTCAACAAAAATGTTGGTGAGTTATAGGTTTAACCTATATATATCAAATCGTAACAATAGACCACAAGATTTCATATTTCAATACACATCCCATACATAGAGATAAAAATCATTAATATGGTGAACACCTGGTAACCGACAATAACAAGATGCATATATAAGAATATCCCCATCATTCCGGGACACCCTTCGGATATGATATAAATTTCGAAGTACTAAAGCATCCGGTACTTTGGATGGGGTTTGTTAGGCCCAATAGATCTATCTTTAGGATTCGCGTCAATTAGGGTGTCTGTTCCCTAATTCTTAGATTACCAGACTTAATAAAAAGGGGCATATTCGATTTTGATAATTCAACCATAGAATGTAATTTCACGTACTTGTGTCTATTTTGTAAATCATTTATAAAACCTGCATGTATTCTCATCCCAAAAATATTAGATTTTAAAAGTGGGACTATAACTCACTTTCACAGATTTTTACTTCGTCGGGAAGTAAGACTTGGCCACTGTTGATTCACGAACCTATAACAATATATACATATATATTAAAGTATGTTCAAAATATATTTACAACACTTTTAATATATTTTGATGTTTTAAGTTTATTAAGTCAGCTGTCCTCGTTAGTAACCTATAACTAGTTGTCCACAGTTAGATGTACAGAAATAAATCGATAAATATTATCTTGAATCAATCCACGACCCAGTGTATACGTATCTCAGTATTGATCACAACTCAAACTATATATATTTTGGAATCAACCTCAACCCTGTATAGCTAACTCCAACATTCACATATAGAGTGTCTATGGTTGTTCCGAAATATATATAGATGTGTCGACATGATAGGTCGAAACATTGTATACGTGTCTATGGTATCTCAAGATTACATAATATACAATACAAGTTGATTAAGTTATGGTTGGAATAGATTTGTTACCAATTTTCACGTAGCTAAAATGAGAAAAATTATCCAATCTTGTTTTACCCATAACTTCTTCATTTTAAATCCGTTTTGAGTGAATCAAATTGCTATGATTTCATATTGAACTCTATTTTATGAATCTAAACAGAAAAAGTATAGGTTTATAGTCGGAAAAATAAGTTACAAGTCGTTTTTGTAAAGGTAGTCATTTCAGTCGAAAGAACGACGTCTAGATGACCATTTTAGAAAACATACTTCCACTTTGAGTTTAACCATAATTTTTGGATATAGTTTCATGTTCATAATAAAAATCATTTTCTCAGAATAACAACTTTTAAATCAAAGTTTATCATAGTTTTTAATTAACTAACCCAAAACAGCCCGCGGTGTTACTACGACGGCGTAAATCCGGTTTTACGGTGTTTTTCGTGTTTCCAGGTTTTAAATCATTAAGTTAGCATATCATATAGATATAGAACATGTGTTTAGTTGATTTTAAAAGTCAAGTTAGAAGGATTAACTTTTGTTTGCGAACAAGTTTAGAATTAACTAAACTATGTTCTAGTGATTACAAGTTTAAACCTTCGAATAAGATAGCTTTATATGTATGAATCGAATGATGTTATGAACATCATTACTACCTTAATTTCCTTGGATAAACCTACTGGAAAAGAGAAAAATGGATCTAGCTTCAATGGATCCTTGGATGGCTCGAAGTTCTTGAAGCAGAATCATGACACGAAAACAAGTTTAAGTAAGATCATCACTTGAAATAAGATTGTTATAGTTATAGAAATTGAACCAAAGTTTGAATATGATTATTACCTTGTATTAGAATGATAACCTACTGTAAGAAACAAAGATTTCTTGAGGTTGGATGATCACCTTACAAGATTGGAAGTGAGCTAGCAAACTTGAAAGTATTCTTGATTTTATGAAACTAGAACTTTTGGAATTTATGAAGAACACTTAGAACTTGAAGATAGAACTTGAGAGAGATCAATTAGATGAAGAAAATTGAAGAATGAAAGTGTTTGTAGGTGTTTTTGGTCGTTGGTGTATGGATTAGATATAAAGGATATGTAATTTTGTTTTCATGTAAATAAGTCATGAATGATTACTCATATTTTTGTAATTTTATGAAATATTTCATGCTAGTTGCCAAATGATGGTTCCCACATGTGTTAGGTGACTCACATGGGCTGCTAAGAGCTGATCATTGGAGTGTATATACCAATAGTACATACATCTAAAAGCTGTGTATTGTACGAGTACGAATACGGGTGCATACGAGTAGAATTGTTGATGAAACTGAACGAGGATGTAATTGTAAGCATTTTTGTTAAGTAGAAGTATTTTGATAAGTGTATTGAAGTCTTTCAAAAGTGTATAAATACATATTAAAACACTACATGTATATACATTTTAACTGAGTCGTTAAGTCATCGTTAGTCGTTACATGTAAGTGTTGTTTTGAAACCTTTAGGTTAACGATCTTGTTAAATGTTGTTAACTCAATGTTTATAATATCAAATGAGATTTTAAATTATTATATTATCATGATATTATCATGTATGAATATCTCTTAATATGATATATATACATTAAATGTCTTTACAACGATAATCGTTACATATATGTCTCGTTTAAAAATCATTAAGTTAGTAGTCTTGTTTTTACATATGTAGTTCATTGTTAATATACTTTATGATATGTTTTCTTATCATAGTATCATGTTAACTATATATATATATCCATATATATGTCATCATATAGTTTTTACAAGTTTTAACGTTCGTGAATCACCGATCAACTTGGGTGGTCAATTGTCTATATGAAACATATTTCAATTAATCAAGTCTTAACAAGTTTGATTGCTTAACATGTTGGAAACATTTAATCATGTAAATATCAATCTCAATTAATATATATAAACATGGAAAAGTTCGGGTCACTACAGTTCACTAGTTTGTGAGCCATTCTACATGCCTGTTGTATGGAGGCGGGCTCGTGTGAACTTATATCTTCTTGGATTCTTTCCGGTAATCCTTTCACAAACGCGTCGATCTTCTCTTCCTCATCTTCGAATGCTCCCGGACACAATAGGCACAATTCTGTGAATCGTCTTTCGTACGTGGTAATATCAAATCCTTGGGTTCGTAACCCTCTAAGTTCTGTCTTGAGCTTATTGACCTCGGTTCTGGGACGGTACTTCTCGTTCATCAAGTGCTTGAATGCTGACCACGGTAGTGCGTACGCATCATCTTGTCCCACTTGCTCTAGATAGGTATTCCACCATGTTAACGCAGAACCTGTGAAGGTATGCGTAGCGTACTTCACTTTGTCCTCTTCAGTACACTTACTTATGGCAAACACCGATTCAACCTTCTCGGTCCACCGTTTCAATTCGATCGGTCCTTCGGTTCCATCAAATTTCAAAGGTTTGCAGGCAGTGAATTCTTTGTAGGTGCATCCTACACGATTTCCTGTACTGCTAGATCCAAGGTTATTGTTGGTATGTAGCACAGCCTGTACTGCGGCTATGTTTGAAGCTAGAAAAGTACGGAATTCCTCTTCATTCATATTCACGGTGTGTCGAGTAGTCGGTGCCATTTCCTTCAAAATAGTTAAATGGAACAAGTTAATCATACAGAATATTAAGAGTAGTTAATAGTATTTCGTAGCATAATATGAACTCATTTATAAAAGCTTTTTCTTCATATTAGCGTTTTATAAGTTTAAATTCGGGTAGTACCTACCCGTTAAGTTCATACTTAGTAGCTAATATACAATTCAACTACTACAATTCTATATGAAAAACTGATTATAATAATATTTTGCGTTCAAACTTTTATACAATATTTTACAAACTTACAATACCGCTTATTTTACATAAAGCATGAAATATAGCACACAATAACTTTGATACAAGATAGTTGTGAAGACAATTCTAGCTAGTACACAAGTCGTTCAGCAAAGGCAATAAAGACACGTAATTCATACGTCTAGAAACAAGTCATGCATTCTGGTTTTACTAGGACTACTTCCCATCCTTGGTCTTGTGCAACATAACCGTTATGGCCGTTGATAAGACAGCGTGTTGTAACGTCATCAAAGGGACGAGGGTTACGTAATGTCCAACAGTCCCGTAATAATCTAAAAACCTCATTTCTTACCCCAATTACCGACTCCGTCACTTGTGGAAACGTTTTGTTTAATAGTTGTAGCCCGATGTTCTTGTTCTCACTTTGGTGAGAAGCGAACATTACTAATCCGTAAGCATAACATGCTTCTTTATGTTGCATGTTAGCCGCTTTTTCTAAATCACGAAGTCCAATATTCGGATATATTGAGTCAAAATAATTTCTTAACCCGTTGCGTAAAATAGCATTTGGGTTCCCCGCAATATATGCGTCAAAGTAAACACATCGTAACTTATGAGTTTCCCAATGTGATATCCCCCATCTTTCAAACGAAAGTCTCTTATAAACCAAGACATTCTTGGAACGTTCTTCGAATGTCTTACAAACTGATCTCGCCTTAAATAGTTGTGCCGAAGAATTCTGGCCGACTCTAGACAAGATTTCATCAATCATGTCTCCGGGTAGGTCTCTTAAAATATTGGGTTGTCTATCCATTTTGTGTTTTTAAACTGTAAAATAGACAAGAGTTAGATTCATAAAAAAATACTTATTAATACAAGCAATTTTTACATATATCATAAAGCATAAGAACACTATATTACATATATTACACCACACGAATACAACTATCTTATTCCGACTCGCTCGTTTCTTCTTCTTCGGTTTTGGTTCGTTTTGCCAAGTTTCTAGGGATATATGATGTTCCCCTAATACGAGCCGTCGTTGTCCACATTGGTTTAGAAAAACCTGGTGGTTTAGAGGTTCCCGGGTCATTGTTACAACTTAAGGACTTCGGGAGTTGACGATACATATAAAGTTCATCGGGGTTGGAATTAGATTTCTCTATTTTTATGCCCTTTCCCTTATTATTTTCTTTTGCCTTTTTAAATTCAGTTGGGGTAATTTCTATAACATCATCGGAATTCTCGTCGGAATCCGATTCATCGGAGAATTGGTAATCCTCCCAATATTTTGCTTCCTTGGCGGAAACACCATTGACCATAATTAACTTTGGTCGGTTGGTTGAGGATTTTCTTTTACTTAACCGTTTTATTATTTCCCCCACCGGTTCTATTTCTTCATGCGGTTCCGATTCTTCTTCCGGTTCCGATTCTTCTTCCGGTTCCGACTCTTCTTCCGGTTCCTCTTCGGGAACTTGTGAATCAGTCCACAAATCATTCCAATTTACATTTGACTCTTCATTATTATTAGGTGAGTCAATGGGACTTGTTCTAGAGGTAGACATCTATCACATAATATCAAACACGTTAAGAGATTAATATATCACATAATATTCATATGTTAAAAATATATAGTTTCCAACAAAAATGTTAAGCAATCATTTTTAAAGAAAACACGGTCGAAGTCCAGACTCACTAATGCATCCTAACAAACTCGATAAGACACACTAATGCAAATTTTCTGGTTCTCTAAGACCAACGCTCGGATACCAACTGAAATGTCCCGTTCTTATTGATTAAAAACGTTCCATATTAATTGATTTCGTTGCGAGGTTTTGACCTCTATATGAGACGTTTTTCAAAGACTGCATTCATTTTTAAAACAAACCATAACCTTTATTTCATAAATAAAGGTTTAAAAAGCTTTACGTAGATTATCAAATAATGATAATCTAAAATATCCTGTTTACACACGACCATTACATAATGGTTTACAATACAAATATGTTACATCGAAATCAGTTTCTTGAATGCAGTTTTTACACAATATCATACAAACATGGACTCCAAATCTTGTCCTTATTTTAGTATGCAACAGCGGAAGCTCTTAATATTCACCTGAGAATAAACATGCTTTAAACGTCAACAAAAATGTTGGTGAGTTATAGGTTTAACCTATATATATCAAATCGTAACAATAGACCACAAGATTTCATATTTCAATACACATCCCATACATAGAGATAAAAATCATTCATATGGTGAACACCTGGTAACCGACAATAACAAGATGCATATATAAGAATATCCCCATCATTCCGGGACACCCTTCGGATATGATATAAATTTCGAAGTACTAAAGCATCCGGTACTTTGGATGGGGTTTGTTAGGCCCAATAGATCTATCTTTAGGATTCGCGTCAATTAGGGTGTCTGTTCCCTAATTCTTAGATTACCAGACTTAATAAAAAGGGGCATATTCGATTTCGATAATTCAACCATAGAATGTAGTTTCACGTACTTGTGTCTATTTTGTAAATCATTTATAAAACCTGCATGTATTCTCATCCCAAAAATATTAGATTTTAAAAGTGGGACTATAACTCACTTTCACTGATTTTTACTTCGTCGGGAAGTAAGACTTGGCCACTGTTGATTCACGAACCTATAACAATATATACATATATATTAAAGTATGTTCAAAATATATTTACAACACTTTTAATATATTTTGATGTTTTAAGTTTATTAAGTCAGCTGTCCTCGTTAGTAACCTATAACTAGTTGTCCACAGTTAGATGTACAGAAATAAATCGATAAATATTATCTTGAATCAATCCACGACCCAGTGTATACGTATCTCAGTATTGATCACAACTCAAACTATATATATTTTGGAATCAACCTCAACCCTGTATAGCTAACTCCAACATTCACATATAGAGTGTCTATGGTTGTTCCGAAATATATATAGATGTGTCGACATGATAGGTCGAAACATTGTATACGTGTCTATGGTATCTCAAGATTACATAATATACAATACAAGTTGATTAAGTTATGGTTGGAATAGATTTGTTACCAATTTTCACGTAGCTAAAATGAGAAAAATTATCCAATCTTGTTTTACCCATAACTTCTTCATTTTAAATCCGTTTTGAGTGAATCAAATTGCTATGGTTTCATATTGAACTCTATTTTATGAATCTAAACAGAAAAAGTATAGGTTTATAGTCGGAAAAATAAGTTACAAGTCGTTTTTGTAAAGGTAGTCATTTCAGTCGAAAGAACGACGTCTAGATGACCATTTTAGAAAACATACTTCCACTTTGAGTTTAACCATAATTTTTGGATATAGTTTCATGTTCATAATAAAAATCATTTTCTCAGAATAACAACTTTTAAATCAAAGTTTATCATAGTTTTTAATTAACTAACCCAAAACAGCCCGCGGTGTTACTACGACGGCGTAAATCCGGTTTTACGGTGTTTTTCGTGTTTCCAGGTTTTAAATCATTAAGTTAGCATATCATATAGATATAGAACATGTGTTTAGTTGATTTTAAAAGTCAAGTTAGAAAGATTAACTTTTGTTTGCGAACAAGTTTAGAATTAACTAAACTATGTTCTAGTGATTACAAGTTTAAACCTTCGAATAAGATAGCTTTATATGTATGAATCGAATGATGTTATGAACATCATTACTACCTTAATTTCCTTGGATAAACCTACTGGAAAAGAGAAAAATGGATCTAGCTTCAATGGATCCTTGGATGGCTCGAAGTTCTTGAAGCAGAATCATGACACGAAAACAAGTTCAAGTAAGATCATCACTTGAAATAAGATTGTTATAGTTATAGAAATTGAACCAAAGTTTGAATATGATTATTACCTTGTATTAGAATGATAACCTACTGTAAGAAACAAAGATTTCTTGAGGTTGGATGATCACCTTACAAGATTGGAAGTGAGCTAGCAAACTTGAAAGTATTCTTGATTTTATGAAACTAGAACTTTTGGAATTTATGAAGAACACTTAGAACTTGAAGATAGAACTTGAGAGAGATCAATTAGATGAAGAAAATTGAAGAATGAAAGTGTTTGTAGGTGTTTTTGGTCGTTGGTGTATGGATTAGATATAAAGGATATGTAATTTTGTTTTCATGTAAATAAGTCATGAATGATTACTCATATTTTTGTAATTTTATGAGATATTTCATGCTAGTTACCGAATGATGGTTCCCACATGTGTTAGGTGACTCACATGGGCTGCTAAGAGCTGATCATTGGAGTGTATATACCAATAGTACATACATCTAAAAGTTGTGTATTGTACGAGTACGAATACGGGTGCATACGAGTAGAATTGTTGATGAAACTGAACGAGGATGTAATTGTAAGCATTTTTGTTAAGTAGAAGTATTTTGATAAGTGTATTGAAGTCTTTCAAAAGTGTATAAATACATATTAAAACACTACATGTATATACATTTTAACTGAGTCGTTAAGTCATCGTTAGTCGTTACATGTAAGTGTTGTTTTGAAACCTTTAGGTTAACGATCTTGTTAAATGTTGTTAACCCAATGTTTATAATATCAAATGAGATTTTAAATTATTATATTATCATGATATTATCATGTATGAATATCTCTTAATATGATATATATACATTAAATGTCTTTACAACGATAATCGTTACATATATGTCTCGTTTAAAAATCATTAAGTTAGTAGTTTTGTTTTTACATATGTAGTTCATTGTTAATATAATTTATGATATGTTTTCTTATCATAGTATCATGTTAACTATATATATATATATATCCATATATATGTCATCATATAGTTTTTACAAGTTTTAACGTTCGTGAATCACCGATCAACTTGGGTGGTCAATTGTCTATATGAAACATATTTCAATTAATCAAGTCTTAACAAGTTTGATTGCTTAACATGTTGGAAACATTTAATCATGTAAATATCAATCTCAATTAATATATATAAACATGGAAAAGTTCGGGTCACTACACATACGTCCGTTAAAAGGCTAGCGCTCTAGCTCGGACGGGGATATCAAGCCCTATGGATCCATATACTACTACTCGTGCCCACCAGTTCTTATAACCGGTAGTTACTAGTTACCAAAGCTAAGGGATTTTCGGTTCAAACTCAGTATAGAATTTAGTATGTACTTATGTCCATTGTTTTTAAAATAAAATGCATGTATTCTCAGCCCAAAAATATATATTGCAAAAACATTTAAAAAGGGAGCAAATGAAACTCACCTTAACAGCACATAAGTTCATTCACCGAAATGTGACCGATACTCAGAAAGCAAAATAATCGTAGATCTCATCCTAGAGAACATATGTTGGTCAATACATGTCTAACAAGCTAGGCCGGGTCATAGTGTATCACAATCCTAATGCTCGAGATAGACATGCAAAAGTTAACAAAATTCATCTCAAAAGTCAACATGACCCAATATGATATTTAAATATATACAGGTTTATTATCATAGTATAAATCTTGATAATTGAACGAATTTATAGTTTATCAAACTCAAAATATTATTTATTTCCGGAGCTATATTATATTTGAATGATCATGGCAATTGGATATATTTTAACATTTCATATAGTTTCCCAATACTTGTAAAACCAGAATTAGTATTTATAAAGCTTTAAAACATGATAAGACAGTCAACTTGACAATTGGTCAACAAAACATACCTTATATAGAAATTCATTTATTCGATTAGTAATATCTAAAAATTCACTTTATCAATCTCATTGACAAGTTGTTTAAATATTAATTTACAGTTTTAAACACAATTTCAATTAACGTCAACCATAATTCAGTTGCCCATATCTTTTAATCCGTTCATCGAAACCACACGATTTCTAAATGAAAATTTATTGATTTTTCGTCAGCTTTCCAAAGACATGCATATCATATATCTTATTCTAGAGGCATATGTATTAAATTCACGATCTATCATAAACTATTTAACGATAAAATTAATCGTACTAGCATGCATAATCCTATATACTCGAGCACTAGTCAGGGATACACTATTGATATGTAAAAATTAATTTACGAGTACTCACGTATCAATATTGAGATTCAATATTGCAGGAAAGGTACGTAGACGCAACGGAGATGATAAACACTAAATTGACCTCACGAGCATACCCATGAACCATACCCACCACCTCCATAGCTATAACCCATAATTTCCTTAGCCCTATCCCGCTCCCAAACTTGTTTTCATATAACTCGCGCGTACCCTTGTCGTAGTATTTTATGTAATATACTACTAATAACGCTACTTAATAATACTAGTACTAATAATAAGATTACTATTAATAATCTTATTGTTAATAATAATATTAATATATATATTTATTTATCTTGCGAATATGAGTGATGAGAATGAATTACAAACTGCATTCGTTCGGTATTTAAAGGATGTCACCCCACCTACCCCCTCATGCGATTGCATGAGGGTTGTGAGTAAAGTTCATGCAATTGCATGATACTCAAATCCAGCTTGCATCTATTTTGTGTTCTACCGACATACGCGTTTATAATTATTATATATATAATATATTTAATTTATATAATTAATTATATATTATATTATATTTACGTGTATGGAAAAAATATAATTTTTACTCAAATGATACGGACGTTGTCACTCGACTCATGTACCACTTTCGATTTTTCGAGCGCACTTTCGTACGTTTAGAAAACTAGCCTTTTACGTTACGTGATGTGTACTCTTATTAATAATTTGACTTACTCATTAATAAATTATCTTATAAAAATTGTAACTTATAAAATTTAGCGTTGTGGTCATTTTCTTCTATAAATCAGTGACTCATTGTTTATCGAAATATATTATTTTAAATCAGGACGTTTTATGACTAAGTTAAAATATATAAAAAAATTTTTTATTTAAAATTGTAAATTTGTACGTAATATATATGTTTGAAATATTTATCTAATGATATAAAGATAAAGTTTAAATTTGTTCGGAAATTTTCGGGTCGTCACAGTACCTACCCGTTAAAGAAATTTCGTCCCGAAATTTGATCGTGGTCGTCATGGCTAATCATAAAAATGTTTTTATGACGAATATGAGTTGGTATATATAGAGTTTTATCCCTAATGAGTAATATAGATAAAACGATTCGATTAATTGAAGAGTACGAGTGAAGCTATCCTAAAAGGAATGAAATGAGAACTAAAGTTTTGTCTTAACTTTTGACGTTGTCTTGGTTGAATTCCGGATTTTAAGAGATTTAAAGAAAATCTTCTAAATCTAAAAGATTTGATTCTTCGGCGAATAAGGAAATTAGGATCTCTCTAATTAAATGCGAAGATCTGCCTTGATTTCTCTATCCAATATTTCACTATAAATTAACTTCTTCCGGTTTGTCACTTTTACCATTCCTATACTTAATTCTCAAATTCAAAAGATTGTGAAAATGCTTAATCTAGTTCTGATCCTTGTTCTTATCCTTACTATCGCAACAATCATTCTCCTTTTCCAACTTCCACCAGAGGAATCTACTTACTTCTACTTTACTCTTGGGGTTATAGTGCTTTTAATTCTCCCGTGTCTTTATATTGCGATAAACATTGATATTCACGGTTTGTAATTTATGCGTTGTTATCGGGTTTTATATCTCCCCTTATATTTCAATGTCCCTACTTCTGTCTTCTATAATCATTGCCATCCACAGTTAATACTCCATCCTATTTGCTGCGATTTATACTCCAATTTCTATTTCAGAGCTTTGTCCCTTCGGTTCTTCTTCTTGCGATTAGGTATCTTTTGTAATGGTCCAGAATTCGCATATATAAATTTCGGAATGAATATTGTTAATGTTCTAGGAAGAAAATGGTAATGGCACGATTTTGATTTGTTAAATTACCAGAATACCCTGGAAAGGACCGAATCATCAAGAAATATTTTCTTGATATTTTAGAGATTAAATAGGATACAATTGTCGTGTAACATGGCACATGATGATGTTATGATCTGTGAATCATTACGTTCCATTTAGAAACTCAGCATGAATTATTGTAATATAATCACGTTGATCAAGTGTCATTATATTATACTAACTCATGCTTCAGTTCCCAGCACTACTTCAAAAATATTCCTATTTTAAACTCGAAGGTTTCAGAATTTAGAAACTAAAATAGTTTCTTTTATGATGTTACACAGATATCGCAAGGGAAAAATTGATTTCCGATAAGAATGTTTATGGAATTATCTCCAGAAATATGGAGGATATTTATAATGAAAGATACGATGATATCTTAGAATTTCTAATATCAGATGATGATGAAGAATATTGTCCGCAAGGGTTTAGATTCGGAAGCAGGGTATTCGTTAATGGCTTCAGCAAATACTGAATCATTTGGATTCTTTGAAGGCAGGTTTAGTCTTTGTGATTTATCCACAGCCTCCTTCATACTTTGCTCAATCCGTTTTCCAGTTCCAAACCTTCTCTTTTTCTGAGCTTTGCCAACAAACTATTCTTAATCATCAAACTTTTGGCTGTTAAGGTCGTTTACAGTTTTTGCTGCTTCATCAACATTCAAAGTTATCATAACCGAATCGTCGGTTATCAATCCGAGGTGTTTTTAAAAGTTTGAAGGGTTTGCATGAAGATTGTAATTGTCAAGATACATATGATGTTCTAGAATTTTGAATGATACAAATTTTTTTTTTCTGGGTTTATGAATAGAAGTGATGTTCTAGCATAGTTTTGAAGTCAAAGTATAGCTTTGAAAGATGTAAGAATCTAAGAGTGATGTTTTCTGTTAAATCTTGGCTTGGATTATGATTTTTCAAAATCAGAATATGTAATCAAATTTGAATGCGAATGGTTGTTTTGATTTCTAGGAAAGAATGTATATCGTTGTGAAAGTAGTGAGTATAGTTGTTGATTTGCTGAATCAAAATAGAATAATGTAACATATTAATTGTGATTTCATATATCTTTCGGGTATTACCTACCCGTTAAAAGTTTCACAAGTAATATTTTGTACCCGAGAATTTTATTACAGTCTTTATGAAAATATAAGTATGTATATTTTCTTCAGATGTAATACAGATTTAATGAGTTAATATCATATTAAGCTCATTTGATTTTCAGCTGGATCAGAAATGAATAATCTCTAAAACATTAAAGATTTAATAATCTTCGCGGAGTATTTCACTAATGTAATCTATACTTCGTTATTCAGTTTTGTTGATATTTCCTTAGTGAATCATGTTGGTGCTTATGGAACTCTTGCTAACTTCGCAAGGTACGAATGATGTTTTCTAGAAAGTTTCGAGTACATCGAAAATGAAAGTGTAAAATCAAACGTGTAATTGAATAATACACTTAATTTATTATGAAAAGGAATTCATTGAATTTGAAACAGAGATTGTAATTAACGATGGTTATGTCATTAATGAAGGATGTACATCATTGCATATTAATAATATGAACTAACCGAGTAGTACCTACTAGTTAAGATTCACACGTAATAGCTTAGTACAAAAAGATTTATTTTGATCTCAAAATTCATATATATATAAATAAAATATACATATAACTTCTTCAGAGGGAATGAGTTAATACTTCATAACTCGTTGATACAATATACGCGTTGTTGATTAGTGATGATGTTTGCTGTGATTATGGATCTGGCGGAGCTTGTGATGTTGTAGATGCTGCTGATGCTGACGGTACTGTTGATGCTGCTGGTAAAATAGATATAGCTTGTAGATCGTGCACCATTCCGATCAGGGTTTTATTTCATCATTTCTATTCGCTCAATCATCTGGTTTACCATTAGAACCAGAATAAGTAATCTCTAAAACTTTTAGAAACTACATATTCTCTGCAGAATATTTCTTCGATGAAGTTATGAATCAATACTTCATCGTTTGTTGTTGTTGGTATTCCTTGGTATCTATGGTGCGTATGACATTGATGTTCGAGGTACAAATTGTGATGTTGAGGTGTGGGAAGCGGATGTTGTTGTTGGTGGTGGTAATGGTACTGTTGGTGTTGTTATCGGTGGTACTGTTGATGCCGGTGATGTTGCTGGTTCTTGTAACCTTTGCACCATGTTCTCCAAAGCCAGGACCCGAGCACGAAGCTCGTTGACTTCTTCTATTACTCCGGGATGATTGGTGGTTCGAACAAGCGGGTGAATAAGATCCAAAATTTGAGAGAGTATATAATCATGACGAGATACTCTGGAGATGAGAGAAAATGGTATTACGAACAGGTTCACCGGTAAGTGCTTCAGGTTCTTCGCCAAGAGGGCAATGTGGTGGATGGAAGGGATCGCCTTCTTCTTGTCTCCAATGATTAAGTAAGCTACGGACCCATCCCCAATTCATCCAGAATAGGTGATAGCTGATTGGTTGATCCATTCTGGTTACACTGTCTTCGGAGTTCAGGTGAATATCCATATCGGAATAGCTGTCGGAGTTTAAGGAATTTGAACTAGATACGGGATCCATCTTGTATAATTAGAGAGATGATTTTTGATATGAAATAGATTATAGAATTTAGATTGGTACTCTTCAATACATAATTTACATATGTATATATAATACCAAAATTCCATAAATCACGGAGGAATTTTCGAAAGATGTCAAGTAAAGTTTACAGTAATAGATACGCTAAGATATGAATTTGTCGATACACTATCTGTGCAGTAAATGCAGGAAAACGTGTCTAGATAAGCATGTAATTTCTGACAAGAAATGATAAGTAAAACTCGGTAAAAACAGATACGGTCATAGTCCAGACTCACTAATGCATCCTAACAATTACCAGTTAAACACACTAATGCAAATTCTGGTTCCCTATGACCTCAAGCTCTGATACCAACTGTGATGACCCGTCCAAATCCATTTGGACGAATACATCATTCATCGATTTCATAGTGAGGTTTTGACCTCTATATGATACGTTTTGTAAACATTGCATTCTTTTGAAAAGGCACACCATAAATGAATATATATAAATCCAAGGTTTTTGACGTCTGATGATTTCTACGTATAGACAATCACTGTATATAATAGTTTACAATACTACATCCGTTGATAATGCAGTCAAAATAAGATACATGGTGATGATTTTGTGAATGCAAAGTTTTCTTGAATAAAGCATGTATAACTCCATGCACATAACTTGTATAACGTATAAGCAAACAGCGGAAGACTTCTAGGAACCTGAGAATAAACATACTAAAAAGTGTCAACACAAAGGTTGGTGAGTTCATAGTTTTAATATTGCGCATAATCTGTATATAAAGGTGAATCACAAGATTTCAGTTGTTTCATCCGAAACGTTTATCAAAATATTCTACAAAATTGAGCACCCTGGTAACTAAACTTAACGTATATATAATTTGTACCCTTTGTATAATCATCTTAATAATACACGCAAACCAACGTGTACGCTTCTCAAATATCATACGTCCGTTAAAAGGCTAGCGCTCTAGCTCGGACGGGGATATCAAGCCCTATGGATCCATATACTACTACTCGTGCCCACCAGTTCTTATAACCGGTAGTTACTAGTTACTAAAGCTAAGGGATTTTTGGTTCAAACTCAGTATAGAATTTAGTATGTACTTATGTCCATTGTTTTTAAAATAAAATGCATGTATTCTCAGTCCAAAAATATATATTGCAAAAACATTTAAAAAGGGAGCAAATGAAACTCACCTTAACAGCACATAAGTTCATTCACCGAAATGTGACCGATACTCAGAAAGCAAAATAATCGTAGATCTCATCCTAGAGAACATATGTTGGTCAATACATGTCTAACAAGCTAGGCCGGGTCATAGTGTATCACAATCCTAATGCTCGAGATAGACATGCAAAAGTTAACAAAATTCATCTCAAAAGTCAACATGACCCAATATGATCTTTAAATATATACAGGTTTATTATCATAGTATAAATCTTGATAATTGAACGAATTTATAGTTTATCAAACTCAAAATATTATTTATTTCCGGAGCTATATTATATTTGAATGATCATGGCAATTGGATATATTTTAACATTTCATATAGTTTCCCAATACTTGTAAAACCAGAATTAGTATTTATAAAGCTTTAAAACATGATAAGACAGTCAACTTGACAATTGGTCAACAAAACATACCTTATATAGAAATTCATTTATTCGATTAGTAATATCTAAAAATTCACTTTATCAATCTCATTGACAAGTTGTTTAAATATTAATTTACAGTTTTAAACACAATTTCAATTAACGTCAACCATAATTCAGTTGCCCATATCTTTTAATCCGTTCATCGAAACCACACGATTTCTAAATGAAAATTTATTGATTTTTCGTCAGCTTTCCAACGACATGCATATCATATATCTTATTCTAGAGGCATATGTATTAAATTCACGATCTATCATAAACTATTTAACGATAAAATTAATCGTACTAGCATGCATAATCCTATATACTCGAGCACTAGTCAGGGATACACTATTGATATGTAAAAATTAATTTACGAGTACTCACGTATCAATATTGAGATTCAATATTGCAGGAAAGGTACGTAGACGCAACGGAGATGATAAACACTAAATTGACCTCACGAGCATACCCATGAACCATACCCACCACCTCCATAGCTATAACCCATAATTTCCTTAGCCCTATCCCGCTCCCAAACTTGTTTTCATATAACTCGCGCGTACCCTTGTCGTAGTATTTTATGTAATATACTACTAATAACGCTACTTAATAATACTAGTACTAATAATAAGATTAATATTAATAATCTTATTGTTAATAATAATATTAATATATATATTTATTTATCTTGCGAATATGAGTGATGAGAATGAATTACAAACTGCATTCGTTTGGTATTTAAAGGATGTCACCCCACCTACCCCCTCATGCGATTGCATGAGGGTTGTGAGTAAAGTTCATGCAATTGCATGATACTCAAATCCAGCTTGCATCCATTTTGTGTTCTACCGACATACGCGTTTATAATTATTATATATATAATATATTTAATTTATATAATTAATTATATATTATATTATATTTACGTGTATGGTAAAAATATAATTTTTACTCAAATGATACGGACGTTGTCACTCGACTCATGTACCACTTTCAATTTTTCGAGCGCACTTTCGTACGTTTAGAAAACTAGCCTTTTACGTTACGTGATGTGTACTCTTATTAATAATTTGACTTACTCATTAATAAATTATCTTATAAAAATTGTAACTTATAAAATTTAGCGTTGTGGTCATTTTCTTCTATAAATCAGTGACTCATTGTTTATCGAAATATATTATTTTAAATCAGGACGTTTTATGACTAAGTTAAAATATATAAAAAAAATTTTTATTTAAAATTGTAAATTTGTACGTAATATATATGTTTGAAATATTTATCTAATGATATAAAGATAAAGTTTAAATTTGTTCGGAAATTTTCGGGTCGTCACAGAAAGTTTGAATATGATTATTACCTTGTATTAGAATGATAACCTACTGTAAGAAACAAAGATTTCTTGAGGTTGGATGATCACCTTACAAGATTGGAAGTGAGCTAGCAAACTTGAAAGTATTCTTGATTTTATGTAACTAGAACTTGTAGAATTTATGAAGCACACTTAGAACTTGAAGATAGAACTTGAGAGAGATCAATTAGATGAAAAAAATTGAAGAATGAAAGTGTTTGTAGGTGTTTTTGGTCGTTGGTGTATGGATTAGATATAAAGGATATGTAATTTTGTTTTCATGTAAATAAGTCATGAATGATTACTCATATTTTTGTAATTTTATGAGATATTTCATGCTAGTTGCCAAATGATGGTTCCCACATATGTTAGGTGACTCACATGGGCTGCTAAGAGCTGATCATTGGAGTGTATATACCAATAGTACATACATCTAAAAGCTGTGTATTGTACGAGTACGAATACGGGTGCATACGAGTAGAATTGTTGATGAAACTGAACGAGGATGTAATTGTAAGCATTTTTGTTAAGTAGAAGTATTTTGATAAGTGTATTGAAGTCTTTCAAAAGTGTATAAATACATATTAAAACACTACATGTATATACATTTTAACTGAGTCGTTAAGTCATCGTTAGTCGTTACATGTAAGTGTTGTTTTGAAACCTTTAGGTTAACGATCTTGTTAAATGTTGTTAACCCAATGTTTATAATATCAAATGAGATTTTAAATTATTATATTATCATGATATTATCATGTATGAATATCTCTTAATATGATATATATACATTAAATGTCTTTACAACGATAATCGTTACATATATGTCTCGTTTAAAAATCATTAAGTTAGTAGTCTTGTTTTTACATATGTAGTTCATTGTTAATATACTTAATGATATGTTTACTTATCATAGTATCATGTTAACTATATATATATCCATATATATGTCATCATATAGTTTTTACAAGTTTTAACGTTCGTGAATCACCGGTCAACTTGGGTGGTCAATTGTCTATATGAAACATATTTCAATTAATCAAGTCTTAACAAGTTTGATTGCTTAACATGTTGGAAACATTTATTCATGTAAATATCAATCTCAATTAGTATATATAAACATGGAAAAGTTCGGGTCACTACAGTACCTACCCGTTAAATAAATTTCGTCCCGAAATTTTAAGCTGTTGAAGGTGTTGACGAATCTTCTGGAAATAGATGCGGGTATTTCTTCTTCATCTGATCTTCACGCTCCCAGGTGAACTCGGGTCCTCTACGAGCATTCCATCGAACCTTAACAATTGGTATCTTGTTTTGCTTAAGTCTTTTAACCTCACGATCCATTATTTCGACGGGTTCTTCGATGAATTGAAGTTTTTCGTTGATTTGGATTTCATCTAACGGAATAGTGAGATCTTCTTTAGAAAAACATTTCTTCAAATTCGAGACGTGGAAAGTGTTATGTACAGCCGCGAGTTGTTGAGGTAACTCAAGTCGGTAAGCTACTGGTCCGACACGATCAATAATCTTGAATGGTGCAATATACCTTGGATTTAATTTCCCTCGTTTACCAAATCGAACAACGCCTTTCTAAGGTGCAACTTTAAGCATGACCATCTCTCCAATTTCAAATTCTATATCTTTTCTTTTAATGTCAGCGTAGCGCTTTTGTCGACTTTGGGAGGTTTTCAACCGTTGTTGAATTTGGATGATCTTCTCGGTAGTTTCTTGTATAATCTCCGGACCCGTAATCTGTCTATCCCCCACTTCACTCCAACAAATCGGAGACCTGCACTTTCTACCATAAAGTGCTTCAAACGGCGCCATTTCAATGCTTGAATGGTAGCTGTTGTTGTAGGAAAATTCTGCTAACGGTAGATGTCGATCCCAACTGTTTTCGAAATCAATAACACATGCTCGTAGCATGTCTTCAAGCGTTTGTATCGTCCTTTCGCTCTGCCCATCAGTTTGTGGATGATAGGCAGTACTCATGTCTAGACGAGTTCCTAATGCTTGCTGTAATGTCTGCCAGAATCTTGAAATAAATCTGCCATCCCTATCAGAGATAATAGAGATTGGTATTCCATGTCTGGAGACGACTTCCTTCAAATACAGTCGTGCTAACTTCTCCATCTTGTCATCTTCTCTTATTGGCAGGAAATGTGCTGATTTGGTGAGACGATCAACTATTACCCAAATAGTATCAAAACCACTTGCAGTCCTTGGCAATTTAGTGATGAAATCCATGGTAATGTTTTCCCATTTCCATTCCGGGATTTCGGGTTGTTGAAGTAGACCTGATGGTTTCTGATGCCCAGCTTTGACCTTAGAACACGTCAAACATTCTCCTACGTATTTAGCAACATCGGCTTTCATACCCGGCCACCAAAAATGTTTCTTGAGATCCTTGTACATCTTCCCCATTCCAGGATGTATTGAGTATCTGGTTTTATGAGCTTCTCTAAGTACTATTTCTCTCATATCTCCAAATTTTGGTACCCAAATCCTTTCAGCCCTATACCGGGTTCCGTCTTCCCGAATATTAAGATGCTTCTCCGATCCTTTGGGTATTTCATCCTTTAAATTTCCCTCTTTTAAAACTCCTTGTTGCGCCTCCTTTATTTGAGTAGTAAGGTTATTATGAATCATTATATTCATAGATTTTACTCGAATGGGTTCTCTGTCCTTCCTGCTCAAGGCATCGGCTACCACATTTGCCTTCCCCGGGTGGTAACGAATCACAAAGTCGTAATCATTCAACAATTCAATCCACCTACGCTGCCTCATATTCAGTTGTTTCTGATTAAATATGTGTTGAAGACTTTTGTGGTCGGTATATATAATACTTTTGACCCCATATAAGTAGTGCCTCCAAGTCTTTAATGTAAAAACAACCGCGCCTAATTCCAAATCATGCGTCATATAATTTTGTTCGTGAATCTTCAATTGTCTAGACGCATAAGCAATCACCTTCGTTCGTTGCATTAATACACAACCGAGACCTTGCTTTGATGCGTCACAATAAATCACAAAATCATCATTCCCTTCAGGCAATGACAATATAGGTGCCGTAGTTAGCTTTTTCTTCAATAACTGAAACGCTTTCTCTTGTTCATCATTCCATTCAAATTTCTTCCCTTTATGCGTTAATGCAGTCAAGGGTTTTGCTATTCTGGAAAAGTCTTGGATGAACCTTCTGTAGTAACCAGCTAGTCCTAAAAACTGGCGTATGTGTTTCGGAGTTTTCGGGGTTTCCCACTTTTCAACAGTTTCTATCTTTGCCGGATCCACCTTAATACCTTTTTTGTTCACTATGTGACCGAGGAATTGAACTTCTTCCAACCAAAATGCACACTTTGAAAATTTAGCGTACAATTCTTCCTTCCTCAATACTTCTAACACCTTTCTCAAATGTTCACCGTGTTCTTGGTCATTCTTTGAGTAAATAAGTATGTCATCAATGAAAACAATGACAAACTTGTCAAGGTATGGTCCACACAATCGGTTCATAAGGTCCATGAACACAGCTGGTGCATTAGTTAAACCAAACGACATGACCATAAACTCGTAATGACCGTAACGTGTTCTGAAAGCAGTCTTTGGAATATCATCTTCTTTCACCCGCATTTGATGATACCCGGAACGTAAGTCAATCTTTGAATAAACAGACAAGCCTTGTAGTTGATCAAATAAGTCATCGACTCTCGGTAGTGGGTAGCGGTTCTTGATGGTAAGTTTGTTCAACTCTTGGTAGTCGATACACAACCTGAATGTACCATCTTTCTTCTTGACAAACAAAACAGGAGCTCCCCACGTTGATGTGCTTGGTCGAATGAAACCACGCTCTAAAAGTTCTTGTAATTGGCTTTGCAGTTCTTTCATCTCGCTGGGTGCGAGTCTGTAAGGAGCACGAGCTATTGGTGCAGCTCCTGGTACAAGATCTATTTGAAATTCAACGGATCGATGTGGGGGTAATCCCGGTAATTCTTTCAGAAATACATCGGGAAATTCTTTTGCGACGGGAACATCATTGATGCTCTTTTCTTCAGTTTGTACTTTCTCGACGTGTGCTAGAACAGCATAGCAACCTTTTCTTATTAATTTTTGTGCCTTCAAATTACTAATAAGATGTAGCTTCGTGTTGCCCTTTTCTCCGTACACCATTAAGGGTTTTCCTTTTTCTCGTATAATGCGAATTGCATTTTTGTAACAAACGATCTCTGCTTTCACTTCTTTCTACCAGTCCATACCGATTATCACATCAAAACTCCCTAACTCTACTGGTATCAAGTCAATCTTAAATGTTTCGCTAACCAGTTTAATTTCTCGATTCCGACATATATTATCTGCTGAAATTAATTTACCATTTGCTAATTCGAGTAAAAATTTACTATCCAACGGCGTCAATGAACAACTTAATTTAGCACAAAAATCTCTACTCATATAGCTTCTATCCGCACCCGAATCAAATAAAACGTAAGCAGATTTATTGTCAATAAGAAACGTACCCGTAACAAGCTCCGGGTCTTCCTGTGCCTCTGCCGCATTAATATTGAAAACTCTTCCGCGGCCTTGTCCATTCGTGTTCTCCTGGTTCGGGCAATTTCTAATAATGTGGCCCTGTTTTCCACATTTATAACAAACTACATTGGCATAACTTGCTCCTACACTACTTGCTCCGCCATTACTCGTTCCGACACCATTTGTTCCTTTCGTTCTATTAACACCTGGTCCGTAGACCTCACACTTCACCGCGCTATGACCATTTCTTTTACACTTGTTGCAAAATTTGGTGCAAAACCCCGAGTGATACTTTTCACACCTTTGGCATAGCTGATTCTGATTGTTGTTGTTGTTGCGGTTATTATTTTTGTTGGGATGATTATTGTAGTTGCTATTGTTGTTGTTGGGCCGTTTGTTGTAGTTGCGATTGATGTTGCGATTGTTGGGATAATTGTTGCGATTATTGTTGTAATTGCTGTTGTTGTTGTTGTATTGGTGATTCTTAACACCGTTTTCCTCCCACTTTCTTTTGACTTGTGATGTTACGCGAGGTGTATATAAAATAGCTATTAAATTTTAGCAGGAAATACTATTAAATACGATACAATTTTACACAAGATATTTATTTATTTAGAGAATGGATATACTTAAACCTTGCTACAACACTTATAGGCAGTGTACCTAATCGTACAGTAGTGTAGTTTTTAGTAAGTCCGGTTCGTTCCACAGGGAAAATCTTTAAACAAAGCTTAACGCTATATTAGTTTACTTTTATAAAAATACAAATATATATATATAAGTAATATTATTATTATAAAAGGGGGTTTTTACCGTTTAATGACCGGTTTGTCGATTTTAAAACTTTAATCGCAGTTAAAACCAAATGTAAAATAATAAATAAAAGACTTAATTTAAAGCGTAAAGTAAATAACGATAATGAAATTGCGATTAATAAAAATGCGATAAAATAAACTTGCGATAATTAAAAAAGTACGATAATTAAAAGTGTAATTAAATACAATAACAATAAAAATGCGATAATTAGAAGTGCAATTAAATATAAAATAAAGGAAATTAAATATGAAATAAAAGCATTATGCTTATTTAAACTTCCGTAATCATGATGGTTGACGTGTTGATTTTAGTTTTATGCCCATGGGTAAATTGTCCTTTGTCCTGGATTATTTAATATGTCCGTCTGGTTTTTGTCCATAACAGTCCATCAGTCATAAATATAAAGTGCGAGTGTCCTCGTCAAATTATCCTTATACCCGAAGTTAAATATTCCAACTAATTGGGGACTTAAACTGTAACAAGATTTTAATACTTTGTTTAATAATTACACCAGGATGTCGACTGAGTGTAACCCAAGGTTTTAATATTTTGTTATCAATTATACCAAGTGTCCTTGTACATAATTTCACCCCTGTTTTAATTATTCTAGTGGCTATTAATCCATTCCCGTGTCCGGTTAAATGAACGATTATTCGTACATATAAATACCCCGCCCATCGTGTCCGATCGAGTGTATATGGTAATTTATAGGGACGCCCAATTGTAAATCTTTATATTAACATTAACAAACTATCATTTAGTTAAATAAATATAAAGCCCATTAATAGCCCATAGTCTAATTTCCACAAGTGTCGTTCTTTTGTCCAAACCCCAATTATGGTACAAAGCCCAATTACCCAATTTTAGTAATTAGCCCAACATCATGATTACTTCGGATTAAATAAGCATAATAATAACTTAGCTACGAGACATTAATATAAAAAGGTTGAACATAACTTACAATGATTAAAAAATAGCGTAGCGTTACACGGACAGAATTTCGACTTACACCCTTACAACATTTGCTAACATACCTTTATTATTAGGATTAAAATTAAAATTAAAATTAAAATATAAATATAAATATTTACGTATAGATATAGAGAGGATGGATATATGAGTGTGAAAAATGATCAGAATTCGGTTGGCTTTATAGGGAATTGAGTTCAGGGATACTCCGCGACTCGCGGCATTTTTTGCCTTCAAACTCCGCGAGTCACGGAGTTTGAAAATACAGCTCACTCCAAATTGGATCTTAGTCTGCCGACGGTTTTAAATATTAATATAATATATATATAATTTTTAAGAATTATTTATATATTATATTATATTCATGTGCATAGTTGACTTGTAATTTTTAGTCCGTTACGTCGAGCGTTGAGAGTTGACTCTGGTCCCGGTTCCGGATTTTCGAACGTCCTTGCGTACAATTTTATATTTTGTACTTTGCGTTTTGAATCTTGTACTCTTGTAATTTCGAGACGTTTCTTATCAATAATTGGAACTTCTTTGATTGTATTTTGTACTTTTGAGCTTTTTGGTCGTTTGCGTCTTCAATTCGTCGAATCTGTCTTTTGTCTTCACCTTTTATTATTTAAATGAATATCACTTTTAAATAGAATAATTGCAATTAAAAGCTTGTCTTTCTTGAGGAATAATGCTATGAAATATATGTTCGTTTTTAGCATTATCAAATATTCCCACACTTAAGCGTTGCTTGTCCTCAAGCAATATCGTCTTGAAATACTAGAATCACTTCTTTATTCTTCACACTTTGTACATCAGTGATTTCTATACGGCAATTACAGTCCCACATAACTATAAAAATTTAGATCCATTAAGGAAATTGGATCTTTATGAAAACATTTGATCTTTTGAAAATTAAATCTAGTTTTTACCCTAGATAAGTTTTCCGGAATAACCCTTTACCGGTGTTTGCAAAATATTTTTGTGGGTTTGGTGGGTTTCAGATTTGAAAATTTTAGCTCAAAACTTGCGGTTTTGTGTCACCCACTTGCTAACCTTGTATTTGGAAAGCAACACGTCCAGTTTACTTGTCCCGTATATTACCTTTCGGTAAACTACCGTCCGGTTGTAAAGGAAAGCGTTGAACAAGCAACTGTTAAGGCAATGTCCCCTGACATGCTTTTAATTATGGTCTATAACGTGTCGGACGCAATTACTATCCTTGGTAGGAGCAATAGTAAAGCTCACCCTTATGATTTTTCGTTCTGGCACAAGGTCCTGTCTTTGACCACTATGCAACCACCGTTCTTACGGTTGACACCCGATTTAGTTCAGGTGACCTAATGAATTCCAGGTGAAATCCTAGGATTTTGCGTTCAATGGTAATGAACGCATTGAAAATAGGGTTTTCAGAAAACAAATCGGTTTGTAATTTTGATCAAAATATTTTCTCGTTCAAGCTCGAGTTTTGATATCATTGAATTCCATGAGTTTGTAATTCTCAATCTTTAAGGTCAATCTCAAGGATTGAGTAATATCAGGCTTAAAAGCTGATTTTTGATCTTTTAAGGAGATTATCCTTTCTGGGGATCTGATTCATTAGTCTTATCCAGCTAATTTGCATGGTGCCCCCCATTTTACGAGATAAATCCTTCTCATGGTTAGGATAAATCTGACCACTTGGCGACCCTGTTTAATGCTGAGGTCCGTGGATTTCCTGCTGATTTTAGTGATGACTTTTCTAGATTTTTCGTCAACCTACAGCTGGTCTGGACGACAACTTCTTGACCTAAATCAAGAAGCGCGTGTCTTTTTCGGAAGACTTTACTTCCTTTTAATGATAGAATTGATTCATCGTGTAGATCCATCTTTCTTACAGTAAATCAGGTAAAACTTTTTAGTTTAGTCCAAAGCAAAAGTATTTTCAGTTATTTGTACAAAAATATGTGATATATGTTTTGAATAACTTGGAGAATTTTCCCACACTTGGCTTTTATTTTCCTTTTTATTGTCCTCTATTCCATTTTAAATGAATTTTAACATTTTGGTTTGTTTCTCAATTTATGTCCTTTCCAAGGTTACAATAATTTCAGTGTTAAAACCTAGTTTTATCTTTCATAAATATGTATAAACATGATTTTGAGTTCATTTAATTGAAAATTTTGAAAAATTTTACTAGAATTGGGTAGTCAGTATATAAGACTAGGGCTGTTCTTTATTATCAGAGAGCACTAGATTCTAATACAACTACTGCTTTACTAGTATTTTTAATGGTAACCCAGTGTTTAAGATAAAAATTTTAAAATCCGAAAGAATTTAACCCCTTCCCACACTTAAGATCTTGCAATGCCCTCATTTGCAAGAAATCAGTAACAATTTAAATTATTGAGGGTGATTTGTGTGAAAATGATTAAATTTTACCAAAGTTTCCAAATATATTGGCGTTTGTTTGCTGAATGATAAATGGTGCACATCATTTGTTCATTCTGTCTTGTTGTTATTTCACATATATTTTGCATCTTGTCGTCAAAATTAGTTGCTTTTGCTGAACTTAATACCAGTCTTTGAAAATGCGTTGTTTTACCCTGTTGTGTACATAAGATAAACTGCAAACATATATACATATTTTTGAAGTTTGGTATATTACCCCACATTCAAAAATTATTAAAATCTAAGAATAAAAGTTAGAAAATTATAAAAACTATTACAATATTAACATAAGTATTAAACGTATCAACATTACAAATTACAAAATAAATAAAACTAAGTAGACTAGGGATGATACTGATACCAATAGGGGTTCCAAGCATAACCATAGGTGCTATAGAATGCTTCGGCTGGGTTATACGTAGGATACGGTGGTTGCATCTCTATAGACCAGGGAGGGAATATGGGTTTTGGAGTAGGAATATAGTTTCTACCTATATGTTGGCAATGAGCTATGATTTGGTTTTGATGAACTTGCCAATCTTCAAATGCTCTCTGTCTAGCATTTTCGTACTCCTGTGAAGCTATAAACCTTTGCATTTCTTGCATTTCATTTCCCCCTCCTACATTACCTTGCTGTTGGTTTCTCTCAACCTGTGGATGTCTACCATGGTATTGTACTGCGGCGTTATTCCGCCTCTTCAAAACTTTCGCACCATGGTATACATTTAAACCTATTGTATCGCGAGGTTCTGGTTCTTCGACTAATAATCCCCCCCGACTTATATCCACACCGAGATATTCAGCAATCAAAGTAATAAAAATACCACCTCCTATTATGCTATGCGGTCTCATCCCCCTAACCATAGCTGATAAATAATAACCCACACAATAAGGTATACTTACAGCGCTTTGTGGGTCTCGAATACACATATGGTAAAACAAATCCTGTTCATTTAGCTTTTCCTTGTTCTTACCTCTTTGTGTAATCGAATTAGCTAAAAACCTATGAATCACTCTTAATTCAGCTCTATCTATATCCAAATAAGAGTAATTTCCCCCTTTGAATCGGTGATGGCTTGTCATTTGACTCCATACACCATGTGTATCAAAATTTTCATCTATCTTTCTACCATTTAGTATCAACCCTCTACAATCGGCAGATGCTAACTCCTCAGGCGTATATATACGTAAAGCCTGAGCCATGTCTAGTAAAGACATGTGGCGCATCGAACCTCCTAACAAAAATCTAATAAAAGATCGATCGGTTAAACTAGCTACCCGATCATTTAATTCTATACTACACAACAATTCTTCACACCATACTTTATATACAGGTCTACGCATGGTGAATAAACGTACCCAGTCGTTAAAAGTAGAATTACCATACCTCTGTGCAAGTAATTCCCTAATTGGCCCGGCCAATTCTACAGCTTCTAATGGTCCCCATTCTATGACCCTAGGTACCTCAACAACTTTAGAATGAAGAGTATGCAAACCCCTTTGGTATTTTGGATAATCTATCCAAAGTCTGTCAAATCTCAGGTTCGGGTGCAAATCTTCCAAGTGCATATCAGAAAATGTCATGACTGGATGAGGTATATCATGTTTGTAGAAGTTATCCACCTCCTGTTGTTCCGCATTCTCAGCAGGAGCATTGCGAGCTTGGGATGAAGATTCACCCCTTTCAGTCTGCAAAACACATCAAACACAATTTTTGTGCATCCAAATATGCATTAGTGTCAGCAAAATCATCAATCAAAATAATTACAATGACATGATCAATTTATATCAAACTTAAGCTCATTTTCATATTTTCATAAAATCTACACTTTTTCAAATAAGCATATACGAAAATGTTCGCCAAGTTCATAAGTATTTTACTCAAATAACATGTCAAAATAATCATTACTAGCAATTAAACAAGTTTCAAATGGCATTATCTCTCAAAAATCAAGTTCATGAATTTTTAGACTTGAAAAAGTCCACTTTAATTCTCAAAATCATGTTTAGGCTCAAAGTTTGGATCATTTAACTACCTAAACATGTTACACTACTTAATTTAGCAACAATTCATGACAAAAATCGGCCATAACCTGTTTATATCAAAAAGCCCCAAATTTGCTCAAGAACACAAACCCTAGATTACTCAAAATTTGAAGTTTAAGGCTTCTAATCATGTTAAATAGCATCAATCTAGGTTATACAAGCATAATACATAAGCAATTTAAGAATAATTACACTAAAAAACATTAAAATCAAATTGGGAAAAAAATTGCTCAAGAACACTAATTTTCGGATTAAATGGTGTTTAGGTGTAGAAATTTACCGTTTTTCTTGAGTAATTCCTTGATAGCATCCTTCTCAACATGATTTTAGTAAAAGATTTGATGATTAATGGTTAAAAATTGTGATTTTGGGGGGTTTTTTCGGGTTTTTGCGGGTATTATTTTCGCAGTATTTTTGAGTTTGTGGTGTGGACTGAGCTGTTCTGCGTTTATATTTTTTTTCTGGATTTTAGGAACTCCGCGAGTCGCGGTATATTACCCTTCAAACTCCGCGACTCGCGGAGTTTGTTTTTTGTTTTTTTTTTTTTTATAACATCTTATACTAATTAAAACAATTAAGTAATTAATTTTAAAATTTTGTTTCCCTTGTTATTTAGGACGAGGTCGTTTCGGATCGATGTCCTAGTCCGTCCTTCGACAAAATTTTAAAATTTGTCTTTTTGTAGCGATTGTTTTAAAAGCTAAGATTTTTGGGTTTTTTAATGTTTTTGGCATACTTTAATTCAATAAGATTAAAAATAATGATAATAAAAGTTCTCGTCCCTCCCTCGGGTAAAGCAATTTCGGTTCAAAGACCTAGTCTTCAACTTACGACGAATTTTAAAAATCATATTTTTAACTTAATGAGATAAAGTAAATTTTTGTTTTTAAATTCACACAATTTAAATATAAAATTCAAAATTAATATTAAAAATTCACACCAAACTTACAATTTAAAATGCATAAAATTAAAATTTATATTTTAAAAATTAAAAATTCACACCAAACTTAATTTAAAAATTCATATTATAAATTCACACCAAACTTATGTTAATTTTTCAAATATTTACAATTTTAAATATATTGATTTTATAAAGTTTACAATATTAATTTAAGATTTATATATTAATTTTAAAAACATGGTAAAAATAAAATTAAAAATCTTTTTGGCTTTTTATCCCACTTTAATCAATCAAATATTATCAAAAATATGCGCCCCTCTTTTCGGTAAAGTAATTTCGGTTCCAAGACCTAATTTAACTCATGACGAATTTTTGAAATATTTTGGGTTGATTGTTTAAAGATATTTATACCTTAAGAATAAACGTTAAATTTCGCAGTGATGTAATAAATTTTTGAATGATATCAATAATTTCGGTCGCCAAACCTAATTTTATTCAATACCAATTTAATACTTTATAGCGAACAAATTAGTGTTTATTATCAAAAGGTTAAAAATAAAAATAAAATAAAAACTGTACAAACATACCTGTGAAATAGATTTCTTAGTTATATGATCTATCTCATTCATAAGATAGTCGGTTTAATTGGTTTTCCATAGCTACATAGGCGTAACCTCGAGCATTCAGTGTCTTTTCTTCAAAACATATGAACGGTCCGTCTCTGCATAAAGTAACAAATTCGGTATTTGAATAGGTTTGATTATTTGAACATTTACCTCCATGTGACCATTTTCCGCATTTGTGACATCTTTCTAGGTGTCGTGCTCTTCTTTTCGCTGCGGATTTTGATTTCCCTTTACCAAATTGTAACTTATTATCTTCGCATCTGGATTCTTTTCTAACTCCGTCCAATCTTTCTCTGATTACTGATACTATTTCACTCGGAAGTGTGTCATTATTACGTTTAGTGATCAAAGCGTGTAGCATTACACCATGGTTTAGTTCACAGGCAGTCTTCATTTCCTAAAAAAAATAAAAATTCAGAATGGGGGGAGAAGACTAGTTCTTTAGGGTCTGCTAGGGAAAGACCATTCGGGTTCCATTTTCGAGAACTACATGAAAACAGACAATCTAACTCTAACAGAAATACATATTATCCTTTAAAGACTTGATTCTCCCCACACTTAGTTAGCTGTGGCGTCGAAATTGTGATTAACTTCGTTGTCGACTTCCATCGGACTATCTATGTAGTGTTTAACTCTGTGACCATTAACTTTAAATTTAATCCCATTTGAATTTATTAATTCTATCGTTCCGTATGGGAAAACTCTTTTGACTATGAATGGTCCAGACCATCTTGATTTCAATTTTCCAGGAAATAGCTTGAATCGTGAATTGAAAAGAAGAACTCTGTCTCCTTCTTTAAATTCTTTTGAACTTCTGATTCTTTTATCATGCCATTTCTTTGTTCTTTCTTTATAGATTAACGAATTTTCGTATGCTTCATGTCTTAATTCTTCTAATTCGTTTAGTTGACTTAATCGTAGACGTCCGGCTTCATGTAAATCAAGATTACATGTCTTCAAAGCCCAAAATGCTTTGTGTTCAATTTCTACTGGAAGATGACATGCTTTTCCATAAACAAGTCTAAAAGGTGTGGTTCCAATTGGAGTTTTGTAGGCTGTTCTAAAAGGCCAGAGTGCATCCTCCAATTTAATGGACCATTCCTTCAGATTTGATCCTACGGTTTTCTCTAGAATACGTTTTAAAGCTCGGTTTGTATTTTCAACTTGTCCACTTGTTTGTGGATGATATGCGGTGGAGATTTTATGAGTTACTCCATATCTTTTAAGAACTTTCTCAAGTTGATTATTACAAAAATGAGTACCCCGATCACTTATTAAAGCTTTCGGTGTTCCAAACCTTGCAAAAAGACGTTTTAGAAAGTTGACTACAACTCGTGCATCGTTAGTTGGGAGAGCTTGTGCTTCCGCCCATTTAGATACATAATCAATGGCTACGAGAATATAGAGATTATTATGAGATTTTGGAAATGGACCCATAAAGTCAATACCCCAAATGTCAAATACTTCACATACTTGGATGACATTTTGTGGCATTTCATCACGTTGACTTATTTTTCCGGCCCTTTGACAAGCATCACAGGATTTGCAAAGAAGGTGTGCGTCTTTGTAAATTGTAGACCAATAGAATCCAGCATCATAAACTTTTCTTGCTGTTAGTTGAGGCCCATAATGCCCTCCTGTTGGTCCTGTGTGACAATGGTTTAATATTTTACTAGCTTCATCTCCAAATACACATCGGCGTATTATTCCATCGGGACAACTTTTAAACAGATGTGGATCTTCCCAAAAATAGTGTTTTATATCACTGAAGAATTTCTTTCGTCTTTGGTACGATAATCCTTTTTCAAGGAATCCACATACTAAATAGTTTGCATAGTCTGCAAACCATGGAATTTCTTTATAATCTATCTTTAATAGATATTCATCAGGAAAGTTGTCTTGTATGGCCGATTCATTTAGAACTTCTAATTCAGGATTTTCAAGACAAGAAAGATGATCAGCGGCGAGATTTTCTGCTCCTCTTTTATCTCGGATTTCAATATCAAACTCTTGTAAGAGTAAGATCCAACGGATTAATCTTGGTTTAGCATCTTGTTTTGAAAATAGGTATCTAAGAGCAGAATGGTCGGTATAGACCACCGTTTTTGCTAGAACGAGATATGATCGAAATTTGTCAAAAGCAAAGACAATAGCAAGGAGTTCTTTTTCAGTAGTTGTATAGTTCGTTTGTACTCCTTGTAACGTCTTACTAGCATAATATATAGGTTGAAATCGTTTTTCAATCCTTTATCCTAAAACGGCTCCCATTGCAAAATCACTTGCATCGCACATTAGTTCAAATGGTAGATTCCAATTTGGTGTTATCATGATCGGCGCATTAGTGATTTTCTCTTTAAGAATATTAAAAGATTTGATACACTCATCTAAAAAGATGAATGGAGCATCCTTTTCTAGGAGTTTATTCATAGGAGTGGCAATTTTAGAAAAATCTTTTATGAAACGTCGGTAAAAACCGGCATGCCCTAGAAAACTCCTAACTCCTCTAACATTGGTGGGATGTGGAAGTTTAGCAATTACATCTACTTTAGCTCTATCCACTTCAATTCCTTCTTTTGAAATTTTATGACCAAGAACGATGCCTTCTTTAACCATGAAATGGCATTTCTCCCAATTAAGAACTAGATTTGATTGTTCGCATCTAATAAGCATTCGTTCCAGATTAACTAGACATGATTCAAATGTATCACCGAAGACTGAAAAGTCATCCATGAAAACTTCCATGCATTCTTCTATCATGTCATGAAAAATCGCCATCATACACCTTTGAAAGGTTGCAGGGGCGTTACAAAGTCCAAATGGCATGCGTTTGTAAGCAAAAGCACCATAAGGGCACGTGAATGTGGTTTTCTCTTGATCTTCGGGTGATATTGGAATTTGAAAATATCCGGAAAATCCATCTAGAAAACAATAGTAACTATTTCCGGCTAATCTTTCCAACATTTGATCTATGAAAGGTAAGGGAAAGTGATCTTTTCTGGTGGTGTCATTTAATTTTCTATAATCAATACATACACGCCATCCTGTTACAGTCCTAGTAGGAATAAGCTCATTTTTCTCATTTGTAATGACAGTCATGCCACCCTTCTTAGGTACGCATTGAACTGGGCTTACCCATGGACTATCAGAAATTGGATAAATTAGACCTGCATCTAGCAGTTTAATAATCTCTTTCTTAACTACATCTTGCATATTAGGATTTAGTCTTCGTTGGCGTTGCACATACGTTTTATGACCTTCTTCCATAAGGATTTTATGTGTGCAATACGAAGGACTTATTCCTTTAATATCATGAATCTTCCATGCAATGGCTGGTTTATGGGCTTTCAACACAGAAATGAGTTGTAATTTCTCATTTTCAGTAAGAGAAGACGATATTATTACAGGTAATTCAGATTCACCATGTAAATAAGCGTATTCCAAATGGTTTGAAAGTGGCTTTAACTCTAACTTCGGAGGTTCTTCTATCGATGATTTGTATCGATATCTGTCTTCTTCTTTTAGCATTTGAATTTCTTCTGTTGTTGGTTCATATCCATTAGCTATAAGTGTAGCTAACATTTCAGCTTCATCAATTGGTTCATTACCTTCTCCTAAAGAACATTCTCCTATTCCTTGTAATTCTGGAAATTCTTCTAATAATTCTGCATGTGCATCTACGGTTTGAATATAATAACATGTATCATCTGCAGATTGTGGTTGTTGCATTGCTCTATCAACTGAAAAGGTAACACTCTCATCCTCTATACTTAGGGTCAATTTCTTACCGAACACGTCTATCATTGCTTTAGCCGTGTTTAAGAATGGTCTTCCTAATATGAGAGGAACTTGAGAATCTTCTTCCATGTCCAGAACAACAAAATCTACTGGAAATACTAAAGTACCAACTTTAACTAGCATGTTCTCCATTATCCCTCTAGGATATTTTATTGATCTATCGGCTAGTTGTATGCTTATTCTGGTTGGTTTCAATTCTCCAAGGTCTAGTTTAGCGTATAGTGAATACGGCATTAGATTTATACTAGCACCTAAATCTGCCAATGCTTCTATTGAACTAAGACTACCCAGAAAACATGGAATTGTGAAACTTCCTCGATCAGATAGTTTTTCTGGTATCTTATTCAACAGCACTGTTGAACAATTAGCATTCATGGTAACAGCCGAGAGTTCTTCCATTTTCTTTCTATTTGAGATTAGATCTTTCAAAAATTTAGCATATCTAGGCATTCTTGAAATCACATCAATGAAAGGAAGATTTACATTTATATGTTTAAACATATCCAAGAATTTGGATTGCTCGGCTTCAAGTTTCTCTTTCTTCATTTTACTCGGGTAAGGAAGTGGTGGTTGGTATGGTTTAACATAAGGTTTAGCCTTAACTGTGTTATCTTCATTAATCTTTTCAATTACCGGTTCTTTTTTCTTATCTTGATCAGGTTGTGGTTCTTGTGGAGTAGGAATAGCTTCATCAGAAGTTACAGGTATTTCAGGTGGTTTAAGCGTTGTACCACTTCTTGTGGTAATGACTTTAGCTGTTTCATTCCGGGGGTTAGCATTTGTATCACTAGGTAGACTTCCCGGTTTTCTTTCACCTATTAACCTTGCTAGGTTACTTACTTCTTGTTCCAGATTTTGAATAGAAGCTTGTTGATTTCTAAATGCTTGAGCATTTTGTTCATTAGTTTGTTTCTGAGATGTGAAAAACTGCGTTTGAGTTTCAACTAGCTTCGTCATCATATCTTCTAAATTCGGCTTTTTATCATCGGTTTGTTGTGGTGGTTTGTTTTGAAAATTAGGTCTTTGCTGATTGTAAGTATTGTTGGATACTTGTTGATTGCTAGGACCTTGTTGGTTGTTGTATGGAATATTTCGGTTATAATTCTGGTTTTGATTGTAAATTGGTCTTGGCGGTTGATAATTATTCTGATAATTATTTCCAGGTCTTTGGTTTATGTATGAAATATTCTCTCTTTGTTCTATTGTTAATTCAATACTGAGACAATCTTTTGTCAAATGTGGTCCTCCACACTGCTCACAACTAATTCGTATTGAGTGAATATCTTTAGTCATCTTTTCCATTCGTCTCTCGACAGCATCTATCTTTGCGGAAATGGAATCTAAGTCATGGTTAGAATCGGCTCTAGCTGCTTTAGATGATCTAACGATATCCTTTTCTTGGTGCCACTCATGTTATAACAACCCTCATATTTCCATACTTGAATTGACTAATTTGACTATAGGGTTGTTATCCATACGTAATATATAATTAAATTTGACATTGATCAAATATTTATTTTTAGTCGACACTTTTTGTTAACTAAAGTTTACACTAATTATATAAAATAACTTTAGTTAATATTAATATTAATGCGTATTATATTTAAAACTATATGGAACATAATTATTAATTAAATGATAAGTTATTTTAATCATTATATATATATTTTTAGCTTATAAAAAAAATAAAAATAAAAAGAAATAAGATTTTTTTTTATAAATTAAATAATGAGCCCATGAATTTTGACTAAATATTTTCAAAAACAAAAACTTATTAAAAACATTTTTAACATGTTTTTATTATTTTGTCAAAATTGGTACCTTTATTTTATTATTTTTTTTTCTTTTCACCAACCATTTTTTACCTATAAATACATGGCTCCTCATTCATTTTTTCTTGCCAAACACAAAAACTTAATTTATTCTCTCAAAACCTTGAAGAAAATTTGAGGTACTTTCTATTTTTATTAATTTTTTTCAATATTGTCATTTATATTTATATTTATTGTATATTCTTTGTAAAATTCAAAATTAATTATGTTTATATGTTATAATTAGTATTATAAGTGTTATGATGCATAAAAATAATTTTGATAATTTATGGAATATTATTTATAATTAAATACGAATTATGTAGTGTTTAAACGTAAAAACAATGTAAAATTCGTAATAAATACTTTTAACCAAAAATAAAATATATATAATTTTTTCTGAGTTTTTAAAACTTAAATAGATCTGAAAAAATTATAAAAATAATTACTTGGGTCGAATTGGTATTTATTATATAATTAAACTCTATTATTATGTAATTCGAAGGTAAATTAAGAATAAATATAAAATAATAAAAAAAATTAAATATTTTTCTACAGGTTATTAGACTGATAGAAACTTATAAAAATTATAAAAATAATTATTTGGGTTTATTTAATAATTATGTAGAATTAAAATTGTTTTGTGAATACATTAAGGGTAAAAACAAAAATAAATACAAAAATATAATAAAAACGTTTTCTTAAATTTTTCTACTAACCTATATGATTAACTAAGACTATAAAAATTATGTATGTAATTTTTAGATATTTAATTTATTATTTAGACATTTTTTGAATAATGTTCGATTAATAAAACACTATTATTTTTGAAGTAATTTAGGTATTTATTTAAAGGTAATTATATTTAATATATATAAGACATACTAAGGTATAATAACTAAATATCAAATAAAACTTAGGTTATATTATCACATATATAATTATTAAGTAAATTAATAATTCGTTGTGTGTATACACCTAAAGTGAAGGTTAATCAAAGATAATGTATAATTCATGTGAACTTCATCGCTACTCACGGTCGTAAGTGAATGATGTCTAGGTTGCCATTTATGGGTAAGCTTGTGGATCTCGAATGCCATGACTTAGATTCTGGTCAATAATCCTGGGCCCCCGGTTACATCTGGTCATTCCTGACTTATTTGATAGAAACGAAGTTTGAGTAGAGTTGTACAACATCTTGCTAAAGATTAACCCGAACTTTCTAAAATTGGAAAATTACTATAAGTGGAAACTTTCCATAAATAGTAACCTTCCAAAAATGGAAATTCTTTAGTGAACCATTACTATCAATATAGTACTATATACTATTGTCTGTTAGGCAATGTCTGATCATATGTTCTATCTCTAGGTTGAGATCTCGGTCACGTCCTTCCGTTCAATTCTTTCGTGTGCTACTAAGGTGAACTTCATAGCCCCACTTTTTACTGTTTCATAACTATTTTATAACTTTTGGGGTGAGACACATGCTTGCTTTATAACTGTTTTACGCTTAGACACAAGTACTAAATTGTTAACTATGCTGTCATGCTTTGATTCATGCTAAATCCCTACCGTAATATCGTTAATTGCTACGTTTATATGCAAACTTAATTATTGTGAATAAGCCTATTGAGAGTAACTTCTCTAAAACCATTCGACCATTGGTCTTTGGTTACATAATAATGATTCCACGACACTGACAGTACAAGGTGTTATAGGGTAAACTTGTTTAGTAGCGATATTACAAAATGCAGCAACACTTTTAGATTGATATATCTATATTGATCAACTTTAAACTAAATCTTGTGGTCTAAAACTTTGGATATTATTTATAAACCTATGAATTTCACTCAACCTTTTTGGTTGACACTTTAAGCATGTTTTGTCTCAGGTGACGATTGAGCTAACTGTTTGCAACTTTGTGATGATAGGTTTGATGCTTGCATGGAGTCCACATCGCATATTATATTTTAGTTCATAAACATTTATTTTACGTTTTAATAATAATGTAAACATGTATTACTGCTTCCGCTGTTTTATTAACAAAAGTTTTATTTAAAAAGTCTCATATAGAGTCGTTCTCGTTTATACAACTATGTTATGATATGATTGGTCACAATTACCCCTGGTCCATTTTGGGGGGTGTGACAGATTGGTATCAGAGCAGTGCTGTTGTAGAGAACCAGGATTGCATTTTAAGTGTGCCTTATACAATTAGGTACCTTAGCAATGTAGGACTACAACTTTCCTTGACTATAGTGCCTTTAATTGTTGCCTTTAATTGTTAAATGCTACACTATACTTTAGAAACTTTACTTATCTTAGAATGCCAAGTCAATCTAAGAACTCTGCTCACTTTTCTAAGTACTATCCAATTACGCCACCGTGTTTAAATGTGACACTATGATTTCTGAAATTCTTGACATTCCTAAGTCATCTATCATGGTTTGTGTATTACATATGTATTACATGAAATATTATCCATGAATTTTGAAACTTCCATATTTGTTACTATTCATACTTAAACGTATATAACTCCCTGTTATAGCACGTACCTATATGCCTTATGCCTTTATGCATCGGTTTGCGAACCAGAAAATGTTATTGAGTTATCGAGAATCTCAAAGACATTATAATGTCATCACTATTCATATTCATTACTTTCTTTGCTTTCTTGTTGTTTTGATCATTGAATTTTCCTGACGGATGACGTCTACGAAACTATAGAATAGAAAGCGTTTGGATTACTGATTTAAAGGATCCTATAGCTCATGCCCCTGGACCTGAATAGGACATTACGAATTGAAAATCTTTAATCAAAAGATTATCAGATTACATACTTATCATCTAAACACGTCATACTACCATTATTTGAGTATAGACACATCATATCTTATTATATCTTATCGTATCTATCCCAATAATCTTTGTCTAACACTTTTCCTAAATTTCCTCCGTAAATTACGGAAATCTTTTTGCTACATACACATATTCAAGGAGATGAATATATCATCCAGTATTCAACACTAATCTCATATCAAACCCTATATCAAATCACATAATATGGATTTCTCAACCGATTCCTCGAGCTCCAATGGCAGCGTAACCGGAACAAACGAACCAATCAGCCATCATCTATTTTGGATGAATTGGGGATGGGTTCGTAGTAAACTTAATCAATGGAGACAAGAAGAAGGTAATCCCTTCCACCAACCGAATTCACCTCTTGGTGAAGAACCTGAAGCACTTACCGGCGAACCCGTTCGGAACACTATTTTCACCCTCATTTCCAGGATATCCAGTCACGAATATATAATATCTAAAATTCTAGATCTTATTCATCCACTTGTCCGAACCGCCAATCATCCCGGAATAATAGAAGAAGTCAACGAGCTTCGCGCTCGAGTGGTAGCTCTGGAGAATATGGTGCGAAACCTACGAACACCAGCGGCAGCTGCAGCAGCATAACCAGTACCATCAACATCACCACCAATAGCATTAGCATCACCAACAACAACATCTGCATTTCACGCCTCAACATCACACGCAGTACCTCAGATATCAACATCATACGCCCCATAGATACCAAGGAATATTAGTAATAATGAGTTAAGATGTATTGACTCATTCTTCCTGAAGAATTATATATGTATACTTTATATATATATGGTTTGAAACAATAATAAATCTTTTCGTACTAAGCTATTACGTGTAAATCTTAAATAGTATGTACTACTTGGTTAATTCATATCACTAATATGCTATAATGTACATCCTTCGTTAATGACTTAATGATCGTTAATCAATGCTTCAGCACAATAAACTCCATTTCATAATAAATTAAGTGTATTATTCAAATACATTTCTGATTTTACACTTCCATTTTCGATGTACTCGAAACTTTTTAGAAAACATTATTCGTGTCTTGTGAATTTCACAAGAATTCCACGAGCACCAACATCATATACCGAGGTATATCAATAACAATGAACAATGAAGTATTGATTCATAACTCTATTAAAGAAATATTCCGCGATGATTATGTAATCTCTCAAGTTTTGAAGATTATTTATTCTTGTTCCAACCGCAAATCAAATGATTTTAATATTATATTAACTCATTAAATCTATATTATATTTGAAGAATACATATATGAACGTATATCTCCATAAAGATTGTAATTAAAGTTCTTTTGTACAAACTGTTAATTGTGAAAATATTTTAACGGGTAGGTAATACCCGAGAAATATTTATATCTCACATTAATATGTTGCATTGTACATTCTTCAATTCTGATTCAATAATCAGTAACTATACTACTTACGTTCACAAGATATATGTATCCGTTCACTAAAGAACAACCATTTTCGTACAAATTCAATTACATATTCTAATTTTGACATATCAGAATCCAAGTAAAGCTTTAGCATGTGTTATCTTCCTAAAGATTACTAAATTCATATATATATTCATTCGTATTCTATGATGAATTATCACATCAAACCACCGAAATTATCGTTCATTTCTTTTGAAATCAACAACGCCTATTCATCAACCATTAGATCCGTTGACGATTACAATCAGCGTTTAATCATCTAAAAATGAAATTTCTTGAAACCATCTCGGATTGATAACCAATGATTCAAATATGGCTGCATTAAATGCAGAGGAAACAACAAAATTGTAGATGGTCTCAATGGCCAAAAGTTTTATAATAAAGAATGGTACGTTGGAAAAGCTCAAAAGAAAATTTGGAACTGAAAAACGAATTGAGCTAACCATGGAGGAGACCAAGGACAAATACAAGGACCAAACCCTATATTCAAAGAATCCAGGTAATTCTGGATCCGATGAATTCTTTAGAGAATATCTTGCTCCGAAGTCATGTTAAAAGCTTGCGGAAAATTTTTCTTCATCAACTTTCGAACTTATAAATTCCAAAATATCATCATAAATATCCTCTATATTTCTGATGATATCATCATAACGATTCTTGTCCGCAATTAATTATATCTTTGCGATATCTTTATCACATCATAAAGGAAACTGTATTAGTTTCTATATTCTGTAAAATTCAAGTTAAATTATGAATGATTTGAAGAAGTGTTGGGAATTGAAGCATGAGTTAGTATAATATAATGTCGTCAGGCCAACGTGATTATATTACAGTAAGTCATGCTAAATTTTTAATGGAAGATGATGATTCATAGACTGTATAAATCACCATTCGCCATGTTACACGACTCTTACATTCTATTTAACCTCTAAACATATCAAGAAAATATTTTTCTTGATGATTCGGTCTTTTCCGAATATTCTGGTAATTTGACAAATCAAATCGTGCTATTACCTTTCCTTTCTACTTTATAGATGATGATCATTCGAAACTTCATACCTACTAGTTCTGGACCATTATTCGCTTGACTTGAAGTCGGGAAGAAGAAACAAAAGCATAAAGCTCCGACATATAAGGGAAAATATAAAGCCCCATAACGACTCCGAAACTACAAACCGTGTATATCAATGCGTATAGCAATATAAAGACACGGGAGAATTAAAAACACTATAACCCCAAGAGCATAGTAGAAGTAAACAGATTCCTCTGGTGGTAAAAGAAAAAGAAGAATGACTGCATATATGGTCAATATAATAACAAGTATCAATACAGGATTGAGCATATTAACAAATCTTTTGGAAGTATGAATTTAGGAAGAAAGTATAGAAGTGGTGAAGATAATGAAACGGAAGAAGCTAATTTATAGCAAAATTTCCAAACACGTCAATCAAGGCAATTCACCGCATTTAATCAAAGAAATCTCAAAATTCCGTGAATACCGAAGGATCAAATCTTATAGATTACGAAGATTTCCTTTAATCCGTTGAATTCCGGAAATCAATCATGACTACGTCAAAAGTTAAGGCGAACATTTAATTTTCTCATTCACTCTTTTACGATAGCTTCGTTTATACGCTTCCTATAATCGAATCGTTTTATCCATATTATTAAATAGTGATAAAACTTTATTTTTCAACTCATATTCATCATTAAGATATTCTTGTTGTAAACAATGATAATCTCTATCAAATTTCATGAATATGATTTCACGAACTCCTCTCTGTCTTATCTGCCCCAATATTGTGGCATAAACGCTCAAGGTTTTAAATGAGCACAATATTATTCATAACATATTTCATGTATCTAATTTACTGAAATGACTTGTAAAACATCATCATTTTGAATGATCTCCGCATTAATAATAAAATGCACTTCGTAAAAGAACTTGTAGAAATTATGGTTTGTATGATTTTAATTCTTGAAACAGAACAATATTCTATCCGTTGGAATTCACGCAAGGCCCCGAGCATACCTGGGAACGTGAAAACCAAATAAAACGTAAATATCCTCGTCTATGTACGAACAACACCGATTAATGGAAACAGCTAAATTTCGGGACGAAATTTCTTTTAACGGGTAGGTACTATAACAACCCTCATATTTCCATACCTGAATTGACTAATTTGACTATAGGGTTGTTATCCATACGTAATATATAATTAAATTTGACATTGATCAAATATTTATTTTTAGTCGACACTTTTTGTTAACTAAAGTTTACACTAATTATATAAAATAACTTTAGTTAATATTAATATTAATGCGTATTATATTTAAAACTATATGAAACATAATTATTAATTAAATGATAAGTTATTTTAATCATTATATATATATTTTTAGCTTATAAAAAAAATAAAAATAAAAAGAAATAAGATTTTTTTTTTTAAATTAAATAATGAGCCCATGAATTTTGACTAAATATTTTCAAAAACAAAACTTATTAAAAACATTTTTAACATGTTTTTATTATTTTGTCAAAATTGGTACCTTTATTTTATTATTTTTTTTTCTTTTCACCAACCATTTTTTACCTATAAATACATGGCTCCTCATTCATTTTTTCTTGCCAAACACAAAAACTTAATTTATTCTCTCAAAACCTTGAAGAAAATTTGAGGTACTTTCTATTTTTATTAATTTTTTTCAATATTGTCATTTATATTTATATTTATTGTATATTCTTTGTAAAATTCGAAATTAATTATGTTTATATGTTATAATTAGTATTATAAGTGTTATGATGCATAAAAATAATTTTGATAATTTATGGAATATTATTTATAATTAAATACGAATTATGTAGTGTTTAAACGTAAAAACAATGTAAAATTCGTAATAAATACTTTTAACCAAAAATAAAATATATATAATTTTTTCTGAGTTTTTAAAACTTATATAGATCTGAAAAAATTATAAAAATAATTACTTGGGTCAAATTGGTATTTATTATATAATTAAACTCTATTATTATGTAATTCGAAGGTAAATTAAGAATAAATATAAAATAATAAAAAAAATTTAAATATTTTTCTACAGGTTATTAGACTGATAGAAACTTATAAAAATTATAAAAATAATTATTTGGGTTTATTTAGTAATTATGTAGAATTAAAATTGTTTTGTGAATACATTAAGGGTAAAAATAAAAATAAATACAAAAATATAATAAAAACGTTTTCTTAAATTTTTCTACTAATCTATATGATTAACTAAGACTATAAAAATTATGTATGTAATTTTTAGATATTTAATTTATTATTTAGATATTTTTTAAATAATGTTCGATTAATAAAACACTATTATTTTTGAAGTAATTTAGGTATTTATTTAAAGGTAATTATATTTAATATATATAAGACATACTAAGGTATAATAACTAAATATCAAATAAAACTTAGGTTATATTATCACATATATAATTATTAAGTAAATTAATAATTCGTTGTGTGTATACACCTAAAGTGAAGGTTAATCAAAGATAATGTATAATTCATGTGAACTTTATCGCTACTCACGGTCGTAAGTGAATGATGTCTAGGTTGCCATTTATGGGTAAGCTTGTGGATCTCGAATGCCATGACTTAGATTCTGGTCAAGAATCCTGGGCCCCCGGTTACATCTGGTCATTCCTGAATTATTTGATAGAAACGAAGTTTGAGTAGAGTTGTACAACATCTTGCTAAAGATTAACCCGAACTTTCTAAAATTGAAAAATTACTATAAGTGGAAACTTTCCATAAATAGTAACCTTCCAAAAATGGAAATTCTTTAGTGAACCATTACTATCAATATAGTACTATATACTATTGTCTGTTAGGCAATGTCTGATCATACGTTCTATCTCTAGGTTGAGATCTCGGTCACGTCCTTCCGTTCAATTCTTTCGTGTGCTACTAAGGTGAACTTCATAGCCCCACTTTCTACTGTTTCATAACTATTTTATAACTTTTGGGGTGAGACACATGCTTGCTTTATAACTGTTTTACGCTTAGACACAAGTACTAAATTGTTAACTATGTTGTCATGCTTTGATTCATGCTAAATCCCTACCGTAATATCGTTAATTGCTACGTTTAAATGCAAACTTAATTATTGTGAATAAGCCTATTGAGAGTAACTTCTCTAACCATTCGACCGTTGGTCTTTGGTTACATAATAATGATTCCACGACACTGACAGTACAAGGTGTCATAGGGTAAACTTGTTTAGTAGCGATATTACAAAATGCAGCAACACTTTTAGATTGATATATCTATATTGATCAACTTTAAACTAAATCTTGTGGTCTAAAACTTTGGATATTATTTATAAACCTATGAATTTCACTCAACCTTTTTGGTTGACACTTTAAGCATGTTTTGTCTCAGGTGACGATTGAGCTAGCTGTTTGCAACTTTGTGATGATAGGTTTGATGCTTGCATGGAGTCCACATCGCATATTATATTTTAGTTCATAAACATTTATTTTACGTTTTAATAATAATGTAAACATGTATTACTGCTTCCGCTGTTTTATTAACAAAAGTTTTATTTAAAAAGTCTCATATAGAGTCGTTCTCGTTTATACAACTATGTTATGATATGATTGGTCACAATTACCCCTGGTCCATTTTGGGGGGTGTGACACATGTGAGTGGGAAGCAGTGTTATCAATAATTTTGTAAGCATCAGTTTCGGTTTTCTTCATAATAGAACCACCAGCTACTATATCTATGTCTTTCCTTGTAGTGATGTCGCATCCTTGGAAGAATATTTGTACTATTTGACAGGTGTCTAAACCATGTTGCGGACATCCTCTTAACAACTTTCCAAATCTTGTCCACGCCTCATATAGAGTTTCATTTGGCTTCTGTGTAAACATAACAATTTCTGCTTGAAGTCTTACGGCTTTAGATGCCGGAAAGAATTGTTTAAGAAATTTTTCAACTAAAACGTCCCATGTATCAATTGCCCCTTCAGGTAACGATTTCAACTAATCTTTGGCTTCTCCCTTTAAAGTCCAGGGAAATAACATGAGATATATCTGTTCATCCTCCACTTCTCTTATTTTAAATAGTGTGCAGATCCTATTAAAGGTACGTAGATGTTCATTTGGATCTTCCTTCGGCGCACCACTAAATTAGCATTGATTAGTCACCATGTGTAGAATTTGTCCTTTGATTTCATAATCTGGCGCATTAATGTCTGGATGAGTAATTGCGTGACCTTGACCAGTGCGTTTAGCTCTCATTCAGTCTTCCTTACTTAAAGGTTCCAGATTCCCCATAATTGAATTTGTTGAATCGGAATCACTAGAGGATTCTGATTTAATGGTTTGTTCCTCAACAATCTCTGTTTGAATGATTGGTGGTTCCGGAGGAAAGTTTAGTGGTTCAGGATCTACGAATCGTTCCTGAATATTCTCCGGATTCTCAATTGTGAGGTCGGGTTCAAAAAATGGATTATCGGAAATTTGAACTGGAGTACTTGGTCGAATGGATGACGATTCTAAAGAAAAATCAACGGCGGTAATATTTGCTAAATGTCTTGATCTAGTTACAGGTGGTGAACGTACAAAAGGTGGTGAACGTCTTGCTCGGTACATTCACTGAATATCCTATTAGTTTTTTAAAAGGAAAGAAAAATTATAATAAGTTATCCAATCAATAGACTTTTCTGATTTTGCCCACGTTTCGAATAGCCAAAAGATGCAGCAGAGGGGCAGGATTCGTTTGGTCTCAATATAATTGAGGACTGTTTGGCTCCAATAACCCGGTCCACATACAAATCCAACTATTACTACGAACCAGAAAATTTTGATGTCTATCAATTTAACCACTTAAAATAAATTTTCGTAATTTTTAGAAATTTAGATAAGAAGTAGAATAAAAATCTATGTCCTAAAACTAGAATAGCGAGAAATAAGAAAGAAAAAGGGCGCGTCGGAAAAAGGTCGAAAAAGAAAAATGGTTGACAAATAAAAGGTGACGGAAAAATAAAAGAAACTTATAACACTTAAAAACACTTGACTAACCTAACCTTATTACTACAACTAACTTAAAATTATAATCGCAAATTGAGATTACTAATTGGAATGATAATTGATACATAGGTAAAAGTCGTCTAAAAATATTAAAGCTTACAGGAAAAACTAAATCCCAAATGGAAATAACTTAAAAAGAAACTAAAACTTAAAAAGGCGTCGCAAAATTCTAAAGCACCTAAATCTTAGTCAAAAGAAAAAGCACTTAAGGAATTCTACGGCAAAGCCTAAAAATCTAGAAGTAAAAATAACTATGGCAAAAACTAAGTTTAAAACTAAATATGAGCTAAAAATACAAATATTACGCTAAAACGATTAAAAAGAGACAAAATATAAAAATATACAAAAAGTTGTAAAAAGTACAATTTTTATAAAAATATTATTTTTATATTATTTATTTATTAAAACTATTAATTTTACAATTTAATTAAACTAACTTAACTAAAATATAAATTAAATAAAAAGTAAAACTAATTATAATAATAATAATTAACTAGAGTTAATAATAATAATAATTAATAATTACCCGTAATTAAATGCAGATTAGGGTTTCTGTCGGTGTCAGGGTAGCTCCGCGAGTTGCGGTATTCCAAGCAGCAAACCCCGCGAGTCGCGGGGTTCCAAAATTCAACTCTGGTACAGTTTTAAATTTGACGCGTTTTTTTTTTTATTTTATATTTTCTGTTTTTATATTTTCTGTTTATATCAAAATATTTGTATAATAAAAACTTATATTTAAAAACATAAATAAAAATAGAACTTCTTTATAATTTTAAAAATATCTTAAAAATAGATTTATATATATTAAATTTTTTTTTTTATGTTTTAAATAAAAACAAAATACTTAAATAAAACTTATATAAAAATAAAGAAACTTTATAAAACTTAAATATCTTAAAAATACTTATATTTTTGTTTTTCTTTTTATATTTTCAAATATTTAAAACTAATTTTAATAAAAGTAAACTAAAAATCTCTTTTTTTTTTTATATATTAGCGTTGCGCTTCCGGCGTTTAAGAGTTCCCCGGCAGCGGCGCCAAAAATAACTTGATGTTACGCGAGGTGTATATAAAATAGCTATTAAATTTTAGCAGGAAATACTATTAAATACGATACAATTTTACACAAGATATTTATTTATTTAGAGAATGGATATACTTAAACCTTGCTACAACACTTATAAGCAGTGTACCTAATCGTACAGTAGTGTAGTTTTTAGTAAGTCCGGTTCGTTCCACAGGGAAAATCTTTAAACAAAGCTTAACGCTATATTTGTTTACTTTTATAAAAATACAAATATATATATAAGTAATATTATTATTATAAAAGGGGGTTTTTACCGTTTAATGACCGGTTTGTCGATTTTAAAACTTTAGTCGCAGTTAAAACCAAATGTAAAATAATAAATAAAAGACTTAATTTAAAGCGTAAAGTAAATAACGATAATGAAATTGCGATTAATAAAAATGCGATAAAATAAACTTGCGATAATTAAAAAAGTACGATAATTAAAAGTGCAATTAAATACAATAACAATAAAAATGCGATAATTAGAAGTGCAATTAAATATAAAATAAAGGAAATTAAATATGAAATAAAAGAATTATATTTATTTAAACTTCCGTAATCATGATGGTTGACGTGTTGATTTTAGTTTTATGCCCATGGGTAAATTGTCCTTTGTCCTGGATTATTTAATATGTCCGTCTGGTTTTTGTCCATAACAGTCCATCAGTCATAAATATAAAGTGCGAGTGTCCTCGTCAAATTATCCTTATACCCGAAGTTAAATATTCCAACTAATTGGGGACTTAAACTGTAACAAGATTTTAATACTTTGTTTAATAATTACACCAGGATGTCGACTGAGTGTAACCCAAGGTTTTAATATTTTGTTATCAATTATACCAAGTGTCCTTGTACATAATTTCACCCCTGTTTTAATTATTCTAGTGGCTATTAATCCATTCCCGTGTCCGGTTAAATGAACGATTATTCGTACATATAAATACCCCGCCCATCGTGTCCGATCGAGTGTATATGGTAATTTATAGGGACGCCCAATTGTAAATCTTTATATTAACATTAACAAACTATCATTTAGTTAAACAAATATAAAGCCCATTAATAGCCCATAGTCTAATTTCCACAAGTGTCGTTCTTTTGTCCAAACCCCAATTATGGTACAAAGCCCAATTACCTAATTTTAGTAATTAGCCCAACATCATGATTACTTCGGATTAAATAAGCATAATAATAACTTAGCTACGAGACATTAATATAAAAAGGTTGAACATAACTTACAATGATTAAAAAATAGCGTAGCGTTACACGGACAGAATTTCGACTTACACCCTTACAACATTTGCTAACATACCTTTATTATTAGGATTAAAATTAAAATTAAAATTAAAATATAAATATAAATATTTACGTATAGATATAGAGAGGATGGATATATGAGTGTGAAAAATGATCAGAATTCGGTTGGCTTTATAGGGAATTGAGTTCAGGGATACTCCGCGACTCGCGGCATTTTTTGCCTTCAAACTCCGCGAGTCGCGGAGTTTGAAAATACAGCTCACTCCAAATTGGATCTTAGTCTGCCGACGGTTTTAAATATTAATATAATATATATATAATTTTTAAGAATTATTTATATATTATATTATATTCATGTGCATAGTTGACTTGTAATTTTTAGTCCGTTGCGTTGAGAGTTGACTCTGGTCCCGGTTCCGGATTTTCGAACGTCCTTGCGTACAATTTTATATTTTGTACTTTGCGTTTTGAATCTTGTACTCTTGTAATTTCGAGACGTTTCTTATCAATAATTGGAACTTCTTTGATTGTATTTTGTACTTTTGAGCTTTTTGGTCGTTTGCGTCTTCAATTCGTCGAATCTGTATTTTGTCTTCACCTTTTATTATTTAAACGAATATCACTTTTAAATAGAATAATTGCAATTAAAAGCTTGTCTTTCTTGAGGAATAATGCTATGAAATATATGTTCGTTTTTAGCATTATCAACTTGCTTCATATTGGCCTCTTCAGCAGTCTGTTCTTTAATTCTTTCTTCAATCTGGTTCACTAGTTTGTGAGCCATTCTACATGCCTGTTGTATGGAGGCAGGCTCGTGTGAACTTATATCTTCTTGGATTCTTTCCGGTAATCCTTTCACAAATGCGTCGATCTTCTCTTCCTCATCTTCGAACGCTCCCAGACACAATAGGCACAATTCTGTGAATCGTCTTTCGTACGTGGTAATATCAAATCCTTGGGTTCGTAACCCTCTAAGTTCTGTCTTGAGCTTATTGACCTCGGTTCTGGGACGGTACTTCTCGTTCATCAAGTGCTTGAATGCTGACCACGGTAGTGCGTACGCATCGTCTTGTCCAACTTGCTCTAGATTGGTATTCCACAATGTTAACGCAGAACCTGTGAAGGTATGCGTAGCGTACTTCACTTTGTCCTCTTCAGTACACTTACTTATGGCAAACACCGATTCGACCTTCTCGGTCCACCGTTTCAATCCGATCGGTCCTTCGGTTCCATCAAATTCCAAAGGTTTGCAGGCAGTGAATTCTTTGTAGGTGCATCCTACACGATTTCATGTACTGCTAGATCCAAGGTTATTGTTGGTATGTAGCGCAGCCTGTACTGCAGCTATGTTTGAAGCTAGAAAAGTACGGAATTCCTCTTCATTCATATTCACGGTGTGTCGAGTAGTCGGTGTCATTTCCTTCAAAATAGTCAAATGGAACAAGTTAATCATACAGAATATTAAGAGTAGTTAATAGTATTTCGTAGCACAATATGAACTCATTTATAAAAGCTTTTTCTTCATATTAGCGTTTTATAAGTTTAAATTCGGGTAGTACCTACCCGTTAAGTTCATACTTAGTAGCTAATATACAATTCAACTACTACAATTCTATATGAAAAACTGATTATAATAATATTTCGCGTTCAAACTTTTAAACAATATTTTACTAACTTACAATACCGCTTATTTTACATATAGCATGAAATATAGCACACAATAAATTTGATACAAGATGGTTGTGAAGATAATTCTAGCTAGTACACAAGTCGTTCAGCAAAGGCAATAAAGACACGTAATTCATACGTCCAGAAACAAGTCATGCATTCTGGTTTTACTAGGATTACTTCCCATCCTTGGTCTTGTGGAACATAACCGTTATGGCCGTTGATAAGACATCGTGTTGTAACGTCGTCAAAGGGACGAGGGTTACGTAATGTCCAACAGTCCCGTAACAATCTAAAAACCTCATTTCTTACCCCAATTACCGACTCCGTCACTTGTGGGAACGTTTTGTTTAATAGTTGTAGCCCGATGTTCTTGTTCTCACTTTGGTGAGAAGCGAACATTACTAATCCGTAAGCATAACATGCTTCTTTATGTTGCATGTTAGCCGCTTTTTCTAAATCACGAAGTCCAATATTCGGATATATTGAGTCAAAATAATTTCTTAACCCATTGCGTAAAATAGCATTTGGGTTCCCCGCAATATATGCGTCAAAGTAAACACATCGTAACTTATGGATTTCCCAATGTGATATCCCCCATCTTTCAAACGAAAGTCTTTTATAAACCAAGGCATTCTTGGAACGTTCTTCGAATGTCTTACAAACTGATCTCGCCTTAAATAGTTGTGCCGAAGAATTCTGACCGACTCTAGACAAGATTTCATCAATCATGTCTCCGGGTAGGTCTCTTAAAATATTGGGTTGTCTATCCATTTTGTGTTTTTATACTGTAAAATAGATAAGAGTTAGATTCATAAAAAAAAATATTTATTAATACAAGCAATTTTTACATATATCATAAAGCATAAGCACACTATATTACATATATTACACCACACGAATACAACTATCTTATTCCGACTCGCTTGTTTCTTCTTTTTCGATTTTGGTTCGTTTTGCCAAGTTTCTAGGGATATATGATGTTCCCCTAATACGAGCTGTCGTTTTCCATATTGGTTTAGAAAAACCTGGTGGTTTAGAGGTTCCCGGGTCATTGTTACAACTTAAGGACTTCGGGGGTTGACGATACATATAAAGTTCATCGGGGTTGGAATTAAATTTCTCTATTTTTATGCCCTTTCCCTTATTATTTTCTTTTGCCTTTTTAAATTTAGTTGGGGTAATTTCTATAACATCAACGGAATTCTCGTTGAAATCCGATTCATCGGAAAATTGGTAATCCTCCCAATATTTTGCTTCCTTGGCGGAAACACCATTAACCATAATTAACCTTGGTCGGTTGGTTGAGGATTTTCTTTTACTTAACCGTTTTATTATTTCCCCCACCGGTTCTATTTCTTCATCCGATTCCGATTCTTCTTCCGGTTCCGATTCTTCTTCCGGTTCCGACTCTTCTTCCGGTTCCTCTTCGGGAACTTGTGAATCATTCCACGAATCATTCCAATTTACATTTGACTCTTCATTATTATTAGGTGAGTCAATGGAACTTGTTCTAGAGGTAGACATCTATCACATAATATCAAACGCGTTAAGAGATTAATATATCACATAATATTCACATGTTAAAAATATATAGTTTCCAACAAAATTTGTTAAGCAATCATTTTTCAAGTAAACACGGTCGAAGTCCAGACTCACTAATGCATCCTAACAAACTCGATAAGACACACTAATGCAAAATTCTGGTTCTCTAAGACTAACGCTCTGATACCAACTGAAATGTCGCGTTCTTATTGATTAAAAACGTTCCATATTAATTGATTTCGTTGCAAGGTTTTGACCTCTATATGAGACGTTTTTCAAAGACTGCATTCATTTTAAAACAAACCATAACCTTTATTTCATCAATAAAGGTTTAAAAAGCTTTACGTAGATTATCAAATAATGATAATCTAAAATATCCTGTTTACACATGACCATTACATAATGGTTTACAATACAAATATGTTACAACAAAATAAGTTTCTTGAATGCAGTTTTTACACAATATCATACAAGCATGGACTCCAAATCTCGTCCTTATTTAAGTATGCGACAGCGGAAGCTCTTAATAATCACCTGAGAATAAACATGCTTAAAACGTCAACAAAAATGTTGGTGAGTTATAGGTTTAACCTATATATATATCAAATCATAATAATAGACCACAAGATTTCATATTTCAATACACATCCCATACATAGAGATAAAAATCATTCATATGGTGAACACCTGGTAACCAACATTAACAAAATGCATATATAAGAATATCCCCATCATTCTGGGACACCCTTCGGATATGATATAAATTTCGAAGTACTAAAGCATCCGGTACTTTGGATGGGGTTTGTTAGGCCCAATAGATCTATCTTTAGGATTCGCGTCAATTAGGGTGTCTGTTCCCTAATTCTTAGATTACCAGACTTAATAAAAAGGGGCATATTCGATTTTGATAATTCAACCATAGAATGTAGTTTCACGTACTTGTGTCTATTTTGTAAATCATTTATAAAACCTACATGTATTCTCATCCCAAAAATATTAGATTTTAAAAGTGGGACTATAACTCACTTTCACAGATTTTTACTTCGTCGGGAAGTAAGACTTGGCCACTGGTTGATTCACGAACCTATAACAATATATACATATATATCAAAGTATGTTCAAAATATATTTACAACACTTTTAATATATTTTGATGTTTTAAGTTTATTAAGTCAGCTGTCCTCGTTAGTAACCTACAACTAGTTGTCCACAGTTAGATGCACAGAAATAAATCGATAAATATTATCTTGAATCAATCCACAACCCAGTGTATACGTATCTCAGTATTGATCACAACTCAAACTATATATATTTTGGAATCAACCTCAACCCTGTATAGCTAACTCCAACATTCACATATAGAGTGTCTATGGTTGTTCTGAAATATATATAGATGTGTCGACATGATAGGTCGAAACATTGTATATGTGTCTATGGTATCTCAATATTACAAAATATACAATACAAGTTGATTAAGTTATGGTTGGAATAGATTTGTTACCAATTTTCACGTAGCTAAAATGAGAAAAATTATCCAATCTTGTTTTACCCATAACTTCTTCATTTTAAATCTGTTTTGAGTGAATCAAATTGCTATGGTTTCATATTGAACTCTATTTTATGAATCTAAACAGAAAAAGTATAGGTTTATAGTCGGAAAAATAAGTTACAAGTCGTTTTTGTAAAGGTAGTCATTTCAGTCGAAAAAACGACGTCTAGATGACCATTTTAGAAAACATACTTCCACTTTGAATTTAACCATAATTTTTGGATATAGTTTCATGTTCATAATAAAAATCATTTTCTCAGAATAACAACTTTTAAATCAAAGTTTATCATAGTTTTTAATTAACTAACCCAAAACAGCCCGCGGTGTTACTACGACGGCGTAAATCCGGTTTTACGGTGTTTTTCGTGTTTTCAGGTTTTAAATCATTAAGTTAGCATATCATATAGATATAGAACATGTGTTTAGTTGATTTTAAAAGTCAAGTTAGAAGGATTAACTTTTGTTTGCGAATAAGTTTAGAATTAACTAAACTATGTTCTAGTGATTACAAGTTTAAACCTTCGAATAAGATAGCTTTATATGTATGAATCGAATGATGTTATGAACATCATTACTACCTTAAGTTCCTTGGATAAACCTACTGAAAAAGAGAAAAATGGATCTAGCTTCAACGGATCCTTGGATGGCTCGAAGTTCTTGAAGCAGAATCATGACACGAAAACAAGTTCAAGTAAGATCATCACTTGAAATAAGATTGTTATAGTTATAGAAATTGAACCAAAGTTTGAATATGATTATTACCTTGTATTAGAATGATAACCTACTGTAAGAAACAAAGATTTCTTGAGGTTGGATGATCACCTTACAAGATTGGAAGTGAGCTAGCAAACTTGAAAGTATTCTTGATTTTATGTAACTAGAACTTGTAGAATTTATGAAGAATACTTAGAACTTGAAGATAGAACTTGAGAGAGATCAATTAGATGAAGAAAATTGAAGAATGAAAGTGTTTGTAGGTATTTTTGGTCGTTGGTGTATGGATTAGATATAAAGGATATGTAATTTTGTTTTCATGTAAATAAGTCATGAATGATTACTCATATTTTTGTAATTTTATGAGATATTTCATGCTAGTTGCCAAATGATGGTTCCCACATGTGTTAGGTGACTCACATGGGCTGCTAAGAGCTGATCATTGGAGTGTATATACCAATAGTACTTACATCTAAAAGCTGTGTATTGTACGAGTACGAATACGGGTGCATACGAGTAGAATTGTTGATGAAACTGAACGAGGATGTAATTGTAAGCATTTTTGTTAAGTAGAAATATTTTTATAAGTGTATTGAAGTCTTTCAAAAGTGTATAAATACATATTAAAACACTACATGTATATACATTTTAACTGAGTCGTTAAGTCATCGTTAGTCGTTACATGTAAGTGTTGTTTTGAAACCTTTAGGTTAACGATCTTGTTAAATGTTGTTAACCCAATGTTTATAATATCAAATAAGATTTTAAATTATTATATTATCATGATATTATCATGTATGAATATCTCTTAATATGATATATATACATTAAATGTCTTTACAACGATAATCGTTACATATATGTCTCGTTTAAAAATCATTAAGTTAGTAGTCTTGTTTTTACATATGTAGTTCATTGTTAATGTACTTAATGATATGTTTACTTATCATAGTATCATGTTAACTATATATATATCCATATATATGTCATCATATAGTTTTTACAAGTTTTAACGTTCGTGAATCACCGGTCAACTTGGGTGGTCAATTGTCTATATGAAACATATTTCAATTAATCAAGTCTTAACAAGTTTGATTGCTTAACATGTTGGAAATATTTAATCATGTAAATATCAATCTCAATTAATATATATAAACATGGAAAAGTTCGGGTCACTACAAGCTCTCTAATTTTAACAAACAAGCTGCTGTGCAAGGTTTTATTAACCGAAATCATATGTGATCGAACAATTCTATGCATAACAACAACAATACAATAACATACAAGTACCATAGCATCATTATAAGATCAAAATCAGTAAAAATGAATGAAAACTAAAAAGGTAGGGTTTATGATTATACCTAAATCGAAAAGCAATTGGTGTAGATGCTTAGAGAACGAAGAGAGGAATCCGAATACGCAAACGAACTATTGATCCAAGCCCTTGATGATGAACAAATGATGGTGATGATGATGATGATGATTATGATGATGATGGTAAGAAGTGGCCGAAATGGAAGAGAGGAGGAGAGGGGAATCAAGTTTGATTAAGTTAAAATGTGATTAAATGAGAACTTTGATCAATTAACATTCAAGTTTCAAGAATTGGCACAATAACCCCCTCCTTTGGGGCTAGCGGCCGAAATAAAGTGGGAGTGGGCTCCCACTTAGCCCATCATGTTTAAATGTACAAAAGCTTGTGGCCCGAAAGCCCGAACGAAACCCGAAATGCGAAAACACGACTACGCGATTGAAAATTCGGAGAGATAACAAAAACTCGACGAAAAATATATAGAAATACTATATATAATCATATGATATTAAAAAATCATATTTAAAATAATTAGGACTTAAAAATCCTAAAAGCTTGACCGTTGGTTTGAAAACCGAAAAGATTCGTCGGATAGAAATCCACGACACGTAGAAACGTGCAATTTAAAATATGAATACAAATATTCATTTAACACATACTCTGTAATAATTAATATACTATTACAAAAATAATAATATAGGTCATATAAATGACATGGCACGAATAACAGTTAACGGTCGTTAAATAATTAACGGTAAAAGATAACGGAGAAAGTAGGGTCGTTACAATATCTTTCCTTATATTTCGGAGTCCCTACTTCTGTCTTTCTATAATCATTGACATCTACAGTTAATACTCTCTCCTATTTACTGCGATTTATACTCCCATTTCTATTTCGGAGCTTCATGCCTTTGTTTTCTCTTCTTGCCATTAAGCACATCAAGTAATGGTCCAGAATTCGTAGGTATGAAATTTGGAATGAACATAACTAATGTCCTAAGAGAGAAATTGTAATAGCACGATCTTGATTGGTTAAATTACCAGAATTCAAGAGAAAAGATAGAACTATCAGGAAGATATGTTCTCGATATGTTTGGAGATTAAGTAGAATGTAAGAGTCGTGTAACATGGCACATGATGACGGTATGGTCTGTGGATCATCATGTTCCATTAAAAACTCAGCATGACTTACTGTAATATAATCACGTTGATCAAGTGTCATTATATTATACTAACTCATGCTTCAATTCCCAACACTACTTCAAAAACATTCATATTTTAAATTCGAATTTTTTAGAATTTAGAAACTAAAACAGTTTTCTTTATGATGTAACATTGATATTGCTAGGAAATAAATGATTTCAGATAAGAATAGTTATGAAAATATTTTAAGAAATATCAAGGATATTTGTAATGAAAGATATGATGATATCTTAGAATTTCTAACATCGAGGGATGATGAAGAAGATTTATCCGTAAGGGTTTGGAGTTAGAAGCAAGGTATTTGTTAATGACTTCAGCAGATACTGAATCATTTGGATTCTTTGAAGGCAGGTTTAGTCTTTATAATTTGTCCACAGCCTCCTTCCTGGTTTGCTCAATCCATTTTCCAGTTCCAAACCTTCTCTTTTTCTGAGCTTTTCCAACACATTATTCTTTATCATCAAACTTTTGACTGTTAAGGTCATTTACAGTTTTTGTTGCTTCATCAGCATTTTCCAAAAATTCGGAGAACTAATTCGTAGTTTGGGGTGCTTTTCAGAATTTCAGAATGGAAGATCATAATTCTAAGAGATAAATGTTATATGTACACATATAACTGTTGATGTAGAAACGCTACGAGATTTGAAATACTGATTGTTGATTCTCAGTAATTGGTATGGCAATTCTCGTTATAAGATGCGGATGAACACATGATGGAGTTTCGATAAATATAATGATTTTTCGAAAAGTCAAAGATCAACAAAGTTGTTGGTAAGTTTACTGCTAATGTGGTGGGATATAAACGGTTCTCCGGTAATAATGACATACAGGTCAACGTATATATCAAGGTTATAATAAGGCTAATCCGAATGAAAAGTCGAAATTGATTTTGCTGGAGGTGTGACAAAATTGGCTACCTTGGAGAGGGATTGTATAGTTATTTTCGGTAATAACAACGCCAATGGATCATAGATTCGTGTTAAACTTCTACTCAAATTCCAAGAGTTTTCCAGGTGCATGATTATATGCATAAGTTCTTCTTTTCGTAGATAACGTGTTGTTGGATCATCCTCTCGGTTGTTTCTTAATTGAGGTGTTTTCAAGAATCATGAAGGGTTGAACACAGATTGTAATCGTCAATATACATATGATGTTCTAGAATTTTGAATGATACGAATATTTTTCTGGGTTCTATGAATAGAAGTGATGTTCTAGCACAGTTTTGAAGTCAAAGTATAGCTTTGAAAGATGTAGGGATCTAAGAGTGATGTTTTCTGTTAAATCTTGACTTGGATTCTGATTTGTCAAAATCAGAATATGTAATCAAATTTGGATGAGAATGGTTGTTTTGATTTCTATGAAAGAATGTGTATCGTTGTGAAAGTAGTGAGTATAGATATCGATTATTAAATAATTGAAGAATGTACAGTGTAACATATTAATTGTGAACTTATATATTTCCCGAGTATTACCTACCCGTTAAAAATATCACAAATAATATTGTGTACCAAGATTTTCATTACAGTCTTTATGAAAATATATGTATGTATATTTTCTTCAGATGTAATACAGATCTAATGAGTTAATATCATATTAAGCTCATTTGATTTTCGGCTGAAACTAGAAATGAATAATCTCTAAAACTTTAGAAATTACGTAATCTTCGCGGATTATTATGAATTAATACTTCATTATTCACTTTTATTGATATTTCCTCGGTGAATGATGTTGGTGTTCGTGGAATTCTTGTGAGTTTCGCAAGGTACGAATGATGTTGTCTAGAAAGTTTTGAGTACATCGAAGATGAAAGTGTAAAATCAAACATATATTTGAATAATACACTTGATTTATTATGAAATGGAATATATTGAGTTGAAGCAGAGATTATAGTTAACGATTGTTAAGTCATTAACGAAAGATGTACATCATAGCATATTAGTAATATGAATTAACTGAGTAGTATCCACCCTTGAGAATTCACAAGTAATAGCTTAGTACGTAAAGATTTATTTTGATTTCAAAATTCATATATATATAAAATATACATATAATTTCTTCAGGGAAAATGAGTTAATACTTCATAACTCGTTGATATAATATACGCGTTGTTGATTTGTGATGATGTTGGTGATTATGGAACTGGCGGAGCTTGTGATGTTATAGGTACTGCTGGTGCTGACGATGCTGACGGTACCGACGTGCTGGTGATGCTAACGGTACTGTTGATGCTGCTTGTATAAAAAGTCTAACTTGTAGATCGCGCACCATTCCTGTCAGGGTTTCACTTCATTATTTCTATCCGCCCACTCATCTGATTTACAATTTGCACTAGAATATATAATCTCTAAAACTTTTAGAAACTACATATTCTCTGCAGAATATTTCTTCGATGAAGTTATGAATCAATACTTCATCGTTTGTTGTTGTTGGTATTCCTTGGTATTTACAGGGCGTATGACGTTGATGCTCGTGGGACAGATTGTGAAGTTGAGCTATGCGATGCGGTTGTTGTTGGTGGTGGTAATGGTACTGTTGGTGTTGTTGTCGGTGGTACTGTCGATGCTGTTGGTGCTTGTGATGCCTGCAAGTTGTGCATCATATTCTCCAAAGCCACTACTCGAGCGCGAAGCTCGTTGACTTCTTCTATTACACCGGGATGATTGGCGGTTCGGACGAGCGGATGAATAAGATCTAGAATTTGAGATATTATATAATCGTGATGAGATACTCTGGAAATGAGAGAGAAAATAGTGTTTCGGACTGGTTCGCCGGTAAGTGATTCTGGTTCTTCGCCAAGAGGGCAATGTGGTGGATGGAAGGGATCACCTTCTTCTTGTCTCCAATGATTAAGTAGACTACGAACCCATCCCCAATTCATCCAGAATGATGATGGCTGATTGGTTGATCCATTCCGGTTACACTGCTTTCGGAGCTCGAGTGGAAATCCATATCGGAATAGCTGTCAGAATCTAAGGAATTTGAACTAGATACGGGATCCATCTTGTGTAATCGGGGAAATGATTTTTGATATGAAATAGATTATAGGATTTAGATTGGTATTCTTCGATACATAATTTACATGTGTATATATAATACCAAAATTCCATAAATCACGGAGGAATCTTCGAAATATGTCAGGAAAAGTTTACAGTAACAGATATGCTAAGATATGAATTTGTCTGTACACTATCTATGCAATAAATGCAGGAAAACGTGTCTAGACATAAGAATGATAAGCAAGTAATTTCTGACAAGAAATGATAAGCAAAACTCGGTAAAAACAGATACGGTCATAGTCCAGACTCACTAATGCATCTTAACAATTATCAGTTAAACACACTAATGCAAATTCTGGTTCCCTATGACCTCAAGCTCGGATACCAACTGTAACGACCCGACAAAATCGCTATTGACGCGATACGTTATTCATTAATTTCATAGTGAGGTTTTGACCTCTATATGATACATTTTGTAAGCATTGCATTCTTTTGAAAAGGCACACCATAAATGAAAATATAAATCCAAGGTTTTCGACATCTAATGATTTCTACGTATAGATAATCATCGTAAACAATAGTTTACAATACTACATCCGTTGACAATACAGTCAAAATAAGTTACATGGTGATGATTTTGTGAATGCAAAGTTTTCTCGAATAAAGCATGTATGACTCCATGCACATAGCTTGTATAACGTATAAGCAAACAGCGGAAGACTTCTAGGAACCTGAGAATAAACATGCTTAAAAGTGTCAACACAAAGGTGTAGTGACCCGAACTTTTCCATGTTTATATATATTAATTGAGATTGATGTTTACATGATTAAATGTTTCCAACATGTTAAGCAATCAAACTTGTTAAGACTTGATTAATTGAAATAGGTTTCATATAGACAATTGACCACCCAAGTTGACCGGTGATTCACGAACGTTAAAACTTGTAAAAAAAAAAACTATATGATGACATATATATGGTTATATATATAGTTAACATGATATTATGATAAGTAAACATATCATTAATTATATTAACAATGAACTACATATGTAAAAACAAGACTACTAACTTAATGATTTTGAAACGAGACATATATGTAACGTTTATCGTTGTAACGACATTTAATGTATATATATCATATTAAGAGATATTCGTACATCATAATATCATGATAATATAATAATTTAAAATCTCTTTTGATATTATAAACATTGGGTTAACAACATTTAACAAGATCGTTAACCTAAAGGTTTCAAAACAACACTTACATGTAACGACTAACGATGACTTAACGACTCCGTTAAAATGTATATACATGTAGTGTTTTAATATGTATTTATACACTTTTGAAAGACTTTAATACACTTATCAAAATACTTCTACTTAACAAAAATGCTTACAATTACATTCTCGTTCAGTTTCATCAACAATTCTACTCGTATGCACCCGTATTCGTACTCGTACAATACACAGCTTTTAGATGTATGTACTATTGGTATATACACTCCAATGATCAGCTCTTAGCAGCCCATGTGAGTCACCTAACACATGTGGGAACCATCATTTGGCAACTAGCATGAAATATCTCATAAGATTACAAAAATATGAGTAATCATTCATGACTTATTTACATGAAAACAAAATTACATATCCTTTATATCTAATCCATACACCAACGACCAAAAACACCTACAAACACTTTCATTCTTCAATTTTCTTCATCTAATTGAACTCTCTCAAGTTCTATCTTCAAGTTCTAAGTGTTCTTCATAAATTCCAAAAGTTCTAGTTTCATAAAATCAAGAATACTTTCAAGTTTGCTAGCTCACTTCCAATCTTGTAAGGTGATCATCCAACCTCAAGAAATCTTTGTTTCTTACAGTAGGTTATCATTCTAATACAAGGTAATAATCATATTCAAAATTTGGTTCAATTTCTATAACTATAACAATCTTATTTCAAGTGATGATCTTACTTGAACTTGTTTTCGTGTCATGATTTTGCTTCAAGAACTTTGAGCCATCCAAGGATCCATTGAAGCTAGATCCATTTTTCTCTTTTCCAGTAGGTTCATCCAAGGAACTTAAGGTAGTAATGATGTTCATAACAGCATTCGATTCATACATATAAAGCTATCTTATTCGAAGGTTTAAACTTGTAATCACTAGAACATAGTTTAGTTAATTCTAAACTTGTTCGCAAACAAAAGTTAATCCTTCTAACTTGACTTTTAAAATCAACTAAACACATGTTCTATATCTATATGATATGCTAACTTAATGATTTAAAACCTGGAAACACGAAAAACACCGTAAAACCGGATTTACGCCGTCGTAGTAACACCGCGGGCTGTTTTGGGTTAGTTAATTAAAAACTATGATAAACTTTGATTTAAAAGTTGTTATTCTGAGAAAATGATTTTTATTATGAACATGAAACTATATCCAAAAATTATGGTTAAACTCAAAGTGGAAGTATGTTTTCTAAAATGGTCATCTAGACGTCGTTCTTTCGACTGAAATGACTACCTTTACAAAAACGACTTGTAACTTATTTTTCCGACTAGAAAACTATACTTTTTTGGTTTAGATTCATAAAATAGAGTTCAATATGAAACCATAACAATTTGATTCACTCAAAACGGATTTAAAATGAAGAAGTTATAGGTAAAACAAGATTGGATAATTTTTCTCATTTTAGCTACGTGAAAATTGGTAACAAATCTATTCCAACCATAACTTAATCAACTTGTATTATATATTATGTAATCTTGAGATACCATAGACACGTATACAATGTTTCGACCTATCATGTCGACACATCTATATATATTTCGGAACAACCATAGACACTCTATATGTGAATGTTGGAGTTAGCTATACAGGGTTGAGGTTGATTCCAAAATATATATAGTTTGAGTTGTGATCAATACTGAGATACGTATACACTGGGTCGTGGATTGATTCAAGATAATATTTATCGATTTATTTCTGTACATCTAACTGTGGACAACTAGTTGTAGGTTACTAACGAGGACAGCTGACTTAATAAACTTAAAACATCAAAATATATTAAAAGTGTTGTAAATATATTTTGAACATACTTTGATATATATGTATATATTGTTATAGGTTCGTGAATCAACCAGTGGCCAAGTCTTACTTCCCGACGAAGTAAAAATCTGTGAAAGTGAGTTATAGTCCCACTTTTAAAATCTAATATTTTTGGGATGAGAATACATGCAGGTTTTATAAATGATTTACAAAATAGACACAAGTACGTGAAACTACATTCTATGGTTGAATTATCAAAATCGAATATGCCCCTTTTTATTAAGTCTGGTAATCTAAGAATTAGGGAACAGACACCCTAATTGACGCGAATCCTAAAGATAGATCTATTGGGCCTAACAAACCCCATCCAAAGTACCGGATGCTTTAGTACTTCGAAATTTATATCATATCCGAAGGGTGTCCCGGAATGATGGGGATATTCTTATATATGCATCTTGTTATTGTCGGTTACCAGGTGTTCACCATATGAATGATTTTTATCTCTATGTATGGGATGTGTATTGAAATATGAAATCTTGTGGTCTATTGTTACGATTTGATATATATAGGTTAAACCTATAACTCACCAACATTTTTGTTGACGTTTTAAGCATGTTTATTCTCAGGTGATTATTAAGAGCTTCCGCTGTCGCATACTTAAATAAGGACAAGATTTGGAGTCCATGCTTGTATGATATTGTGTAAAAACTGCATTCAAGAAACTTATTTTGTTGTAACATATTTGTATTGTAAACCATTATGTAATGGTCGTGTGTAAACAGGATATTTTAGATTATCATTATTTGATAATCTACGTAAAGCTTTTTAAACCTTAATTGATGAAATAAAGGTTATGGTTTGTTTAAAAATGAATGCAGTCTTTGAAAAACGTCTCATATAGAGGTCAAAACCTCGCAACGAAATCAATTAATATGGAACGTTTTTAATCAATAAGAACGGGACATTTCAGTTGGTATCAGAGCGTTGGTCTTAGAGAACCAGAAAATTTGCATTAGTGTGTCTTATCGAGTTTGTTAGGATGCATTAGTGAGTCTGGACTTCGACCGTGTTTTCTTTAAAAATGATTGCTTAACATTTTTGTTGGAAACTATATATTTTTAACATATGAATATTATGTGATATATTAATCTCTTAACGTGTTTGATATTATGTGATAGATGTCTACCTCTAGAACAAGTCCCATTGACTCACCTAATAATAATGAAGAGTCAAATGTAAATTGGAATGATTTGTGGACTGATTCACAAGTTCCCGAAGAGGAACCGGAAGAAGAGTCGGAACCGGAAGAAGAATCGGAACCGGAAGAAGAATCGGAACCGGATGGAGAAATAGAACCGGTGGGGGAAATAATAAAACGGTTAAGTAAAAGAAAATCCTCAACCAACCGACCAAAGTTAATTATGGTCAATGGTGTTTCCGCCAAGGAAGCAAAATATTGGGAGGATTACCAATTCTCCGATGAATCGAATTCCGACGAGAATTCCGATGATGTTATAGAAATTACCCCAACTGAATTTAAAAAGGCAAAAGAAAATAATAAGGGAAAGGGCATAAAAATAGAGAAATCTAATTCCAACCCCGATGAACTTTATATGTATCGTCAACCCCCGAAGTCCTTAAGTTGTAACAATGACCCGGGAACCTCTAAACCACCAGGTTTTTCTAAACCAATGTGGACAACGACGGCTCGTATTAGGGGAACATCATATATCCCTAGAAACTTGGCAAAACGAACCAAAACCGAAGAAGAAGAAACGAGCGAGTCGGAATAAGATAGTTGTATTCGTGTGGTGTAATATATGGAATATAGTGTTCTTATGCTTTATGATATATGTAAAAATTGCTTGTATTAATAAGTATTTTTTTTTATGAATCTAACTCTTGTCTATTTTACAGTTTAAAAACACAAAATGGATAGACAACCCAATATTTTAAGAGACCTACCCGGAGACATGATTGATGAAATCTTGTCTAGAGTCGGCCAGAATTCTTCGGCACAACTATTTAAGGCGAGATCAGTTTGTAAGACATTCGAAGAACGTTCCAAGAATGTCTTGGTTTATAAGAGACTTTCGTTTGAAAGATGGGGGATATCACATTGGGAAACCCATAAGTTACGATGTGTTTACTTTGACGCATATATTGCGGGGAACCCAAATGCTATTTTACGCAACGGGTTAAGAAATTATTTTGACTCAATATATCCGAATATTGGACTTCGTGATTTAGAAAAAGCGGCTAACATGCAACATAAAGAAGCATGTTATGCTTACGGATTAGTAATGTTCGCTTCTCACCAAAGTGAGAACAAGAACATCGGGCTACAACTATTAAACAAAACGTTTCCACAAGTGACGGAGTCGGTAATTGGGGTAAGAAATGAGGTTTTTAGATTATTACGGGACTGTTGGACATTACGTAACCCTCGTCCCTTTGATGACGTTACAACACGCTGTCTTATCAACGGCCATAACGGTTATGTTGCACAAGACCAAGGATGGGAAGTAGTCCTAGTAAAACCAGAATGCATGACTTGTTTCTGGACGTATGAATTACGTGTCTTTATTGCCTTTGCTGAACGACTTGTGTACTAGCTAGAATTGTCTTCACAACTATCTTGTATCAAAGTTATTGTGTGCTATATTTCATGCTTTATGTAAAATAAGCGGTATTGTAAGTTTGTAAAATATTGTATAAAAGTTTGAACGCGAAATATTATTATAATCAGTTTTTCATATAGAATTGTAGTAGTTGAATTGTATATTAGCTACTAAGTATGAACTTAACGGGTAGGTACTACCCGAATTTAAACTTATAAAACGCTAATATGAAGAAAAAGCTTTTATAAATGAGTTCATATTATGCTACGAAATACTATTAACTACTCTTAATATTCTGTATGATTAACTTGTTCCATTTAACTATTTTGAAGGAAATGGCACCGACTACTCGACACACCGTGAATATGAATGAAGAGGAATTCCGTACTTTTCTAGCTTCAAACATAGCCGCAGTACAGGCTGCGCTACATACCAACAATAACCTTGGATCTAGCAGTACAGGAAATCGTGTAGGATGCACCTACAAAGAATTCACTGCCTGCAAACCTTTGGAATTTGATGGAACCGAAGGACCGATCGGATTGAAACGGTGGACCGAGAAGGTTGAATCGGTGTTTGCCATAAGTAAGTGTACTGAAGAGGACAAAGTGAAGTACGCTACGCATACCTTCACAAGTTCTGCGTTAACATGGTGGAATACCTATCTAGAGCAAGTGGGACAAGATGATGCGTACGCACTACCGTGGTCAGCATTCAAGCACTTGATGAACGAGAAGTACCGTCCCAGAACCGAGGTCAATAAGCTCAAGACAGAACTTAGAGGGTTACGAACCCAAGGATTTGATATTACCACGTACGAAAGACGATTCACAGAATTGTGCCTATTGTGTCCGGGAGCATTCGAAGATGAGGAAGAGAAGATCGACGCGTTTGTGAAAGGATTACCGGAAAGAATCCAAGAAGATATAAGTTCACACGAGCCCGCCTCCATACAACAGGCATGTAGAATGGCTCACAAACTAGTGAACCAGATTGAAGAAAGAATTAAAGAACAGACTGCTGAAGAGGCCAATGTGAAGCAAGTCAAAAGAAAGTGGGAGGAAAACGGTGATAAGAATCACCAATACAACAACAACAGCAATTACAACAATAATCGCAACAATTATCCCAACAATCGCAACATCAATCGCAACTACAACAAACGGCCCAACAACAACAACAACAACAACAACAACAGCAACTACAACAATCATCCCAACAACAATAATAACCGCAACAACAACAACAATCAGAAGCAACTATGCCAAAGGTGTGAAAAGAATCACTCGGGGTTCTGCACCAAATTTTGCAACAAGTGTAAAAGAAATGGTCATAGCGCGGCGAAGTGTGAGGTCTACGGACCAGGGGTTAATAGAACGAAAGGAACAAATGGTGTCGGAACGAGTAATGGCGGAGCAAGTAGTGTCGGAGCAAGTTATGCCAATGTAGTTTGTTATAAATGTGGAAAACCAGGCCACATTATTAGAAATTGCCCGAACCAGGAGAACACGAATGGACAAGGCCGTGGAAGAGTTTTCAATATTAACACGGTAGAGGCACAGGAAGACCCGGAGCTTGTTACGGGTACGTTTCTTATTGACAATAAATCTGCTTACGTTTTATTTGATTCGGGTGCGGATAGAAGCTATATGAGTAGAGATTTTTGTGCTAATTTAAGTTGTCCATTGACGCCTTTGGATAGTAAATTTTTACTCGAATTAGCAAATGGTAAATTAATTTCAGCAGATAATATATGTCGGAATCGAGAAATTAAACTGGTTAGCGAAACATTTAAGATTGATTTGATACCAGTAGAGTTAGGGAGTTTTGATGTGATAATCGGTATGGACTGGTTGAAAGAAGTGAAAGCGGAGATCGTTTGTTACAAAAATGCAATTCGCATTATACGAGAAAAAGGAAAACCCTTAATGGTGTACGGAGAAAAGGGCAACACGAAGCTACATCTTATTAGTAATTTGAAGGCACAAAAACTAATAAGAAAAGGTTGCTATGCTGTTCTAGCACACGTCGAGAAAGTACAAACTGAAGAAAAGAGCATCAATGATGTTCCCATTGCAAAAGAATTTCCCGATGTATTTCTGAAAGAATTACCGGGATTACCCCCACATCGATCCGTTGAATTTCAAATAGATCTTATACCAGGAGCTGCACCAATAGCTCGTGCTCCTTACAGACTCACACCCAGCGAGATGAAAGAACTGCAAAGCCAATTACAAGAACTTTTAGAGCGTGGTTTCATTCGACCAAGCACATCACCGTGGGGAGCTCCTGTTTTGTTTGTCAAGAAGAAAGATGGTACATTCAGGTTGTGTATCGACTACCGAGAGTTGAACAAACTTACCATCAAGAACCGCTACCCACTACCGAGAATCGACGACTTATTTGATCAACTACAAGGCTCGTCTGTTTATTCAAAGATTGACTTACGTTCCGGGTATCATCAAATGCGGGTGAAAGAAGATGATATTCCAAAGACTGCTTTCAGAACACGTTACGGTCATTACGAGTTTATGGTCATGCCGTTTGGTTTAACTAATGCACCAGCTGTGTTCATGGACCTTATGAACCGAGTGTGTGGACCATACCTTGACAAGTTTGTCATTGTTTTCATTGATGACATACTTATTTACTCAAAGAATGACCAAGAACACGGTGAACATTTGAGAAAGGTGTTAGAAGTATTGAGGAAGGAAGAATTGTACGCTAAGTTTTCAAAGTGTGCATTTTGGTTGGAAGAAGTTCAATTCCTCGGTCACATAGTGAACAAAGAAGGTATTAAGGTGGATCCGGCAAAGATAGAAACTGTTGAAAAGTGGGAAACCCCGAAAACTCCGAAACACATACGCCAGTTTTTAGGACTAGCTGGTTACTACAGAAGGTTCATCCAAGACTTTTCCAGAATAGCAAAACCCTTGACTGCATTAACGCATAAAGGGAAGAAATTTGAATGGAATGATGAACAAGAGAAAGCGTTTCAGTTATTGAAGAAAAAGCTAACTACGGCACCTATATTGTCATTGCCTGAAGGGAATGATGATTTTGTGATTTATTGTGACGCATCAAAGCAAGGTCTCGGTTGTGTATTAATGCAACGAACGAAGGTGATTGCTTATGCGTCTAGACAATTGAAGATTCACGAACAAAATTATACGACGCATGATTTGGAATTAGGCGCGGTTGTTTTTGCATTAAAGACTTGGAGGCACTACTTATATGGGGTCAAAAGTATTATATATACCGACCACAAAAGTCTTCAACACATATTTAATCAGAAACAACTGAATATGAGGCAGCGTAGGTGGATTGAATTATTGAATGATTACGATTTTGAGATTCGTTACCACCCGGGGAAGGCAAATGTGGTAGCCGATGCCTTGAGCAGGAAGGATAGAGAACCCATTCGAGTAAAATCTATGAATATAATGATTCATAATAACATTACTACTCAAATAAAGGAGGCGCAACAAGGAGTTTTAAAAGAGGGAAATTTAAAGGATGAAATACCCAAAGGATCGGAGAAGCATCTTAATATTCGGGAAGACGGAACCCGGTATAGGGCTGAAAGGATTTGGGTACCAAAATTTGGAGATATGAGAGAAATGGTACTTAGAGAAGCTCATAAAACCAGATACTCAATACATCCTGGAACGGGGAAGATGTACAAGGATCTCAAGAAACATTTTTGGTGGCTGGGTATGAAAGCCGATGTTGCTAAATACGTAGGAGAATGTTTGACGTGTTCTAAGGTCAAAGCTGAGCATCAGAAACCATCAGGTCTACTTCAACAACCCGAAATCCCGGAATGGAAATGGGAAAACATTACCATGGATTTCATCACTAAATTGCCAAGGACTGCAAGTGGTTTTGATACTATTTGGGTAATAGTTGATCGTCTCACCAAATCAGCACACTTCCTACCAATAAGAGAAGATGACAAGATGGAGAAGTTAGCACGACTGTATTTGAAGGAAGTCATCTCCAGACATGGAATACCAATCTCTATTATCTCTGATAGGGATGGCAGATTTATTTCAAGATTCTGGCAGACATTACAGCAAGCATTAGGAACTCGTCTAGACATGAGTACTGCCTATCATCCACAAACTGATGGGCAGAGCGAAAGGACGATACAAACGCTTGAAGACATGCTACGAGCATGTGTTATTGATTTCGGAAACAGTTGGGATCGACATCTACCGTTAGCAGAATTTTCCTACAACAACAGCTACCATTCAAGCATTGAGATGGCGCCGTTTGAAGCACTTTATGGTAGAAAGTGCAGGTCTCCGATTTGTTGGAGTGAAGTGGGGGATAGACAGATTACGGGTCCGGAGATAATACAAGAAACTACCGAGAAAATCATCCAAATTCAACAAAGATTGAAAACCGCCCAGAGTCGACAAAAGAGCTACGCTGACATTAAAAGAAAAGATATAGAATTTGAAATTGGAGAGATGGTCATGCTTAAAGTTGCACCTTGGAAAGGCGTTGTTCGATTTGGTAAACGAGGGAAATTAAATCCAAGGTATATTGGACCATTCAAGATTATTGATCGTATCGGACCAGTAGCTTACCGACTAGAGTTACCTCAACAACTCGCAGCTGTACATAACACTTTCCACGTCTCGAATTTAAAGAAATGTTTTGCTAAAGAAGATCTCACTATTCCGTTAGATGAAATCCAAATCAACGAAAAACTCCAATTCATCGAAGAACCCGTCGAAATAATGGATCGTGAGGTTAAAAGACTTAAGCAAAACAAGATACCAATTGTTAAGGTTCGATGGAATGCTCGTAGAGGACCCGAGTTCACCTAGGAGCGTGAAGATCAGATGAAGAAGAAATACCCGCATCTATTTCCAGAAGATTCGTCAACACCTTCAACAGCTTAAAATTTCGGGACGAAATTTATTTAACGGGTAGGTACTGTAGTGACCCGAACTTTTCCATGTTTATATATATTAATTGAGATTGATGTTTACATGATTAAATGTTTCCAACATGTTAAGCAATCAAACTTGTTAAGACTTGATTAATTGAAATAGGTTTCATATAGACAATTGACCACCCAAGTTGACCGGTGATTCACGAACGTTAAAACTTGTAAAAAAAAAACTATATGATGACATATATATGGTTATATATATAGTTAACATGATATTATGATAAGTAAACATATCATTAATTATATTAACAATGAACTACATATGTAAAAACAAGACTACTAACTTAATGATTTTGAAACGAGACATATATGTAACGTTTATCGTTGTAACGACATTTAATGTATATATATCATATTAAGAGATATTCGTACATCATAATATCATGATAATATAATAATTTAAAATCTCTTTTGATATTATAAACATTGGGTTAACAACATTTAACAAGATCGTTAACCTAAAGGTTTCAAAACAACACTTACATGTAACGACTAACGATGACTTAACGACTCAGTTAAAATGTATATACATGTAGTGTTTTAATATGTATTTATACACTTTTGAAAGACTTCAATACACTTATCAAAATACTTCTACTTAACAAAAATGCTTACAATTACATTCTCGTTCAGTTTCATCAACAATTCTACTCGTATGCACCCGTATTCGTACTCGTACAATACACAGCTTTTAGATGTATGTACTATTGGTATATACACTCCAATGATCAGCTCTTAGCAGCCCATGTGAGTCACCTAACACATGTGGGAACCATCATTTGGCAACTAGCATGAAATATCTCATAAGATTACAAAAATATGAGTAATCATTCATGACTTATTTACATGAAAACAAAATTACATATCCTTTATATCTAATCCATACACCAACGACCAAAAACACCTACAAACACTTTTATTCTTCAATTTTCTTCATCTAATTGAACTCTCTCAAGTTCTATCTTCAAGTTCTAAGTGTTCTTCATAAATTCCAAAAGTTCTAGTTTCATAAAATCAAGAATACTTTCAAGTTTGCTAGCTCACTTCCAATCTTGTAAGGTGATCATCCAACCTCAAGAAATCTTTGTTTCTTACAGTAGGTTATCATTCTAATACAAGGTAATAATCATATTCAAAATTTGGTTCAATTTCTATAACTATAACAATCTTATTTCAAGTGATGATCTTACTTGAACTTGTTTTCGTGTCATGATTTTGCTTCAAGAACTTTGAGCCATCCAAGGATCCATTGAAGCTAGATCCATTTTTCTCTTTTCCAGTAGGTTCATCCAAGGAACTTAAGGTAGTAATGATGTTCATAACAGCATTCGATTCATACATATAAAGCTATCTTATTCGAAGGTTTAAACTTGTAATCACTAGAACATAGTTTAGTTAATTCTAAACTTGTTCGCAAACAAAAGTTAATCCTTCTAACTTGACTTTTAAAATCAACTAAACACATGTTCTATATCTATATGATATGCTAACTTAATGATTTAAAACCTGGAAACACGAAAAACACCGTAAAACCGGATTTACGCCGTCGTAGTAACACCGCGGGCTGTTTTGGGTTAGTTAATTAAAAACTATGATAAACTTTGATTTAAAAGTTGTTATTCTGAGAAAATGATTTTTATTATGAACATGAAACTATATCCAAAAATTATGGTTAAACTCAAAGTGGAAGTATGTTTTCTAAAATGGTCATCTAGACGTCGTTCTTTCGACTGAAATGACTACCTTTACAAAAATGACTTGTAACTTATTTTTCCGACTAGAAACCTATACTTTTTTGGTTTAGATTCATAAAATAGAGTTCAATATGAAACCATAACAATTTGATTCACTCAAAACGGATTTAAAATGAAGAAGTTATAGGTAAAACAAGATTGGATAATTTTTCTCATTTTAGCTACGTGAAAATTGGTAACAAATCTATTCCAACCATAACTTAATCAACTTGTATTATATATTATGTAATCTTGAGATACCATAGACACGTATACAATGTTTCGACCTATCATGTCGACACATCTATATATATTTCGGAACAACCATAGACACTCTATATGTGAATGTTGGAGTTAGCTATACAGGGTTGAGGTTGATTCCAAAATATATATAGTTTGAGTTGTGATCAATACTGAGATACGTATACACTGGGTCGTGGATTGATTCAAGATAATATTTATCGATTTATTTCTGTACATCTAACTGTGGACAACTAGTTGTAGGTTACTAACGAGGACAGCTGACTTAATAAACTTAAAACATCAAAATATATTAAAAGTGTTGTAAATATATTTTGAACATACTTTGATATATATGTATATATTGTTATAGGTTCGTGAATCAACCAGTGGCCAAGTCTTACTTCCCGACGAAGTAAAAATCTGTGAAAGTGAGTTATAGTCCCACTTTTAAAATCTAATATTTTTGGGATGAGAATACATGCAGGTTTTATAAATGATTTACAAAATAGACACAAGTACGTGAAACTACATTCTATGGTTGAATTATCAAAATCGAATATGCCCCTTTTTATTAAGTCTGGTAATCTAAGAATTAGGGAACAGACACCCTAATTGACGCGAATCCTAAAGATAGATCTATTGGGCCTAACAAACCCCATCCAAAGTACCGGATGCTTTAGTACTTCGAAATTTATATCATATCCGAAGGGTGTCCCGGAATGATGGGGATATTCTTATATATGCATCTTGTTATTGTCGGTTACCAGGTGTTCACCATATGAATGATTTTTATCTCTATGTATGGGATGTGTATTGAAATATGAAATCTTGTGGTCTATTGTTACGATTTGATATATATAGGTTAAACCTATAACTCACCAACATTTTTGTTGACGTTTTAAGCATGTTTATTCTCAGGTGATTATTAAGAGCTTCTGCTGTCGCATACTTAAATAAGGACAAGATTTGGAGTCCATGCTTGTATGATATTGTGTAAAAACTGCATTCAAGAAACTTATTTTGTTGTAACATATTTGTATTGTAAACCATTATGTAATGGTCGTGTGTAAACAGGATATTTTAGATTATCATTATTTGATAATCTACGTAAAGCTTTTTAAACCTTAATTGATGAAATAAAGGTTATGGTTTGTTTAAAAATGAATGCAGTCTTTGAAAAACGTCTCATATAGAGGTCAAAACCTCGCAACGAAATCAATTAATATGGAACGTTTTTAATCAATAAGAACGGGACATTTCAAAAGGTTGGTGAGTTCATAGTTTTAATGTTACGCATAATCTGTATATAAAGGTGGATCACAACATTTCAGTTGTTTCATCCAGAAACGTTTATCAAAATATTCTATAAGATTGAGTACCCTGGTAACTAAACTTAACGTATATATAATAAGTACACCTGTTTTAACAAACATGCAACCAACATGTATAATACACGCAAACCAGCGTGTACTAAACTCAAATAGCATACGTCCGCTTTATAGTTCAGGCTAGGGTCTCTATATCTGGAACGGACGGGGATGTCAAGCCCTATGGATCCATATACAACTATTCGCACCCACCAGTTCTTATAACCGGCAGTTACTAGTTACCAAAGCTAAGGGATTTTCGGTTCAAACTCGGTGTAGAATTTAGTATGTACTTGTATCCATTGCGTTTAAAATAAAGTGCATGTATTCTCAGCCCAAAAATATAGATTGCAAAAGTAATTAAAAAGGGATCTATAAACTCAAAATACTGTATTTCGTAGCAATTACGCACATGACGGCACTGAACAAGTGCAGTGTTGGCCTCGGATTCACGAACCTATATTAGTATATGTTGATCAATAACTGTCTAACAAGCTAGGTCAGGTCATAGTGTATCACAAATCCTAATGCTCGAGACCGACATGCAAAAGTTAACAAAAGTCATTTCAAAAAGTCAACTTTGACAATTGTTTAACAAAACGAGATGTGTCTTATATAAGAATTCATTTACTCGACTAGTAGTATTCAAAAATCCAATTTATTAATCTTATAAACAAGTTGTTTAAATATTAATTGTAGATTCAAAAGCAATTTCAATTAACGTCAATCATAATTCAGTTGACCATAACTTTTAATTCGTTCATCAAAATCACGCGATTTCTAAATGAAAAGTTATTAACTTTTCGCCAGCTTTCCAACAACATGCATAACATATACTTTATATCAGTAGTACATGTATTAAATTCGTGATTCGTCATAAAACTACCTAACGACGACATTTAGCATACAAGCATGTATAAACATATATACTCGAGCATTAGACATGGATACCCTATTAATATATAAAAGATAATATATGAATGCTCACGTATCAATATTGTGATTCAATATTGCAGGAAAGTACGTAGACGCAACGAAAATGATAAATGAAAGGTTAGCCTTTGATTCACCCATGGTACCCACGAACATTAACCATAACCTCCATAGCTATAACCCATAATTTCCCTAGCTTCATCCCGCTCAAAAACCCGTTTTTGAAAATAACTCGCTCATGACCTCGTCGTAGTATTTTATGTATAATAATAATACTACTAATATTAATATAATAAGATTAATAATAATCTTTAATAATAATATTAATAATAATAATAATAATAATAATAATAATAATAATAATAATAAAATAATAAATAAATCATTACGGAGTATTAAGATAGATAAATGGATTGTAAAATGAAAACTGAAACCAGAATCAGAATTCGTTCGATATATATAGAATAATTATAATAATATAATAATATAAATATAATATAATAATATAATAAAGTAATAATATAATAATAATATAAAATCAAACGTGGGATTTAAAAGCCGCCCATGTTTTGTCATTTCTACCGACAGTTTTCACGGACCGGTATTTCGTACTCTGTTGCTAATAATTGACGGGTAAAAGTTTAAATAAAAAGAATTCCACTTTTTATAATTGAATACATATATCTATTTTGGTCTTAAGCTTCATAAAATTAGTTGTAAAAAGGTCCATTTATTTATAAAATTACTATATACGTTCGATGTAGAGTGTACGTACTAGTCTGCTGATCATTCTGTGCCACCGTGAATTATTGAATTCGTTTAATTCAAACGAATTAACGAATTTTAATATTTTTAAAAGTCGTATTTATTAAATACTTCAGGGGTATTTTATGTAACTTATAATTAATAATTTCTATCATATCGCTTTCATGTGAATAATAAATTAATTAATTTCGTTTCATATACTATTCATATGAATAGTAAATGAATTAATTTCGATTCAACTATTTAAGTTACGTTGTTGTACGTTGTGCTTTACAACTTGTACATCTTTGATTTAACTTCGTGTCTTTTTAGAAACAAAAAAAAAAATATATCATAAAAATAAAACGATTATATACGTAAACTTTTTAATTTGAAACTGCATCATTCAATAGTAAATTTTTATCATTTCGTATATAAATATTATTCGCATGTTTCCACATATATATATATATATATATATATATATATACACACACAATTATATAATTATCACAAGTTACGACGTTCGTGAATCGTCGGACAAACAGGGTGGTCAACTGTTATATAAAAACTCATTTTCAAAAGTTTTAAAACTTGTCAAAATTCATTGCTTATCATGTCGGAAACATTAAATCATAACGAGAATTTGGTTCAAATTTAGTCGAAATTTCCGGGTCGTCATAAATAACCATGAAAAACCCTTAAAAATTCGTAACCAAACCCCGAAAAACGTAATGTAAAAGTTGCTAAAAAGTTAGGGTATAAATAAGGTATTTATAGGGCAATTTTCGGAGCTGAAAACCTACCTACACCTCGCGCTCGCGACCCAAACTTCGATATCGTGAAGTTGTTGTTTTCGATTGTCTGACTTTCTGACCAAATCTTGCGGCCGCAATTCCAACCTCGCTGTCGCAATTCTAACCTCACAGCCGCAATTAAAAACCTGATGGGCAACATTTTTAAGCATCAACACTTTTATTTTATTTTTATTTTTGTACTTGTCGTTTTTCTTCAATTTTGATGTCGGATTTTTGTTCACATAACCTCATCATTGGCCAATAATCTTCATTTTAAGCTCATATAAACTCTAAAGCCTTCAAATTTCATCCAAAGTAATAACATAAAAACTTCTTGAACTCAAGACACAATTTTAAGCATAACCACGAGCTAAAGTCTTCAATCCATCTCCAAAACTCATCATTAAACACCAAAATCGCGAGTAAAAATATGTGTAAGTAGCGTGATATCAATGATCTCTAGTAATGTTTAGGTTTTATGTTTTTTGGGTGGATAAAAAGTTTAGGGCTTATGAATTGATGAAAGTGGAGATGAAGATGAAGATAAAAAAGATTTCTTGAAGGAGCTTTATCGACACCTATTTGGTCATGTTCCTTTTGAATTGAAAATTTATTGTACGTTATTTTATTATAAACTATTGTTATCTAGATGTTTTTATATTGATGGTCTAAACTTAATGTCAGTTAACTTGTTTCGTTAATTAATTAATTGAAATTAGGTTTTAGATCACCGTTGTTTCAAAAACATGTGTATCGGCAGGGACATGTTAGCCCTGTGTTGACTTTGTCAACCCATCCAGCAGTCCCCGGTAGCCCACTGGAGCCTGGCGAAAACACCATCACTCATTTCCCCACAGCATACCAGGCCCGATAAACGAACCTGCATTGTCATTGTTTCAATCTTCGCATGCGTGGGACCAAGAGATCATTTGGGCCCGGTAAGAATGGTTTTTGATCCAATTATTTGGAAAATACTCACCTAGTGGGAATCGAACCCTCACCTCCCCTAAGGGAGAGTAAGTCATTCACCACTAGGTTATTGGCCGATTCTTGTTTTAGATCACCGTTGTGTATTTTAAAAATCACATGGACTAGTGGTATAATTTTAAAAAGAAAATAACCATCGATATAATTTTAGGTAAACTAGAGGAACTATTAGTCTAATTAACTCCTTTAAAATTAATAATTACAAATGTGAACAAAACATAGTTCATCTTCAAAGAACATAATTGATTTCTTAGTATTTTTTTTTTTTATCAGATCAAATTAAATATTAATCTCAATTCCTATATATAGAGTTCCCATCTTCTCTTCAATTCCCCCTCCCATCTCTCTGAAGTGTGATCCCTCATTCTTGAACACACCATAATTTTTTTATTCATTCATTGAAAACAAAAATGTCAAACAAATACGTGATCTCTGCTTCAGATGCCGAATCATTAGCCAAATCAAAAGGTCTCACTGTCCCTCAACTCCTTCCATCACTTGTTAAATCAGCCCAAGATCTTGCTCGTCCACCAATCTCCAACTTCCACGTGGGCGCCGTCGGTTTATCCTCCGATGGACGGATTTTTTTGGGCGGTAATATTGAATTTCCCGGTTTACCCCTCAATCATTCCATTCATGCTGAACAGTTTCTGATCACTAACCTCGCAGCACACAGCGGCGGTCCAAAACTTCTATATATTGCCGTTTCTGCCGCCCCTTGCGGCCATTGCCGTCAATTTCTCCAAGAACTCCGGGACGTCTCAAATACCCAGATCGTAATCACTGATCAACCCATAGAAAACCCTGTTTACAGACCTATTTCATCGATTCTACCAGACCCATTTGGTCCCTTTGATCTGCTGGATCAAGAAATGCCACTAATTCTTGAAAAACATGACAACAAATTGTGTTTCGATAAAGATTGTAACTTTATCACCCAGAATGGAAATCTATCGAATCTGTCAAATGGGTATTCGGAATTGGTGAAAAAGAATGATGGGAATTTGGAGGGTTTAGCTTTAGAGGCCGCGTGTGAGTCTCACGCGCCGTACAGTGGGTGTCCGTCTGGGGTGTCATTGATGGATTGTCATGGGAATGCGTATAAGGGATCTTATATGGAGTCTGCTGCATATAATCCGAGTATGATGCCGGTACAGGCAGCACTGGTGGCGTATATGGTAGCCGGAGGCATTGGGTATGAGCGGATTGTGGCGGCAGTTCTGGTGGAGAAGGAAGGAGGGATGGTGAGGCAAGAGGATACTGCTAGGTTAATGTTAAAGCACATTTCACCTAAATGTGAGCTGAGAGTTGTCCACTGTGTGTAATTTGATTGATTGATCAAACATTATTGATTGTGGTAATTAATCGAAGTGTTGATTAATATGGAACCCTGCGTATGTAAGCGATTGCTTATCTATCGGGCAGATTAAAATAAAACGATTAATATTTGATGAATTTTTGATTTCCTTACACAAATAACAACTTTAGTGAGTTAACATTATAGCTACTAGATGTAATCCAACTGCATTTTGTTGTTGACTTTAGATGTTTTTATCTAAGATGCTGTAAACACTTTAGTTGGTTAATCGAACATATATGATTCATTTGATCAGGACATGAGTTTGAACTTATTTACGCACACCCGATAGCAACTACAAGAACCAACATTGTCTACCTGATATTTGGAATTTTTTTTTAACAATGTTCATTATATGGTAACCATAACTTTCTATTTTAAGAAAGGATTAGCTACGTTTAAGCAATACCAATCCTTAATGCCATAAGACCACCCTCCACCATTCTTATTTGCTTATGCCCATTTGTATCTAAAATAGGGACGATGGCTCTAACAAAACAAATCTTAATTCTTATCTTAATTTCTGCTCATATCATTTTCGTAACATGCAAGGATTCTCCTTCTGCAACCCTCCCCACCAAAGACACCGGCCCCACAAAATCGGGCACCAAAGATGACAAAAAGATCAAAGATGACAAGAAGGCCAAAGATGACAAGAAAGCCAAAGATGACAAAAAGAGCAAAGACGATAAGAAGGCCAAAGATGACAAAAAGAGCAAAGACGATAAGAAGGCCAAAGATGACAAGACCGCCAAAGATGACAAAAAGGCCAAAGATGACAAGAAGACCAAAGATGACAAGAAGACCAAGGATGACAAGAAGGTGTCGAAAGGTGATGCGAAATCCTCGTTGCCTGCAGGAGCCATAGATAATGCAAAGGGTGGAAGCCAGGCTGAAGTGGCTAAAGTGGTAGCAACACAAATGCAAGTCGTTGAGAAACAGATAACGGAGTTCAATGCATTATTGAAGAAGCGAATGAATGGCCCTGGGTCATCACCAAGGGCACACGAGTGTGTTTCTGAGTGTGATGAAGTCTTTGGTGCCGCCATTGATGATATAAAAAAGACTCTTGATAGTCTTAAAAGCGAAAACCTCATGAAGGCTAATTTTGATGTTAGTGCAGTCGCCACCAATGTAGACACCTGCAACGATTGTTTTAAGGAAATGGTTGGTGGTGATCCTGAAGTAGAAAAGTTAACCAATTGGGTACGAAAGTTGACCGGGGATGCCCTTGCAGCTCTCCAAAAAGCCACCTCCTCCACCTAAATTAATTAATCTTTTAAAAATTCTAGCGACATTGTTTCATCATTATCTTTCCTGATCTAGCAAGAAATCTAATGATCATAAACAATATTTGGGATGAAATAGCTCCTGAAAGAATCTCAAAACAAAAGGAGCTTTCAAACCTATGATGATTATATTCTTAAGAACCATTTAGGAGTAAACATGCATCGTAGGTTAATTATTTAAGAATACAAAGGAAATAACGCAATGTAGTTACTGATTGTTCGTACAAATTATGTTAGATAGATACTCAGACATGCCAAGATCATTGTATATGTAAGGAACTCCTACAATCTATAATGTTTCTCTTCCATCACATGAGCTTTCGTTATTTTCTGATTTTCACTTGTTGGGTGGAAGTACAGTTCCCTTGTATATCTTCCAAGGACCGCCATAAAATTTGGGTCTCATTATTGGCACCGCCTCGCCAGGGTGATCCTCCCAATATCTTTCCTAGACGTTGTTAATATCGAACAATCAGACTTCAGACACAATTTATCATTTGAAATACATGTTTTTATAAAAGACTGTTTGGATGTGCGCGTGTTGTTTATAATTGTAACTAATCTTCAAAAAGAAAATTTAAACAAGCTCAAAGATTACCTTGTAGAGTTGCTCGGTGATTGCTGCTCCAATGACACCAGTATAGAAGGCACATACATAGATTGTAACAAGAGGAGTAAACGATTTTGGGCGCTTATATGGATCAACCATGGTCCAAAGTACTTCTTTCTCCCATTTAGTATGCAAGTAATCAGCATATTTTCTCCACAAATATGTTGCCATTCCCAAACTTGTTTAAAATTCACCTGATTTGCAGTGGCTACAAAGGTAAAATGCTATACGATCTTACATATAGAAATACTGCGCAGCTTAATACGGCCACACAACATTGAAACAAATAGTTTGCTGGAGATTCATCCCCTTTATCCAAAAAAACATGGAAATCAATTAAGTTAACATAGCAAAATCATGGAAGATAAGAACTGAAGATAGCAATATGCATACATACATAGCCAAACTTTTGAATATCACAACTTGAAAAAATGGAGCTGTGGTGCATCTGTCAGATGAAGTAAGGCTTTTTGACTTAGTTGAGCATTTCTACAAACACTTGGTGTGCATAGATTCAAATAGGCATATATATGTTAACAAGCATCTCGGTAGAATGGGTAAGTTGGAGCTGAATTAATATCATGAACGTTATATGAAATCAGCTAAATGAATGATAGCGCATCAAACTAATAGATTTCACCATATGTGGTTTCTTTCTGTTAAAACCTACTACGGAGTATGTTTTTCCCTAATAATAACTTAAATGAAAAAAAAAAAAAAAAAATATATCAGAATCTAAGAGATATTTCAATTATTAATTACGAGCAACAATGAAAGACATACCGCCGGACAGACTGAAAGAAACAGGCGACTCTTATCGGCGGTTTGAGGAGATTGGAGATCGTCAATTTCTCAACTTTTGTTCAGTTTTTTTTTTTTTTTTCCCCTTACTACTTGTATATTATATGAATTTAAAAAGTTTATTAAGTACGAGTAAAAAGTTTATTAAATGAAGTTAAGAAAATATTAAATAAATTTAAAGTTTGAAAAATATTTACTGAAATGACCCGTTAAATCACGGATTCCGACTAAGAAACTTCTCGTTGTTTTTATAAACATATTGATGTACTTAATTTAGTCAGGATAAATGAACTACATTTATTGTCCTATCATTCTCTTCCAATTTTATTACAATTATTATTTTCTTTGTCATAAAAGCCTACATTACAACATTTTATTGAGACATGTATTTCGCATAAATATGTAATGTAATATTTCTCGTAAAGAGGACCTGTATATGAATAATAATAATAATAATAATAAAATAGTTATAATTATGATAATAAAATTTGCTTAAAAATGAAGTATTTGCGATAACAAACTTTGTCTTCTTTTTCCTAGATTAAATCGGCTGGAGCAGAGGCCCGAGATCTCCATTAGTGATGCAGGTGTCTGGCATTGGAGAAGACCTCCCACAGGTCGTGCTCTAGGCGAATTTGAAAGCTTTAATGTTCTACTTGTTGCCTTTATTCGTGATCGTAGCCAGCAGGATTCATGGGGTTGTTTATATGCTCCTAACGATGTATTTAGTGTCAAAAGCTTAGCCTCGGTGATCGATTCAAGTCTCCTCTTCAACAGCATCTCAAATCAAGGTACACTTCGTAATTCGCTAGCCCCTAAAAAAATCGAGATCATTGTTTGGCAGGCCTAAGGAAAAAGACTACCGGTTCGCCTCGAGCTCGATAAAAGGGGTATAGATCTTCATAGTGTCCGTTGCCCACTTTGTGATGATAACTTAGAATCCGTGGAACACTCCCTATTTCATTGTAAGCATGCCTCGGACGTGTGGGATCGGGTTTTGAATTGGTGGAATATGGGTAATCTTTCAAACTTTACTCTTTCTGACCTCTTCAACGGTATCAGCTCAAGTTCTATGTCGGGTTTTGGTAAGAAATTGTGGCAAGCTCTTGTTTGGATTTGTGCGTATCTCATTTGGAATAACCGCAACAACATGGTGTTCCGAGGCAAAAGTTGGAATACCCCGGTGGCGTTAAATGAGCTTCAAGTCAAATCTTTCGAGGGGATCAATATTAGGTCGAGAGGTAGGAAGCTAGATTGGCTCACTTGGATCTCCTTCCCAGCCTCTTATCTTACTATCTCTTAAGCTTCACGTTTATGTTTTTGTTTTGAGATGCAATCTTTGCATCTTGTGATGACCCGGAAATTTCTGACCAAATTTAAACTTAATCTTTGTATGATTAACATTTCTGACACGATAAGCAAAGTCTGTAAAACTAAATCTCAAAATTTTTGAACTATTCAAATACCTTTCGGTTGTTCTCGACGATTCGCGAACAATTATATGTATATAGATACATATATATATTATAACTTGAAAACGTAACAATGTATTAATTGTTTAATACCATACATTAAACTTATTGGTTTAAATATTTATTTGAATATATATGATAAGTTGGAATATTAATTGTATGAATAACTTGCGACGTATATTTAAAACGTGTTTATGAATGTTGAAAATATATATTAACTTGGTCATAAAATGATTTGTTATTATATATATATTAACAAATAGCGAGACAATGATTTATAGAAGTAAATGACCAAAACACTCGAAAGTTTAAGATACACTTTAAATGATATAGTTTATTGATAATTTAAGACTATATTTTGACAAAGGTACGAGTCACAAAACGTAAATTGCGAGTTTTATAAGCGTACGAAAATGCGTTCGAGAAACCGGAACCGGGACATAAGTCGAGTGACAACGTGCGAGTCTTCGGAACGAAAATTACAAGTCAACTATGCACATGAATTTAATATAATATATAATTAATTATTTAAATTATATATATTATATATATTATATTTAATTATGTCGAAAAACAAGAAAACAAAAAAATATGTGAGCTGGATCTGACGGCCATGCGATCGCATGGCAAATAGGCATAAAACTCATGCGATCGCATGGGCATCAGAATCAGGAATTATATGAAAGGACCCGTTCATATACATTATAAACGATTCACAATAGTTGATTACATTGCGAGGTATTTGACCTCTATATGATACAATTTACAAACATTGCATTCGTTTTTAAAAGACAAACTTTCTTTACATCGAAAATTGACAGGCATGCATACCATTTCATAATATCTACTATCCAACTATAAATTGATTTAATAATAATCTTTGATGAACTCAATGACTCGAATGCAACGTTCTTCGAAATATGCTATGAAAGACTCCAAGTAATATCTTTAAAATGAGCAAATGCACAACGGAAGATTTCTTTAACACCTGAGAATAAACATGCTTTAAAGTGTCAACCAAAAGGTTGGTGAGTTCATTAGTTTATCATAATCATTTATTTCCTTCATTTTAATAGACCACAAGAATTTCATTTCCAGTTCTCATAAATATACGTCCCATGCATAGAGACAAAAATAATCATTCATATGGTGAACACCTGGTAACCGACATTAACTAGATACATATAAGAATATCCCCTATCATTCCGGAATCCTCCTTCGGACATGATATAAATTTCGAAGTACTAAAGCATCCGGTACTTTGGATGGGGTTTGTTAGGCCCAATAGATCTATCTTTAGGATTCGCGTCAATTAGGGTGTCTGTTCCCTAATTCTTAGATTACCAGACTTTAATAAAAAGGGGCATATTCGATTTCGATAATTCAACCATAGAATGTAGTTTCAATTACCTGTGTCTATTTCGTCAAACATTTATAAAAGCGCATGTATTCTCAGTCCCAAAAATATAAAGGGGAAAAAAGGCAAATGAAACTCACGCATATAAATATTGTAAAACAGTTAATAAAGCATTTGCATGTATTCTCAGCCCAAAAATGTAATGAGTAAAAAGGGTAAATGAAACTCACCATACTGTATTTCGTAGTAAAAATACATATAACGTCATTGAACAAGTGCAAGGTTGGCCTCGGATTCACGAACCTAAATTAATTATATATATTTATGTGTTGGTCAATATTTGTCTAACAAATTAGGTCAAGTCATAGTGTACCACAATCCTAATGCTCGAGACTAATATGCAAAAGTCAACAAAAGTAAATTTGACTCAAAATAATTTCCAAAAATCTATACATGATTAATATATAGTTTAAATATCGTCGTTTTATATTTTTAAATATTTTTAAAAGATTTATTAGAGTAAATAATATAATTTATTTATTAATAAATAAAATTTTATATTAAATTTATATAATAAAATATACTTTTATATATATTAATTAATAAAATTTATAGGGTTCATTTAATATCATAAAGATAATATGATAGGTGTTATTAAAGTAAGTTATTACACGTAGTAAAATATGTTTGTATCACATATTTATTTTGTAACGACCCGTCAAAATCGCTATTGACGCGGCACGTTAATCATTGATTCCACAGTGAGGTTTTGACCTCTATATGATACGTTTTGATAAAATATTGCATTCATTAAAATAAGTAACTTTCTAAACATAGAAAGTTATAAACATGTGGGCGAGTGCTTAGGTATAAGCAAAACCCCGAAATACATAAGTCTTTAATTTACAGGTTGACATCACAGTCCAATTATTTATTACACAACGCAGTTTTATTTTGAATGCAATAAACTTTGTACAAAGCATGAGAGACTCCATGCAGGCAACAAGCACATCACAGCGGAAGCATTCTAAGGACCTGAGAATAAAACATGCTAAAAAGTCAACACGAATGTTGGTGAGTTATAGGTTTAATTGCTCGAGTCATAAACATATATAAAGATAGACCACAAGATTTCATCAAAAGTTTATCAATAGATTCTACGTAACAGAGCACCCTGGTAACTAAACTTAACGCTATAGTGATAATTACCCCATTCGTTTTAATACACGTAAACCAACGTGTCTTAAACTCAAATAACATACGTCCGTTAAAAGGCTAGTGCTCTAGCTCGGACGGGGATGTCAAGCCCTATGGATCCATATACAATTATTCGCGCCCACCAGTCCATATCCTATGTACTGGCAGCTACTAGTTACCAAAGCTAAGGAATTTTCGGTTTAACTCAGTGTAGAATTTAGTATGTACTTGTGTCTTATCGCGTTTAAAATAAATTGCATATATTCTCAGCCCAAAAATATTTAAAGTATTTAAAAAGGGAGACTATAAACTCACAGTTCAATATTGAGACTCAATATTGTAGGCAAATTGCGTAGACGTAATGATGGTAGACGACTGTATGGTTGGCCTTGGATTCAAGAACAATACCCCGAACAATACCCAATATTTCCTTAGCTTAAAGTGGTTTAAAACCCGAATTAAAACACCCTCGAATATACTTTATTATTATTAAACTTAAATTTAAAATTATAATTATAATTTAAATATAAATTTTTATTACTGAAGAAAAAATATGTGATAATTCGTCGAGCAAAACAGGCGTATTTATATTACTTTTCCATTTACTGTAGCTCATGCGATCGCATGAGTTTTCAGTGTTTTTGCCATGCGATCGCATGGCCGCCTTTTCTGTTTTTGTTTGGTAGTTCGTCGACATCAAATAGTGTACTGTAGCAAATAGTGTTTTACTGTAGCAAATAATCTGCTCAATCGGATGCTGGTTCATCAAATAGCTGGTTGTAGAACACACAGCATCTTGATCATCAGCTGGTTCAAATGAGTGAGCAGCAACAGAAGGTTGCTGATCAATATCAGTAGAATCAGTACCAGCTTGTGATCTCTCAGAACCAGCAGACCTAGGCTCATAGTGTTTTACAGCAACAAATAGTGTGTTACTGTAGCAAATAGTGTTTACTGATTCTACTGTAGCAAATAGTGTTTACTGTAGCAAATCACTGTAGCAAAGTCGTTTTCACTGTAGCACTGTAGCAAAATACGGTTCACTGTAGCAAATAGTGTTTTACTGTAGCAAATAGTGTTTTACTGTAGCAAATAGGGTTTTACTGTAGGAAAGTCGTTTTTACTTGTACATATATATATACATACATATAATTGTTCATGAATCGTCGAGAGTAATCAAAGGTAATTGTATATATGAAACAGTTCTAAAATTTTGAGATTCAATCTAACAGACTTTGTTTAGCGTGTTAAAATAATAAATCGTATAGAGAATTGGTTTAAATAAGTCAAAAATTTTCGGGTCATCACAGTACCTCCCCCTTAAAGAAAATTTCGTCCCGAAATTTTGAGTAGTACCTGTTTCATGAGCGATATCAGTGAACAAATGTGGATACTTTTGCTTCATCTGATCTTCACATTCCCAAGTAAACTCGGGTCCTCGTCTTGCATTCCAACGAACCCTAACTATCGGTATTTTGCTTTGTTTTAATTGTTTGACCTCACGGTCCATGATTTCAACAGGTTCTTCGATAAAATGGAGTTTATCATTGATTCGTATTTCGTCAAGAGGAATTACGACATCCTCTTCAGCTAAACATTTCTTCAAATTTGACACGTGAAATGTGTTGTGAACACTACTAAGTTCTTGCGGTAGCTTTAATCGATAAGCAACTGTTCCAATTCTTTCGGTGATTTCAAAGGGTCCTACGTACCTAGGACTTAGCTTTCCTCGTTTACCGAATCGTACAACGCCTTTCCAGGGTGACACTTTCAACATGACTTTGTCGCCCACTTGAAATTCTAGCGGTTTTCTTCTTACATCAGCATAACTCTTTTGGCGACTCATGGCCGTTTTCAATCGCTGTTGTATTTGAATGATCTTTTCGGTGGTTTCGTGAATAATTTCTGGTCCAGTAAGTTGTCTTTCTCCTACTTCACTCCAACATATAGGAGATCTGCACTTTCTACCGTAAAGTGCTTCAAATGGCGCTGCGTTGATGCTCGTATGATAGCTGTTATTGTATGAAAATTCTGCCAACGGTAAGTGTCGATCCCAACTGGTTCCAAAGTCAATCACGCATGCCCGTAACATGTCTTCCAATGTTTGTATTGTTCTTTCACTTTGACCATCTGTCTGTGGGTGATAAGCGGTGCTCATATCTAATCGAGTTCCCAATGCTTTTTGTAATGACTGCCAGAAACGTGATGTGAATCGGGTGTCGCGATCAGATATGATAGAGATGGGTACACCATGCCTGGAAACTACTTCCTTCAAATATAGGCGTGCTAATTTCTCCATACTGTCTGTCTCCTTTATTGGTAGAAAGTGAGCTGATTTAGTTAGACGATCAACTATCACCCAAATAGTATCATGACTACTTGCAGTCCTTGGCAATTTCGTAATGAAATCCATAGTTATTCTTTCCCATTTCCACTGCGGAATTTCGGGTTGTTGCAGTAATCCTGACGGCTTTTGGTGCTCAGCTTTGACCTTTGCACACGTCAAACATTTGCTTACATAAGTAGCAATTTCTGTCTTCATATTAGGCCACCAATAAAACTTCTTGAGATCGTGGTACATTTTCCCGTTTCCTGGGTGAATTGAGTACCTCGTTTTGTGTGCTTCATCTAGTACTAGTTGCCTTAGATTACCATATTTTGGTACCCATATCCTATCAGCAAAATACAGGGTTCCATCGGCTTTTACCTCAAGCTGTTTTTCTAACCCTCTGCTCATTTCGCCTTTTTCATTTTCTTCTTTTAAAGCTTCTAACTGTGCTGTTTGAATTTGCTTTGTGAGATCGGTACGAATTGTAATATTCAAAGCTCGGACCCTAAGAGGTTTTACTCTTTCTTTTCGACTTAGGGCATCAGCTACAACATTAGCCTTTCCAGGGTGGTAACGGATTTCACAATCGTAATCGTTTAACAACTCTACCCATCGACGTTGTCTCATATTGAGTTGTTTTTGATCAAAAATATGCTGAAGACTCTTATGGTCAGTGTACACTGTACACTTGGTGCCATATAGATAGTGTCTCCATATTTTGAGTGCAAAAACTACAGCTCCAAGTTCCAAATCGTGTGTTGTATAGTTCTTTTCATGAATTTTTAGTTGTCGTGAGGCATATGCGATAACTTTTGTGCGTTGCATTAATACACATCCTAAACCTTGGCGCGAAGCGTCACAATAGATCACGAAATCATCATTTCCTTCTGGTAATGACAAAATGGGTGCAGACGTTAACTTCTTCTTTAACAACTGGAATGAGGATTCCTGTTCCGTGGACCAATCATACTTCTTTCCCTTTTGAGTCAATGAAGTTAAGGGTTTGGCGATTCTAGAGAAATCTTGAATGAATCTTCGGTAGTAACCAGCAAGACCTAAGAATTGGCGGATTTGTGTTGGAGTCTTCGGTGTTTCCCATTTACTAATGGCTTCGATCTTGGCAGGGTCAACTTTAATTCCATGTTTACTGACAACATGTCCCAAAAATTGTACTTCTTGTAACCAGAAATCACACTTCGAAAATTTTGCGTACAATTCTTCTTTCTTGAGTATCTCTAGTACCAGTCTTAAGTGTTGCTCATGTTCTTCCTTGTTCTTCGAGTAAATCAATATGTCGTCGATAAAAACAATGACAAATTTGTCTAAATACGGTCTACAGATGCGATTCATTAGATCCATGAATACTGCTGGAGCATTAGTCAATCCAAAAGGCATGACTAGAAATTCATAGTGACCGTAACGGGTTCTGAACGCGGTTTTAGGAACATCTTCTTCCTTCACTCTCAGCTGATGATATCCGGAGCGTAGATCAATCTTGGAATAAACACTTGATCCTTGCAATTGATCAAACAAATCATCAATCCTCGGTAATGGGTACCGATTCTTGATCGTTAATTTGTTTAATTCTCGGTAATCTATGCACATTCTCATAGATCCATCCTTCTTCTTGACGAACAGAATAGGAGCACCCCAAGGTGAAAAACTAGGACGAATAAATCCACGGTCCGATAATTCTTGCAACTGGTCTTGTAATTCTTGCATTTCTGAAGGTGCAAGTCTATATGGAGATCGGGCTACAGGTGCAGCTCCTGGTATGAGATCAATCTGGAATTCTACACATCTGTGTGGAGGTAGCCCCGGTAATTCTTCTGGAAATACTCCGGGATATTCTCTTACAACCGGCATGTCATTAATGCTTCTTTCTTCAGTATCGATCTTCTTTACATGTGCCAAAATAGCATAACAACCTTTTCTTATAAGTTTCTGGGCCTTCATACAGCTGATAAAGTTCAGCTTTGAGTTGCTCTTCTCCCCATAAATCATTAATGACGTTTCATCCTTACGAGGGATGCGAATTGCTTTCTCAGCGCAAACAACTTCCGCTCTTGTTTTGGACATCCAGTCCATGCCAACGATTACGTCAAAACTTCCTAATTCTACGGGTATCAAATCGATTTTGAAGGTTTCACCAGCGAGATTCATTTCGCAACCATGGCAAATTTTATCGGCTTTTATCAGTTTACCATTAGCTAATTCAATAGTATATTTATCGTCTAGAGGTAATGATGCACATTTTAGTTTAAAACTAAAGTCTTTACACATATAACTTCTATCAGCACCCGTATCAAACATAATAGAAGCTAGTTGATTATTAACGGTAAACGTACCCGTGACAAGATTAGGATCCTCACGTGCTTTACTGGCACTAACATTAAATGCCCTCCCACGTGCGGGTTCTTTGTTCTTCTCCTTATCAGGGCATTGATTTATAAAGTGACCAGACTTCCCGCATCCAAAACATTTCTTGACATCGGTCAGTTTTGTCTTTACTTCAGAAACGGTGGCATAACAATCTTTCGCCACATGTCCTTTCTTGTTGCACTTATCACAGACCACTTGACAATAACCTGCATGATGTGTGTAACATCTTTTGCAGAACGGATGGGGTCCCTTATAGTTTGGACTTGCAGTTGCCCCATCTTGTTTACCTTTAAAAGTTTCTTGTTTCTTCAGGTGAGTACTTTTGCCCTTATAGTCTTCCCATTTCCTCTTTCCTTCAGTTGTCTTGACTTCGGTAATTGATGCCTTAATCGAAATCTCTGTGATCTGGTCCATGAGTTGGTGTGCCATTGTCATGGCTTCCTGCATCGTATTTGGTTTGGACGATGTAACATTTCCTTTGATATTGATCGATAAACCGTCAATATACATTTCTATCTTTCGTTTCTCGTTTGGCACCAATTCGGGACACAACAAGGCTAGTTCCATGAAACGCTTTTCATAGTTATTGAGATTCGCGCCGATAACCTTCAGATTACGTAACTCAGATTCCATTTTTCTGATCTCGTTTCGAGGACAGTACTCCTCGATTAGCATCTTTTTCAGTTCTTCCCAAGAGATATCATATGCCGTATCTATTCCTTCTGCTTTAGCATAATTGTTCCACCAAGTAAGTGCACCATCTTGCAACGTGCACGAAGCATACTTTGACTTGTCTCCGTTCGCACAATTACTGATTTTGAAAACGGACTCCATCTTTTCAAACCATCGGGTTAGACCGACTGGTCCCTCGGTTCCACTAAACGTCTGTGGTTTGCATCCTTGAAAAGTTTTGTATGAGCATCCGTTTCGTGAGTTTGTGTTTACGGCTGCTGCTTTGGCTGCTGCTTCGGCTGTTGCTTTTGCTGCTTCGATTGCAGCAATTCTTTCATTCACGCGTTTCTCGACTAGTTGCTCAAACTCAGCATCCGACATTTGAGACATGTTTCTTCAATAAACACAACAGATATAATTTAATCATATAGAATATTATAGGTAAAATGAGTTGTCAATAGTTAATCGTAGCATATTAATAATATGAACCAATTATTATAAAAGCCTTTTCTTCTTATTAGCATTTTATAATTATTTCTAGGGTATTACCTACCCGTTAAGTTCATACATAATAGCTAGTACAAGGAATTAACTACTAAAATCCTAATAATATTCCACTATAAAAAATTATAGCGAGTTACTACATTATTATGTAATAATAATAATAATAAGAAGTAGTAATAATACAAATAATCATTCCATGCATTTATTATTAATAAACCAAAATAATACAATATCATACAATACTGATATTTTACATATGCTTATTTTATATAACAAGATAGAGTAGCACACATAAGCAATAAAATAGCGCATGGAAGATTTATGGTTGCGAGGTCGTTCATTCAGAACTATCAGAAACTTCTTCCCATTTGGTTCTCTCTGCCAATTGTTTGTGTGCACATGGTCCGACAGACATTCTGGCAGTGTATTTTATTTTTAGTTGGGGTTTTGAGGTACCCGTTGCCTCAGTGGGTTTAATACAATAAGGGTGGTTACGGATCGAATGGTCCTGTTCTTTTTTAATAATTAAGGACATTTTATTATTGTGGTTGTTTTTATTATCTATAGCAAGTTGGAATTTCTCCTTAGTGATCTCTTTTATTTCATTAGCGAAATCCTCCTCCTTACTGATCTCGTCTGATGACGAACTGTCTGAGTCATGTGTAGGAGAATATGATGACGAACTGCAAGAATATGTACCGGTGGTCATGAACCGAAATCTGCCAGGCGTAATCGGCACAACCCGCCCGTCGGCGGTATATCTGGACCAATGTCCATATTTGTTTAGAAATGGACGATCCTCTTTTACTCCAGGGATCATGGGTCCATGCCAACGATATTGTGGCTCCGGAAAACTAAAGCTGGGTGGAGCTGGAACCTCCTCTGGGTTTACCGGGAGTTGAGATTCCCCGGCTAACACAATTTCTTCTTTAATAGGTATTGGAACGCCCTTTTCAGTTGTGGATAGAATAGATTCAGTGTCCGATTCCGAGTCGTACAAAATGATAGGATTAGAAGAAGTCATCTATCACATAATTGAAACAACAATTACGTTAGCATATAAATATATCACATATAATGTTTTTGACCAAATAATAAGCAAAAATAAGGAAAAACAGATATGGTCATAGTCCAGACTCACTAATGCATCCTAACAATTACCAGTTAAACACAATAATGTAATTTCTAGTTCCCTATGACCTCAAGCTCGGATACCAACTGTAACGACCCGTCAAAATCGCTATTGACGCGGCACGTTAATCATTGATTCCACAGTGAGGTTTTGACCTCTATATGATACGTTTTGATAAAATATTGCATTCATTAAAATAAGTAACTTTCTAAACATAGAAAGTTATAAACATGTGGGCGAGTGCTTAGGTATAAGCAAAACCCCGAAATACATAAGTCTTTAATTTACAGGTTGACATCACAGTCCAATTATTTATTACACAACGCAGTTTTATTTTGAATGCAATAAACTTTGTACAAAGCATGAGAGACTCCATGCAGGCAACAAGCACATCACAGTGGAAGCATTCTAAGGACCTGAGAATAAAACATGCTAAAAAGTCAACACGAATGTTGGTGAGTTATAGGTTTAATTGCTCGAGTCATAAACATATATAAAGATAGACCACAAGATTTCATCAAAAGTTTATCAATAGATTCTACGTAACAGAGCACCCTGGTAACTAAACTTAACGCTATAGTGATAATTACCCCATTCGTTTTAATACACGTAAACCAACGTGTCTTAAACTCAAATAACATACGTCCGTTAAAAGGCTAGTGCTCTAGCTCGGACGGGGATGTCAAGCCCTATGGATCCATATACAATTATTCGCGCCCACCAGTCCATATCCTATGTACTGGCAGCTACTAGTTACCAAAGCTAAGGAATTTTCGGTTTAACTCAGTGTAGAATTTAGTATGTACTTGTGTCTTATCGCGTTTAAAATAAATTGCATATATTCTCAGCCCAAAAATATTTAAAGTATTTAAAAAGGGAGACTATAAACTCACAGTTCAATATTGAGACTCAATATTGTAGGCAAATTGCGTAGACGTAATGATGGTAGACGACTGTATGGTTGGCCTTGGATTCAAGAACAATACCCCGAACAATACCCAATATTTCCTTAGCTTAAAGTGGTTTAAAACCCGAATTAAAACACCCTCGAATATACTTTATTATTATTAAACTTAAATTTAAAATTATAATTATAATTTAAATATAAATTTTTATTACTGAATAAAAAATATGTGATAATTCGTCGAGCAAAACATGCGTATTTATATTACTTTTCCGTTTACTGTAGCTCATGCGATCGCATGAGTTTTCAGTGTTTTTGCCATGCGATCGCATGGCCGCCTTTTCTGTTTTTGTTTGGTAGTTCGTCGACATCAAATAGTGTACTGTAGCAAATAGTGTTTTACTGTAGCAAATAATCTGCTCAATCGGATGCTGGTTCATCAAATAGCTGGTTGTAGAACACACAGCATCTTGATCATCAGCTGGTTCAGATGAGTGAGCAGCAACAGAAGGTTGCTGATCAATATCAGTAGAATCAGTACCAGCTTGTGATCTCTCAGAACCAGCAGACCTAGGCTCATAGTGTTTTACAGCAACAAATAGTGTGTTACTGTAGCAAATAGTGTTTACTGATTCTACTGTAGCAAATAGTGTTTACTGTAGCAAATCACTGTAGCAAAGTCGTTTTCACTGTAGCACTGTAGCAAAATACGGTTTCACTGTAGCAAATAGTGTTTTACTGTAGCAAATAGTGTTTTACTGTAGCAAATAGGGTTTTACTGTAGGAAAGTCGTTTTTACTTGTACATATATATATACATACATATAATTGTTCATGAATCGTCGAGAGTAATCAAAGGTAATTGTATATATGAAACAGTTCTAAAATTTTGAGATTCAATCTAACAGACTTTGTTTAGCGTGTTAAAATAATAAATCGTATAGAGAATTGGTTTAAATAAGTCAAAAATTTTCGGGTCATCACATATTTGATAAAATAATATCTATACTGATAGTAAGTAAAAGTTGTATTATTTTGTAATAATAATTATTATTATAAAAATATCAATATTTATAATTACTAAGATGACATTATGATAAAACGATAATTCTAATTATGATAACTTTAATATTTACGATAATTTTTAATATTATCTTTAAAATAATAATTCTATTTAAATTTAAAATAATAATAATAATGATATTTTATAGTAACAATGACATTTCTATTAAAATGATAATTTTTGTTAAAATGATAGTTTTAATACTAACGATACTTTTAATAATAATAGTAATGATAAAAATAATAAGAACGGTAATTTTATCTAAATCAATATCTTATAATATTTTAATTTCATCTTGATACTCTTACTCATTATTTCCTAATCGTTTCGTTTAATAGCTTTTAAATCATCTTTTATATCGTGTCCATAATAATGATAATAATAGTAATCAAAATAATTAGGTGTTACAAATATTTGTTTTAATTACACTAATATTAATAATGATAGTTACTATAACATTATTAACGATAATACTAATAATTATCTTAATGATAATATAGTAATAATAATAATAACAATAACAATAACCATTTTTAAATAATGATATATATATATATATATATTAATAATGATAATAATAATAATAATACTAATAATAACTTTAACGATAATAACGATAGTAATAAATAAAAAAAAATAACAATTTTTAATGATAAATTCCTTTTATTGATAAAGATAATAATAATGATAATAATAAGATAAAACTAGAACGACGATAAAAACGACGATAATAATAATCATTTTTAATAAAAATATCGAAAATTCAATTAATTATAACTTCTAATCCGTTCATCGAAACCATTCGATATCTAAAGAAAAAGTTCTTAATTTTTCGCTAGCTTTCCAATGACATGCATATCTTATACCTTATCTCAACTGCAAGTGTAACTAATTCAAGATTCAACCTAACCTGTCTAAGGGCAATATCAAAACTACAAGCATGCATAATCCTAAATACTCGAGCACTAGTCAGGGATACACTATTAGTATGTAAAAGTTAAATTATGAGTACTCACGTATCAATATCGAGATTCAATATTGTAGGAAAGGTACGTAGACGCAACGGAAATGATAAACACTATATTGACCTCACGAGCATACCCATGAACCATATTCAATCACCTCCATAGCTATAACCCATAATTTCCTTAATCCTATCCAACTCGAAAAATAATTTTGAAATCACTCGGACAGCACTCCGTCGTAATATTTTATGTATACTAATAATATCTTGAAATAATACGGAGTAAATATATATATGTAAATCGATTGAGAGAGTTTAGAGAAAAATATTTTCAAGTTTCTATGAAATAATGAAACCTATTGAATTCTATTTATAATAGATTTTTGAATTATTAAAGTGAATTATTAAAATATGAATTATTAAAGTGAATTATTAAAGTATGAATTATTAAAGTGAATTATTAAAGTATGAATTATTAAAGTGAATTATTAAAGTACGAATTATTAAAGTAAATTATTAAAGTATGAATTATTAAAGTGAATTATTAAAGTTAAAGTAAAGTAAAAATAAAGTAAGGGTAAAGTTTAAGTATAGTAAAAGTATAAAACTATGTACGTATAATACGCGTATAAATATATATAATATTAATTTAAATCGTTATATATATTTAATAAAATAAAATATAAATATCGTTATCTTTATCATACTAGTTAAGTAATGAGTTGTCAAAAGTGGTTCTAGATATTTATAAAAGTTATATACGTTTTAATAATAAAGTTCTTTTTAAACTGAAAACGTTTTTGTACGTTTGCAACTAAATAGATCAATCGAGTCGTTATGAGATTTAATCTTCCACTATCCTTTGTCTAGTTCTCAATGAATGACAATTTGTTCTTATTTATAAATCACTTTATCATTTTCCGAATATTGTTAAAATGGAAAGATTTCTCAAATCAACGTGGGCCTTTCAACAGAGACTTGTAATCATAATTCAATATATCTGATAATTCAATCATTTGATCTTATCTTCTAATTCCATTGATAAACATTTTGAAACAGGTACAATCATATAAAGTATTTAATCTAATATTTTGTTTACGTTTCAAGTTATAATATATATACACGTATACATATATAATCATATTTGTTTAATGGTTCGTGAATTGTTGGAACTTGGTCGAGGTTGAATGAATGTATGAACATAGTTTAAAATTCTTGAAATTTAACTTAATAAATATTGCTTATCGTGTCGGAAACATATAAAGATTAAAGTTTAAATTTGGTTGGAAATTTCCGGGTTGTCACATTACCTACCCGTTAAAGAAATTTCGTCCCGAAATTTGAGTGGAAAGGTCGTGAATGATAATAAGTATGTTTTCATGATGCATACGGGCTGAAAATTAGAGTTTTATCATCAGCGAATAATTTGGATAAACAATCCATTTATATGAAGAGTACGAATGAAGCTAACATAGAAGAGTGAAATGAGTAAGTGTATATTCATCTTATCATTTGACGTAGATATGATTGATTCCCAGATTTCAAGGGATTTGAAGAAAATCTTCTTAATAAGATTTGACTCTCCGGTAATCAAGGGAATTAAGATCCGCTTTAAATGCGATCGTCCATTTTAATTGTTCCGTCGGAGATTTTCTTCGTTTCCTTACAACTCACACCTTCTGTTGATGCATTTTATGCGAGTCCCTAGACATCTACCCACGTCCATTGCAGGTACAACAGTTTACAGGCCACCATGATTGCTCGTTATTATCCTATTCGTGTTTGTATGTGGTTACAGGAACTGCAGGAACGAGATTTAGATGTCTGACTATGTTAGACTTAGTCAGACGTACGAGTGAAGCCTTACTAGTACGGCTGACAGGATCATATGCACAGTTGATGCTGAGCTAAGTCACAATTACAACCTAATTGAGAAGACACGAGTGAGTGATCACCCGTACGGCTGATGAAGCCACCTCGTACGTGTGATGAATGAATCGTATGGATGAGTCAACAGCAGGGGTATATAAAGTCTTATGTTCTTCATTTTAGGTTAAGCCTCTCATTTGTTACACACACTCATATCTAGTGAGCTCCTCCGATTCTCTCTCAGTCCAAATTACCCAGGTGGTGAATAATAGATCTAGGTGTTGATCTAATTACACTTGATTTAGTTGTGGTTTGTCTAAATTAATCAAAAAAAACTTAACATATTCACTAGAGGGTTTGATTCACTTATTCCGCCATTGTGTGAGTTAAATCTGTTGATTTCTAAGTTCCTAGTCATGTTTCATCACCTTCCATTCTTTCCCCCTCAACTCATATTTTAAAGTATTCATCAATATGCTCCATCCAGTTCTGATTCTCGATATACTTCTAACTCTCATATCGGTCATCCTTATTTTTCATCTACCGCCGGAAGAATCTATTTACTTCTACTATACTCTTGGGTTTATATTGTTTCTAGTTCTCCCGTGTCTTTATATTACTATATGCATCGATATATATGGTTTATAATTTCTGGTTTGTCGTTGGGCTTTATATGTTCCCTTATATTTCAAAGTCTCTGCTTCTGTCTTCTATAATCATTATCATTCACAGTTAATGCTCTCTTTTATTTGCTGTAATTTATACCCCAATTTCTATTTCAGAGTTTTGTCCTTTCGTTTCTTCTTCTTGCGATTAAGCACCGCTTGTAATGGTCCAGAATTTACAGATATGAATTTCGGAATGAACATTGTTAATGTTCTAGGAAGGAAATTGTGAGGGCACGATCTTGACTTGTCAAATTACTAGAATACCTTGGAAAAGGCATAAATAATCAAGAAATGTTTTCTTGATATTTTAGAGGTTAAATAGAATAGAAGAGTCGTATAACATGGCACATGATGATGTTATGATCTGTGAATCATTACGTTCCATTTAGAAACTCAGCATGACTTACTGTAATATAATCACATTGATCAAGTGTCATTATATTATACTAATTCATGCTTCAGTTCCCAACACTACTTCAAAATATTCCTATCTTAACTTGAATGTTTCAGAATTTAGAAACTAAAATAGTTTCTTTTATGATGTAATACAGATAGCGCGAAGAGGTAAATGATTTCAAATAAGAAAAATTAAAAAAATATCTTCAGAAATATGGAGGATATTTATAATGAAAGATACGATGATATTTTAGAATTTCTAATATCAAAGGATGATGAAGAATATTGTCCGCAGGGGTTTAGAGTCAGGAGCAAGGTATTCGTTAACGACTTCAGCAGGTACTGAATCATTTGGATCCTTTGAAGTCAGGTTCAGTCTTTGTAATTTGTCCACAGCCTCCTTCCTACTTTGCTCAATCCGTTTTCCAGTTCCAAAACTTCTCTTTTTCTGCGCTTTGCCAGCACACTTCATCATTATCATCCAGCTTTTACCATTTAAAGTCATTTATAGTTTTTGCTGCTTCATCAGCATTTTTTCCATTTTCGTAGAACCAATTCGTAGTTCGGAGTGTTTTTCAGAAACTTCACATTCAAATTAAGTCCAGAAGATAGACGTTATATATACACATATAATTGTTGGCGTAGACATGCTGTGAGATTTCAAAATACTGATTGCTAATTCCCAATGATTCGTATGGAAATTCTCATTACAAGATGCGAATGAGTAAATGATGGGGCTTCAATGAATAATTATAATGACTTTTTGGAGAGGCTAAAGTCAAAGGGTAATGAAGTTGTTGATACATCTGCTAATAATGTGGTGGAATGTAAAAGGTTCCCTGGTAACGATGGTGTATATCTCAAGGTTATAATAAGGTTAGTCTGACTGAAAAGTCGAAGTTGACTTGCTGAAGCTGTGACAAAACTGGCTACTTTGAATAGGAGTCGCAAAGTTATTTTTGCTAATAAATGTCAAAGAATCTGACGCGGATACGTTGTTTAAACTTTTACTTTGGTTTCAAGAGTTTTTCGGGTACATAACTGTGGGTAACATGTGGTTGGATCATCATCTCGATTGCTCATCATTCGAAGTGTCTTCAACAATTTTCGAAGGGTTTGAACACAGATTGTAATTGTTAACATACATTTGATGTTCTAACACAGTTTTGAAGTCAAAATATAGCTTGTGAAAGATGTAAGGATCTAAGAGTGATGATTTTGGTCATATCTCAAGTTGAATTTTGAGATTTCAAAATCAGAATATGTAATTAAATTTCGAATGAGTATGGTTGTTTTGATTTCCATAAAAGAATGTATATTATTGTGAAAGTAGGGAGTATAATGGATAATTTGCTGAATCAGATTCGAAGAATGTAACATATTAATTGTGAATTTATATATCTCGTTAAAAAAATTTCACAATTAATATTTTGTACAAAAGAATTTTATTACAGTCTTTATGAAAATATATATATGTATATTTTCTTCAGATGTAACATAGATTTAATGAGTTAATATTAAATTAAACTCATTTGATTTACGGTTGAAACTAGAATTGAATAATCCCTAAAGGCTTTAAAAAGTACATAACTTTTACGCAGTATTTCTTTAATGACATTGAAATTATGAATTAATACTTCGTTATTTGTTGATGTATGATGTTCAGTTCGTGGAATTCTTGTGAATTTCGTAAAGTACGAATGATGTTATCTGAAAAGTTTCGGGTACATCGATGATGAAAGTGTAAAATCAAATATATACTTGATTTATTATGAATTGGAATTTGTTGAATTGCGACAGAGATTGTAGTTAACGCTGGTTAAGTTGCAGCCGAAGGACGTACATTATTGCATATTTGTAAGAATTAACCGCGTAGTTAAGATTCACACACAATAGCTTAGCACGGAATGATTTATTTCAAAAAAAATATATATATATATATATATATATATATATATATATATATATATATATATATATATATATATATATAATATACATATAATTTCTTCAGAGGGAATGAGTTAATTCTTCATAACTCGTTGATACAATATACACGTTATTGATTCATAATGATGTCCATAGTGATTCTTGAACTGACTGAGTTTTTGATGTTATCGGTGTTGTTGATCCAGAGGTTGACTGTACTGACGATGCTGGTAACGCTGACGGTACTGTTGATGCTGTTGGTAAAGCAAGTTTAGCTTGTTGATCACACACCATTTTTGTCAGGGTTTCTACTCTTTCTTCTATCATTTTAGTTCGCTTAACTGATTTATGGTTAGGACTAGATTAGATAATCTCTAAGACTTAAGAGATTACATAATCACCGCGGAATGTTTCTCCAATGAAGCTATGAATTAATACTTCGTCAGTTATTGTTGTTGGTACTCCTTGGTATCTATGGTGCGTATGACGTTGATGCTCGTGGGACGGATTGTGAAGTTGAGGTTTACGACGCGGTTGTGGTTGGAGGTGGTAATGGTACTGTTGGCGTTGATGATGGTGGTACTGGTTATGCTGTTGTTGCTGCTGCTGGTGTTTGTAATCTCTGCACCATATTCTCCAAAGCCACTACCCGAACGCGAAGCTCGTTGACTTCTTCTATTACATCGGGGTGATTGTTGGTTCAGACGAGCGGATAAATAAAATCTAAAATTTGATGTAATATATAATCGTGACGAGATACTCTGGAAATGAGCGAGAAAATGGTGTTTCGAACAGGTTCGCCGGTAAGTGCTTCAGGTTCTTCGTCAAGAGGGCAATGTGGTGGATGGAAGGGATCACCTTCTTCTTGTCTCCAATGATTGAGGAGGCTACGAACCCATCTCCAATTCATCCAGAATAGGTGATGACTGATTGGTTGATCTATTCCGGTCACACTGCTTTCGGAGCTTGAATGGGATTCCATTTCAGAATCTAAGTGACTTGAACTGATGACGAATTCCATTTCGTACGATTGGAGAAAGGATTTTTTTTTTTCTGATATGAAATTATTTTGGCTAACGGATGGTATTCTAATTACATAGAAAAGATTTCGTAGATTACGGAGGACTTTGCGGGATATGTCAGGCAAAGTTTAAAGTAACAAATACGATAAGTTATGATTTAGCAGATATGCTAAGATATGAATTTTTGTCTATACACTATTCATGCAATCAATGCAGCAAGACGTGTCTTAGACTAAAAATGATAAGCAGGTAATTTCTTGAGGATGATAAGAAGTTAATTTTCGACACAAAATGATAAGCAAAACTTTTGACATGCAGACACGGTCGAAGTCCAGACTCACTAATGCATCCTATCGACTTATCAGTTAGACACACTAATGCAGACCTGGTTCGCTAAGACCACCGCTCTAATACCAACTGAAAGGATCCGTTCATACACATTATAAACGATTCACAATAGTTGATTACATTGCGAGGTATTTGACCTCTATATGATACAATTTACAAACATTGCATTCGTTTTTAAAAGACAAACTTTCTTTACATCGAAAATTGACAGGCATGCATACCATTTCATAATATCTACTATCCAACTATAAATTGATTTAATAATAATCTTTGATGAACTCAATGACTCGAATGCAACGTTCTTCGAAATATGCTATGAAAGACTCCAAGTAATATCTTTAAAATGAGCAAATGCACAACGGAAGATTTCTTTAACACCTGAGAATAAACATGCTTTAAAGTGTCAACCAAAAGGTTGGTGAGTTCATTAGTTTATCATAATCATTTATTTCCTTCATTTTAATAGACCACAAGAATTTCATTTCCAGTTCTCATAAATATACGTCCCATGCATAGAGACAAAAATAATCATTCATATGGTGAACACCTGGTAACCGACATTAACTAGATACATATAAGAATATCCCCTATCATTCCGGAATCCTCCTTCGGACATGATATAAATTTCGAAGTACTAAAGCATCCGGTACTTTGGATGGGGTTTGTTAGGCCCAATAGATCTATCTTTAGGATTCGCGTCAATTAGGGTGTCTGTTCCCTAATTCTTAGATTACCAGACTTTAATAAAAAGGGGCATATTCGATTTTGATAATTCAACCATAGAATGTAGTTTCAATTACCTGTGTCTATTTCGTCAAACATTTATAAAAGCGCATGTATTCTCAGTCCCAAAAATATAAAGGGGAAAAAAGGCAAATGAAACTCACGCATATAAATATTGTAAAACAGTTAATAAAGCATTTGCATGTATTCTCAGCCCAAAAATGTAATGAGTAAAAAGGGTAAATGAAACTCACCATACTGTATTTCGTAGTAAAAATACATATAACGTCATTGAACAAGTGCAAGGTTGGCCTCGGATTCACGAACCTAAATTAATTATATATATTTATGTGTTGGTCAATATTTGTCTAACAAATTAGGTCAAGTCATAGTGTACCACAATCCTAATGCTCGAGACTAATATGCAAAAGTCAACAAAAGTAAATTTGACTCAAAATAATTTCCAAAAATCTATACATGATTAATATATAGTTTAAATATCGCCGTTTTATATTTTTAAATATTTTTAAATGATTTATTAGAGTAAATAATATAATTTATTTATTAATAAATAAAATTTTATATTAAATTTATATAATAAAATATACTTTTATATATATTAATTAATAAAATTTATATGGTTCATTTAATATCATAAAGATAATATGATAGGTATTATTAAAGTAAGTTATTACACGTAGTAAAATATGTTTGTATCACATATTTATTTGATAAAATAATATCTATACTGATAGTAAGTAAAAGTTGTATTATTTTGTAATAATAATTATTATTATAAAAATATCAATATTTATAATTACTAAGATGACATTATGATAAAACGATAATTCTAATTATGATAACTTTAATATTTACGATAATTTTTAATATTATCTTTAAAATAATAATTCTATTTAAATTTAAAATAATAATAATAATGATATTTTATAGTAACAATGACATTTCTATTAAAATGATAATTTTTGTTAAAATGATAGTTTTAATACTAACGATACTTTTAATAATAATAGTAATGATAAAAATAATAAGAACGGTAATTTTATCTAAATCAATATCTTATAATATTTTAATTTCATCATGATACTCTTACTCATTATTTCCTAATCGTTTCGTTTAATAGCTTTTAAATCATCTTTTATATCGTGTCCATAATAATGATAATAATAGTAATCAAAATAATTAGGTGTTACAAATATTTGTTTTAATTACACTAATATTAATAATGATAGTTACTATAACATTATTAACGATAATACTAATAATTATCTTAATGATAATATAGTAATAATAATAATAACAATAACAATAACCATTTTTAAATAATGATATATATATATATTAATAATAATGATAATAATAATAATAATACTAATAATAACTTTAACGATAATAACGATAGTAATAAATAAATAAAAATAACAATTTTTAATGATAAATTCCTTTTATTGATAAAGATAATAATAATGATAATAATAAGATAAAACTAGAACGACGATAAAAACAACGATAATAATAATCATTTTTAATAAAAATATCGAAAATTCAATTGATTATAACTTCTAATCCGTTCATCGAAACCATTCGATATCTAAAGAAAAAGTTCTTAATTTTTCGCTAGCTTTCCAAGGACATGCATATCTTATACATTATCTCAACTGCAAGTGTAACTAATTCAAGATTCAACCTAACCTGTCTAAGGGCAATATCAAAACTACAAGCATGCATAATCCTAAATACTCGAGCACTAGTCAGGGATACACTATTAGTATGTAAAAGTTAAATTATGAGTACTCACGTATCAATATCGAGATTCAATATTGTAGGAACGGTACGTAAACGCAACGGAAATGATAAACACTATATTGACCTCACGAGCATACCCATGAACCATATTCAATCACCTCCATAGCTATAACCCATAATTTCCTTAATCCTATCCAACTCGAAAAATAATTTCGAAATCACTCGGACAGCACTCCGTCGTAATATTTTATGTATACTAATAATATCTTGAAATAATACGGAGTAAATATATATATGTAAATCGATTGAGAGAGTTTAGAGAAAAATATTTTCAAGTTTCTATGAAATAATGAAACCTATTGAATTCTATTTATAATAGATTTTTGAATTATTAAAGTGAATTATTAAAGTATGAATTATTAAAGTGAATTATTAAAGTATGAATTATTAAAGTATGAATTATTAAAGTGAATTATTAAAGTACGAATTATTAAAGTAAATTATTAAAGTATGAATTATTAAAGTTAAAGTAAAGTAAAAATAAAGTAAGGGTAAAGTTTAAGTATAGTAAAAGTATAAAACTATGTACGTATAATACGCGTATAAATATATATAATATTAATTTAAATCGTTATATATATTTAATAAAATAAAATATAAATATCGTTATCTTTATCATACTAGTTAAGTAATGAGTTGTCAAAAGTGGTTCTAGATATTTATAAAAGTTATATACGTTTTAATAATAAAGTTCTTTTTAAACTGAAAAAGTTTTTGTACGTTTGCAACTAAATAGATCAATCGAGTCGTTATGAGATTTAATCTTCCACTATCCTTTGTCTAGTTTTCAATGAATGACAATTTGTTCTTATTTATAAATCACTTTATCATTTTCCGAATATTGTTAAAATGGAAAGATTTCTCAAATCAATGTGGGCCTTTCAACATAGACTTGTAATCATAATTCAATATATCTGATAATTCAATCATTTGATCTTATCTTCTAATTCCATTGATAAACATTTTGAAACAGGTACAATCATATAAAGTATTTAATCTAATATTTTGTTTACGTTTCAAGTTATAATATATATACACGTATACATATATAATCATATTTGTTTAATGGTTCGTGAATTGTTGGAACTTGGTCGAGGTTGAATGAATGTATGAACATAGTTTAAAATTCTTGAAATTTAACTTAACAAATATTGCTTATCGTGTCGGAAACATATAAAGATTAAAGTTTAAATTTGGTTGGAAATTTCCGGGTTGTCACGTTATGCCTATAAATACCTGGTTTCTGCTCGAGTTGTTTACATATATATTACTCTGTAAATTATTTATTTATTTAAATTATTATTATTAGTATTATTATTATTATTATTATTATTATTATTATTATTATTATTATTATTATTATTATTATTAAGATTATTATTATTATTTATTTTATTATTATTAGTAGTATTACACATAAAATACTACGACGAGGTCATGAGCGTGTTACTTCAAAACAAGCTTTTCGAACGGGATAGAGCTAAGGAAATTATGGGTTATAGCTATGGAGGTTATGGGTAATGTACGTGGGTATTATTGGCATGTCAAACCTAGTGTTTATCTTCTCTATTGCGTCTACGTACTTTCCTACAATATTGAATCACAATATTGATACGTAAGCATTTATATCTTATCTATTGTATATTAATAGTGTATCCCTGACTAGTGCTCGAGTTTATAGGATTATGAATGCTGTAAGATTAATTTTGTCGTTAAACAGTTTATGATGAATCACGAATTAAATACATATGTTACTGATAAAAGGTATATGATATGCATGTTTTTGGAAAGCTGGCGAAAAATCAATAACTTTTCATTTAGAAATCGCGTAATTTCGGTGAACGAATTAAAAGATAGGATCAACTGAATTATGATTGATGTTAATTGAAATTGCTTTTGAATCTACAACTGATATTTAAATAAATTGTTTGTAAGATTGATAAATTGGATTTTTGAATATTACCAGCCGAGTAAATGAACCCTTATATAAGGCACGTCTTGTTTTGTTGAACAATTGTCAAAATTGATTATTTTATCATATTTTAAAGCCTTATAAAAACTATAGTCTAATTTTACAAGAATTGGGAAACTATGTGAAATGTTAAAATGTTTCAATTATCATAATCATTCAACTATAGTATTGAATCAGATTGACTTTTTGAAATGACTTTTGATAACTTTTGTATGTCAATCTCGAGCATTAGGATTGTGATACACTATTACTCATTAGACATGTATTGACCAACATATGTTCTCTAGGTTGAGATCTACGGTTAATTTTGCATTCCAAGTTTCGGTCATTTTTGGTGAACAACCTTATGTGCTGCTAAGGTGAGTTTCATTTGCTCCCTTTTTACTCTTTACGTTTTTGGGCTGAGAATACATGCAAATGCTTTATTAACTGTTTTACAATACTTATATGCGTGAGTTTCATTGCTCCCTTTTTAATTGCTTTTGCAATATATTTTTGGGCTGAGAATACATGCACTTTATTTTAAACGCAATGGACACAATACATACTTAATTCTACACTGAGTTTGAACCGAAAATCCCTTAGCTTTGGTAACTAGTAACTGCCAGTTATAAGAACTGGTGGGCGCGAGTAGTAGTATCTGGATCCATAGGGCTTGATATCCCCGTCCGAGCTAGAGCGCTAGCCTTTTAACGGATATATGCTATTTGAGAAGCGTACACGTTGGTTTGCGTGTATTATTAAGATGATTATACAAAGGGCATAAAATATATATACATTAAGTTTAGTTACCAGGGTGCTCAATTTCATAGAATATTTTGATAAACGTTTCTGGATGAAACAACTGAAAACTTGTGATTCACCTTTATATACAGATTATGCGCAACATTAAAACTATGAACTCACCAACCTTTGTGTTGACACTTTTAAGCATGTTTATTCTCAGGTTTCTAGAAGTCTTCCGCTGTTTGCTTATATGTTATACAAGCTATGTGCATGGAGTCATACATGCTTTATTCAAGAAAACTTTGCATTCACAAAATCATCACCGTGTATCTTATTTTGACTGCATTGTCAACGGATGTATTAAGGTAAACTATTATTTATGGTGATTGTCTATATGTAGAAATCATCAAACGTTGAAAACCTTAGAAATTGATATTCATTTATTGTGTACCTTTTGAAAAGAATGCAATGTTTACAAAACGTATCATATAGAGGTCAAAACCTCACTATGAAATTAATGAATGATGTATTCGTCCAAGTGGATTTGGACGGGTCGTCACAGTTGGTATCAGAGCTTGAGGTCATAGGGAACCAGAATTTACATTAGTGTGTTTAACTGGTAATTGTTAGGATGCATTAGTGAGTCTGGACTATGACCGTATCTATTTTTTACCGAGTTTTGCTTATCAATTCTTGTCAGAAATTACATGCTTATTTAGACACGTTTTCCTGCATTTACTGCACAGATAGTGTATCGACAAAATTCATATCTTAGCGTATCTGTTACTGTAAACTTTACTTGACATCTTTCGAAAATTCCTCCGTGATTTATGGAATTTTGGTATTATATATACATATGTAAATTATATATTAAAGAGTACCAATCTAAATTCTATAATCTATTTTATATCAAAAATCATCTCTCTAATTATACAAGATGGATCCCGTATCTAGTTCAAATTCCTTAAACTCCGACATCTATTCCGATATGGATATTCACCTGAACTCCGAAGACAGTGTAACCGGAATGGATCAACCAATTAGCCATCATCTATTCTGGATGAATTGGAGATGGGTTCGTAGCTTACTTAGTTATTGGAGACAAGAAGAAGGCGATCCCTTCCATCCACCACATTGCCCTATTGGCGAAGAACCTGAAGCACTTACCGGTGAACCTGTTCGTAATACCATTTTCTCTCTCATTTCCAGAGTATCTAGTCATGATTATATACTATCTCACATTCTAAATCTTATTCGTCCGCTCGTCCGAACCGAAAATCATCTCGGTGTAATAGAAGAAGTCAACGAACTTCGCGCTCGGGTAGTGACTTTGGAGAATATGGTGTAAAGGTTACAAGCACCAGCAGCAGCAACGACAGCAATAATACCACCATCAGTAACACCAACAATACCATCACCACCAACAACAACAACATCCGCATCCCACACCTCAACATCACAATCTGTACCTCGAACATCAACGTCATACGCACCATCAACGTCAGCGTACACGTTGGTTTGCGTGTATTATTAAGATGATTATACAAAGGGTATAAAATATATATACATTAAGTTTAGTTACCAGGGTGCTCAATTTCGTAGAATATTTTGATAAACGTTTCTGGATGAAACAACTGAAAACTTGTGATTCACCTTTATATACAGATTATGCGCAACATTAAAACTATGAACTCACCAACCTTTGTGTTGACACTTTTAAGCATGTTTATTCTCAGGTTTCTAGAAGTCTTCCGCTGTTTGCTTATATGTGATACAAGCTATGTGCATGGAGTCATACATGCTTTATTCAAGAAAACTTTGCATTCACAAAATCATCACCGTGTATCTTATTTTGACTGCATTGTCAACGGATGTATTATGGTAAACTATTATTTATGGTGATTGTCTATATGTAGAAATCATCAAACGTTGAAAACCTTAGAAATTGATATTCATTTATTGTGTACCTTTTGAAAAGAATGCAATGTTTACAAAACGTATCATATAGAGGTCAAAACCTCACTATGAAATCAATGAATGATGTATTCATCCAAGTGGATTTGGACGGGTCGTCACACATCTCTTCTAAGGTTGTGTAGGATTTTGCTTTGTTCGTGTTTCTTTGTTGTTTCGTGTTAAATGGTCGTGTATCCATAGCTCTAATGCTATGCTCTTGTATTTTCGTTGAAGTTTAATGAATACCATTTCCTTGCTGTTCAAAAAAAAAAAATAAAAAAAATAACAAATGCATCTTAAAATTATTTAAAAAAATTAAAATACAATTATTATTTAAAGGTTGCACAATATGCTTCAAAGTTTGTACATATGTTCATAAGGTGTTTTGTAAAAGATTGTACAATTTGTTACAAAGTTTGTACATATGATCATAAGAGTGTATTATCATAAAGTTGTACATAATGTTTCAAATATTGTATATATGGTCATGAGGTGTTTTATTATAAGAGTGTACATAGTGCTTCAAATATTGTACATATGATTATGAAGGTGTTTTATCACAAGGTTGTACATAATGCTTCATATATTGTACAATTGACATGTTAATATTATTATTAAATTAAATTAATTATTTTAATAACATCATCATATGAGTCTTAGAATTTTTCTCATTATTTTTAAATTGTGTTTAAGCTTGCATAATTATTATTTATTACATTATTATTACAAAGATTTATTAGATATTATAGATTGATTTTTAGTAAATAATTATATTATAATTCTAAATTAATTAAGATTAATGACATTATCCTTATTTTTATAAATGACAAGTTTTAGAAAAAAATGAAGAGTTAAATTGTGAAATGATGACATCATCATTTTAGAGATCTAATATAAGTTATAGATATCAATAATAATCCTTAAATTTAAATGGTTTTATTTATTTATAGTTATTGTGTAGTATCACCCAAGGTTGAAAAAGACGCGAGACGGGGCCAAAACGGTAGCGACCTCAAAACGTCGCAACGGAAAAAACGGGGCCGAGACGGGGTTGAAACGGATGTTGACTAATGTTGACTAATGTTGACTTTTATATATAAAAATATATATATTTACACATATTTTAGAGCTAAAAAACCTTCATTGACAAGTTTGTACCTATAATTGCTATTAGTGTTAATATAATACAAAATGGAATATTAAAGTAAGTCAATTTTGATTGATTTGACCGACTTATGACCGATTTTAACAGAATTTCTGACTTTTGACCGGCGTTGACCCAATTTTTCTGCATTTGACATGACTTTTGACCGTTGACCGGCTAATAAGAAAACGAGACTGGATCGAAATGGTTTAGTCACCAAAACGCCACAACGAGCGTCGCAAACAACAATATCACCACAATGAGTGTTCATATAAAAGAAAGTTCAAAGACACAATTACTAATTAGCAACATGATATAAACCAGAATTATTGTATGCCTAGTTTTTTTTATATGATTAAATATATATATTTTTTAAATTAACGAGGTAATTTTCCATGAACGAGCACATTGGCTCCTCCATAGAGGGTAAACCTCGGAATTTTTTTTTTGAAATAGTGTTTTTTGGTGGTGGTTTTGCAAAAATAGAAATCGGGAATTTTTTTTACAAAATTAGTAAAATCGGAGTTTGGAACTCCGGTTACAGTCAATCCGCTCGGGTTTGTCCCTAACGGCTTCCATGAGCAATTGAAAATTGAATTTCACGATTTAGTTGTTTTTACTCGACAATTCTTTCATCAAAGTTGCTCTAAATCAAATTCCTAAGCTTCTTCACTCGAATTCATAGCCTGAAACATCACAGATTTCACGAATTCGAAGAATGAAGATTTAGTTGACTTTTTCACACGAACTTTGACTCACGCATTCGTAATCATCAAGAGGAATTCGAAGCTAAGAATTTGCAGATAGATTCACGACAAGATTTCTAACACTTATGCAATTTTAGATTTCTCCAATTGTTGATTTGAAATTTTGATGTTCATGAAGCACTGTAGCAGACTAGCGGTTAAAGTTTTTTTTTATCTCGAATTTGTATCAAAAAGGGTACAAACCGGAGTTTGAAAATCTGGATTGACTAAAACCGGAGTTTCAAACTCCGATTTTACTAGTGTTGTAAAAAAAAAATTCTGATTTCTATTTTTGTGTAACACCCCAGCTTAACATGACCACAATATTGTCCGCTTTGCCCGCAGGCGCACGGCTTTTTCTTGGCGACCACACACGAGAAGCACTTTCCCAGGAGGTCACCCATCCTGGTAGTGCTCTCGTCCGAGCACGCTTAACCACAACGTACTCGTACTTTTACTCAGCCTGTGATCCCAAAACGCGTTGTGTCATTTATGCGTGAGTATTACCTTATAATCCCATGATCACTCATGTTCGTGGGCGATGTGGGATTTGCCTAGGGTGTTACATTCACCCCCCCTTGGGGACTCATCGTCCTCGATGAGGTTTGCCCCACCACCCCTAACGGCACATGAGTGGCTCTGATACCATTCTGTAACACCCCAGCTTAACATGACCACAATATTGTCCGCTTTGCCCGCAGGCGCACGGCTTTTTCTTGGCGACCACACACGAGAAGCACTTTCCCAGGAGGTCACCCATCCTGGTAGTGCTCTCGCCCGAGCACGCTTAACCACAACGTACTCGTACGTTTACTCAGCCTGTGATCCCAAAACGCGTTGTGTCATTTATGCGTGAGTATTACCTTATAATCCCATGATCACTCATGTTCGTGGGGGATGTGGGATTTGCCTAGGGTGTTACATTTTGCAAAACCACCACCAAAAAACACTATTTCAAAAAAAAAAAAATTCATCCTCGGGTAATCAAGCCCCCCGAGCACTAGACCTGGTACCGGGTAAATTACGCATTATGCGCACCCTCTAATCACACTGCCAATCTGAATGATTTGGCATAGACAGGAATCGAATACAACATCAGATAAGTTTATTGCATTGACATTTTTCAATTTTAACATAAAATTTATAATTTATTTAATAGAATTATTACTTTTTTATGTAGACGTACAACATCAAAAAAGTTTATTGCATTGATATTTTTCATACATACATACGTACATGTATGTCTATGTATGTATGTATGTATGTATGTATGTATGTATGTATGTATGTATAGACGTATGTCTATGAATACATGTATGTATGTTGGTATGCTTATATATGTATGTTCATGTATGTATGCATGTATGTAGGTTTATGTATGTATGCATGTATGTAGGTTTATGTATGTATGTTTGTGTGTGTATGTATGCATGTTTATTTTTGTATGTACATCTATGTAGATTTATATGTGTCTATCGTTCTTTAAGTGTAGTCTTTGTTGCATGTTCTTGAGTTTCGTACAGCACACTCTAAGTACGTATCAATTTTTGTATTATTATTTTTTCTTATTATTGATCGAAAGTACACCGGAAGCAATTTCTCTGTCATCGAGTAGAGAGAGTGAAGACTTTCTTTGCACGTGAGTGGAGAATTCGTTAAATAGTACGTGGACGAAAAAACGACTTCTCTTGTACTCTAAGTTAAATGTATGATTGTGTACATCTCAATATCTCACTTCCTCATTCCTTCTATGTGGGAGTTTGAGTATTGTTTTTGTAGCATTATTTTATTAAATTAATGTCTGTATTTATTATAATTTACATAGATATTCATTCATATTTATATTATATGAAACATATGTTCAATTAATTTTTTTTTATTAACATATGCTTTAAGAACACAATTATACAGTCTTAAATAATAAATTAAATTAAATACGTAGGTCTAAAAATAGACTTCGCAATGTATATAACACAATTATTTTTATATACATGTGCTATCAAATAAAAGTACAAAAAATGTTGAAAAAAATGCCTTTTTCAATTCTATGTTTTAACTTCAAAATATATGAACAGAAAAAAAACCCTTTTTTCCATCTATATGTCTATTTAACTTCAAAATAGATGAAAAAAGAATATCAACAAAAGAAATTACACCCTATAAATAAGTCACGTTGCCTGCTATATTACTAAGTTACCACAACTCAATGGTCTTGTATTGAAACAAAAAGATATATATACGAAAATTACATGTATCAAGTACCAAATTACAGATTTTGACTACCATTTCTTTCCATGAAATAACTATATTAATGTAACAAATCAAATATATAGAATCAAGACAATTTTTATGCCGACTCCTCCGCCTGTTTGTTCTTCTGAGTCGCCAAGCTATCAAGGTTTAGTTCTCCAACACCTTTGTTTGGTCCGATGCTGCAACGATCCGTGTTGTGTGTCTGAATAGCATCCTTGATTTTCTGAAACTGTGAGTGCCATGCAATTTCATTAGCATTACTGGCTGTAAATATGTTAAGAGGGTTGACTGCATTGTTTGACCACCAAATTTGACATGTTTTCTTTTTAACGATTATTTATAGAAATTAAACCTAACTAGTAAGGATGAACTTACAATGAATCAAAAATTCGTGGGTCAACTGATTAAATTGGCACCTCTAGTAATATTGTACAGTACCGCAGTAGGTTATATATATATATATATATATATATATATATATATATATATATATATATATATATATATATATATATAAAATAAGATTTTTTAGAAATCGGAAACAAATGGTTGATAGTCAATCTGACCCAACCAGACCCATTGACTAACAGTAGCAGATAGTCATGATGATCAGCAACCCAACCTACCCTTTTTGACACATCAACCATTTATCATGTGGCTGTAACTTGTATATGGATACATGATCACGTCCTATTTGTTTTATAATATCTAATCTGTTTAATGCCATAATATAATAGAAGACATTATCAAGGCAAGATTTGCTTACTTACTTTAGCAAGAGAACATGAAAAAGATTCGAGTTGTCCATCAGATCCCCGGTAAAAATGAAAATAAGGAAGGACCTTCACGTTCAAGCTTTTGCACATTGGCTTGTTCTCATCAAAGTTAACTTTCAAGAATACAATTTCGGGGTGTTCTTGTGCCGTCTTGCATAGCTGAAATTTATCAATCAAGCGATAAAATCCACATCTATTTGAAGAAACGTGGTTAGAGTACTTTATGTTAGATATCAATATAATTAGTGCCTATGTCATATATTTGGGCATATACATAGAGCATTAAGCATCATATTCAAGGGTGAATCTAGGTAGAGACCCGTGGGGTCTCGTGTCTCATGACACCACTAGTTTGGACAATTTTTTAACAATATACTCTTCAAATTATATAGGACACCACTAAAATCAACTATAGGACCCCATATATTTGTGGGAGTTAGGATTTTTTTTTGGAGGTAAACAACCATTAAAATACCCTTCAAATAAAATTAGCTTTGGAAAAAAAAAAAATCGGGACCCATTGGAATTTCATCCTAGATCTGCCACATTTGCCACTGGTCATATTCTATTATTTTCAAGATCTAAAAGACTCCACAAACTCATAACGACGTGAATTATACAATTTTATCCTATCTTTATGTTAGAACAAAATGTAATATGTTGTTTATTGTGAACAGCAAAAAAATGCCCAGACTTGCAAAAGTGCATGAATAAGAGATACTCGAGACATTTATAGCATAATCATATTAATATTAAGTTAATATAGGTATATACCTTTGGGAATAAAGCACGACAAGAAGCACACCATGTCCCGTAGAATTCAACAATTACTAATTTATCTCCAGCCTCACTCAAAGCTGTCAAAAACTCCTGTGTCGAATGGATGTCTATCATATTTGGTCCTCCGCTTTTCTCCCACCATTTTGGCTGTTCAGTTTCAGTAATTGTTGCTTGTATCTGAATAATGTATCAACCAAGCACATAAGTAAAGCGGAAAAATGTAAATTATCTTTAATTATTGTTTCTCATATATTCACAACAATTTCACAGACCTTGAAAGTATCGGATGTCATTGTAATGCCATTATATAACAATTAGAATTGTGTTTATACCACAAACTTGTGAGGCGGTTGGAAGTTAAGAAATGGTAAAACATTAAACAAAGTGAAGACCTTCAAATATCATCATCATCATCATCATCCTATGTTGGCAGCCATGTCAAGTTACTATAATAATATCATTATAATAGGTTAAACACCGACTCCATCGAAAACCATTAATGTAAAAGCATAATTCAGGTTAATAATTTGATAATGTCATCCCCGTGTAAAAGGGATTAATGATATTCCAATATACTTATTATCCACAAGTAATACCATATATATTGCTTATTCACTACTTAATACATAGAGATAGCTACTATCCAAATGAAGTATAATGCAAAAGCTAAAATCAACTAGGGGCCTGACCTGTTTACCATTTTATTTATTAAGTGCTGTTTAGATACGGTGTCTGTTTGGATATATTTGTCTTTTTAGAATAAGTGCTATACCGTTTCTTTTACTCCTTAATGCTCCGTCTTAATAGAAAAAATTATAGTTTTGCCCATAATGTTAATTAATGCTATCACCAATCAGTGGCAGAACATTGTAGAGACAGGTGGGGGCACCCGCCCCATACGGATTAAGAAAAAAATATACTTAAAAAACATTTCATTTCCTAAAACAAAAAAAAAAGTTTTTATTAGTGTTTACTCCCTGTCAATAAAATTTTTACTAGGTTTGATTAGGTAGTGGCACCCACCCCATTTGTAGTCTGGTTCAAGTTCCGCCACTGTCTCCAATTAACAACAAACTATGTTACTTCAAATAACCAAAATTGAAAAGATCGATACAGTGAGAATAACTCTTTCTAAAATTAAATCTTTATACCAAACATTATCCCTTGAAAATTTACAAATTCAAATGAAGCTTTTTTTGAAGTTTTGCAAACCCCACTTGAAGAGAAACTTAAAATGAGATATCATGACATAAAGCTGTCAGAGTTGAAAAAATCATACTCGTTTTAATAAGATGAAGGTAGAAAGCAATATAAAATCAATATGATAATTTATACGGAATCATGGATCTCATCATTTTTCTGTTGGGTTCTTGAAATCGAAAAGAGCTTTGAATGTTCATGGGTTTTTGAAGTAATTAATGGGTTCTTGAAATCATGAAGAGAAGCTTAAAAATGAAAGAAATTTGTTAAGGTTTGGTTTTTCGTTGGTGGCTGTGGGAAATGGCGGAGGGGAATCGCAGTTGGAGTTGAGTGGATGGGGAATTGAAAAGCAAGAAATGGAGAAATGGAGTATGACGATGGAAAGAGGAAGCTCACTGAAATTAATATGAAGGGAGTATGGGAAAATGGGAAAAGGAATATAAAGGTAATGTAGTGCCTCTGTTTGTGAAGGACCTACATTTTGGGACCTTTTCCAAACATACATTATTTTAAGGTTAAGTGCAAAATAAACAACAACATATATGATTAAATTAAGAACTATGCCTAATCAGACCATTAAGTGGGAAAGAAATAGCCCCTACAGATGTGTTTGATTCATTCAACAGTTAATGCTAAATCGTTTAGGATTGAGCGCGTTTGTTTGTAACCTGTGAATGTCAATTGTTGCTGAAACACAAAAAAAATACACGCTGAACCATTCAGGGTATATTCTCTTAACTATTCGACACCTTGATTTTCCTTTAAAATCTGATTTAAATTTAAACTATACCCAAGGCTCTTATCAAACAACTATACGATTATTTTACATCATTAAAAGTGTTCTTTCGTAATGATTCTCAAACGAGTTATAGTCATTTAAAACTAAATCCAAGTAGAACTAAATCCAACAAAACCTTTAAATCATTCAAATCTTGAACCATTAAGCACTTAATCATTCCGTTTAATCAACACCGGCTAAATTAGTTCTCCTAAATCTCAATGAGGGAATAATAACCTTGATACTAATTTGGTAACCTAATTTCACAATCATAACACAAATTGAAAGATAGAGAATCTATCCAACTTGAAAAATAACCTCAAACGTAAACCCCAAATTAGATATTAGTAAATAACTTCACTCAAAGCGAATTTCTCATTCGATTTTCATCAATTCAAGAAACCCCTTCCAAATTCCAGATAAGACTTACAACTAATTGAAGTAACCCACATTGAAAATTACTCACAGGAGTAAAATTGTCTCACAAAAACCCTAATTTATTGCAACAAAGAAAAGACAAGACTTGTGTAAAAAAATACCTTGAATTGCAGCGATTGCTGCTTTCTGGGGTTGGTTCCAAATCGATAATTTACGTTTGACTCTGAAGATAAACAAGAATCCGCAGCAATCGACAACGCCCTTTTGCTATTGTTGATGTTTTTGGTTAGTAACAGATTTTGTTGAAGTGAACTCAGTGATGTTGATAGCGAAGATGAATTGAAGGATAACAACCTAACAGCCGCCATGAACACACCCCCGCACACAAATTATAGATATAGATATAGATATATAGTACTACGTAGTATAGATATATAAAAAAGGTAACGGAACCTTTGTGAAAGTATCAAACTTTATGAATGATATCTATTCTAATCTAATATCTAATATCTAATATTATATTATAGTAAAAAGATGATGGCATTAAAAAGGTTTAACCAAGCTTAAAAAAAAAACAAAAATAATTAAAAAAAAATTTAAGGCATTACCATGATGTCATTATTATTAATCTTTTTAATTAATTAAAGTAAATAAAATTAACAAAAAAAAAAGTTTTTAAATTTGCCAATTTGAAATTTTCAGGTGCTAGATTCTATAACAAAAACACATCTGCATGTTATACGACTTAATTTTCGAGACACATGCTTGCTTGCTTCTAGGGTTTCTCACATATTAGTTCCATTTTCCTCCAAAGCCATCTACCTTCATCATATTTTCATCTATTCACCTGCTCCATCAACTTTCATCATCTTCAATCGTCGTCATCATCATCCAAATCGCAGCAACGATTTCTTCAGCGCCATTGGTAAGCTTTTTCTCATCCAATCGCGATTTGCCCTAATTCTGTACTTCATGTTCGATTTGCCCTAATTTTATCAATAGATTATTGATACAACAGATGCATGTTATTCTAATTCTTTGTGAAATTTGCAGATTGGGAGATTTTCATGGAAAATCCCATATATGGTAGCTTTATTTATCACTTCGTATTTTTTAATTTCTCTAAGGAAGTGTTGTTTGATTCAATCGGCTATTAATGGCTTAAATTGTAACAACCCAAACCAACCCGGGAGCAAACCACGTCCAAAAATACAAAATAAAAAAAAAATTGCTGCACAGTGAATTGGCGCGGCGCGCCAGGATGGCCGCGCGGCGCGCCATTCGGGTCTGTCCGGAAAGTCTCAAAATGCGAAAAAGATCGACTAGTTCCCGACATTTTTAGACGACACGCTTTTAACCACACATTCAAATATGTAAAACTAACACAATTCAAACGTAAAATGAGTTTTACAAAGCGGGGCCCACTTCGGCTGTTTTACGAGTTTAGTACAAATTATGAGTTTCGATCGCCAAAAAGTTTAAGTACCAAACTACACTACGAGCATGGCGTTTGGGATTAAACTACCCAAGTCTCGGTCAAACTCCAAGAACTAAACTTCCAAAAAGCGTCCCTTAACAAGCGGGATCTCTAATCCAACCGTATGCCCTTACCCTTATCCACGCCGGAACCTATAAAATGGTAAACAACGAGAGGGTAAGCTAACGTTTAGTGAGTAGAATAAATATATACATGCATATAAGACTTACCTACTCGCATCCACGATATCATATAACGCATACAAACGCATAACGCCTCAATAACAAGCTAGTACCATCAAATCGTACAACTAGCAACATCAATAGCATAATATTCATAATAATAATTTAATGCTAACGTCAACAACTATAAACCATGGTTAACCAATATATTCGCAAGGGAATGACTTCGCGAAACAAGTCACCGATGTTCATAACAACCGTTAGCTCCCAAAAACGGCTATGGTATGCTAACCCCCGAGGTGTTCCAAAAACGGCTATGGCATCACCCCCAAGTGTTCCCAAAAACGGCTATGGCATCACTTGATCAACGTGTGAGTAAAACACGGCTATTACTCACAATCATGTACACAAACACGGCTATGTGCACAATAACTCGGATAATAATGTGGGAGTAAAACACGGCTATTACTCGCCACTATATGCACAAACACGGCTATGTGCATAAATATATAAAACGTGGACAAAACGGCTATGTCTCACAACTACGATCACAAAACGGCTATGTGACACCATTAATACGGTACGTAAATCATATACATACATATATAGATTTTCCACTCACCTCAAAGTCTTGATGAGAGGTTTATAAGCTCGGAAATCTTCAATGTAACGTACCTATTACATTATACATAATATCAATCACAAGCTCAAGTTGGTCAACCAACTCAAACTCCATTCTATAGTCATTTTGACCCATGGTGCAATCTCGACCCATTTGCACCCTTAACCCTAATATTTGGGTCAATCATAACCAAAACCCTAATCCTTAGCCAAGTTAAGTCCTAAGACGCTTTCCAAAACAAGGTTTATGCATCAAACACATACATTAACCCACTTATGACCATTTTGACCCATTTGACCATTTAAGTCAATACCCCCATTTCGGGTCATCCACTAACCCACTTAACACCCCTTTACATATATTTAAGTGTGCTAGTGATTTAACTAACTAATTTAAGCTCATAAACATAGGTTAGTACTTAGAAAACCCTAGTTAGTCAACTTTGAGTCTTCATGACCCAAATTCACCCAAAAACCCCTAATTCATTAACAAATGGGTTTTTATGTGCAAATAACCCAAACCCTAACCCTTAATACAATTAAAGTAAGAAATTAGGTTTTATAACTTACCAACATAATCACCACGTAGCTAGCGACTAGATGAACGACTTTAGAACTCGCACTAAGACCCGATTCAACTTCCTTCTTCCTTTAATGGAGCTCTCTCACTCTAGAACTTCCTCTCTCTCTAGGATTTAATGGAAAGTGATAAGGTAGATGGAAATGGAGTAAAGGAGACTCCAACAACTGATTTGGGGCCTTAAAGTTGGGCCCCAAAGTGATTTTATCAAATTGCCCCCAAAATATCTAATTTAAAAAGAAGGAAGAATCTGTCAGCCCGAAATGGCGCGGCGCGCCATAAGGCCGCGCGGCTCGCCAAATGCCCAGTTCAGCTTCTTTTGCCCTTTAATTATATACAACGTAAACCCCACAACTTGAATCACTTATTCACACAAGTATACTATGAAATATTTGGGTCTTACAACTCTCCCCTACTTAATTCGGAGCGCGTCCTCGCGATCCACGCCGCATGACAAGAGGGAAGATAAACCAACACGAATTCTTCGGGTTCCCAAGTAAACTCGGAACCTTTACACCGACGCCATTGAACCTTAAAAGTTCTCACCTCCTTGTTACGCAACATTTTCACTTTCTCATCAAGTATAGCAATCGGCTCTTCAACATACTCCAACTTATTGTTCAGCTCGATTTCGTCTAATGGCATCCATGAAGAATCATCCGCAAGGCACTTACGGAGATGGGAAACATGAAACGTGTTATGGATCCCCGCAAGCTCTTCGGGTAATTCCAATCGATATGCAACTTCACCAACACGAGCTAAAACCTTGAATGGCCCAATAAATCGAGGAGCTAACTTTCCCCGTTTTCGAAATCGAATGATACCCTTCCATGGCGAAACCTTAAGCATTACCATGTCGCCTTCTTGAAATTCGATCGTTCGTCTACGCTTGTCGGCATACGACTTTTGTCTATCTTGAGCCTTTTTCAAATGCTCTCGAATCGTAACAATCTTGCTATTTGTTTCCAAAACCAAATCGGTGCTCCCGATTTCCTTTTGTCCCACTTCACCCCAACAAATCGGAGTTCGACACCTCCGCCCATAAAGCATCTCGTAAGGTGGCATCCCAATACTAGTGTGATAACTATTATTGTACGAGAATTCCACCAAGGGCAAATGCTCATCCCAACTACCACCGAAATCAATAATGCACGCCCGTAACATATCTTCCAAAGTTTGATTCGTACGTTTGGTTTGACCGTCCGTTTGAGGATGATACGCCGTGCTCAGCTTTAATTGCGTACCCATATCTTCATGAAATTTTTTCCAAAACCGAGATGTAAAACGGGTATCTCGATCCGAAATAATAGATATAGGAACACCGTGTCGAGAGATGACTTCCTTGATAAACAACTTAGCCAAAGTCTCCGACGATATCGCTTCCCGAATGGGAAGAAACAAAGCACTTTTCGTCAATCGATCAACTATCACCCAAATCGAGTCAAATTGGGTTCTCGCCGTTTTAGGTAACTTTGTGATGAAATCCATGGTAATGTGCTCCCATTTCCACTTCGGGATTTCTAACGGTTGTAACTTACCATACGGCTTTTGGTGCTCGGCCTTAACATTGCAAACACGTGACGCATTGCTCAACGTACTTTACAACATCACGTTTCATGCCTGGCCACCAATAATCTTTCTTTAAGTCAAGATACATTTTCGTCGCGCCCGGATGAATGGAATACTTTGACTTATGTGCTTCATCAAGTAGCACTTGTCGATAATCACCCATCAAACCACGTGAACCCATAGTAATGAATTCCGATTGTCCCACAATTCGTTCCGCATGCTTGTTATGAACGTAAGCCTCTATTTGAATCACACCAAGTTTTTCAAGAAAATCGTTAGTAATAATCATACGTAACAATCCCAATCGTAACGCCGGGTGATGACTCTTTCGACTTAACGCATCCGCGACCACATTCGCCTTGCCCGGATGATAAAGTATTTCACAATCATAATCTTTCACCACGTCCATCCACCTACGTTGACGATAATTCAAATCTCGTTGATTAAAGAGATGTTTCAAACTCTTATGATCCGAATATATCGTACTCCTGACACCATACAAGTAGTGGCGCCAAATTTTCAACGCATGCACAACCGCTGCCAACTCAAGATCATGAGTCGGATATCTCGTTTCGTGTTCCTTTAATTGTCGAGAGGCATAAGCGATGACTTTACCTCTTTTCATTAGAACACACCCGAGCCCATTTAACGAAGCATCACAATAAACCGTCATGTCTTCCACCCCTTCCGGCAAAACTAACACCGGAGCTTGGCACAACTTCTCTTTTTTAACAATTGAAAAGCAATTTCTTGCTCGTTCTCCCAAACAAACCTCGCGTTCTTCCTTGTCAATTTCGTCAACGAAGAAGCAATCTTAGAAAAGTCTTGGATAAACCGACGATAATAACCGGCTAATCCGAGAAAACTTCGGACCTCCGTAGGCGTAGTCGGTTGTCTCCAACTCTTCACCGTCTCAATCTTCCCCGGATCTACTTGAATACCGTCTTTGTTCACAATGTGGCCAAGGAATTGAACCTCCCTTAGCCAAAATTCACATTTGGAGAACTTGGCATACAACTTCTCCTTTCTTAACGTCTTCAATACTTCACGCAAATGACGTTCATGTTCGTTCATACTTTTCGAGTAGACTAGTATGTCGTCAATGAACACAATCACCGACTTGTCCAACATAGGTTGGCACACTCGGTTCATAAGGTCCATGAATGCCGCCGGTGCATTCGTAAGACCAAAAGGCATAACCACTGATAATGCTAAAAACGAACATATATTTCATAGCATTATTCCTCAAGAAAGACAAGCTTTTAGTTGCAATTGTTCTATTTACAAGTGATATTCGTTTAAATATTAAAAGGTGAAGACAAAAGACAGATTCGACGAATTAAAGACGCAAACGACCAAAAAGCTCAAAAGTACAAAAGATAATCAAAGAGGTTCCAATTATTGATAAGAAACGTCTCGAAATTACAAGAGTACAAGATTCAAAACGCAAAGTACAAGATATTAAATTGTACGCAAGGACGTTCGAAAATCCGGAACCAGGACCAGAGTCAACTCTCAACGCTCGACGCAACGGACTAAAAATTACAAGTCAACTATGCACATAAATATAATATAATATTTAAATAATTCTTATAATTATTTATATATTATATTAATATTTAAAACCGTCGGCAAGAAAGACTCCAAAAGGGACTGAGCTGTAATTTCATTCTCCGCGACTCGCGGAGTTTGAAGGCCAAAAATGCCGCGAGTCGCGGAGCCCCAAAATATGAAACTCCCTATAAAAGCAACCGAATTCTGAGCATTTTTTCATCCATCATATATCATTCTCTCTATCTATATACGTAAAATATATATATATATAATTTATATTTATATTTTAATTTTAATTTTAATCCTAATAATAAGGGTATGTTAGCGAATGTTGTAAGGGTGTAAGTCGAAATTCTGTCCGTGTAACGCTACGCTATTTTTAATCATTGTAAGTTATGTTCAACCTTTTTAATTTAATGTCTCGTAGCTAAGTTATTATTATGCTTATTTAATCCGAAGTAATCATGATGTTGGGCTAATTACTAAAATTGGGTAATTGGGCTTTGTACCATAATTGGGGTTTGGATAAAAGAACGACACTTGTGGAAATTAGACTATGGGCTATTAATGGGCTTTATATTTGTTTAACTAAATGATAGTTTATTAATGTTAATATAAAGATTTACAATTGGGCGTCCCTATAAATTACCATATACACTCAATCGGACACGATGGGCGGGGTATTTATATGTACGAATAATCGTTCATTTAACCGGACACGGGAATGGATTAATAGCCACTAGAATAATTAAAACAGGGGTGAAATTATGTACAAGGACACTTGGTATAATTGATAACAAAATATTAAAACCTTGGGTTACACTCAGTCGACAACCTGGTGTTATTATTAAACAAAGTATTAAAATCTTGTTACAGTTTAAATCCCCAATTAGTTGGAATATTTAACTTCGGGTATAAGGATAATTTGACGAGGACACTCGCACTTTATATTTATGACTGATGGACTGTTATGGACAAAAACCAGACGGACATATTAAATAATCCAGGACAAAGGACAATTAACCCATGGGCATAAAACTAAAATCAACACGTCAAACATCATGATTACGGAAGTTTAAATAAGCATAATTCTTTTATTTCATATTTAATTTCCTTTATTTTATATTTAATTGCACTTCTAATTATCGCATTTTTATTGTTATTGTATTTAATTGCACTTTTAATTATCGTACTTTTTAATTATCGCAAGTTTATTTTATCGCACTTTTATTATTCGCAATTTCATTATCGTTATTTACTTTACACTTTAAATTAAGTCTTGTATTTATTTATTATTTTACATTTGGTTTTAACTGCGACTAAAGTTTTAAAATCGACAAACCGGTCATTAAACGGTAAAAACCCCCCTTTATAATAATAATATTACTTATATATATATTTGTATTTTTATAAAAGTAAACTAATATAGCGTTAAGCTTTGTTTAAAGATTTCCCTGTGGAACGAACCGGACTTACTAAAAACTAAACTACTGTACGATTAGGTACACTGCCTATAAGTGTTGTAGCAAGGTTTAAGTATATCCATTCTATAAATAAATAAATATCTTGTGTAAAATTGTATCGTATTTAATAGTATTTCCTTGTAAACTTTAATAGTATTATATACACTCTGCTCAAAACGATCAAGTATTTTTGGCGCCGCTGCCGGGGATCGCTTAAAAGCCGGAAGCGCAACGCTACATAAAAAAAAAAGATTTTTAGTTTACTTTTATTAAAATTCGTTTTTATAAAAGTACGTTTTAAATATTCGAAAATATAAAAAGAAAAACAAAAATTTATATATTTTTAAGAGTTTGTTAAAAGTTTTATAAGTTTCTTTATTTTTATTTTAGTTTATAAAAATATAAGTTTTATTTAAATATCTTTTATTTATATAAAAACAGAAAATTAGAAAACATAAAAAAAAAAAAACGCGTCGATTTAAAACTGTACCAGAGTTGAAATTTGAACCCCGCGAGTCGCGGGGTTTGCTGCATCGAATACCACAAGTCGCGGAGATAACCTGACACGCCGACAGAACCCTAATCAGGCATTAATTACGAATTATTATTATAATTATTACTATAAAACCCTAATTAGGTTTTAATTAAATATGTATTTTAGTTTTTATTAATATTTTGTTTAATTAGTTTAATTAAATTGTAAAATTAATAGTTTTAATAAATAAATAATATAAAAATAATATTTTTATAAAAATTGTACTTTTTATAACTTTTTGTATATTTTTATATTTTGTCCCTTTTCAATCGTTTTAACGTAACTTTTGTATTTTTCGCTCATATTTAGTTTTAAACTTAGTTTTTGCCATAGTTATTTTTACTTCTAGATTTTTAGGCTTTTCCGTAAAATCCCTTAAGTGCTTTTTCTTTAGACTAAGATTTAGGTGCTTTAGAATTTTGCGACGCTTTTTTAAGTTTTAGTTTCTTTCTAAGTTATTTCCATTTGGGATTTAGTTTTTCCTGTAAGCTTTAATATTTTTAGACGACTTTTACCTATGTATCAATTATCATTCCAATTAGTAATCTCAATTTGCGATTATAATTTTAAGTTAGTTGTAGTAATAAGGTTAGGTTAGTCAAGTATTTTTAAGTTTTATAAGTTTCTTTTATTTTTCCGTCGCCTTTTATCTTTCTTTCTTATTTTTCTTTTTCGACCTTTTTCCGACGAACTCTTTTTCTTTCTTATTTCTCGCTATTCTAGTTTTTAGGACATAGATTTTTATTCTACTTCTTATCTAAATTTCTTAAAATTACGAAAATTTATTTTAAGTGGTTAAATTTATAGACATCAAAATTTTCTGGTTCGTAGTAATAGTTGGATTTGTACGTGGACCGGGTTATTGGAGCCAAACAGTCCTCAATTATATTGAGACCAAACGAATCCTGCCCCTCTGCTGCATCTTTTGACTATTCGAAACGTGGGCAAAATCAGAAAAGTCTATTGATTGGATAACTTATTATAATTTTTCTTTCCTTTTAAAAACTAATAGGATATTCAGTGAATGCACCGAGCAAGACGTTCACCACCTTTTGTACGTTCACCACCTGTAACTAGATCAAGACATTTAGCAAATATTACTGCCGTTGATTTTTCTTTAGAATAGTCATCCAGTCGACCAAGTACTCCAGTTCAAATTTCCGATAATCCATTTTTTGAACCCGACCTCACAATTGAGAATCCGGAGAATATTCAGGGACGATTCATAGATCCTGAACCACTAAACTTTCCTCCGGAACCACCAATCATTCAAACAGAGATTGTTGAGGAACGAACCATTAAATCAGAATCCTCTAGTGATTCCGATTCAACAAATTCAATTATGGAGAATCTGGAACCTTTAAGTATGGAAGACCGAATGAGAGCTAAACGCACTGGCCAAGGTCACGCAATTACTCATTCAGACATTAATGCGCCAGATTATGAAATCAAAGGACAAATTCTACACATGGTGACTAATCAATGCCAATTTAGTGGTGCGCCGAAGGAAGATCCAAATGAACATCTACGTACCTTTAATAGGATCTGCACACTATTTAAAATCCGAGAAGTGGAGGATGAACAGATATATCTCATGTTATTTCCCTGGACTTTAAAGGGAGAAGCCAAAGATTGGTTGGAATCGTTACCTGAAGGGGCGATTGATACATGGGATGTTTTAGTTGAAAAATTTCTTAAACAATTCTTTCCTGCATCTAAAGCCGTAAGACTTCAAGCAGAAATTGTTACGTTCACACAGAAGCCAAATGAAACTCTATATGAGGCGTGGACAAGATATGGAAAGTTGTTAAGAGGATGTCCGCAACATGGTTTAGATACCTGTCAAATAGTACAAATATTCTACCAAGGATGCGACATCACTACAAGGAAAGACATAGATATAGCAGCTGGTGGTTCTATTATGAAGAAAACCGAAACTGATGCTTACAAAATTATTTATAACACTGCTTCCCACTCACATGAGTGGCACCAAGAAAAAGATATCGTTAGATCATCTAAAGCAGCTAGAGCCGATTCTAGCCATGACTTAGATTCCATTTCTGCAAAGATAGATGCTGTCGAGAGACGAATGGAAAAGATGACTAAAGATATACACTCAATACGAATTAGTTGTGAGCAGTGTGGAGGACCACATTTGACAAAAGATTGTCTCAGTATTGAATTAACAATGGAACAAAGAGAGAATATTTCATACATAAACCAAAGGCCTGGAAATAATTATCAGAATAATTATCAACCGCCAAGACCGATTTACAATCAAAACCAGAATTATAACAGAAATATTCCATACAACAACCAACAAGGTCCTAGCAATCAACAAGTATCCAATAATACTTACAATCAGCAAAGACCTAATTTTCAAAACAAACCACCACAACAAACCGATGATAAAAATCCGAATTTAGAAGATATGATGACGAAGCTAGTTGAAACTCAAACACAGTTTTTCACATCTCAGAAACAAACTAATGAACAAAATGCTCAAGCATTTAGAAATCAACAAGCTTCTATTCAAAACCTGGAACAAGAAGTAAGTAACCTAGCAAGGTTAATAGGTGAAAGAAAACCGGGAAGTCTACCTAGTGATACAAATGCTAACCCCCGGAATGAAACAGCTAAAGCCATTACCACAAGAAGTGGTACAACACTTAAACCACCTGAAATACCTGTAACTTCTGATGAAGCTATTCCTACTCCACAAGAACCACAACCTGATCAAGATAAGGAAAAAGAACCGGTAGTTGAAAAGGTTAATGAAGATAACACAGTTAAGGATAAACCTTATGTAAAACCATACCAACCACCACTTCCTTACCCGAGTAAAATGAAGAAAGAAAAACTTGAAGCCGAGCAATCCAAATTCTTGGATATGTTTAAACAGATAAATGTAAATCTTCCTTTCATTGATGTGATTTCAGGAATGCCTAGATATGCTAAATTCTTGAAAGATCTAATCTCAAATAGAAAGAAAATGGAAGAACTCTCGGCTGTTACTATGAATGCTAATTGTTCAGCAGTGCTGTTGAATAAGATACCAGAAAAACTATCTGATCCAGGAAGTTTCACAATTCCATGTTTTCTGGGTAGTCTTAGTTCAATAGAAGCATTAGCAGATTTAGGTGCTAGTATAAATTTAATGCCGTATTCACTATACGCTAAACTAGACCTTGGAGAATTGAAACCAACCAGAATAAGCATACAACTAGCCGATAGATCAATAAAATATCCTAGAGGGATAATGGAGAACATGCTAGTTAAAGTTGGTACTTTAGTATTTCCAGTAGATTTTGTTGTTTTGGACATGGAAGAAGATTCTTAAGTTCCTCTCATATTAGGAAGACCATTCTTAAACACGGCTAAAGCAATGATAGACGTGTTCGGTAAGAAACTGACCCTAAGTATAGAGGATGAGAGTGTTACCTTTTCAGTTGATAGAGCAATGCAACAACCACAATCTGCAGATGCTACATGTTATTATATTCAAACTATAGATGCACATGCAGAATTATTAGAAGAATTTCCAGAATTACAAGGAACAGGAGAATGTTCTTTAGGAGAAGGTAATGAACCAATTGATAAAGCTGAAATGTTAGCTACACTTATAGCTAATGGATATGAACCAACAACAGAAGAAATTCAAATGCTAAAAGAAGAAGACAGATATCGATATAAATCATCGGTAGAAGAACCTCCGAAATTAGAGTTAAAGCCACTTCCAAACCATTTGGAATACGCTTATTTACATGGTGAATCTGAATTACCTGTAATAATATCGTCTTCTCTTACTGAAAATGAGAAATCACAACTCATTTCTGTGTTGAAAGCTCATAAACCAGCCATTGCATGGAAGATTCATGATATTAAAGGAATAAGTCCTTCGTATTGCACACATAAAATCCTTATGGAAGAAGGTCATAAAACGTATGTGCAACGCCAACGAAGACTAAATCCTAATATGCAAGATGTAGTTAAAAAAAGAGATTATTAAACTGCTAGATGCAGGTTTAATTTATCCAATCTCTGATAGTCCATGGGTAAGCCCAGTTCAATGCGTGCCTAAGAAGGGTGGCATGACTGTCATTACAAATGAGAAAAATGAGCTTATTCCTACTAGGACTGTAACAGGATGGCGTGTATGTATTGATTATAGAAAATTAAATGACGCCACCAGAAAAGATCACTTTCCCTTACCTTTCATAGATCAAATGTTGGAAAGATTAGCCGGAAATAGTTACTATTGTTTTCTAGATGGATTTTCCGGATATTTTCAAATTCCAATAGCACCCGAAGATCAAGAGAAAACCACATTCACGTGCCCTTATGGTACTTTTGCTTACAAACGCATGCCATTTGGACTTTGCAACGCCCCTGCAACCTTTCAAAGGTGTATGATGGCGATTTTTCATGACATGATAGAAGAATGCATGGAAGTTTTCATGGATGACTTTTCAGTCTTCGGTGATACATTTAAATCATGTCTAGTTAATCTGGAACGAATGCTTATTAGATGCGAACAATCAAATCTAGTTCTTAATTGAGAGAAATGCCATTTTATGGTTAAAGAAGGCATCGTTCTTGATCATAAAATTTCAAAAGAAGGAATTGAAGTGGATAGAGCTAAAGTAGATGTAATTGCTAAACTTCCACATCCCACCAATGTTAGAGGAGTTAGGAGTTTTCTAGGGCATGCCGGTTTTTACCGACGTTTCATAAAAGATTTTTCTAAAATTGCCACTCCTATGAATAAACTCCTAGAAAAGGATGCTCCATTCATCTTTTCAGATGAGTGTATCAAATCTTTTAATGTTCTTAAAGAAAAACTTACTAATGCGTCGATCATGATAACACCAAATTGGAATCTACCATTTGAACTAATGTGCGATGCAAGTGATTTTGCAATGGGAGCCGTTTTAGGACAAAGGATTGAAAAACGATTTCAACCTATATATTATGCTAGTAAGACATTACAAGGAGCACAAACGAACTATACAACTACTGAAAAAGAACTCCTTGCTATTGTCTTTGCTTTTGACAAATTTCGATCATATCTCGTTCTAGCAAAAACGGTGGTCTATACCGACCATTCTGCTCTTAGATACCTATTTTCGAAACAAGATGTTAAACCAAGATTAATCCGTTGGATCTTACTCTTACAAGAGTTTGATATTGAAATCCGAGATAAAAGAGGAGCAGAAAATCTCGCCGCTGATCATCTTTCTCGTCTTGAAAATCCCGAATTAGAAGTTCTAAATGAATCGGCCATACAAGACAACTTTCCTGATGAATATCTATTGAAGATAGATTATAAAGAAATTCCATGGTTTGCAGACTATGCAAACTACTTAGTTTGTGGATTCCTTGAAAAAGGATTAACGTACCAAAGACGAAAGAAATTCTTCAGTGATATAAAACACTATTTTTGGGAAGATCCACATCTGTTTAAAAGTTGTCCCGATGGAATAATACGCCGATGTGTATTTAGAGATGAAGCTAGTAAAATATTAAACCATTGTCACACAGGACCAACAGGAGGGCATTATGGGCCTCAACTAACAGCAAGAAAAGTTTATGATGCTGGATTCTATTGGCCTACAATTTACAAAGACGCACACCTTCTTTGCAAATCCTGTGATGCTTGTCAAAGGGCCGGAAAAATAAGTCAACGTGATGAAATGCCACAAAATGTCATCCAAGTATGTGAAGTATTTGACATTTGGGGTATTGACTTTATGGGTCCATTTCCAAAATCTCATAATAATCTATATATACTCGTAGCCATTGATTATGTATCTAAATGGGCGGAAGCACAAGCTCTCCCAACTAACGATGCACGAGTTGTAGTCAATTTTTTAAAACGTCTTTTTGCAAGGTTTAGAACACCGAAAGCTTTAATAAGTGATCGGGGTACTCATTTCTGTAATAATCAACTTGAGAAAGTTCTTAAAAGATATGGAGTAACGCATAAAATCTCCACCGCATATCATCCACAAACAAGTGGACAAGTTGAAAATACCAACCGAGCTTTAAAACGTATTCTAGAGAAAACCGTAGGATCAAATCCGAAGGAATGGTCCATTAAATTGGAGGATGCACTCTGGGCTTTTAGAACAGCCTACAAAACTCCAATTGGAACCACACCTTTTAGACTTGTTTATGGAAAAGCATGTCATCTTCCAGTAGAAATTGAACACAAAGCATTTTGGGCTTTGAAGACATGTAATCTTGATTTACATGAAGCCGGACGTCTACGATTAAGTCAACTAAACGAATTAGAAGAATTAAGACATGAAGCATACGAAAATTTGTTAATCTATAAAGAAAGAACGAAGAAATGGCATGATAAAAGAATCAGAAGTTCAAAAGAATTTAAAGAAGGAGACATAGTTCTTCTTTTCAATTCACGATTCAAGCTATTTCCTGGAAAATTGAAATCAAGATGGTCTGGACCATTCATAGTCAAAAGAGTTTTTCCATACGGAACAGTAGAATTGATAAATTCAAATGGGATTGAATTTAAAGTTAATGGTCACAGAGTTAAACATTACATACATGGTCCGATGGAAGTCGACAACGAAGTTAATCACAATTTCGACACCACAACTAACTAAGTGTGGGGAGAATCAAGGGGTTTATGTATTTCTGTTAGAGTTAGATTGTCTGTTTTCATGTAGTTCTCGAAAATGGAACCCGAATGGTCTTTCCCTAGCAGACCCTAAAGAACTAGTCTTCTCCCTCCATTCTGAATTTTTATTTTTTTAGGTTTTTACAAAATGAAGACTTCCTGTGAACTAAACCATGGTCTAATGCTACACGCTTTGATCACTAAACGTAATAATGACACACTTCCGAGTGAAATAGTATCAGTAATCAGAGAAAGAATGGACGGAGTTAGAAAAGAATCCAGATGCGAAGATAATAAGTTACAATTTGGTAAAGGAAAATCAAAATCCATAGCGAAAAGAAGAGCACGACACCTAGAAAGATGTCACAAATGCGGAAAATGGTCACATGGAGGTAAATGTTCAAATAATCAAACCTATTCAAATACCGAATTTGTTACTTTATGCAGAGATGGACCGTTCGTATGTTTAGAAGAAAAGACACTGAATGCTCGAGGTTACGCCTATGTAGCCATGGAAAACCAATTAAACCGACTATCTTATGAATGGGATAGATCATATAACTAAGAAATCTATTTCACAGGTAAGTCTGTACAGTTTTTATTTTATTTTTTTTATTTTTAACCTTTTGATAATAAACGCTAATTTGTTCGCTAAAAAGTATTAAATTGGTATTGAATAAAATTAGGTTTGGCGACCGAAATTATTGATATCATTCAAAAATTTATTACATCACTGCGAAATTTAACGTTTATTCTTAAGGTATAAATATCTTTAATCAATCAACCCAAAATATTTCAAAAATTCGTCATGAGTTAAATTAGGTCTTGGAACCGAAATTACTTTACCGAAAAGAGGGGCGCATATTTTTGATAATATTTGATTGATTAAAGTGGGATAAAAAGCCAAAAAGATTTTTAATTTTATTTTTACCATGTTTTTAAAATTAATATTTAAATCTTAAATTAATATTGTAAACTTTGTAAAAACAATATATTTAAAATTGTAAATATTTGAAAAATTAATATAAGTTTGGTGTGAATTTATAATATGAATTTTTAAATTAAGATTGGTGTGAATTTTTTATTTTTAAAATATGAATTTTTAATTTTATGCATTTTAAATTTTAAGTTTGGTGTGAATTTTTAATATTAATTTTGAATTTCATATTTAAGTTGTGTGAATTTAAAAACAAAAATTTACTTTATCTCATTAAGTTAAAAATATGATTTTTAAAATTCGTCGTAAGTTGAAGACTAGGTCTTTGAACCGAAATTGCTTTACCCGAGGGAGGGACGAGAACTTTTATTATCATTATTTTTAATCTTATTGAATTAAAGTATGCCAAAAACATTAAAAAACCCCAAAAATCTTAGCATTTAAAACAATCGCTACAAAAAGACAAATTTTAAAATTTTGTCGAGGGACGGACTAGGACATCGATCCGAAACGACCTCGTCCTAAATAACAAGGGAAACAAAATTTTAAAATTAATTAGTTAATTGTTTTAATAAGTTAAAGATTATAAAAAAAAAAAAAATTACCAAACTCCGCGACTCGCGGAGTTTGGAGGTTTAATCCCCGCGAGTCGCGGGAGGACCAATTTACAGAACAAAAAAATATAGCTGAACGAACAGCTCAAACCAACCCACAAAAACAGAAAACACTGCGAAATAACAGCGAAAATCCCGAAAAATACACCCCAAAATCACAATTTTTAACCGTTAATCATCAAATCTTTTACTAAAATCATGTTGAGAAGGATGCTATCAAGGAATTACTCAAGAAAAACGGTAAATTTCTACACATAAACACCATTTAATCCGAAATTAGTGTTCTTGAGCAATTTTTTCCCCAATTTGATATTGATGCTTTTTAGTGTAATCAAGTCTTTAAAGGTTTATGTATTATGCTTGTATAACCTAGATTGATGCTTTTTAACATGATTAGAAGCCTTAAACTTCAAATTTTGAGTAATCTAGGGTTTGTGTTCTTGAGCAAATTTGGGGCTTTTTGATATAAACAGGTTATGGCCGATTTTTGTCATGAATTGTTGCTAAATTAAGTAGTGTAACATGTTTAGGTAGTTAAATGATCCAAACTTTGAGCCTAAACATGATTTTGAGAATTAAAGTGGACTTTTTCAAAGTCTAAAATTCATGAACTTGATTTTTGAGAGATAATGCCATTTGAGACCTGTTTAATTGCTAGTAATGATTATTTTAACATGTTATTTGAGTTAAATGCTTATGAACTTGGCGAACATTTTCGTATATGCTTATTTGAAAAAGTGTAGATTTGATAAAAATGTGAAAATAAGCTTAAGTTTGATATAAATTGATCATGTCATTGTAATTATTTTGATTGATGATTTTGCTGACACTAATGCATATTTGGATGCACAAAAATTGTGTTTGATGTGTTTTGCAGACTGAAAGGGGTGAATCTTCATCCCAAGCTCGCAATGCTCCTGCTGAGAATGCGGAACAACAGGAGGTGGATAACTACTACAAGCAGGATATACCTCATCCAGTCATGACCTTTTCTGATATGCACTTGGAAGAGTTGCACCCGAACCTGAGATTTGACAGACTTTGGATAGATTATCCAAAATACCAAAGGGGTTTGCATACTCTTCATTCTAAGGTTGTTGAGGTACCGAGGGTCATAGAATGGGGACCCTTAGAAGCTGTAGAATTGGCCGGGCCAATTAGGGAATTACTTGTACAGAGGTATGGTAATTCTACTTTTAATGACTGGGTACGTTTATTCACCATGCGTAGACCTGTATATAAAGTATGGTGTGAAGAATTGTTATGTAGTATAGAATTAAATGATCGGGTAGCTAGTTTAACCGATCGATCTTTTATTAGATTTTTGTTAGGAGGTTCGATGCGCCACATGTCTTTACTAGACATGGCTCAGGCTTTACGTATATATACGCCTGAGGAGTTAGCATCTGCTGATTGAAGAGGGTTGATACTAAACGGTAGAAAGATAAATGAAAATTTTGATACACACGGTGTATGGAGTCAAATGACAAGCCATCACCGATTCAAAGGGGGAAATTACTCTTATTTGGATATAGATAGAGCCGAATTAAGAGTGATTCATAGGTTTTTAGCTAATTCGATTACACAAAGAGGTAAGAACAAGGAAAAGGTAAATGAACAGGATTTGTTTTACCATATGTGTATTCGAGACCCACAAAGCGCTGTAAGTATACCGTATTGTGTGGGTTATTATTTATCAGCTATGGTTAGGGGGATGAGACCGCATAGCATAATAGGAGGTGGTATTTTTATTACTTTGATTGCTGAATATCTCGGTGTGGATATAAGTCGGGGGGGATTATTAGTCGAAGAACCAGAACCCCGCGATACTATAGGTTTAAATGTATACCATGGTGAGAAAATTTTGAAGAGGCGAAATAACGCCGCAGTACAATACCATGGTAGACATCCACAGGTTGAGAGAAACCAACAGCAAGGTAATGTAGGAGGGGGAAATGAAATACAAGAAATGCAAAGGTTTATAGCTTCACAGGAGTACGAAAATGCTAGACAGAGAGCATTTGAAGATTGGCAAGTTCATCAGAACCAAATCATAGCTCATTGCCAACATATAAGTAGAAACTATATTCCTACACCAAAACCCATCTTCCCTCCCTGGTCTATAGAGATGCAACCACCGTATCCTACGTATAACCCTGCCGAAGCATTCTATAGCACCTATGGTTATGCCTGGAACCCCTATTGGTACCAGTATCATCCCTAGTCTACTTAGTTTTATTTATTTTGTAATTTGTTATATTGAAACATTTAATACTTATGTTAATATTGTAATGGTTTTTATAATTTTCTAACTTTTATTCTTAAGATTTTAATAATTTTTGAATGTGGGGTAATATACCAAACTTCAAAAATATGTATATATGTTTGCAGTTTATCTTATGTACACAACAGGGTAAAACAACGCATTTTCAAAGACTGGCATTAAGTTTAGCAAAAACAACTAATTTTGACGACAAGATGCAAAATATATGTGAAATAACAACAAGACGGAATGAACAAATGATGTGCACCATTCATCATTCAGCAAACAAACGCCAATATGTTTGGAAACTTTGGTAAAATTTAATCATTTTCACACAAATCACCCTCAATAATTTAAATTGTTACTGATTTCTTGCAAATGAGGGCATTGCAAGATCTTAAGTGTGGGAAGGGGTTAAATTCTTTCGGATTTTAAAATTTTTACTTTAAACACTGGGTTACCATTAAAAATACTAGTAAAGCAGTAGTTGTATTAGAATCTAGTGCTCGCTGATAATAAAGAACAGCCCTAGTCTTATATACTGACTACCCAATTCTAGTAAAATTTTACAAAATTTTCAATTAAATGAACTCAAAATCATGTTTATACATATTTATGAACGATAAAACTAGGTTATAACACCGAAATTATTGTTACCTCGAAAAGGACATAAATTGAGAAACAAACCAAAATGTTAAAATTCATTTAAAATGGAATAGAGGACGATAAAAAAGGAAAATAAAAGCCAAGTGTGGGAAAAATTACCAAGTTATCTTAAACATATGTCACGTATATCTGTAACAAATAACTGAAAATACTTTTGCTTTGGACTAAACTAAACTGTTTTACCCGATGAAAGAAAAGAAGAGATGGATCTACACGATGAATCAATTCCATCATTAAAAGGAAGTAAAGTCTTCCGAAAAAGACACGCGCTTCTTGATTTAGGTCAGGAAGTTGTCGTCCAGACCAGCTGTAGGTTGACGAAAAATCTAGAAAAGTCATCACTAAAATCAGCAGGAAATCCACGGACCTCAGCATTAAACAGGGTCGCCAAGTGGTCAGATTTATCCTAACCATGAGAAAGATTTATCTCGTAAAATGGGGGGGCACCATGCAAATTAGCTGGATAAGACTAATGAATCAGATCCCCAGAAAGGATAATCTCCTTAAAGATTAAAAATCAGCTTTTAAGACTGATATTACTCAATCCTTGAGATTGACCTTAAAGATTGAGAATTACAAACTCATGGAATTCAATGATATCTAAACTCGAGCTTGAACGAGAAAATATTTTGATAAAATTACAAACCGATTTGTTTTCTGAAAACCCTATTTTCAATGCGTTCATTACCATTGAACGTAAAATCCTAGGAATTCACCTGGAATTCATTAGGTCACCTGAACTAAATCGGGTGTCAACCGTAAGAACGGTGGTTGCATAGCATGGTCAAAGACAGGACCTTGTGCCAGACCGAAAAATTATAAGGGTGAGCTTTACTATTGCTCCTACCAAGGATAGTAATTGCTTCCGACACGTTATAGACCATAATTAAAAGCAAGTCACGGGACATTGCCTTAACAGTTGCTTGTTCAACGCTTTCCTTTACAACCGGACGGTAGTTTACCGAAAGGTAATATACGGGACAAGTAAACTGGACGTGTTGCTTTCCAAATACAAGGTTAGCAAGTGGGTGACACAAAACTGCAAGTTTTGAGCTAAAATTTTCAATTCTGAAACTCACCAAACCCACAAAAATATTTTGCAAACACCGGTAAAGGGTTATTCCGGAAAACTTATCTAGGGTAAAAACTAGATTTAATTTTCAAAAGATCAAATGTTTTCATAAAGATCCAATTTCCTTAATGGATCTAAATTTTTATAGTCATGTGGGACTGTAAACCATATCGTTACTACCATTGTTTATACCGCCGTATAGAAATTACTGATGTACAAAGTGTGAAGAATAAAGAAGCGATTCTTGTATTTCAAGACGATATTGCTTGAGGACAAGCAACGCTCAAGTGTGGGAATATTTGATAATGCTAAAAATGAACATATATTTCATAGCATTATTCCTCAAGAAAGACAAGCTTTTAGTTGCAATTGTTCTATTTACAAGTGATATTCGTTTAAATATTAAAAGGTGAAGACAAAAGACAGATTCGACGAATTGAAGACGCAAACGACCAAAAAGCTCAAAAGTACAAAAGACAATCAAAGAGGTTCCAATTATTGATAAGAAACGTCTCGAAATTACAAGAGTACAAGATTCAAAACGTAAAGTACAAGATATTAAATTGTACGCAAGGACGTTCAAAAATCCGGAACCAGGACCAGAGTCAACTCTCAACGCTCGACGCAACGGACTAAAAATTACAAGTCAACTATGCACATAAATATAATATAATATTTAAATAATTCTTATAATTATTTATATATTATATTAATATTTAAAACCGTCGGCAAGAAAGACTCCAAAAGGGACTGAGCTGTAATTTCATTCTCCGCGACTCGCATAGTTTGAAGGCCAAAAATGCCGCGAGTCGCGGAGCCCCAAAATATGAAACTCCCTATAAAAGCAACCGAATTCTGAGCATTTTTTCATCCATCATATATCATTCTCTCTATCTATATACGTAAAATATATATATATATAATTTATATTTTAATTTTAATTTTAATTTTAATCCTAATAATAAGGGTATGTTAGCGAATGTTGTAAGGGTGTAAGTCGAAATTCTGTCCGTGTAACGCTACGCTATTTTTAATCATTGTAAGTTATGTTCAACATTTTTAATTTAATGTCTCGTAGCTAAGTTATTATTATGCTTATTTAATCCGAAGTAATCATGATGTTGGGCTAATTACTAAAATTGGGTAATTGGGCTTTGTACCATAATTGGGGTTTGGATAAAAGAACGACACTTGTGGAAATTAGACTATGGGCTATTAATGGGCTTTATATTTGTTTAACTAAATGATAGTTTGTTAATGTTAATATAAAGATTTACAATTGGGCGTCCCTATAAATTACCATATACACTCGATCGGACACGATGGGCGGGGTATTTATATGTACGAATAATCGTTCATTTAATCGGACACGGGAATGGATTAATAGCCACTAGAATAATTAAAACAGGGGTGAAATTATGTACAAGGACACTTGGTATAATTGATAACAAAATATTAAAACCTTGGGTTACACTCAGTCGACAACCTGGTGTAATTATTAAACAAAGTATTAAAATCTTGTTACAGTTTAAATCCCCAATTAGTTGGAATATTTAACTTCGGGTATAAGGATAATTTGACGAGGACACTCGCACTTTATATTTATGACTGATGGACTGTTATGGACAAAAACCAGACGGACATATTAAATAATCCAGGACAAAAGACAATTAACCCATGGGCATAAAACTAAAATCAACACGTCAAACATCATGATTACGGAAGTTTAAATAAGCATAATTCTTTTATTTCATATTTAATTTCCTTTATTTTATATTTAATTGCACTTCTAATTATCGCATTTTTATTGTTATTGTATTTAATTGCACTTTTAATTATCGTACTTTTTAATTATCGCAAGTTTATTTTATCGCACTTTTATTATTCGCAATTTCATTATCGTTATTTACTTTACGCTTTAAATTAAGTCTTGTATTTATTTATTATTTTACATTTGGTTTTAACTGCGACTAAAGTTTTAAAATCGACAAACCGGTCATTAAACGGTAAAAACCCCCTTTATAATAATAATATTACTTATATATATATTTGTATTTTTATAAAAGTAAACTAATATAGCATTAAGCTTTGTTTAAAGATTTCCCTGTGGAACGAACCGGACTTACTAAAAACTACACTACTGTACGATTAGGTACACTGCCTATAAGTGTTGTAGCAAGGTTTAAGTATATCCATTCTATAAATAAATAAATATCTTGTGTAAAATTGTATCGTATTTAATAGTATTTCCTTGTAAACTTTAATAGTATTATATACAATCTGCTCAAAACGATCAACCACAAACTCAAAATGCCCATAACGCGTTCGAAAAGCAGTTTTCTCGATATCTTCCTCACGGACCCGCATTTGGTGATAGCCGGACCGTAGGTCGATTTTTGAGAAATACGTTGCACCTTGGAGTTGGTCAAACAAATCGTCAATCCTAGGCAAAGGATAACGATTCTTGATCGTCACTTTATTCAACTCCCGGTAATCGATGCACATCCGCATACTACCATCCTTCTTTTTCACGAATAAAACCGGAGCGCCCCATGGCGAAGCACTCGATCGAATAAAACCCTTCTCAAGTAACTCTTGGGTTTGATTTAACAACTCTTGCATTTCCGTCGGTGCTAAACGATAAGGAGTTTTAGCAATGGGGGTAGCCCCCGGAACCAACTCAATGCGAAATTCAACTTGTCTTTCCGCCGGAACACCCGGTAACTCGTCCGGAAAAACGTCTTCGAAATCACTAACCACTGGAATTTCACGAATGCGTGGTGACTCATCACGAGTATCAACAACATGGGCAAGAAAAGCCATGCCACCACTATCGAGGAGACGACGTGCCCGTGCAAAAGTGCATATCGGCACAAGTCTTCTACGCTTATCACCGTGAATAATTAACTCTCCCCCACTTGGTGTCTTCACACGAATAAATTTTTCATGGCATCCAATATCGGCTCTATTATGATCGAGCCAATCCATACCCACAACAATATCAAAATCGCCCAAAGTCATTGGAATGAGATCTATCTTAAAGTTTTCGACACCAAACACAACATCACAATTTTTGCACACATTGACCACTAGCACTGTCTTGCCGTCCGCTATTTCGACTTCTACCGGACGAGTTAACTTAGCTAACGGTCTATTAAGTTTAGGCACAAATTTAGGACACACAAACGACAAATTTGCACCACTTTCAAAGAGAATCCTTGCCGGATTAGAATTAACCATGAAAGTACCTGAGACAACTTCGTTCGATTGTTTGGCTTCATCATTGGTCATCAAATAGTTGCGACCCCTAGCCGTACCTGCCGCCTTTTCTAACTTCTTGACATGATCATTATTCAAATCGGGACATTTCAGCCTCTTGTGCCCCTCCTTCCCACAATTAAAACATGTGACCGACTTGGTCAAACAATCACGGGCGTAATGACCCGACTTTCCGCAACTATAACAAGTAGGCGCAAAAGTATTTGAACCACCCTTCTTCACACTTCCGACGCTTTCGGACCCCTTCTTGTTCTTTTTGTGAGAAAAGCTCGATTGACTCGAATTCTCGAACTTCCTCTTTCCAAAAGTAAAACTACTCCTTCTCAACACAAGCGCTTCAAAACCCTTTGCCATATTGAACAATTCATCAAAGCTCTTCACCACGTTCACACTAATTTTCTCTTGATAGTTATCATTCAAGATTCGATAGAAATCTTCTTTCAACATTTTATCATTCCCGACATACTCCGGGCAAAATTGGGTCTTGGACAAAAACACGGATTTGAGAGTGTTCAAATCCATCGACCCTTGCCTCAAGGAACGTAGTTCATCCTTAAGCCTTGTAAGATCGGCCGAAGTTCGGTATTCATCGAAAAACTCCGCCTTGAATTCATCCCATGTGAACTTTATGCACTGTTCTTCGCTATAAAGTCGGATCTTTGTGTCCCACCACAATTTAGCATCACTTCTTAACAAGCTACAACCATATCTCGTCTTTTTATCAAGAGGGCATTCACACGTACAAAAAGCCCCCTCCATGTCGGAGATCCAACGGGCACTCTTAAGTGGGTCCCGTTCACCATCGAAGGTAGGAGGTTGAGAGTCCTTGAAATTCTTATAGAAGAAGTCCCATCTCCCCACATTATCCCCTTGAAGAACGACCTTCACTTGCTCCTTGACTACATTGACTAATTGCTCGTCAATCGTATCTAGAAACATTTTCTTAACATCCTCGAGGAACTCCGCCTTTTGTCGTTTAAAGATGGCCTCAACTTTGGCCGTGAACTCAACGTCCTCACTCGTACTTCCGTCATTGGTGTCGTGTCCATTTCTCATCTTCATTCTATAAAACGGAAAAGATTTAAACAACGAAACGAAAGGACTTAACTCATAAGTATATACATATACACCACACTACTCCATCTTGCTCGACAATTGTCGTACATTACTTGTTTGACACGATTTGCACCCGTAACAACGGTAGCTAATCATTGTTACGCGAGCACGTCGCATTAACTTGCTAGTACTACGTCCATCTCGCTTGATGATTGCTAAACACAACACAAAACCATTAGCACAAGGTTAGTTCACATAAACCAAAGTACTAACAATTCCCGATTAGACCCAAAGTCCTACAAGTTCCGCATAACACGTACACACAATAAAGTCTAAGTCTAGGCACCTATCTCAAGTCGCCTAAATCCCTTAGACCATGCTCTGATACCACTTGTAACAACCCAAACCAACCCGCGAGCAAACCACGTCCAAAAATACAAAATAAAAATAAAAAATTGCTGCACAGTGAATTGGCGCGGCGCGCCAGGATGGCCGCGCGGCGCGCCATTCGGGTCTGTCCGGAAAGTCTCAAAATGCGAAAAAGATCGACTAGTTCCCGACATTTTTAGACGACACGCTTTTAACCACACATTCAAATATGTAAAACTAACACAATTCAAACGTAAAATGAGTTTTACAAAGCAGGGCCCACTTCGGCCGTTTTACGAGTTTAATACAAATTATGAGTTTCGACCGCCAAAAAGTTTAAGTACCAAACTACACTACGAGCATGACGTTTGGGATTAAACTACCCAAGTCTTGGTCAAACTCCAAGAACTAAACTTCCAAAAAGCGTCCCTTAACAAGCGGGATCTCTAATCCAACCGTATGCCCTTACCCTTATCCACGCCGGAACCTATAAAATGGTAAACAATGAGAGGGTAAGCTAACGCTTAGTGAGTAGAATAAATATATACATGTGAAAGGACCCATTCATATACATTATAAACGATTCACAATAGTTGATTACATTGCGAGGTATTTGACCTCTATATGATACATTTTACAAACATTGCATTCGTTTTTAAAAGACAAACTTTCTTTACATCGAAAATTGACAGGCATGCATACCATTTCATAATATCCACTATCCAACTATAAATTGATTTAATAATAATCTTTGATGAACTCAATGACTCGAATGCAACGTTCTTCGAAATATGCTATGAAAGACTCCAAGTAATATCTTTAAAATGAGCAAATGCACAGCGGAAGATTTCTTTAACACCTGAGAATAAACATACTTTAAAGTGTCAACCAAAAGGTTGGTGAGTTCATTAGTTTATCATAATCATTTATTTTCATCATTTTAATAGACCACAAGAATTTCATTTCCAGTTCTCATAAATATACGTCCCATGCATAGAGACAAAAATAATCATTCATATGGTGAACACCTGGTAACTGACATTAACTAGATACATATAAGAATATCCCCTATCATTCCGGGATCCTCCTTCGGACATGATATAAATTTCGAAGTACTAAAGCATCCGGTACTTTGGATGGGGTTTGTTAGGCCCAATAGATCTATCTTTAGGATTCGCGTCAATTAGGGTGTCTGTTCCCTAATTCTTAGATTACCAGACTTTAATAAAAAGGGGCATATTCGATTTCGATAATTCAACCATAGAATGTAGTTTCAATTACTTGTGTCTATTTCGTCAAACATTTATAGAAGCGCATGTATTCTCAGTCCCAAAAATATAAAGGGTAAAAAGGCAAATGAAACTCACCATACTGTATTTCGTAGTAAAAATACATATAACGTCATTGAACAAGTGCAAGGTTGGCCTCGGATTCACGAACCTAAATTAATTATATATATTTATGTGTTGGTCAATATTTGTCTAACAAATTAGGTCAAGTCATAGTGTACCACAATCCTAATGCTCGAGACTAATATGCAAAAGTTAACAAAAGTAAATTTGACTCAAAATAATTTCCAAAAATTTATACATGATTAATATATAGTTTAAATATCATCGTTTTATATTTTTAAATATTTTTAAAAGATTTATTAGAGTAAATAATATAATTTATTTATTAATAAATAAAATTTTATATTATATTTATATAATAAAATATACTTTTATATATATTAAGTAATAAAATTTATAGGGTTCATTTAATATTATAAAGATAATATGATACGTATTATTAAAGTAAGTTATTACACGTAGTAAAATATGTTTGTATCAAATATTTATTTGATAAAATAATATCTATAATGATAGTAAGTAAAAGTTGTATTATTTTGTAATAATAATTATTATTATAAAAATATCAATATTTATAATTACTAAGATGACATTATGATAAAACGATAATTCTAATTATGATAACTTTAATATTTACGATAATTTTTAATATTATCTTTAAAATAATAATTCTATTTAAAATAATAATAATAATAATAATGATATTTTATAGTAACAATGAAATTTCTATTAAAATGATAATTTTTGTTAAAATGATAGTTTTAATACTAACGATAATTTTAATAATAATAGTAATGATAAAAATAATAAGAACGATAATTTTATCTAAATCAATATCTTATAATATTTTAATTTCATCATGATACTCTTACCCATTATTTCCTAATCGTTTCGTTTAATAGCTTTTAATCGTCTTTTATATCGTGTTCGTAATAATGATAATAATAGTAATCAAAATAATTAGGTGTTACAAATATTTGTTTTAATTACACTAATATTAATAATGATAGTTACTATAACATTATTAACGATAATACTAATAATTATCTTAATGATAATATAGTAATAATAATAATAACAATAACAATAACCATTTTTAAATAATGATATATATATTAATAATGATAATAATAATAATAATAATACCAATAATAATAATAATAATAATAATAATAATAATAATAATAATTGGATAATAATAATAATACTAATTATAACTTTAACGATAATAACGATAGTAATAATAATAAAAAATAACAATTTTTAATGATAAATCCTTTTATTGATAAAGATAATAATAATAATAATAATAAGATAAAACTAGAACGACGATAATAACGACGATAATAATAATCATTTTTAATAATAATACAAAAATTCGATGGACTATAACTTCAAATCCGTTCATCGAAATCATTCGATATCTAAATGAAAAGTTCTTAATTTTTCGCTAGCTTTTCAACGACATGCATATCTTATACCTTATCTCAGTCGCATATATAACTAATTCAGGATTCAACATAACCTAACTAAAGGCAATATCAAAAGTACAAACATGCATAATCCTATATACTCGAGCACTAGTCAGGGATACACTATTAGTATGTAAAAGTTAAATTATGAGTACTCACGTATCAATATTGAGATTCAATATTGCAGGAAAGGTACGTAGACGCAACGGAGATGATAAACACTATATTGACCTCACGAGCATACCCATGAACCATACCAATCACCTCCATAGCTATAACCCATAATTTCCTTAATCCAATCCCACTCGAAAAACAATTTCGAAATCACTCGGACAGCACTCTGACGTAATATTTTATGTATACTAATAATATCTTGAAATAATACGGAGTAAATATATATATGTAAATCGATTGAGAGAGTTTAGAGAAAAATATTTTCAAGTTTCTATGAAATAATGAAACCTATTGAATTCTATTTATAATAGATTTTTGAATTATTAAAGTATGAATTATTAAAGTGAATTATTAAAGTATGAATTATTAAAGTGAATTATTAAAGTATGAATTATTAAAGTGAATTATTAAAGTATGAATTATTAAAGTGAATTATTAAAGTATGAATTATTAAAGTGAATTATTAAAGTTAAAGTAAAGTAAAAATAAAGTGAAGGTAAAGTTTAAGTATAGTAAAAGTATAAAACTATGTACGTATAATACGCGTATAAATATATATAATATTAATTTAAATTGTTATATATATTTAATAAAATAAAATATAAATATCGTTATCTTTATCATACTGGTTAAGTAATGAGTTGTCAAAAGTGGTTCTAGATATTTATAAAAGTTATATACGTTTTAATAATAAAGTTCTTTTTAAACTGAAAACGTTTTTGTACGTTTGAAACTTAATCAAATAAATATAATAATTTTGTTTTCTAAAACCAAATATATTTTTAAGAATCATTTTGTTTAAAGGTTAAAATAATGGAAATCGTTATATCATAAAATGTTTAAAAAAAAGTAGAATCATATATATTCATAATAGGTTTCAAGTTTTTAAATTACAGTTTGTTGGTGAAGCATGGGATAAAGTTCAAAGGTTAAATAAACGTATGAAATCATCTTAATGAAAAATGTCGAGTTACTTAACTTGTCGATATCCAACATCTAAGTTATTTACACTTCACGTTCTTACTTATAAATCACTTTACCATTTTTCGAATGTTGTCAAAAAGAATAGATTTCTTAAATCACAGTGGACCTCATAACATAGACCCGTAATCATATCATAATGTATCTGATAAATCAACAATTTGATATTATCTTCTAATTCCATTGATAAACATATTGAAACAAATACGATCATGTAAAGTATTATACATTTAATACGTTATTAATATTCTCAAGTTATAATATATATATATATATATACATATATATACATATTTATTTATATATAACGGTTCGTGAATCGTCTGAATTTGGTCGAGGTTATAATGAATGTATGAACACAATTTAAAATTCTTGAGATTTAACTTAACAAACTTTGCTTATCGTGTCGGAATAATATAAAGATAAAGTTTAAATTTGATTGGAAATTTCCGGGTTGTCACAACATGCATATAAGACTTACCTACTCGCATCCACGATATCATATAACGCATACAAACGCATAACGCCTCAATAACAAGCTAGTACCATCAAATCGTACAACTAGCAACATCAATAGCATAATATTCATAATAATAATTTAATGCTAACGTCAACAACTATGAACCATGGTTAACCAATATATTCGCAAGGGAATGACTTCGCGAAACAAGTCACCGATGTTCATAACAACCGTTAGCTCCCAAAAACGGCTATGGTATGCTAACCCCCGAGGTGTTCTAAAAACGGCTATGGCATCACCCCCAAGTGTTCCCAAAAATGGCTATGGCATCACTTGATCAACGTGTGAGTAAAACATGGCTATTACTCACAATCATGTACACAAACACGGCTATGTGCACAATAACTCGGATAATAATGTGGGAGTAAAACACGGCTATTACTCGCCACTATATGCACAAACACGGCTATGTGCATAAATATATAAAACGTGGACAAAACGGCTATGTCTCACAACTACGGTCACAAAACGGCTATGTGACACCATTAATACGGTACGTAAATCATATACATACATATATAGATTTTCCACTCACCTCAAAGTCTTGATGAGAGGTTTATAAGCTCGGAAATCTTCAATGTAACGTACCTATTACATTATACATAATATCAATCACAAACTCAAGTTGGTCAACCAACTCAAACTCCATTCTATAGTCATTTTGACCCATGGTGCAATCTCGACCCATTTGCACCCTTAACCCTAATATTTGGGTCAATCATAACCAAAACCCTAATCCTTAGCCAAGTTAAGTCCTAAGACGCTTTCCAATGCAAGGTTTATGCATCAAACACATACATTAACCCACTTAGGACCATTTTGACCCATTTGACCATTTAAGTCAATACCCCCATTTCGGGTCATCCACTAACCCACTTAACACCCCTTTACATATATTTAAGTGTGCTAGTGATTTAACTAACTAATTTAAGCTCATAAACATAGATTAGTACTTAGAAAACCCTAGTTAGTCAACTTTGAGTCTTCATGACCCAAATTCACCCAAAAACCCCTAATTCATTAACAAATGGGTTTTTATGTACAAATAACCCAAACCCTAACCCTTAATACAATTAAAGTAAGAAATTAGGTTTTATAACTTACCAACACAATCACCACGTAGCTAGCGACTAGATGAACGACTTTAGAACTCGCACTAAGACCCGATTCAACTTCCTTCTTCCTTTAATGGAGCTCTCTCACTCTAGAACTTCCTCTCTCTCTAGGATTTAATGGAAAGTGATAAGGTAGATGGAAATGGAGTAAAGGAGACTCCAACAACTGATTTGGGGACTTAAAGTCGGACCCCAAAGTGATTTTACCAAATTGCCCCCAAAATATCTAATTTAAAAAGAAGGAAGAATCTGTCAGCCCGAAATGGCGCGGCGCGCCATAAGGCCGCGCGGCGCGCCAAATGCCCAGTTCAGCTTCTTTTGCCCTTTAATTATATACAACATAAACCCCACAACTTGAATCACTTATTCACACAAGTATACTATGAAATATTTGGGTCTTACATAAATATTCATCTTTGTATGGGTTATGAATCACTTTGTCACCAATTGTTTTACTTATGCTTGAATCTTTGCAGATTGTTCTTTTCTGATGAGAGTGCACAAAGTGTTTGTTGAAATGCCTGCAAGAAAAAAACTAATAATTGCAATTTACTTTAACACTTTTAGTTTATAATTATAGTTATCTTTGATTAATGGTGTGTTTTAGTGTTGCTATTATATTCCATGTCAATCTTGACCCATTTGTTTAGATTGTATAAAGACTTAACAATGTAACTGTTGGGCCAAAAAAGTTACAGAAGAATAGCTAATCAAGTACTCAATTAGTGTAACAACTTTTGAAGAGGTAATATGTATTGTCTCATCTTTTCATTCATCTTTTGTTAATGTTATTACAGTAATATTTATTCAGTTGGTGTGCATATGTACCCTTGAAGAGGTACATATCTATTTATGATTTTTTAAATTTGACATATCAGGCTCTGAACAACTAAAACTTTTTACACATGTCATTTTCTTTACATGTTTAAACGAGTTAAATGGTCGGGATATGGTCAGCTTTCACATGTCTTTTTGATCAAGTTAATTGAATTTATATGAACAAAGCAAGAATTGATTAAGAGAACTAATCTTGGAAGAGATGTGTATTGATGCAACTTCCATAGTCATTCTTTCTACTATCATTTTTTTTCCTTCATCGATGGCATATTATAGAACTCCCTTAAAATAATTGGGACCAATAATCTTAATCTTCATAAATAATACTGAAGCTCTTTAGACTGAGATTGGTGAAATAGTCCAATAATATATCCATGATACTGATACCTTTAGAACCAACCTTAGAAGGTTATTATAAGGATACTTATGGTCCTGCACTCCTTTTGTGATTGCTAAATTTGTTATTTATTTATTTATTAATTTGTGTGTAGTGTTTTTGAATCTCATCCCATACTGCTAACATGGATATAATGCATATGTACAATTTTATAACTCACGTTTTTTTTAATAGTTAACAACATAACTCATGTTTTTTTTCTTCAATTCAATGTTTATTGTAAGTTACTTATTGTAATGTTTGAATATTTTGTTCTGTATTCAGGCTCAAAGATTGGAGCATGGTTTTAGAGATATTTTAAATCAATACAGTGATGGTGAAATTCCTGTTGATGAGATGGTTAATAAACGGATGGGAAATACTGTTAAAGATGAACTTAGTATGCTTCCTCAAATATATTCTCTCGAGTTCGAGCACCAATTGAGTTCTGTATTTGTTGGCATAGTGTCTGCCCAGGTAAATAAGGTACTCAACTTTTTATAATTTGCTATTCAGGATCTCTTGATAATTTATTATTATATTTTTTTCGATTAGAAACGTTATGGTACCCGAAGCACCGCTGCATTGGCTGTAAAAGCAAGTCGTGAAGTGTTCTTCTATGAAAGGCATCTGGAAAATGGCTTGTGGAAAGAGCTGACAGAAACATACATGATACAAATAAATGAGATGTGAGTGATTCGTTATGTCTATGTGCAAAGTTGGACTACATAACTTTTATTATTAGTTCACAATAACTTGATTATGAACACTAAACTCTCAATAAACAATAGATACAAATTATATGAACAAAATTGAGAGAACACGAATGATATATAATATGAAAGACAAAGTAATCGTGCTTGAGAGATACAAAATACAATGAACATCGTACCCCTATTTATACAAGGTTAAACCAAATCTCCAAGATTTGGTTTCCAAAACTACTTGACTAAAAGATAGGAAAAGATAAACTAAAACTTATTAATATTCTAAATAAATCAGTGTTTATCTTCTAGAGATAATATCAAATCAAAACGTGATCTTCTAAATATTTATCCAGATCTCCAGAATTCCCATAGCTTCTTTACCAAGTAATTAAACCGTTCACACAAACAGATTCTGCAACTTGCATCTCCAGACTCTAACTTCCAGACTCTAACTTCCTGCAAAACATTTTGACTCATCAGATCTTATTCCAACAATCTCCCCCTATCTGATGATGTCAAAAACTACCCTTTCTACTTCTTCAGTTTTGCAAGCTCTTTTTCGATCAACTTACACTTGCTCTTCATATATCTCATTTTCTTCAACATGAGCAACTTACCCTCCAAATGTTTCAACAATTTAACCCGAAAAGGATGATTCTGTTCATTCGTACACCTAGTTAACAGTCCAAGCAACAAGTTAATGTCAGCACCTTCAAACTGCTCTACTCTAATCAGCATTCTTAGATTTCCAGTCGTTTTGATCATTAAGGCATCCAAATACTCAACATAGCTTTCATCAATAAACTGCAAATGTTCTGGAACAGAGTATCTCCCAACATGACCTCTAAACCTTCTTTCTTTCATCTCCAAATTAAACATACTACAGAAAACTTCATAGTCCTTTGAGCTAATAAAACCTTCTTCAAACACAAGATGAACTAAATTACAAACTTTCTTAAACACTTCATCAACAATTTCCTTATCTCCCTCACATCTTTGAATACAAACAGCCAACCCTCTCCATTCACAAAAACCAAGTCTCAAAATATGACTCACTTTCACCTTTATTCTTCTATCAGACAAATGGGTCATGGTTAATAACAAATTCACCTCAGTTTCAATCTTCACAATCTCAACACTGACAACATCTCCTTCATACCTTTTAAACCTAAACCTTTTATTCATCAAAGACCTCAGCCTCTCTTGAGCAGCAGCAATATCAAGAACACTTTCTTGACCACCAACTATGATTTGAGTACCACTTTCACCAACATCGGTTTGAACACCAGATTGATCAACACTAGCACCACCCTCTTCAACATTCATTTGTACATCCTCACCTGTGTCAACACTATCACCTGTACCCATTTGACTTACATTTGCAACCACAACTTGAACATTTTCAACATTTTCTTGAGAAACTGCGTGATCACCATCATCTCTAACAACAATCTCATCTTCAACCATTGGAACAACTTCAGCATCAACAACTTCAGTTTCGATAACCTCAGCTTCAGTTTCAGTTCTTTCATTATCATTATTCTCCCCCTCAACCTGTAACTCCCCCTCAATATGAGCCCTTTTGGAAGACTCACCATCACCACCTGCAGCTAACCTCTTTCGTTTCTCCCCCTTTTTGACATCATCTTGAGAGAGAGCAGATAAGAATCTCCAAATTTCAGCTTGATCATCCTTAATAGACTTGATATCTGAGGCAAAACCAGCAAAACACTCTTTAATTTCTTCAACACCCTGCATCTTAGCCTCCAAACTGCTCAATCGATCACCAAAACCTGCAATATCACCAGAACCCTGTACAATCCCAACCAACCTCCTAACCTCCAACACCTCATTATTTGAAACCAAATTATTATTAAAGTTAGAATGAAGTTTATTAATTTGTGACTGCACACCCTGAAGCTTGTCATCAAACTCCTGAGCCATAGAAGTCAAAGCTTGAGAAAAGCCAACCTCTGTGACTGGTGCCTCAGCCTGCAATGTAGAACCAGTTGGGATTAATAAAGGTTGTATGTCCTCAACACTTACCTGTTGTGAAGTAGAGTGATCCTTGGACAAAGAAGTTATTGAGACTTGTACTTCATCCTGTGATCTGAATGAAGCATTGGCAGCCTGTGCAAGGATGTGTAAGGATTGGACATTTGGAGAGTGGAGTGGCAGACTGATGTCTGAGGTAGGTTTAGCCATAGATTGGTCTTGAGTTTGGTTTGATAAGTCCAGGATTGGGACTTGATTTAAGTTATCTGAGGGGGTTAATTCAGTAACTGTAATGAGGTTATCCAAGCTCACTATCCTAGATGGTTTAGGCTGGGTTAAAGTACTCCCCTCACCAACCTCTAGCAGAGGTGGTGGAGTTGTACTTGCAGCACCTTGCCTAATAGATGTTTGATGTGCATCTATGGGTGCTGGAACAACTAGGTTTGCAGACATGTGAATATTCTCAGTATGAGCTGGTGAGCTCACAAGGTTGTTTAATGAAGAATTTTGTTCTTGAGCAGTGGGAGAAGGTGGGTTTGAATTGAGTGGGATTTCCTCATCCATCCCTTCTGCCTGCTCTGTTTGTGTAACATCATGGGGTGGAGTATACCGTTAATTCCAATGATACCAAAAAGGCTCTCGTTATTGGTTTTAGCCCCAATAAGGCTCTAGTGTGCGGTTCATCCGCGGGTTACAAGCTTGTGTATTCAAAGTTGTTCCCTGTTTCGAAACAACCACACGTCGAGTAAAATTACCGAGCCAACTAAACCCGGTGTCGGTGTAGGGCGGAAAAGATACTCGAGAATGGCAATTTGTACAATTCAATTCAATTCAATTCTTGGGTAACAACTTTGACTCTGATTGCTCAGAATCTGCAGGTTGGTCTGCACAGCCAAGATTGACCCAATGCATCATAACAGAAAGTTATCAAAAAGATTGACACAATCATTATCAAATTAATACTCCTGACAAAAAATTTTAAAAAGTTACCATTAACTCCCTTTATTAATACCAAATTTGACCCTTTTATTTTAGGAAATAGAATAAAAAAAAATTAGCCTAAAAACGAAATTAAAAAAAAACTTTATTTGACGAAAGAAGGAAACAAATTTATACACAAAAATACACTTGAGTAAACTTTCCCAGACTCTGAACAATATTACGTCACCCAGACTCTAAGAAAATAATTCAGACTCAAGAAATTTCATTACTGGACAACATTTCAGCTGATGGATTTAACATTCCAAGTTGTCCAAGAAGATAAAAATGCCTTTCTTCAGGAAGTGCTTTAGTGAAAATATCTGCCAATTGATCTTTTGTGCCAATATGTTTTAACACCACTTTGCCTTTCTCAACACAATCTCTTATAAAATGATGTCTGATCTCTATGTGCTTGGTCCTGGAATGAAACACTGGATTTTCAGTAATAGCAATAGCACTTTCATTATCACACATGATTGGAGTTTTGGTTAATGATAATCCAAAATCCAATAACTGATGTTGCATCCAAAGCAATTGAGCACAACAACTCCCTGCAGCTACATATTCAGCTTCTGCTGTTGAAGTAGCAACTGAATTCTGCTTTTTACTTGACCAGCTCACCAATTTGCCACCTAACAATTGACAACCACCAGATGTGCTTTTTCTGTCTAACTTACAACCTGCATAGTCTGCATCTGTATAACCAATTAGATCAAACCCTGAGTCTTTAGCATACCAAAGACCCAGGTTAGGAGTACCTTTCAGGTATCTAAAAATTCTTTTCACAGCCTTATAATGAGACTCTTTAGGATCTGACTGATAACGTGCACACATACATGTAGCAAACATTATATCAGGTCTACTAGCAGTTAAGTATAACAAAGATCCAATCATACCTCTATAGGTTGATTGACAAGTTGGTTTTCCAGATTCATCTTTATCAAGCTTTTCAGAAATACTCATTGGGGTTCTTAAAGTGGAACAATTTTTAAAACCAAACTTAGTAAGCATATCAGAAACATAATTACTTTGGTTAATAAAAATACCCTCTTGACTTTGCTTAATTTGAAGCCCAAGAAAATAGTTTAGAGTACACAAATTACTCATCCTATATTCTTTTGACATTATATCTGAAAACCATTTTCTCAAAGTTGGATTAGTAGACCCAAAAATAATGTCATCAACATAAATTTGAACCAGTAACACATCACCTTTCTCCTTTTTGATGAATAGAGTCTTGTCAATAGCTCCTCTAGAAAATTTCTTTTCTAGAAGAAATGTTGACAGAGTATCATACCAGGCTCTGGGAGCTTGTTTCAGACCATACAAAGCTTTCTTCAACCTGTAAACATGCTTTGGAAACTTCTTATTTTTGAAACCAGGAGGTTGTTTCACATACACCTCTTCTTGCAAAATACCATTCAGAAAAGCACTCTTCACATCCATTTGAAACACCACAAAGTCTTTATCTGAGGCATAAGCTAGAAACAATCTGATTGCTTCAATTCTAGCAACAGGAGCAAATGTCTCATCATAATCTATACCTTCTTCTTGTCTATACCCTTGAGCCACCAACCTTGCTTTGTTTCTAACCACAATACCATCTTTATCAACCTTGTTTCTATAAACCCACTTAGTGCCAATTGCAGTTTTACCTTCAGGTTTTGGAACCAATTCCCACACATCATTTCTTTCAAACTCTGTCAATTCTTCAGTCATAGCTTCAACCCAATCATTATCTGACAATGCTTCATCTACTTCTTTGGGTTCAATGAGTGAAAGAAAATTTGAGAAGAAACAATAATTAGCAATTGCAAAATCAGACACAGGTGTCTGAGATGAAGGACCAGTTTTAGGTAAACCAGTAGGATCTACAACATAATCTTCAAGATGCTTTGGAATAACAATATTTCTAGAAGATTTTCTAATAGGAACAACAGGATTCACAGTAGTATTGGAAGGTTGATCATCTTCATGAATAACAATTGGCTCATCTTCTTGTTGAACTTCTTCAGTGAGAGCATTATCTGCAGAATGTTTCAGTCCAGACAAATTAAATTCATCTGTCTCAGACTCTGAATCTAGAGTCTGAGTACTGTTACCAGAAATTAAATTTGACAATTCACCAAGTGCAGAATGCTCAGAACTAGAGGATTGATCCATTTCAATGGGACTTTCATCAAAGGAAACATTAATGGATTCTTCAATCTTCATTCTCCTCTTATTATACACTCTATAAGCTTTAGAAACAGAAGAATAACCAATGAACACACCTTCATCAGATTTTGGCCTCATCTTCTCAAGCTGATCCCTTTGATTCAAAATATAGCACTTACATCCAAATACATGAAAGTAATGAATAGTAGGCACCTTTTTATGATACAATTCATAGGGAGTTTTGCCATGTCTCTTCACAATTAATGACCTGTTTTGAGTATAACAAGCTGTATTGACAGCTTCTGCCCAGAATCTGAGTGCAACATTTGATTGACATAACATGGTTCTGGCTGCCTCAATAAGTGTTCTATTTCTTCTCTCAGCAACTCCATTCTGTTGTGGAGTTCTAACAGCTGAGAAATTTTGACCAATTCCAGATTCTTCACAAAATTCAATTAAAGTAACATTCTTGAACTCAGTGCCATGGTCACTTCTCAATTGTTTAACAAGAACACCTTTTTGAACCTGCTCTTTCTTGATTAAATTAATGATTTCTTCAGGAGCATCACTCTTTGCAGCTAAAAAGATAACCCAGGTAAACCTTGAATACTCATCAACAACAACCAAAGTGTATCTTTTCCCACCTAGACTACTAGTGTTCATTGGACCAAAAAGATCCATATGAAGCATATGAAGTGGATCACTAATAGTAGCTAGGGATTTTGAGGGAAACTTTGTTTTGGTTTGTTTACCCATAATGCAAGCAGAACAAGGTTTATCTTTCTTGAAAGGTTGCTGAGGCAAACCTCTAACAAGCTTCTTTTTGGAAAGCTCATTAATATTTTTAAAATTCAGATGAGATAGCCTTTTATGCCAAAGCCAATTAAGTTCTGGAACAGACTGAGAATACAAGCATGTTTCAATTTCAGAATCAACAGAATCCAAATCCAGCATATACACATTTTGAAATCTCCAGGCAACAAGAGTTGGTCTTCCTTTAGGATCATAAATAATTCCAGCTTTCTTTCTTATTCTGATCTCACAATCTTCATCAACAATTTGACTCACACTTAGCAGATTATGCTTTAACCCTTCAACTAAAGCAACTTTCTTGAATGACACACTTCCAGCAATAACAGTACCATAACCAATAGTTTTTGCAACAGAATTATCACCATATCTCACAGAAGGACCCTTTTCTTCTACAAACCCTACAAGATGCTCTTTGCATCCAGTCATGTGTCTTGAGCAACCACTGTCTAAATACCACTTATTACCCTGCTACACAAGACACAAGCAAAAGAAAAATGATTAAATCTTAGGGGGAACCCACTGTGCAGTGGGTTCAGATGGAGTGTATTTAACTCTCCATACAAAAGCTTTGTTACCAATCCAGATCAACTTATCCATCACTGTTTTCAAAACTCCTTTATTTTCACAAACTTTAGGTTTCCATACCTTTTTGAAATTTTCAGGAAAACAAGATGATTTTGAGAATTTTTCTTGACCCTTTAATCTTTCACTAAGCTTTGAAATTCTCCTTTTCAGTTTTTTAATAGTCTTAGCCTGTTTTGACTTTGACTTTCTTTTAGTTGACCATTTAGGATCTGGACAAGTGACACTATCAGAAGATGATTCAGTATCACTTATGCTACTTGATTCTTGGGTGTCAGATTCTAGGTCAGAACATACACTTTCACTTTTAGAGACTAAACTGTTAGAGTCTGAAGGTTTCAATAGTTCAGACTCTGATGGATTTCTACAGTCTAAAATTATAGTCTCTGAAGGTTTAACAGGTTCTAATGATTTTACAAACTCAGTTGATCTTACAAAAGCATTAGTTAAAATTTTTCTCTCACCATCAAATTTTATAAAAGTATTTGGTAAAATGTCAGGCTTAAATATAATAGGATCAACTTCCACATTATTATCTAATGTGTAGTTTTCACCAAGTATAGCTTTGACATCATTTGGTACTTGCTTAGCAATAGCATCAGAATTCTTTTTGGAAGAAACACACCAAGATTTGCAAATATTTTCATAATGGTTTGCCTTTTTAATTGATCTTCCTAATTCAGTATTTAACCGTTTAGTTTCTTCTGAATATGCCATTTTGTATGTGTCAAGTTCTACCTCACATTCTTTTAATACTTTAATTTCAGCATCTTTATCTTTGATGGTGTTCTTAAGCTCAATGATCTGTGTTCTTAACCTGTCACTATCTTCTAAGCACCAATTGAAATCAAGCAACAAATACTGAAACATTCTCACTTTTTCATTATTAAGATAGTTTACAAAGTTTTGTACCTTATAGGCAGAACCTTTGTTACAAGTAGAGTCTTTATCCATCTTCTCAATAGCTTTCAAATCTTCCTCAAACTTGCTAGACTCACTATCCTTTTCAATTATAGCCATCAGACACTTATCCTCTTCATCATCAGATGATGAATCTTCATCTTCCCATGCTTCTGTGTACAATGCTTTCTCCTGTTCTTTATTCTTCAACTTTTCTGCTTCACCTTTCATCTTCTTGTACTTGAGTTTATACTTTCTTGCTTTGTCAACAGGTTTGTTGAAACTTGAACCTCCTTCACTCTTGGACCAGCAATCAGCAGCTATATGACCTACCTTGCCACACTTGAAACATTTAGCTTTCTTTGGATCAAAAGAACTCTTGCCTTTACCCTTCTTAAAACCAAACTTCTTCTGCTCAATCCTTTGAGTCAAAAGAGCCACCTGACTTTCCAGATCCTGAATCTCCTCATCTACATCAGAATCACTATCATCAGAGGTCTCATCACTTTCAGAATCAACCCTACTAGAGTAACTAGAGAACAATTGCTTGTTCTTCTTAGTAGTAGCTATCAATGCAGCTTCTGGATCTTTAACAACTCTCTTAGCATTGATCTTGTTCTTCAACTGTGATTCTTCAAAGTTTGACAATATGCCAAACAACTCACTTAGTTCATAAGTGTCTATCTTTTCACTGATTACCATTGATGTAATCACAGATTCAAAGTTTGAAGGTAACAGTTCAATGAACTTTTGACACAACACTTGTTGTGTTTTCTCTACACCAACACTTTCAAGATCATTAATCAGAACCTGGAATCTTGAATGAAGATCACTCAATGATTCTTTAGGCTGAGCAGCAAAATTTTCATAACACCTTATCAGATTCTTTTTCTTCTGAGTCTTAACAACTGTGACACCTTCATAGTCATTAAGCAAGAGATCCCACATAGCTTTTGCAGTTTTAGCATGACTGATCTTCCTGAGAATTGGAACAGTAACACCATTACCTATAATACTTCTTATCTTGCTATCAAGCTTGAACTTTATGGCTTCTGCTTCTGTCCACTTATCTCTTGGTTTTTCACGAAGATAAGCAGGTTGAGCAGAAGCAGTACTTGTAGCAGGAACAGCTTCAACCATTGTACCAGGTATAATAGGTCCTACTGTAAGGACTTGTTCAGCATCTTCATGAATCGAACCAAGAAACCATAGAACTTTTAGTTTCCAGGTTGCAAAGTCTGTGCCATCGAAAATTGGCACTCCTTTACCAGCCATAACTGGAGTTGGGATGGTACTGGAGGACATCTTTGAACAATATATGGATCGTTTTAAGATTACCGAATTGGATTTACACCAAACCCGCTCTGATACCAGTTATTAGTTCACAATAACTTGATTATGAACACTAAACTCTCAATAAACAATAGATACAAATTATATGAACAAAATTGAGAGAACACGAATGATATATAATATGAAAGACAAAGTAATCGTGCTTGAGAGATACAAAATACAATGAACATCGTACCCCTATTTATACAAGGTTAAACCAAATCTCCAAGATTTGGTTTCCAAAACTACTTGACTAAAAGATAGGAAAAGATAAACTAAAACTTATTAATATTCTAAATAAATCAGTGTTTATCTTCTAGAGATAATATCAAATCAAAACGTGATCTTCTAAATATTTATCCAGATCTCCAGAATTCCCATAGCTTCTTTACCAAGTAATTAAACCGTTCACACAAACAGATTCTGCAACTTGCATCTCCAGACTCTAACTTCCAGACTCTAACTTCCTGCAAAACATTTTGACTCATCAGATCTTATTCCAACATTTATAGATTTTTTTTTCCTGTTAGCTGCTATATATGCTTGCCGTGGAATATGTGTTATAAATGTACAGCTGCCATGAATAATCGTTGTTCTTCTACAAGATGCAACCATATATACATTTTCATTTTCAGGTTATCTATAATTTTAATTTATTCGTTTAGTGATTTTTTATACTTTAGCTCTATTATAGTATTGGAGTATTATACGTCATGGAGTTGGAAGGTGTGTTGCATCAGAAATACCTCTAATTTTTAATCTTGAAATACTGCGACTTTTATTTGTTTGGCATAATTCTCGGTCTGCACATTTCAAGTGCTAATTCTTGACTCATTGTAGATTGCTTTGCCTATTATGATATAAAATAGAAATTTGAATCCATTCACTGTTTTTATTAAGTTGTTCAATTCTTGCTGTAAGTAGAACCATTACATGTTACATCTTTTATCCGTAGTTAAGAAAAAAGATGTTACATGTTGTGAAATAATCAACGTTAAACTGCACATATTCAATCTATAGAAACTTAGTACCGTTTCTAATATTTGTTAATTTAAATCTGGTGTTTTTCATTGGACTCTGATTTTAAGTTTAGTACAGGGAAAAGTTAAGAATATGAAAAGTTTGGAGGATGTTCAACATTTGTTAATTTGGTGATTAAAGGTTTGTTCTCATCACTATGTAATCTTTTCTTACCATTTTAATTATGAATTGACGAATTATAACTAGCGGTGACTCATTCTTTTTTTGTCATTCAGGTTGACAAAATGAAAACACTTTGAGAGAATTACCAATTGAGCGGATCAAGTCTTGGTAGAATGGGTAATTGGTCATATGTTCTTTCCTTTGTGGGTATGTGTTCGTTTTGGTAGCTTTTTACTCTTCATTTGTTAGTTTCTGTAGTGTGGAGGTCTTTAATCTGGGTTATGGAGATTAGTCTTTTTATTTGTTCTTGGTGACCTATTTCTCTTTTATACATTTCTTAAAGAAAGTTATATGTATAATGATAAATATTGAGCATGTTCTCAGCTTAATAAGGTAATGCTTTGAGGTTTTGTTTTATTTATTATACCTTATAGCTTATTGCTTATAATAGCTTTGATGGTTATGTGAGAAATATAATTTCATTTTAAACACATGTTAAAAAGCTTTATGGTGTTCTCAAAACTATGAATTTGACGTAGGTATTAATGGGTTATATTTATCCACATTCATCTTAAAATTTGAATCATACTGGTCTTATATTCATCTTAAATTTGAATCATACTGTCTTATGTTTAATTTGAATCAGACTGACATAGGTATTACAAATGTATATGGGCACTCATATGTTTTTTATTTTCAAATTTTATTTATTTTTCACATCTTAAATTGCACTAAATAACATCAATTTATCAATTTGTTTATTTATCACGTACACGTATATACTCTTTATGTTGTCACATTCAAATTAATCAAATTTCATATGTTATTCATAAACTGAATGTACTAATGTCACTTTAAATTTGATTTTTATATATTTTATTTAAAAACCCGTGAATTCACGGGTCTATTCACTAGTTTATATTTAAGACTTTGGGAATTTTATCAAGAGTTTGAACGAGGAGTATGTGCAGAAGGTTTTAATAAGGATTTGTGTGACTAATAACTAGTTTGGCAGGTCGCAGTGTTCTTTTTTAATAACATTATCACTCTTAAAAAAATTAGGAAGAACATCTTTAATAGATGAAAGACGCCAATCGATAGAAGCAAAGAACATAACAACAAACAAAACGAAAGGCTCAAAAAAGTTAAAATCGAACTAAACCAACCTAAATATACGCTAATTCGATCCAAGTCCACCAAAACTTACAAATAAAAACCTCAAACTACTCCACCTACATAAAAGTATTTCAAACAGACTCACTACACCATGCTAAAACACTAAAATGCCATAGTGATACAAACCAGTGGCGATTCCAGAATTATAATTTAATGGGGTCCCAAATTTTTTTCAGTATTTGTTATATTAAAATGCTATTTTAGTGATAGTTTACTTACAATAAAATTATAAATTTGAAAAATATATGGGTTCGAGTAGTATAATCTAGTCGTATCCTATATAATTTAAAAGAAAAACTATTGATTTGAAAAATATATGGGGTCATACATTTAAATTTAGTGATGTTCTATACAATTTACGGGATATTTTCTACTAAACTTTTTTAAACTAGCGGTGTCTCGTGACCCCACGGGTCTCCACCTAAATTCGCCACTGATACAAACTAAACAAAAGCAACGAAAATAAGAGCACAAAATAAATTAACCGACATTAGAAGATCATTTTTTCTGTTTCTTTCGTCCGGTCGAGAAGTCAGCCCATCCACCTTGTAACTTTTTTTTTTCTTTCCTAGATTTGAAAAATGTTCTAAATGTAATAAACATGTCATACTCTTGACAGATATACACTTATTGGTTATCCTTCTTCTTACAAGAAATTCAATAACAACACTAATAATGATCAAAATAAAAGTTTTAATTCAAATCATATTGTTTTTAATGATTCTTCTGTTGACAATCCTTGTACTTCTGGTGATTCTGCTTCTTCTATGTCTTTTATTAATGATCAAATGATGACTTTTGAAAATCTTGAATAGTGATGAGTCATGAGAAAAGTCTAACATGTCATGTACTATTATGAAAATGAATGTGTTCTTTAATGAAAATGTTATTTAATTTTTATGTTGATAATAACCCCAATTATGGATGATTTATAGATTCTGGAGCTAACTAACATATGATCGTTTCCGATAAATTTCTTGAAAATGTTATTGATATCACTGATTTAAATTTACAAGTTTCTCATCCTAATGGTACTAAAGCTTAAAAAAATTGGGAATTTAAAATTAAATTATAAGGTTATTTTATATGATGTGTTGGTTGTTCATGAATATTGTGTGAGTTTGTTATCTGTTAATCAACTTGTTAAGGATCATAAATTTTTTTTGGGGGATTTGATGGCATTAAACACTATATTTGGAATTTGAAAACGAAAGTATCTCTGGGAGCTGAGAATGTGTATGGTAGATTTATATTATTGATGATAAGCAAGGTGATTATGTTGTTTGTAATTATGTGATTTCTTGCTTTTTTGACTCTGCTATGATTTAAAATAGTAGACTTGGACATCCTACTAGTCATGTTTTAAATGTTATAGAAAGAATTTGAATTTAAGACCAGAAGTTGATGATGTTCATTGTGAAATTTGTTTAAAAGCTAAACATTCTAGAGATCCTTTCCCTTTAAGTAATCATGTTAGTAAAGATGTTGGCGATTTAATTCATATGGACTTATGAGGCCCCTTATAGGGTGACTAGTAGAGATGGTTTTGAATATTTTATGATTGTTGTTGATGACTATTAGGTTTTGGGTGTATCTCTTAAAAACAAAAGATGAAGTTTTGAGAACTTTGCTTACTTTGTAAATTTTCTGTTTAGTCAGTTTGATAAAAAAAAAGTCGAGATTATAAGGATAGATAATGGTTTTGATTTTGTTAATGTCACGACCCTACTTTTTCAGTTATTTTTTTTCGTTTATATTTAACGTCTGTTAATTGATATTCGTGACACGTCAATTCTATGACTTATATTATTATTTTAGTAATAATATATTCCTTATTATTATTATGTGTTATATGAATATATGTGTTCGTATTTAAATTTGTACGTATCTACGTATCGTGGATTTCTATCTGGTAAATCGTTTCGGTCTTCAAACCAATAGTTAGACTTTTGTGATTTTCGAATCCAAATTATTTTATTTATGATATTTTTATATCATATGGGTATATAAAGTATTTCTATATTTTATTTTTCGCGTGTGCGTGTTCTTCCAAAGATTTAATCGCGTAATGACGTTTTCGCGTATCGGGCTTCGTTTGGACATTCGCGCCAAAAGCTAATCCATGAATCAAGTTTGGGCTAAGTGCCCATCACCATGCCATAATCGACCGATGTGACGATCGCTCCAAATCCATATGGACAATACGTCATTCATCGATTTCATTGCGAGGTATTTGACCTCTATATGATACGTTTTGTAAACATTGCATTCTTTTGAAAAGGCACACCATAAATGAATATTTAAATCAAAGGTTTTCGACATCTGATGATTTCTACATATAGACAATCATCGTAATATAATACTTTACAATGATACTTCCGTTGACAATGCAGTCAAAATAAGATACATGGTGATGATTTGGTGAATGCAACATTTCCTTGAAAAGTATGTCATGTAAGACTCCATGCACATAGCTTGTCTAACATATAAGCAAACAGCGGAAGACTTCTAGGAAACCTGAGAATAAACATGCTAACAAGTGTCAACACAAAGGTTGGTGAGTTCATAGTTTTAATGTTTCGTATAATCTGTATATAAAGGTGGATCACAAGATTTCAGTTGTTTCATCCGAAACGTTTATCAAAATATTCTACAAGATTGAGCACCCTGGTAACTAAACTTAACGTATATATAATTTGTACCCTTTGTATAATCATCTTAATAATACACGCAAACCAACGTGTATGCTTCTCAAATAGCATACGTCCGTTAAAAGGCTAGTGCTCTAGCTCGGACGGGGATATCAAGCCCTATGGATCCATATACTACTACTCGCGCCCACCAGTTCTTATAACCGGCAGTTACTAGTTACCAAAGCTAAGGAATTTTCGGTTCAAACTCAGTGTAGAATTTAGTATGTACTTGTATCCATTGCGTTTAAAATAAATTGCATGTATTCTCAGCCCAAAAATATATATTGCAAAAGCAATTAAAAAGGGAGCAATGAAACTCACCTTAGCAGCATATAAGTCGTTCACCAAAATGTGATCGAAACACGGATTACCAAATAACCGTAGATTTCAACGTATCAATATTGAGATTCAATATTGTAGGAAAGTACGTAGACGCAACGGAGATGATAAACACTAGGTTTGATTCACAAATATACCCCTGAACATTATCCATAATCTCCTTGGCAATAACCCATAATTTCCTTAGCTCTATCCCGCTTGAAAACCATTTTGAAAGTGACACGCTCATGACCTCGTCGTAGTATTTTATGTATAATACTAATTAATAATAATACTACTAATAATATTAAGATTAATAATAATATTAATAATAATAATAATAATAATAATAATAATAATAATAATAATAATAATAATAATAATAATAATAATTAATAATAATAATAATATAATTAATAAATATAATACGGAGTAGGAATGAAATCAGAAGCACAAAACATCGGCTTTTATAGATGTGGCCTGGACCAGACTGCCATGCGATCGCATGGCTCCCTAGGCCAAATCCCATGCGATCGCATGGGTGGGTTTTCCAACTCACATTGTTTTTGTAATCTAGCTTGTCGACATAATAAATAAATATAAATATAATATATATAATTTATATAATTAATTATATATTATATTAAATTTATGTGCATAGTTGACTTGTAATTTTTGTTCCGATAAGTCGTACGTCATTACGCGACTTATGTCCCGGTTCCGGTTTTTCGAACGCCCTTTCGTACGCTGAGAAAACTAGTACTTTTCGTTTCGTGACTCGTACCTTTGTCAAAATATGAACTTAATCATTGATAACTATGTCACTCTAAGTGTAGCTTTAATCAATTAAGTGTTTTGGTTATTTGCTTCTATAAATCATCGTCTCGTAGTATATACATATACATATATATATTTTTTTATTTATTTTGAAATAGTGTTTTACTGTAGCAATTCACTGTAGCAAAGTCAATTTCACTGTAGCAAATAGTGATTTTCGAAAACACTGTAGCATTTTGGGTACTGTAGCAAATTAGTGTTTTACTTGTTCATCTTAAATGTTTTAGTTCAATTATCTAAATATCAATCGAATTAACAAACGAATGTTACTATCGTTTACTAAATAACTTGAAATTATATATATGTATATATCTTTATTTGATATACATAAATCAATTTTTAAATACACATTGGAAGTTATTTATAATTAATTTTAATAATAAATATTTCAACTTATCATATATATTCAAATAGATATTTAAAACAATAAGTTTAATGTACGGTATCAAACAATTAATACATTGTTACTTTTTCAAGTTATAGTATATATGTATCTATTTACATATAATTGTTCGTGAATCATCAAAAACAACCAAAGGGTATTTAAATATATAAAAGTAGTTCAAAAATTTTGAGATTCAGTTTTACAGACTTTGCTTATCGTGTCGGAAATGTTAATCATACAAAGATTAAGTTTAAATTTGGTCAGAAATTTCCGGGTCATCACAGTACCAACCCGTTAAAGAAATTTCGTCCCGAAATTTGAGTGAGGTCGTCATGACTAACAATAAAAATGTTTTCATGACGTATATGTGTTTATAAATAGAGTTTTATCACCGTTGAATAATATGGATACAACAATCCGATTATTCGAAGCGTATGAGAGAAGTTATCGTAAAAGAGTGAAATGAAGAATAGAGATTCGTCTTAACTCTTGACATATTAACGATTGATTTCCGTAATTTAAGGAATAGAAAATCTTCATAATCTAAATAAGATTTGATTCTTCGAAATTTAAGGAAATTATGATTTCTTTTGATTAAATGCGTAATTTGCCTCGATTGCTATGTTTGATATTTCGCTATAAATTGACCTCTTCCGTTTCATTATTTTCATCACTCTTACATCTTCTTTCTCATTTCCTATTTTCAAAAGATTGTGAAAAATGCTTCATCCAGTTCTGATTCTTGATATACTCCTAACTTTCATATCTGTCATTCTTCTTTTTCATCTACCACCAGAGGAAGTTATTTTCTTCTACTATTACCTTGGGGTTATATTGTTTTTCATTCTCCCGTGTCTTTATATTGCTATACGCATTGATATACACGGTTTGTAATTTCGGGGTTGTTTTCGGGCTTTATATTTTCCATTATATTTCGGAGCTTCATGCTTTCGTTTTCTCTTCCCGACTTTAAGTCAAGCGAATAATGGTCCAGAATTCATAGGTATGAATTTCGGAATGAACATAATTAATATTCTAAGAAAGAAATGGTAATGGCACAATCTGACTTGTCAAATTACTAGAATACCTCGAAAAAGACCGAATCATTAAGAAAATATTTTCTTGATAGTTTAGAGGTTAAATAGAATGAAAGAGTTATGTAACATGGTTTATAATGAGGGTATGATCTGTGAACCTTTATCACGTTCCATTAGAAACTCAGCATGACTTACTGTAATATAATCACGTTGATCAAGTGTCATTATATTATACTAACTCATGCTTTAGTTCCCAACACCACTTCAAAAATATTCATATTTTAAACTCGAAGGTTTCAGAATTTAAAAACTAAAATAGTTTCTTTTATGATGTTACACAGATATCGCAAGGAGAAAATTGATTTCTGATGAGAATGATTATGGAATTATCTCCAGAAATATGGAGGATATTTATAATGAAAGATACGATGATATCTTAGAATTTCTAATATCAGAGGATGATGAAGAATATTGTCCGCAAGGGTTTAGATTCGGAAGCAAGGTATTCGTTAATGGCTTCAGCAGATACTGAATAATTTGAATTCTTTGAAAGCAGGTTTAGTCTTTGTGATTTATCCACAGCCTCCTTCATACTTTGCTCAATCCGTTTTCCAGTTCCAAACCTTCTCTTTTTCTGAGCTTTGCCAACACACTATTCTTTATCATCAAAATTTTAGCTGTTAAGGTCGTTTACAGTTTTTGCTGCTTCATCAGCATTCATAGTTATCATAACCGAATCATTGGTTATCAATCCGAGGTGTTTTCAAAAGTTTGAAGGGTTTACATGAAGATTGTAATTGTCAAGATACATATGATGTTCTAGAATTTTGAACGATACAAATTTTTTTTTTTTTTTGGGTTTATAAATAGAAGTGATGTTCTAGCACAGTTTTGAAGTCAAAGTATAGCATTTGAAAGATGTAAGAATCTAAGAGTGATGTTTTCTGTTAAATCTTGGCTTGGATTCTGATTTTTCAAAATCAGAATATGTAATTGAATTTGTATGGAAACGATTGTATATCGCTGTGAGCATAGTTAATAATTTTTGAATCAAAGTTGAAGAATGTACAGTATAACATATTAATTGTGAACTTATATATTTCCCGAGAATTACCTACCCGTTAAAGATTTCACAATTAATATTTTGTACAAAAGAATTTTCATTACAGTCTTTATGAAAATATATGTATGTATATTTTACTGTAGCAATTCACTGTAGCAAAGTCAATTTCACTGTAGCAAATAGTGATTTTCGAAAACACTGTAGCATTTTGGGTACTGTAGCAATTTGAAAATACTGTAGCAAATTAGTGTTTTACTTGTTCATCTTAAACGTTTTAGTTCAATTATCTAAATATCAATCGAATTAACAAACGAATGTTACTATCGTTTACTAAATAACTTGAAATTATATATATGTATATATCTTTATTTGATATACATAAATCAGTTTTTAAATACACATTGGAAGTTATTTATAATTAATTTTAATAATAAATATTTCAACTTATCATATATATTCAAATAGATATTTAAACCAATAAGTTTAATGTACGGTATCAAACAATTAATACATTGTTACTTTTTCAAGTTATAGTATATATGTATCTATTTACATATAATTGTTCGCGAATCGTCGAAAACAATCAAAGGGTATTTAAATATATAAAAGTAGTTCAAAAATTTTGAGATTCAGTTTTACAGACTTTGCTTATCGTGTCAGAAATGTTAATCATACAAAGATTAAGTTTAAATTTGGTCAGAAATTTCCGGGTCATCACAACCGAACCTCCCCCCCCCCCACCCCAACACCAAACCCCTTTTCATTTTTCATTTTTCATTAATATCATTTTAAGCACACTTTAATTCCTAAATCTAATTTCTCTCAGCTTTCTCTCTTCCTCTCTTTTTCTTTTTTTCGGCCGACCACACCAACCATCATCATCATCATCAATTGTTCATCATCTAAGGCTTGGATCATTAGGTTGTTTGCATTTCCGGATTCATCTCTTCGCGCTCTACGCATCCGTACCATTCATTTCTTGATTAGGGTATAAACACAAACCCTAGCTTCTTCATTTTAATCTATTTTTACTGATTTTGATCTTATATTGATGCTATAGTACTTGTGTGTTATTGTATTGTTGTTATTATGCGCAGAAATGCTCGATTTCGTATGTTTTCGGTTTGATCAAAAGTGGACAGCAGATATTATGTTAAAATCAGTATACTTAACACATTTTTTTGGTTAATTAAAATGTATAGATGAGTTCCTCTCATCAAGTACATAATTTTAGGCTTTGGATTCATGTCGTTTCGAGTTACGGATCAAAAATTATGCACGATTTAGGGTTTTATTAAGTTTGAAATGTGATATCTTGTAAGACCAGGTTTGGTCCGACTTTGTGGCCATATTTGGAGTCCTTAGGGTGTAACATTGAGTTAGGATTGATGATGGGATGAATATTCATGTTCGGGTCATCGAAATCCGAGCCACAGATTACCCAGAATGGCTAAGTATAAAACTTATGAACTGATATTAGGGTGTTCTTGAGTGTTCTAAGATGTCGAATTGGTTGGTTAGACGAGAATATATATAAGATTCTTCAAAAACCGACACCCGGGGCTCAAGTTATGACCCGACGAACTTTTTAATGAAACTTATGGTTATAAAATTTAAATTAGGTTATGAATAATAATTTTCATTATTATTAAATTACTTAGGTTATAAAAGTAATTAGTAAAAATTAGTACTTATGATATATATTTATTATATCATTTAATATTTATATTATGATTTAATTATTTTTATAATTAAACTTAAGATTTAATAATACAATTATTATTAATGGAAGACTTATGTTAAGTATAAAACTTATGATATGAGATTATTATATCAAGACTTATAATAATGATTAATTATTTATTTATTTATTTATTATAAGACTTAATTATTATATATAAATATATTTTAATTATTAAATACTTATGATTTAATAATTATAATAAAATACTTATGATATGTGTAACATTTCATAATTAATTCAAGATACTTATATTATGATTAATAATTCATTATTAATTAATAATAATTATAATGTGATTAATATTTAATTAATTAAATAATTATGTTATATATAGTAATCATTTAAACTTATATTAACTTTATTTTTCTTCTTCGAAAGGCAAGAAATATATTAGAATGCAAAAAGAACAACCCGGGGCAGGGAATATCCTAACCCAAATGACCCAAACTCAATACAATCACCATATAGGAAAACAAAAGAATGCAATACCTACAACATATGTAACATATGCTCTACCAATTGCATATCACATAAAGCAGCTACCCTTAAAACATTTGGACTATGTTTGACTTTTAATGTTGACAGCTTGATACGAATAAACTGTTTGACATCTTCACATATCACCTCCACAGATTTCTTCATATTCATGAATTGCCTTTTGTGAATGTCCCGTTCATATTGATTATAAACGTTCCATATTAATTGATTTCGGCGCGAGGTTTTGACCTCTATATGAGACGTTTTTCAAAGACTGCATTCATTTTTAAAACAACCATAACCTTTATTTTATCGATAAAGGTTTAAAAAGCATTACGTAGATTATCAAATAATGATAATCTAAAATATACCGTTTACACACGACTATTACATAATGGTTTACAATAAAAATATATTACATCAAAATAAGTTTCTTGAATGCAGTTTTTACACAATATCATACAAGCATGGACTCCAAATCTTTTCCTTATTTTAGTATGCAACAGCGGAAGCTCTTAATAATCACCTGAGAATAAACATGCTTAAAACGTCAACAAAAATGTTGATGAGTTATAGGTTTAACCTATATATTATCAAATCATAATAATAGACCACAAGATTTCATTTTTCCATTAATATACAACTCATATTAGGCATTTCGCAAACTGCATAGAGATAAAAATTCATACATATGTTGAACAGCTGGTAACCGACGTTAACTTAATGCATAGAATATCCCCAAAACAGAACCTCTCGTCTATATAATAATCTCGAAGTACTAAACTATCCATAACCTGAATGGAGGTTGTTAAGCCCAATAGATCTATCTTTAGGATTCGCGTCAATTAGGGGCCATTTCCCTAATTCTTAGGCTACCAGACTTGAAGGGCGATATTCAGTTTAATAATCCAACCATAGAATATAGTTTCGCATACTTGTGTCTATTTTGTAAAACATTTATAAAACTGCATGTATTCTCATCCCAAAAATATTAGATTTTAAAAATGGGACTATAACTCACTTTCATAGATTTTTACTTCGTCGGGAAGTAAGACTTGGCCACTGATCGATTCACGAACCTATAACAAATATGTACATATATATTAAAGTATGTTCAAAATATATTTACAACATTTTTAATACGTTTTACTGTTTTAAGTTTATTAAGTCAGCTGTCCTCGTTAGTAACCTACAACTAGTTGTCCACAGTTAGATGTACAGAAATAAATCGATATATATATTATCTTGAATCAATCCACGACCCAGTGTATACACGTCTCAGGCTAGATCACAACTCAAAGTATATATATTTTTGGAATCAACCTCAACCCTATATAGCTAACTCATACATTACTGCATATAGAGTGTCTATGGTTGTTCCAAATAATATATATACATGGGTCGATATGATATGTCAAAATATTTGCATACGTGTCTATGGTATCCCAAGATTACATAATATATTAGAATACATGTATAATATAATATAAGTTAGCTACGATATGATTGATATAGATTTGTTACCAATTTTCACGTAGCTACAACAAGCAAAATTATCCAATCTTGTTTTACCCATAACGTCTTCGTTTTAAATCCGTTTTGAGTGATTCAAGTTGCTATGGTTTCATATTGAACTTAAGTTTATGAATATAAACAGAAAAATTATAAGTTTATAGTCAGAAATACAGGTTACAATTCAATATTATAAGAGGTAGTCATTTCAGTCGAAAAGAACGACGTCTTGATGACCATTTTGAAAAACATACTTCCACTTTGAGTTTAACCATGATTTTTGGATATAGTTTCATGTTCATAAGAAAAATTATTTTTTTCTAGAAGAACAACTTTTAAATCAAAGTTTATCATAGTTTTTAATTAACTAACACAAAACAGCCCGCGGTGTTACTACGACGGCGTATATCTGGTTTTACGGTGTTCTTCGTGTTTCCAGGTTTTAAATCATTAAGTTAGCATATCTTATAGATATAGAACATGTGTTTAGTTGATTTTAAAATTCAAGTTAGAAGGATTAACTTTGTTTGCGAACAAGTTTAGAATTAACTAAACTATGTTCTAGTGATTACATGTTCAAATCTTCGAATAAGAAAGTTTTAAATGTATGAATCGAATGATTTTATGAACATCATTACTACCTCAAGTTTAATAGGTAAACCTACTAGAAGTGACAAGAAATGATCTAGCTTCAAAGGATCTTGGATGGCTTGAAAGTTCTTGAAGTAGAATCATGACACGAAAACAAGTTCAAGTAAGATTATTACTCGAATTAAGATAGTTATAGTTATAGGAATTGAATCAAAGTTTGTATATGAGTATTACCTTGATTTAGAATGATATCTTAATATAAACAAAAATAATTTCTTGAGGTTGGATGATCACTTTACAAGATTGGAAGTGAGCTAGTAAACTTGGAAATATTCTTGATTTTATGAAACTAGAACTTGTAGAATTTATGAAGAACAGTTAGAACTTGAAGATGGAACTTGAGAGAGATCAATTAGATGAAGAAAATTGAAGAATGAAAGTGTTTGTAGGTGTTTTTGGTCGTTGGTATATGGATTAGATATAAAGGATATGTAATTTTGTTTTCATGTAAATAATTCATGAATGATTTATAATATTTTTGTAATTTTGTGTAATCATTCATGCTAGTTTCCAAATGATGGTTCCCACATGTTTAATGACTCACATGGACTGCTAAGGAGCTGATGATTGAGTGTATATACCAATAGTATATACATCTAAAAGCTGTGTATTGTACGAGTACGAATACGGGTGCATACGAGTAAAATTGTTGATGAAAATGAACGAGAATTTAATTGTAAGCATTTTTGTTAAGTAGAAGTACTTTGATATGTGTCATGAAGTCTTTCAAAAGTGTATTAATACATCTTAATACACTACATGTATAAACATTTTAACTGAGTCGTTAAGTCACCGTTAGTCATTACATGTAAGTGTTGTTTTAAGACCTTTAAGTTAACGATCTTGTTAAATGTAATTAATCCATTGTTATTATACTTAAATGAGATGTTAAATTATTACATTATCATGATATTATAATGTATGAATATATCTTAATATGATATATATATATATATATATATATATATATATATATATATATATATATATATATATATATATATATATATATATATATATATATATATATATATATTAAAATGTCGTTACAACGATAATCGTTACATATATGCCTCGTTTCGAAATTCTTAAGTTAGTAGTCTTGTTTTACATATGTAGTTCATTGTTAACACACTTAATGATATACTTAATTATCATTTTATCATGTTAAACATAGTGTATCAATATCTTAATATGATTCATATGTATTTAGTAAGACGTTGTTATAACGATAATCGTTATATATATCGTTTCGAGTTTCTTAATTCAATAAACTCATTTTTATGTATATCACTCATTGTTAATATACTTAGTGATATACTTACTTAAAATAATCTCATGTTAACCATATATATATATATATCCATATATATATATCATCATGTAGTTTTTACAAATTTTTAACGTTCGTGAATCGTCGGTCAACTTGGGTGGTTAATTGTCTATATGAAGCACATTTAATTATACAAATATAGTTTTCATTAAATCTATAACATGGAAAAGTTTGGGTCACTACAGTACCTACCCGTTAATTAAATTTCGTCCCGAAATTTTAAGCAGTTGGAGGTGTTGACGCATCTTCTGGAAATAAGTGCGGGTATTTCTTCTTCATCTGATCTTCACGCTCCCAGGTGAACTCGGGTCCTCTACGAGCATTCCATCAAACCTTAACAATTGGTATCTTGTTTTGCTTAAGTCTTTTAACCTCACGATCCATTATTTCGACGGGTTCTTCAATGAATTGAAGTTTTTCGTTGATTTGGATTTCGTCTAACGGAATAGTGAGATCTTCTTTAGCAAAACATTTCTTCAAATTTGAGACGTGAAAAGTGTTATGTACAGCTGCAAGTTGTTGAGGTAACTCAAGTCGGTAAGCTACTGGTCCGACACGATCTATAATCTTGAATGGCCCAATGTATCTTGGATTTAGTTTCTCCCATTTACCAAATTAATCAACACCTTTCCAAGGTGAAACCTTAAGCATGACCATCTCTCCAATTTCAAATTCTATATCTTTTCTTTTAATGTCCGCGTAGCTCTTTTGTCGACTTTGGGCGGTTTTCAACCGTTGTTGAATTTGGATGATCTTCTCGGTAGTTTCTTGAATTATCTCTGGACCCGTAATCTGTCTATCCCCAACTTCACTCCAACAAATCAGAGACCTGCACTTTCTACCATAAAGTGCCTCAAATAGTGCCATCTCAATACTCGAGTGGTAACTGTTGTTGTAGGAAAACTCTGTTAACGGTAGGTGTCAATCCTAATTGTTTCCAAAATCAATAACACATGCTCGTAGCATGTATTCAAGCATTTGTATCGTCCTTTCGCTCTGCCCATCAGTTTGTAGATGATAGGCAGTACTTATGTCTAAACGAGTCCCTAATGCTTGTTGCAACGTCTGTCAGAATCTTGAAACAAATCTGCCGTCCCTATCAGAGATAATAGAGACTAGTATTCCATGTCTGGAGACCACTTCTTTCAAGTATAGTCGTGCCAACTTCTCCATTTTATCATCTTCTCTCATTGGCAGAAAGTGTGCTGACTTGGTGAGACGATCGACTATTACCCAGATAGTATCATAACCACTTGTAGTCCTTGGCAATTTAGTAATGAAATCCATGGTAATGCTTTCCCATTTCCATTCCAGGATTTCGGGTTGTTGAAGTAGACCTGATGGTTTCTGATGCTCAGCTTTGACCTTGGAACACGTCAAACATTCTCCTACGTATGTAGCAATGTCGGCTTTCATACCCGGCCACCAAAAGTGTTTCTTGAGATCTTTGTACATCTTTCCCGCTCCGCGATGTATTGAATATCTGGTCTTATGTTCTTCCTTAAGTACCTTTCCTCTCACATCTCCAAACTTTGGTACCCAAATTCTTTCAGCCCTATATCGGGTTCTGTCTTCCCGAATATTAAGATGTTTCTCCGATCCTCTGGGTATTTCATTCTTAAAATTCCCTTCTTTTACAACTCCCTGTTACGCCTCCTTTATTTGAGTAGTAAGGTTAGTACGAATAATTATATTCAAAGCTTTTACCCGTATAGGTTCTCTGTCCTTTCTACTCAAAGCGTCGGCTACCACATTCGCCTTCCCCGGGTGGTAACGAATCTCGAAATCGTAATCATTCAATAACTCAATCCACATACGCTGCCTCATGTTCAGTTGTTTCTGATTAAATATGTGTTGGAGACTTTTGTGGTCGGTATATATAATACTTTTGACCCCATATAAATAGTGCCTCCAAGTCTTTAATGCAAAAACAACAGCGCCTAATTCCAAATCATGTGTCGTATAATTTTGCTTGTGAATCTTCAATTGTCTAGACGCATAAGCAATTACCTTCGTTCGTTGCATTAATACATAACCGAGGCCTTGCTTTGAGGCGTCACAATATATCACAAAATCATCATTCCCTTCAGGCAATGACAATATAGGTGCCGTAGTTAACTTTTTCTTCAAAAATTGAAACGCTTTTTCTTGTTCATCCTTCCATTCAAATTTCTTCCCTTTATGCGTTAATGCAGTTAAGGGTTTTGTTATTTTGAAAAAATCTTGGATGAATCTTCTGTAGTAACCAGCCAGTCCTAAAAATTGGCGTATATGCTTCGGAGTTTTTAGGGGTTTCCCACTTTTCAACGGTCTCAATCTTTGCCGGATCCACCTGAATACCTTCTTTGTTCACTATGTGACCGAGGAATTGAACTTCTTCCAACTAAAATGCAAACTTTGAAAACTTAGCGTACAGTTTTTCTTTCCTCAACAACTCTAGCACTTTTCTCAAATGTTCTTCGTGCTCTTGATCATTCTTTGAGTAGATAAGTATGTCATCAATGAAAACAATGACAAACTTGTCGAGATATGGTCCACACACACGGTTCATGAGGTCCATGAATATAGCTGGTGCATTAGTCAATCCAAACGGCATAACCATAAACTCGTAATGACCGTAACGCGTTCTGAAAGCAGTGTTCGGAATATCGTCCTCCTTCACCCGCATTTGATGATACCTAAAACGTAAATCAATCTTCGAATAAACTGACGAGCCTTGTAATTGATCAAATAAGTCGTCGATTCTCGGTAGTGGGTAACAGTTCTTGTTGGTAAGTTTGTTCAACTCTCGTTAGTCGATACACAACCTGAATGTACCATCCTTCTTTTTGACAAACAAAACAGGAGCTCCCCATGGTGATGTACTTGGTTGTATGAAACCACGCTCTAGAAGTTCTTGTAATTGGCTTTGAAGTTCCTTCATTTCGCTGGGTGCGAGTCTGTATGGAGCACGAGTTATTGGTGTAGCTCCCGGTACAAGATCTATTTGAAATTCAACGGATCGGTGTGGAGGTAATCCCGGTAATTCTTTCGAAAATACATCGGAAAATTCTTTTGCGACAGGAACATAATTGATGCTCTTTTCTTCAGTTTGTACTTTCTCGACGTGTGCTAGAACAGCATATCAACCCTTTCTTATTAGCTTTTGCGCCTTCAAATTACTAATAAGATTTAGCTTCGCGTTGCTCTTTTCTCCGTACACCATTAAGGGTTTTCCTTCTTCTCGTACAATGTGAATTGCATTTTTGTAACATACGATCTCTGCTTTCACCTCTTTCAACCAGCCCATGCCGATTATCACATCAAAACTCCCTAACTCTACTGGTATCAAATCAATCTTAAACGTTTCGCTACCCAGTTTAATTTCTCGATTCCGACATATATTATATGCTGCAATTAATTTACCGTTTGCTAATTCTAGTATAAACTTATTATCCAAAGGTGTCAATGGACAACTTAATTTAGCACAGAAATCCTTACTCATATAGCTTCTATCCGCACCTGAATCAAATAAAACATAAGCAGATCTATTGTCAATAAGAAACGTACCCGTAACAGGCTCCGGGTCTTCCTGCGCTTCAACCGCATTAATGTTGAAGACTCTTCCTCGGCTTTGCCCATTATTATCCCCCTGATTTGGACATGTATTTTTATAATGGCCCTTCTTCCTGCATCCGAAACAGGTAATGTCGGCATAACTTGTTCCGGCATTATTTGTTCCCTTAGCCATTGATCTGTAGATTTTGCACTTTGTCACATCATGGCCCTTTCTATTACACTTAGTACACACTGCTGTACAGAGACCAGTTGGATGGTATCCTTCACATCTCTGGCAAAATTTCTGCCTCTTTTTGTTATTGTTGGGATTGTTGTTGTTGCGGTTGTTATTGTTGTTGAAACGGTTGTTGTAGTTGTTGCTGGGGTGGTTGTTGTTGTTGTTGCATTTGTTGTTGCGAAAATTGGTGCGATTGTAGTTGTGATTGTTGGGTTGATTATTGAAATTGTGACCCTTGTCACTGGTTTCTTCCCATTTCCTCTTGACTTGTTTCGTATTGGCTTCTTCGGCCGCCTGTTCTTTAATCCTTTCCTCAATTTGATTTATAAGTTTATGAGCCATTCAACTTGCCTTTTATATGGAGGCGGGCTCTTGTGAACTTATATCCTCTTGGATCCTTTCCGGTAACCCTTTTACAAATGCGTCAATTTTCTCTTCTTCATCTTCGAACGCTCCCGGACACAATAGGCACAACTCTGTGAAACGTCGTTCGTACGTAGTAATATCAAACCCTTGTGTTCGTAACCCTCAAAGCTCTACCTTGAGCTTATTGACCTCGTTTCTGGGACGGTACTGCTCGTTCATTAAGTTTTTGAATGCTGACCACGGTAGTGCGTAAGCAGCATCTTGTCCCACCTGTTCTAGATAAGTGTTCCACCATGTTAACGCAGTACCCGTGAAGGTATGCGTAGCGTACTTTACTTTGTCTTCTTTAGTGTACTTACTTATTGAAAACACTGATTCAACCTTCTCAGTCCACCATGTTAATCCGATTGGACCCTCGGTTCCATCGAATTCCCAAGGTTTACAGGCAGTGAATTCTTTGTAGGAGCATCCTACACGAGTTCTCGTGGCGTTAGTTCCATTGCTGGATTCAGAGTTATTTTTATTTTGCATCGCAGCCTGTACTGCGGCTATGTTTGCTACAAGGAAAGCACGGAAGTCTTTCTCGCTCATGTTCAAATTATGACGAGTCGTCGGTGCCATTTCCTTCAAAAATAGCCCAAAAGAATTAAGTTAATCATATAGAATATTAAGAGTAGTCAATAGTATTTCGTAGCATAATATGAACTCATTTGTAAAAGCTTTTTCTTCATATTAGCGTTTTATAGTTTTAATTCGGGTAGTACCTACCCGTTAAGTTCATACTTAGTAGCTAATATACCATTCAACTACTACAATTCTATATGAAAAACTGATTATAATAATATTTCGCGTTCAAACTTTTATACAATATTTTACAAACTTACAATACCGCTATAATACATATAGCATGAAATATAGCACACAATATCTTTGATACAAAATAGTTGTGACAACAATCCTAGTTAATACGCAAGTCGTTCAGCAAAGGCAATAAAAACACGTAATTCATAAGTCCAGAAACAAGTCATGCATTCTGGTTTTACTAAGACTACTTCCCATCCTTGGTCTTGTGGAACATAACCGTTGTGGCCGTTGACAAGACAGCATGTTGTAACATTATCAAAGGGACGAGGGTTTCGTAATGTCCAATAGCCTCGCAATAATCTAAAAACCTTGTTTCTCACCCCAACTACTGAATCCGTCACTTGTGGGAAGGTTTTATTTAAAAGTTGTAATCCGATGTTCTTTTTCTCACTTTGGTAAGAAGCGAACATCACTAACCCGTAAGCATAACATGCTTCTTTATGTTGCATGTTAGAAGCTCTTTCTAACTCACGAAATCCTATGTTGGGATATGTTGAGTCAAAATAGGTTCTTAACCCGTAGCGTAAAATTGCATTTGGGTTCCCTGCATTTAACGCTTTAAAGAAAACACGACGTAACTTACGGTCTCCCCAATGTGATATACCCCACCTATCAAAGGAAAGCCTTTTATAAACTAAGGCATTTCTGGAAAGTCTTTCAAATGTTTGACAAGTTAATTTCGCCATAACTAATTGTGCTGATGAATTCTGACCGACTCTAGACAAGATTTCATCAATCATATCCTCTGGTAGGTCTTCTAAAATATTCGGTTGTCTACCCTTAACCTCCATTTTATGTTTTTATACTGTAAAAATAGACGAGGGTTAGATTCATAAAAGATAATTAACAAACAATACAAGTAATTTTTACATTTATCATAAAAGCACAAGCAGACTATATTACATATATTACACAACATGATTACAACTCTTTAATCCGACTCACTCGTTTCTTCTTCTTCGGACTTGGTTCGTTTTGCTAATTTCCTAGAGATATATGGTGCTCCCCTAATACGAGCTGTCGTTTTCCACAATGGTTTAGAAAAACCTGGTGGTTTAGAGGTTCCCGGGTTATTGTTACAATTTAGGAAATACGAATGTTGCCGATACATATAAAGTTCATCGGGGTTGGAATCAGGTTTCTCTATTTTTATACCTTTTCCCTTATTATTTTCTTTTGCTTTATTAAATTGGGTCGAGGTAATTTCTATAACATCATCGGAATCCTCATCGAGATCCGATTCTTCGGAAAATTGGTAATCTTCCCAATATTTTGCTTCCTCGGCGGAAACACCATTGACCATTATTAACTTTGGTCCGTTGGTTGAGGATTTTCTTTTATTTAATCGATTTACTGTAGGTATCAATATTTCTTCCTCCGGAACCTCTTCTTCTTCCGGTTCCTCTTCTTCTGGTTCCTCCTCTTCCGGTTCCTCTTCTTCCGGTTCCTCTTCGGGAATTTGTGAATCTTCCCAAAATATATTCGACTCTTCATTAATTGATTTCGTCGCGAGGTTTTGACCTCTATATGAGACGTTTTTCAAAGACTGCATTCATTTTTAAAACAATCATAACCTTTATTTTATCGATAAAGGTTTAAAAAGCATTACGTAGATTATCAAATAATGATAATCTAAAATATACCGTTTACACACGACCATTACATAATGGTTTACAATAAAAATATATTACATCAAAATAAGTTTCTTGAATGCAGTTTTTACACAATATCATACAAGCATGGACTCCAAATCTTGTCCTTATTTTAGTATGCAATAGCGGAAGCTCTAAATAATCACATGAGAATAAACATGCTTAAAACGTCAACAAAAATGTTGGTGAGTTATAGGTTTAACCTATATATTATCAAATCATAATAATAGACCACAAGATTTCATTTTTCCATAAATATACATCTCATATTAGGCATTTCGCAAACTGCATAGAGATAAAAATTCATACATATGTTGAACAGCTGGTAACCGACGTTAACTTAATGCATAGAATATCCCCAAAATAGAACCTCTCGTCTATATAATAATCTCGAAGTACTAAACCATCCATAACCTGAATGGAGGTTGTTAAGCCCAATAGATCTATCTTTAGGATTCACGTCAATTAGGGGCCATTTCCCTAATTCTTAGGCTACCAGACTTGAAGGGCGATATTCGGTTTAATAATCCAACCATAGAATGTAGTTTCGCATACTTGTGTCTATTTTGTAAAACATTTATAAAACTGCATGTATTCTCATCCCAAAAATATTAGATTTTAAAAATGGGACTATAACTCACTTTCATAGATTTTTACTTAGTCGGGAAGTAAGACTTGGCCACTGATCGATTCACGAACCTATAACAAATATGTACATATATATTAAAGTATGTTCAAAATATATTTACAACATTTTTAATACGTTTTACTGTTTTAAGTTTATTAAGTCAGCTGTCCTCGTTAGTAACCTACAACTAGTTGTCCACAGTTAGATGTACAGAAATAAATCGATATATATATTATCTTGAATCAATCCACGACCCAGTGTATACACGTATCAGGCTAGATCATAACTTAAAGTATATATATTTTTAGAATCAACCTCAACCCTGTATAGCTAACTCAAACATTACTGCATATAGAGTGTCTATGGTTGTTCCAAATAATATATATACATGGATCGATATGATATGTCAAAACATTTGCATACTTGTCTATGGTATCCCAAGATTACATAATATATTAGAATACATGTATAATATAATATAAGTTAGCTACGATATGATTGATATAGATTTGTTACCAATTTTCACGTAGCTACAACAAGCAAAATTATCCAATCTTGTTTTACCCATAACTTCTTCGTTTTAAATCCGTTTTGAGTGATTCAAGTTGCTATGGTTTCATATTGAACTTAAGTTTATGAATCTAAATAGAAAATGTATAAGTTTATAGTCAGAAATAAAGGTTACAATTCAATATTATAAGAGGTAGTCATTTCAGTCGAAAAGAACGACGTCTTGATGACCATTTTGAAAAACATACTTCCACTTTGAGTTTAACCATGATTTTTGGATATAGTTTCATGTTCATAAGAAAAATTATTTTTTTCTAGAAGAACAACTTTTAAATCAAAGTTTATCATAGTTTTTAATTAACTAACACAAAAGAGCCCGCGGTGTTACTACGACGGCGTATATCTGGTTTTACGGTGTTCTTCGTGTTTCCAGGTTTTAAATCATTAAGTTAGCATATCTTATAGATATAGAACATGTGTTTAGTTGATTTTAAAATTCAAGTTAGAAGGATTAACTTTGTTTGCGAACAAGTTTAGAATTAACTAAACTATGTTCTAGTGATTACATGTTCAAATCTTCGAATAAGAAAGTTTTAAATGTATGAATCGAATGATTTTATGAACATCATTACTACCTCAAGTTTAATAGGTAAACCTACTAGAAGTGACAAGAAATGATCTAGCTTCAAAGGATCTTGGATGGCTTGAAAGTTCTTGAAGTAGAATCATGACACGAAAACAAGTTCAAGTAAGATTATTACTCGAATTAAGATAGTTATAGTTATAGGAATTGAATCAAAGTTTGTATATGAGTATTACCTTGATTTAGAATGATATCTTAATATAAACAAAAATAATTTCTTGAGGTTGGATGATCACTTTACAAGATTGGAAGTGAGCTAGTAAACTTGGAAATATTCTTGATTTTATGAAACTAGAACTTGTAGAATTTATGAAGAACAGTTAGAACTTGAAGATGGAACTTGAGAGAGATCAATTAGATGAAGAAAATTGAAGAATGAAAGTGTTTGTAGGTGTTTTTGGTCGTTGGTATATGGATTAGATATAAAGGATATGTAATTTTGTTTTCATGTAAATAATTCATGAATGATTTATAATATTTTTGTAATTTTGTGTAATCATTCATGCTAGTTGCCAAATGATGGTTCCCACATGTTTAATGACTCACATAGGCTACTAAGGAGCTGATGATTGAGTGTATATACCAATAATATATACATCTAGAAGCTGTGTATTGTACGAGTACGAATACGGGTGCATACGAGTAAAATTGTTGATGAAAATGAACGAGAATGTAATTGTAAGCATTTTTGTTAAGTAGAAGTACTTTGATATGTGTCATAAAGTCTTTCAAAAGTGTATTAATACATCTTAATACACTACATGTATATACATTTTAACTGATTCGTTAAGTCACCGTTAGTCATTACATGTAAGTGTTGTTTTAAGACCTTTAAGTTAACGATCTTGTTAAATGTAATTAATCTATTGTTATTATACTTAAATGAGATGTTAAATTATTACATTATCATGATATTATAATGTATGAATATATCTTAATATGATATATATATATATATATATATATATATATATATTAAAATGTCGTTACAACGATAATCGTTACATATATGCCTCGTTTGAATTCGACATGTAAAAAACAAGTGTGAATGATAGTCAGCAATGTTACCACAAAGGCTGCATTTGAATTCGACATCAGGGTACCATTTCTTCAACCTATCTTGAGTGGATAACCTTTTTTGAATTGCCAACCATCAAATAAATGCATGTTTTGGAGTAAACTGTGTGTGACGACCCGGAAATTTTCGACCAAATTTAAACTTGATCTTTATATGTTTCCGACACGATAAGCAAAGTCTGTAATGTTGAGTCTCAAAAATTTTGAACTATTTCATATATTCAATTGACCTTCAACTGTTCTCGACGATTCACGAACAATTAATTGTAAATAGATACATATATATTTAAATATATATATATATATATATATATATATATATATACATAATTTGAAGTATTATTTGAATTAATATATGAGTTAATTGTTGAAAATAAATATGTAAAATAATATGCGATCTAATGAAAACTAATATATATATATATATATATATATATATATATATATATATATATATATGTATATATATGTATATATACTACTTGTAAATATATAAAATAATATTAAATCTATTTGTTTAAAAATATATAATATATTTATTTTAGTAGTTAAACTTGCTATTTAAAACTATTTATATATAGAAAGAGAATATATTAAAAATAAATAATTTCGAGCTTAATTAGTAAACGTCAGTGACACTCGGTTGAAGTTTCGTTAGTTTAATATAGATATAATGCATGTTCATGAATGATTAAGATAAAAGTTTGACTGTAAATTGTTTACGAAGATTTTAGATTTGTTAATAATATTTTTACCTTTTTAGTTTAAATATTAGTACTCCGTATATATTAATTAGAACAGAAAATAAATAATTAACAAACATTATTGATCAGGTTTCAAACAGTTAATGACTGAAATAAATAAATGGACTTAATTTGTAAATTTGGAATTTTTAGGAACACTTTTATACGTTAACTGTTTAGCAATGGACACGATAGTATTCCGAGAAATTGTGTCGGTTGGAATCATACAATTTAGTTTCACGGGTTGTTAACTTATTGCTTTTAAAATTGCAAGTAGGAACTTTTTGTTTTAACTCTTCCTCTATATAGATACATATTATTAAGCATATAGATATAGACATAATCACATATCATTTCTTCTCCGTTCTATTTCTTCTTCGTGAACAACCATCTCACCACACTACCATCACCATTCTCCACCACTGTCACCCACCATCTCTGCTGAGTGCTGAACCACCACTCCACCATAACAACTCCTTGAACTAGCACCATGAACTACTCTCTATTTTTCATCTTATTCTTATTCGATCACCACCACTTCTATTATTTTCTTTCTTTCTCTACTAACACACTTAACCACACGACCATCAAGTCACCATCTCGACCTGCATACTACTGTTCTCGGACATAACCAAACCCACCTTCACAGTTTCACCTTCCACCATATCCACCATCATGATTCACCATAACCGAACCTCAATCACCACCATTAACACACCCACCACACCTCTCATCGTGAGACCCATCAAACAACACCACCGTGAGTCATCATTGGAAAACCACCACATCTTGTGTTCCTTTCTTTGCTCCTGTCCCGATTGAACCAATAACCCTAAAACCCATTTGAAACCACCACTCCCATATAACTGCCGACAACCATTAACCACCTCAGTCACCTCAGTCACCTTGACCTCCAAGAATACAAACACCATCGACTACATCAAATACCATCGATCACATCACCCAATTGGTACCTGCTTTCTGTTTCATTTGAAGTTCACTAAGACTGCCCAAACTATCTTTTATTTTCTTATTCGAGAAACTCACTTCGGTTAAAGTTTGAAACAAACACCATTAACAACCACACGGTCCATCGAAAACAACTACTGTTCGAAACAAGCACGATGTCTTCTTTGCTGCTACGCCGTATATCTTCTGTTTCTATTCAGTTCATCAGCCACCACCACAATTCAACTTCGTGACTCATCAAACCACCTAAACAACCATCAATCACTGTTGCAGCTGCGTTTATTTTTTTTTTCTGATTCACTGTTGTTCACGTAGTAAAGTAATTGATTGATTGATGGTTGCTTTTACAAATAAAAAGAAAAGGCCGGGGGATGGGGTCTGATGGAGACGTGTTCTTGAATTTTAAAACCTACGCACAAAGTTTCTTTACTTTAAATCAATATATGCAGATCTTGAAATGGGCCATTAAGGGACTGTTGGGTTGCCATATTCAGTTTTACACTTTGGGCCTTAAGTATTGAGCTAGGCTAAGTTGGGCTTGATAAACTGCTTTTGGGCCGAGATCCAATTAAATCTGTTGGACTGCTGCTCGATAATTCTGTCTCCATTATTCTGTCCATCCACAAGCATAAATCAAACACATTTTAATGAACGATGTTGATTAGGGAATAAGATGATGATTTTAATTTAAAATGAGTAGAATGATAATAGACGGGTGTTCATGATCATGAATGATGATGGTATATTGATAACCGAATAGATGATGATAATGATGGCGATATAGATAAAGATCATGATGATAAATAAGTATGAAGGATAATGATGGTGTTAAAATGAAGATATAGTTAAGATGATGTAATAAGAAAGGGAGAAACAGAAAAATGGGTTTTATAGGTTTAGGTTGCAATAATTTTAGAAAAACAAAGATGGTCAAATGGTTAAGTGTGTTGCGGTTTAGCGTAATGGTTTGGTGTTGTGTTGGGTTAGCATGAGGTCGCGAGTTCGAGCCCGGGCATAGGCATTTAGTTTGGAACTTTTTTCTTCTTGAGAGGTAGTTATTATTATTACTTTTATTATTATTATCATTATTATTATTATTATTATTATTATTATTATTATTATTATTATTATTATTATTCATTATTATTAAAATTAACATTTTTATTAAAAAGTACCATTTTTATTAAAGTTATCATTTTACGATTTATATTAAAAGTATCATTTTTAACCCTATTATCATTATTATTATTATTATTATTATCATTACTAATATTATTTTAGTATTATTATAATTTTAACAAACAAATGCTATATATATATACAAAAATATATTTAATACATATAACATAAAAAAATTTATATTTTTATTTACTTTAAATATACAAATTGAATATATGAAACATATAGGTTATTAATGATATAACTAATAATATATATATATATATATATATATATATATATATATATATATATATATATATATATATATATATATATATATATATATATATATATATATTTATTTATTTATTTATTTATTTGTTCGATTACAATTATGTATGTTAATATATATACAAATGATATAGGTTCGTGAATCCGAAGCCAACGCTGCAATGTTCAGTGTCGTCATATGTATTTTTACTACAAAATACAGTATTGTGAGTTTCATTTGCTCCCTTTTTAAATGCTTTTGCAATATATATTTTTGGGACTGAGAATACATGCGCTACTTTTATAAATGTTTGACGAAATAGACACAAGTAATCAAAACTACATTATATGGTTGGATTATTAAACCGAATATCGCTCCTTCAAGTCTGGTAACCTAAGAATTAGGGAAATGGCCCCTAATTGATGCGAATCCTAAAGGTAGATCTATCGGGCCCAACGAGCGCCATCCAGGGTATGGATGCTTTAGTACTTCGTGGTATTATTTAGTATATTAGTTGCGCGCTGTATACTGGGGGATATTCTATATGCATCTTGTTAAGGTCGGTTACCAGGTGTTCAATCCATATGAATGATTTTTATCTCTATGCAATTTACGAAATGCCTGATACGAGATGTGTATTTATGAGAAATGAAAATCTTGTGGTCTATTAAAATGATGAAAATGAATGATTATGATAAACTAATGAACTCACCAACCTTTTGGTTGACACTTGAAAGCATGTTTATTCTCAGGTATTAAAGAAATCTTTCATTGTGCATTAGCTCATTTTAAGGATATTACTTGGAGTCATTCATGGCATATTTCGAAAGACGTTGCATTCGAGTCGTTGAGTTCATCAAGATTATTATTAAGTCAAATATAGTTGGATGTATTATGAAATGGTATGCATGTCGTCAACTTTAAATGTAAAGAAAGTTTGTCTTTTAAAAACGAATGCAATGTTTGAAAAATGTATCATATAGAGGTCAAATACCTCGCGATGTAACCAAATGTAATGTATTCGTCCAGATAGATTAGGACGGGTCGCTTCATGTGGTATCAGAGCAGTGGTCTTAGCGAACTAGGTTCGTATTAGTGTGTCTAACTGATAAGTCTTTAGGATGCATTAGTGAGTCTGGACTTCGACCTTAGCTGCATGTCAAAAAGTTTTACTTATCATTTCTTGTCGGAAATTACATGCTTATCATTCTTAAGTCTAGACATATTCTGTAAATTCATCCGTAATCTACGAAATCTTTTGCTCTATATATATAGATATTCTATGTGATTAGAATACCATCTGATAGCTGGAAAATCATTTCAAATCGAAAAATCCTTTATTCAATCGTACGAAATGGAATTTGTCGTTAGTTCAAGTCCCTCGAATTCCAAAATAGAATCCCACTCAAGCTCCGAAAGCAGTGTGACCGGAATGGATCAACCAATCAGTCATCATCAATTCTGGATGAATTGGGGATGAGTTCGTAGCCTCCTCAATCATTGGAGACAAGAAGAAGGTGATCCCTTCCATCCACCACATTGTCCTCTTGGCGAAGAACCTGAAGCACTTACCGGCGAACCTGTCCGAAACACCATTTTCTCTCTCATTTGCAGAGTATCTCGTCACGATTATATACTATACCAAATTCTAGATTTTATTTATCCGCTCGTCCGAACCGACAATCACCCCGGTGTAATAGAAGGAGTCAACGAACTTCGCGCTCGGGTAGTGGCTTTGGAGAATATGGTGCAAAGGTTACAAGCACCCGCAACAGCACCGGCAGCAACAGTACCACCAACAGCAACATCCGCATCCCACACCTCGACATCACAATTTGTACCTCGAGCATCAACATCGTACTTACCATTGATACCAAGGAGTACTAATAAGAATGAACGATGAAGTATTGATTCATAACTTCATTGGAGAACTATTAGGCGGCGATTATGTAATCTCTAAAGTCTTAGAGAGTATTTATTTTAGCTCAAACCAAAAAGTAAATGAGATTAATATCATATAAACTCATTAAATCCATGATTACATCTGAAGAAAATATATATAGGTATGTATATTTTCATAAAGATTGTAATTAAAAATTCTTTTGTACAAACTGTTAATGGTGAAAATATTTTAACGGGTAGGTAATACCCGAGGAATATTTAGATTTCACATTAATAAGTTACACTGTACATTCTTTGAATCTGATTCAACGTTCATTACTATCCTACTTACATCCACAGATATACGAATCCGTTCACCACAGAATAACCATTTTCATTCAATTTCATAATTGGATTTTGACTTATCAGAATCCAACAAGTGGCATAATGAAGAAAACATTGGACAAAGTAAAATTTGTTAGAAACAAACAAATTAACTATGAGAAATTTTGTTAAGAATCCACGCTAACAAAATCCTAGCTAACTGTTCCTAGCTAACTGTTAATTCCATATTACATTTATTTATCGCAATTTAATTATCGCAATTTATTTATCTCAATTTAAATTCTCGCAATTTATTTATTGTCATTTAATTTATGTTATTTATTTTATGCACTTTAAATATCGGGACACGTATACAAGGTTTTGACATATCATATCGACGCATCTTTATATATTATTTGGAATAACCATAGACACTCTATATGCAGTAATGTTTGAGTTAGCTATACAGGGTTGAGGTTGATTCTACAATAATATATATACTTTGAGTTGTGATCGAGTCTGAGACATGTATACAATGGGTCACGAATACGTATTAATTAATTCGAATATTATATGTTAAACTATATATGAATTATTGGATTACTAATTGTGGACTGATAATTGTGGACTGCCAACATTGGACAATTAAAAATGAATTAAAATATTGATTATAACATATGAAACTAAACAATTCTTCAAGTTTGCCACTTGATTTCATCTTGAACCTCATTTGTATCTTGACGATTACAATCTGCGATTCAAACCTTTTATAATTCTTGAAAACACTTCAATCGATAGGATGAACCAACCGCACTTCATCTACAGAAGAAGAGATTGATGCATATAGTTATGCACCTGAAAACACTCGGAACCTGAGTAAATGTTTAACACGTGTCTGTGCTAGCTCCTTTGGCATTGTTATTACCGAAAATAACATTGCAACTCTTTTTCAAATTAGCCAATTTTGTCACAGCTTCAGCAAATCAACTTCGACTTCCATTCAAATTAGCCTTATTATAACCTCGATATATAAATTTGCCTGTCGTCATCGTTACTGGGGAACCGTTTATATTCCACCACATTAGCAGTAAACTTACCAGCAACTTCAATGAATTTGGACTTTCCGAAAAATCATTATATTCATTGAAACCCCATCATGTATTCATCTATATCCTGTAACAATAATTGCCATACCAAATACCGAGAATCAGCAATCAGTATTTTGAAATCTCGCAGCATGTCTACATCAACAGTTATATGTATACATATAACATTTATTTCTTAGAATTATGATCTTTAATTCTGAAATTCTAAAAAGGCACCCAGTTTACGAATAAATACTCCCAATTTTGAAAAAGCTGAATGAAGCAGCAGAAACTGTAGACAACCGTAAACGACCTTAACCATCGAAAGTTGATGATAAAGAATAGTATGTTGGTAAAGCTCAGAAAAGTTGGAACTGGAAAACGGATTGAGCAAACCATAAAGGAGGCCGTAGACAAATCACAAAGGCTAAATCTGCCTTCAAAGAATCCAAATGATTCAGTATCTGCTGAAGTCGTTAACGAATACCTTGCTCCTGACTCTAAACTTTTACAGACAAATCTTTTTCATCATCCTCTGTTATTAGAAATTCTAAGATATCATCATATCTTTCATTATAAATGTCCTCGATATTTCTGAAGATATTTTCATAACTATTCTTATCTGAAATTATCTATCTTCTCGCGTTATCTATATTACATCAGAAAGGAAACTGTTTTAGTTTCTAAATTCTGAAAGAAAGAAAAAATTCGAATGTAAATTATGAATGTTTTTGAAGTAGTGTTGGGAACTGAAGCATGAGTTAGTATAATATAATGACACTTGATCAACGTGATTATATTACAGTAAGTCATGTTGAGTTTCTAATGAAACGTGATGATTCACAGACTATAACATCATTATGTGCCATGTTACACGACTCTTACATTCTACTTAATCTCCAAACATATCGAGAACATACCTTCTTGATAGTCTTATCTTTTCTCTTGAATTCTGATAATTTAACCAATCAAGATCGTGCTATTATAATCTCTCTTAGAACATTAGTCATGTTCATTCGAAACTTCATACCTCGAATTCTAGACCATTATTCGCTTGACTTAAATTCAGGAAAAGAAAACAAAAGTATGAATCTTCAAAATGTAAAGGAAATGAAGAGGATGGATTTATAGTGAAATACCCGACAGAGAAATTGAAACAGATTATTGCATCTAACCAAAGAAGATCCTAATTTTCTTAATTATCAAAGAACCAAATCTTATTTCAAAGATTTTCTCTTAAATTCCTTGAATTCTGGAAATCTACCGTGACTACGTCACCGGTTAAGTCAAATCTGTATTTACTCATTTCACTCTTCTGTGATAGCTTCACTCGTACTCTTCACATAATCAAATTATTTTATCCATATTACTCAATGATGATAAAACTCTAATTTCCAGCTCGTATGTGTCATGAAAACATATTTATTGTCAATCATGACCATTCCAATCAAATTTCGGGACGAAATTTCTTTAACGGGTAGGTACTGTGACGACCCGGAAATTTTTGACCAAATTTAAACTTGATCTTTATATGTTTCTGACACGATAAGCAAATTCTGTAATATTGAATCTCAAAATTTTTGAACTATTTCATATATTCAATTGACCTTCAACTGTTCTCGACGATTCACGAACAATTAATTGTAAATAGATACATATATATTTATATATATATATATATATATATATATATACATATAATTTGAAGTATTATTTGAATTAATATATGAGTTAATTGTTGAAAATAAATATGTAAAATAATATGCGATCTAATGAAAACTAATATATATATATATATATATATATATATATATATATATATATATATATATATATATATATATATATATATATATATATATATATATATATATATATATATATATATGTATATAAATACTACTTGTAAATATATAAAATAATATTAAATCTATTTGTTTAAAAATATATAATATATTTATTTTAGTAGTTAAACTTGCTATTTAAAACTGTTTATATATAGAAAGAGAATATATTAAAAATAAATAATTTCGAGCTTAATTAGTAAACGTCAGTGACACTCGGTTGACGTTTTGTTAGTTTAATATAGATATAATACATGTTCATGAATGATTAAGATAAAAGTTTAACTGTAAATTGATTACGAAGATTTTAGATTTGTTAATAATATTTTTACCTTTTTAGTTTAAATATTAGTACTCCGTATATATTAATTAGAACAGAAAATAAATAATTAACAAACATTATTAGTCAGCTTTCAAACAGTTAATAACTGAAATAAATAAATGGACTTAATTTGAAAATTTGGAATTTTTAGGAACACTTTTATACGTTAACTGTTTAGCAATGAACACGATAGTATTCCGAGAAATTGTGTCGGTAGGAATCATACAATTTAGTTTCACGGGTTGTTAACTTATTGCTTTTAAAATTGCAAGTAGGAACTTTTTGTTTGTAACATCCCGTTTTTCCCGCACATATTGAAAGGTACATATTTAATCATTTGTAAGTTTGTAACTCGCTAGATTATGCGTAATTGTATAGATATATGTGTAGAGATATATATATATATACTTGATAATGTGCGCGCATACAAGTTTATACATGGGCTTTGATAGCGTTAAGTCTTGTGAGACTATTGTTGAAGGTTAGGCGAATGTAGGAAGCGAGATTTAGGTGTACGAATCAAATGAAATCAAAATGTGTTTTAGGTTGTCAAACTGTTCAGGCTTAGGCTAATGCCGCGCCGCGGCTATCTGGCCGCGACGCGACAAACAAAGGAAATCTGGATCAGAAGTTGAGTTAAGAAGGGTCTGTTTTCCTTTTATACGCCGCGCCGCGAGAATTGGGTCGCGCCGCGACATTTCTGCTGGACAGATTCCGGACTTAGCTCATTTTAAGAGATTTTAAGGGGTAATTTGGTAATTTGAGTTGTAGATCAGATTGGAGCATTAAATCACAGCCACTTATCCATTTATTTCATTTTCTTTTCTCTTTTCTTTTCAATTTCTCTCCCAAAACACAAAACCCACTTAGTTTAATCTTGAGATTTGAAGGTGAAGATATGTGAATCAAATCTAGGAGCAAGAATTAAAGTTGTTCTCCTTGTTGTTAGCTACAAGAAGATAGTCTTGGTAAGTTCTAACTCTATGTTTCGAGTTTTAATTAGTTATGCTAGGGTTTTGGTTCATTTGGAACTTATGTGACCCATTTGGGGTTAAAATTGGTGAACTTGGGTTGTGTTGATGAAAGAAAACCCTAAGTAACTATAATCTAGGGTTTGGACTTAAGATTTAAAGTTGAAAGTGTTAAATGGGTTCTTTTTCACTACTACACTTGTTAATGATGATGAAAATAGTTAATGAACTAAGTATGACTAGTTTGTGAGTCAAAGTGTTAAAATGAGTCAAAATGGGTAATGTTGACCTAGTTTGGGTGAAATGGGTATGAATTACCCTAGGTTGTACTAGTTAATGTAAATAGACTTTAAATCACTAGCTTTAGTGATTTAACATGAGTCTTGGCCATTTATGGGCGGTGTTGGGTGTAAGTGAGCTAATAAATGCTAATGGGTCATTAATGCTCGAGAGTAAGTAATGTGGTAAATGCCATTAGTTGTGTATTGAATGTGTACCTATGTATTAGGTACTTTGCTCTAAGTATACGGAAGCAATTAAATCATCACTGAAGTGTTAAGGTGAGTGGAGTAATTATACTTATGTGTATATAGCGTATTTATTTGTGAATGTTATGGTATGAACCACCGAGCCGGTAGTGCCATAACATGTGTGGGATAGGATGTAAACCACAAGCCGGTAGCATCGAGTGTGAACCACGATCCGGTAGCACTATAAACTAAGATGTGAAGCATGAGCCGGTAGCATCGAGTGTGAACCACGAGCCGGTAGCACTATAAACGAGTATGACTCAAAAGCGTACACCATAGCGTTATTGGTTAACCATATTGAGATTGTTGTTTTGTTTAGCATATAATATATATTGAGTTGAGTATATGCTAATGAAGTGGTGTGATAATGTATGACTTGTTAGTGTTACGGGTATGTTGACATGCTATTTGAGTTACAAGTTCGTATGAGGTATTTGGTATTGTGATTGCAAATGGATAGGTTATATATATGTATGTATAATTGTTGCACTCACTAAGCATTGCTTACCCTCTCGTTGTTTACCATTTTATAGGTTCCAGCTTGGACAAGGGTAAGGGCATACGGTTGGATTAGTTGTCTCCCGTTTGTGTTGACAGGGGGTGCTTTTGGGATAGCTTTTGAAGTGGCCTAACGTTTTGGGTAGTTTAGCCCCAAACCATGCTCGAGTGTCGTTTGGGTTATAAACTATTATTGTAGTAGGTCAAACTTGTATTAAACTTAATTAATGGCCTTCGTGCCTTTTGTAAACATTTAAATTGTTGTACGTTTAAATGAAACTTGTGGAATGGTTTGCATATTTAATTGGCGCGTAAATGTGTATAAAAAAAAATTTATCGTATGGAATACGGGTTGGGTTGTTTCAAGTGGTATCAGAGCATGGTCTAAGGGATTTAGGCGACTTGAGATAGGTGCCTAGACTTGGGCTTTATTGTGTGAGCGCTTTATGCGGGACTTGTAGGACTTTGGGTCTAATCGGGAATTGTTAGTGCTTTGGTTTATGTGAACTAACCTTGTGCTAATTGTTTTGTGTCGTGTTTAGCAATCATCAAGCAAGACGGACATTGTACTAGCAAGTTAATGCGACGTGCTCGCGTAACAACTATTAGCTACCGTTGTTACGGGTGCGAATCGTGTCAAACGAGTAATGTACGACGATTGTTGAGCAAGATGGGGTAGTGTGGTACGCATGTATATACTTACGTGTTATGCCTTTCGTTCATGGTTTAACCCTTTCCGTTTTATAGAATGAAGACGAGAAACGGACACGATAATGATATCGGTGGTACAAGCGAGGACCCCGATTTCATGGCCAAAGTTGAGGCCATCTTGAAGAACTACAAGGAGGATTTTCTTGTTAGCGTGAGAAAGGTTTTCAAGGAATCGGTTGACGAGCAAATAACCGATTTAATTAATGAACGAATGAAGGCAACTGTCGATGAGGCTCTTGAAGCTAGAAACATTTATCCTCGTGGTGAAGGAGGTAAAGGAAGACGGGACTTCCACTACAAAAATTTCAAGGATACTCAACCTCCGATGTTTAATAGGGTGAGGGATCCATTGAAAAGCACTTGTTGGATTTTCGATATCGAGGGGGCGTTCCGTACCGCGGAGTGTCCTCCCGAGAAGAAGACGAGATATGGGTCTAGCATGTTACGTGAAGAAGGCAAGTTGTGGTGGGACGATAAAATCAATTTATATGGCGAAGAGCAATGCATGAGCTTGACATGGGAGGAGTTTAAGAAGGAATTTTTCCAAGAATAACGAACTTCTTCCGACCTTGATAAAATCCTGGACGAGTTGCATCATTTGTAACAAGGTTCAATGGACTTGGTTACTCTCATGTCTACCTTCTTGGCAAAGACTCGCTTTTGCCCGGAGTATGTTGGGGACGATCACAAATTAATGAAAGATTTCTACCGTACTTTAAATGATGAGTTGAAGGGTAAGATTAGTCGGGGTATGGCTAAGTCTTTTGAGGAGTTGTTTGAGTTGTCTCGGGGTTTTGAGCCAGAGGTTCCAAGGAAAAGCGATTTCACTTTTTCTAAAAGAAAGTTTGAAGGTTCGAGTCATTCGAACTTTTCCAATAAAAAGAACAAGAAAGGCTCCGAAAGCGTTAATATTGTGAAGAAGGGTGCTTCCGGAGGTTTCGGGCCCACGTGTTATAATTGTAATCAAAGAGGACACATGGCCCGTGATTGCACCAAGGCGTCGACCAAAGTCACTTGCTTTAATTGTGGTAAAGAGGGTCACAAGAGGCCGGAATGCCCCGATTTGAATATGATCATGCTAAGAAGTTAGAGAAGGCGGCGGGCACGGCTAGGGGTCGCAACTATTTGATGACCAATGACGAAGCCAAACAATCAAACGAAGTAGTCTCAGGTACTTTCATGGTTAATTCTAATCCGACAAGGATACTTTATGATAGTGGTGCTAACTTGTCGTTCGTGTCACCAAAATTTGTGCCTAAACTTAATAAACCATTAGCTAAGTTGAGTCGTCTGGTAGAAGTAGAAATAGCGGACGGCAAGACGGTGTTAGTGGTTGATGTGTGTAATAATTGTGATGTTGTTTTTGGTGCCGAAAACTTTAAGATTGATCTTATCCCGATGACTTTGGGAGATTTTGATATCGTTGTTGGTATGGATTGGCTCGATCATAATAGAGCCGATATTGCATGCCATGAAAAATCTATTCGTGTGAAAACCCCAAGTGGGGGAGAGCTAATTATTCATGGCGATAAGCGAAGAAGACTTGTGCCGATATGTTCTTTTGCGCGGGCACGTCGTTTTCTTGTTAGTGTTGGCATGGCTTTTCTTGCCCATGTTGTTGATACTCGTGACGAGCCACCACCTATTCGTGAAATTCCGGTGGTTAGTGAATTCGAAGACGTTTTTCCGGATGAGTTACCGGGTGTTCCAGCGGAAAAACAAGTTGAATTTTGCATTGAGTTGGTTCCGGGAGCTACTCCCATTGCTAAAACTCCTTATCATTTAGCACTGACGGAAATGCAAGAGTTTTTAAATCAAACCCAAGAGTTGCTTGAGAAGGGTTTTATTCGACCGAGTGCTTCGCCGTGGGGTGCTCCGGTTTTATTCATGAAAAAGAAGGATGGTAGTATGCGGATGTGCATCGACTATAGGGAGTTGAATAAAGTGACGATCAAAAATCGTTATCCATTGCCTAGGATTGATGATTTGTTTGACCAACTCCAAGGTGCGACGTATTTCTCAAAGATTGACCTACGGTCCGGCTATCACCAAATGCGGGTCCGTGAGGAAGATATTGAGAAAACGGCTTTTCGAACGAGTTATGGGTATTTTGAGTTTGTAGTTATGCCTTTTGGTCTTACGAATGCACCAGCAGCATTCATGGATCTTATGAACCGAGTGTGCTAACCTATGTTGGACAAGTCGGTGATTGTGTTCATTGACGACATACTAGTCTACTCGAAAAGTATGAACGAGCATGAACGTCATTTTCATGAAGTATTGAAGACGTTACGAAAGGAGAAGTTGTATGCTAAGTTCTCCAAATGTGAATTTTGGCTAAGGGAGGTTCAATTCCTTGGTCACATTGTGAACAAAGACGGCATTCAAGTAGATCCGGGGAAGATAGAGACGGTGAAGAGTTGGAGACAACCGACTACGCCTACGAAAATTTGAAGTTTTCTCGGATTGGCCGGTTATTATCGTCGGTTTATCCAAGACTTTTCTAAAATCGCTTCTTCATTGACGAAGTTGACAAGGAAGAACGCGAGATTTAATTGGGAGGACGAGCAAGAAATTGCTTTTCAATTGCTAAAAGAGAAGTTGTGTCAAGCTCCGGTGTTAGTTTTGCCGGAAGGGGTGGAAGACATGACGGTTTATTGTGATGCCTCGTTAAATGGACTCGGTTGTGTTCTAATGCAAAGAGGTAAAGTCATCGCTTATGCCTCTCGACAATTAAAGGAACACGAGAAGAGATATCCGACTCATGATCTTGAGTTAGCGGCGGTTGTGCATGCGTTGAAAATTTGGCGCCATTACTTGTATGGTGTCAAGTGTACGATTTATTCGGATCATAAGAGTTTGAAACATCTCTTTAATCAACGAGATTTGAATTATCGTCAACGTAGGTGGATGGATGTGGTAAAAGACTATGATTGTGAGATACTTTATCATCCGAGCAAGGCAAATGTGGTCACGGATGCGTTAAGTCGAAAGAGTCATCACCCAGCGTTACGATTGGGATTGTTACGTATGATTATTACTAACGATTTTCTTGAAAAGCTCGGCGTGATTCAAATAGAGGCTTACGTTCACAACAAGCATGCGGAGTGAATTGTGGGACAATCGGAGTTCATTACTATGGGCTCGCGGGGTTTGTTGTCTTTTCAAGGAAGAGTGTGGGTGCCTAAGATGGGAGATTATCGACAAGTGCTACTCGATGAAGTACATAAGTCAAAGTATTCCATTCATCCGGGTGCGCCGAAAATGTATCTTGATTTAAGGAAAGATTATTGGTGGCCGGGCATAATACGTGATGTTGTGAAGTATGTTGAGCAATGCATCACGTGTTTGCAAGTTAAAGCCGAGCACCAAAAGCCGTATGGTAAGTTACAACCGTTAGAAATCCCGAAATGGAAATGGGAGCACATTACCATGGATTTCATCACAAAGTTACCTAAAACGGCGAGAACCCAGTTTGATTCGATTTGGGTTATAGTTGATCGACTGACGAAGAGTGCTTTGTTTCTTCCCATTAAGGAAGCGATATCGTCGGAGACCTTGGCTAAGTTGTTTATCAAGGAAGTCATCTCTTGACACGGTGTTCCTGTATCGATTGTTTCGGATCGAGATAATCGTTTTACATCTCGATTTTGGGAAAAGTTTCATGAGGATATGGGTACACAATTGAAATTGAGCACGGCGTATCATCCTCAAACGGACGGTCAAACTGAACGTACGAATCAAACGTTGGAGGATATGTTACGGGCATGTATTATCGATTTTGGTGGTAGTTGGGACGAGCACTTACCTTTGGTGGAATTCTCGTACAATAATAGTTATCATACTAGTGTTGGGATGCCACCTTATGAGATGCTTTATGGGCGTAGGTGTCGAACCCCGATTTGTTGGGGTGAAGTGGGACAAAAGGAAATCGGGAGTACCGTTTTGGTTTTAGAGACGAATAGTAAGATTGATATGATTCGAGAGCATTTGAAGAAGGCTCAAGATAGGCAAAAGTCGTATGCCGACAAACGTAGACGAACGATCGAATTTCAAGTAGGTGACATGGTGATGCTTAAGGTTTCGCCATGGAAACGTATTATTCGATTCCGGAAACGAGGAAAGTTAGCTCCTCGGTTTATTGGACCATTTAAGGTTTTAGCTCGTGTTGGTGAAGTCACGTATCGTTTAGAATTACCCGAAGAGCTTGTGGGGATCCATAATACATTTCATGTTTCCCATCTCCGTAAGTGTCTTGCGGATGATTCATCTTGGGTGCCATTAGACGAGATTGAACTAAATAATAAGTTAGAGTATATCGAGGAACCGATTGCCATACTTGATGAGAAGGTCAAAAGGTTGAGACATAAAGAGGTTAGGACTTTTAAAGTTCAATGGCGTCGTAGTAAGGGTTCCGAGTTTACTTGGGAGCCCGAAGAGTTTGTGTTGGTTTATCTTCTCTCTTGTCATGCGGCTTGGATCGCGAGGACACGCTCCGATTCAAGTGGGGGAGAGTTGTAACATCCCGTTTTTCCCGCACATATTGAAAGGTACATACTTAATCATTTGTACGTTTGTAACTCGCTAGATTATGCGTAATTGTATATATATATATATATATATATATATATATATATATATATATATATACATACTTGATAATGTGCGCACATACAAGTTTATACATGGGCTTTGATAGCGTTAAGTCTTGTGAGACTATTGTTGAAGGTTAGGCGAATGTAGGAAGCAGGATTTAGGTGTACGAATCAAATGAAATCAAAATGTGTTTTAGGTTTTCAAACTGTTCAGGCTTAGGCTAATGCCGCGCTGCGGCGATCTGGGCCTCGACGCAACAAACAAAGGAAATCTGGATCAGAAGTTGAGTTAAGAAGGGTCTATTTTCCTTTTATACGCCGCGCCGCAAGAATTGGGTTGCGCCGCGACATTTCTGCTGGACAGATTCCGGACTTAGCTCATTTTAAGAGATTTTAAGGGGCAATTTGGTAATTTGACTTGTAGATCAGATTGGAGCATTAAATCACAGCCACTTATCCATTTATTTCATTTTCTTTTCTCTTTTCTTTCCAATTTCTCTCCCAAAACACAAAACCCACTTAGTTTAATCTTGAGATTTGAAAGTGAAGATTTGTGAATCAAACATAGGAGCAAGAATTAAAGTTGTTCTCCTTGTTATTAGCTACAAGAAGATAGTCTTGGTAAGTTCTAACTCTATGTTTCGAGTGTTAATTAGTTATGCTAGGGTTTTGGTTCATTTGGAACTTATGTGACCCATTTGGGGTTAAAATGGGTGAACTTAGGTTGTGTTGATGAAAGGAAACCCTAAGTAACTATAATCTAGGGTTTGGACTTAAGATTTGAAGTTGAAAGTGTTAAATGGGTTCTTTGTCACTACTACACTTGTTAATGATGATGAAAATAGTTAATGAACTAAGTATGACTAGTTGGTGAGTCAAAGTGTTAAAATGAGTCAAAATGGGTAATGTTGACCTAGTTTGGGTGAAATGGGTATGAATTACCCTAGGTTGTGCTAGTTAATGTTAATAGACTTTAAATCACTAGCTTTAGTGATTTAACATGAGTCTTGGCCATTTATGGGCGGTGTTGGGTGCAAGTGAGCTAATAAATGCTAATGGGTCATTAATGCTCGAGAGTAAGTAATGTGGTAAATGCCATTAGTTGTGTATTGAATGTGTACCTATGTATTAGGTACTTTGCTCGAAGTATACGGAAGCAATTAAATCATCACCGAAGTGTTAAGGTGAGTGGAGTAATTATACGTATGTGTATATAGCGTATTTATTTGTGAATGTTATGGTATGAACCTCCGAGACGATAGTGCCATAACATGTGTGGGATAGGATGTGAACCACAAGCCGGTAGCATCGAGTGTGAATCACGAGCCGGTAGCACTATAAACTAAGATGTGAACCACGAGCCGGTAGCATCGAGTGTGAACCACGAGCCGGTAGCACTATAAACGAGTATGACTCAAAAGCGTATGGTGTGAACCACGAGCCGGTAGCACCATAGCATTATTGGTTAACCATATTGAGATTGTTGTTTTGTTTAGCATATAATATATATTGAGTTGAGTATATGCTAATAAAGTGGTGTGATAATGTACGATTTGTTAGTGTTACGGGTATGTTGACATGCTATTTGAGTTACAAGTTCGTATGAGGTATTTGGTATTGTGATTGCAAATGGATAGGTTATATATATGTATGTATAATTGTTGCACTCACTAAGCATTGCTTACCCTCTCATTGTTTACCATTTTATAGGTTCCAGCTTGGACAAGGGTAAGGGCATACGGTTGGATTAGTTGTCTCCCGTTTGTGTTGACAGGTGGTGCTTTTGGGATAGCTTTTAAAGTGGCCTAACGTTTTGGGTAGTTTAGCCCCAAACCATGCTCGAGTGTCGTTTGGGTTATAAACTATCATTGTAGTAGGTCAAACTTGTATTAAACTTAATTAATGGCCTTCGTGCCTTTTGTAAACATTTAAATTGTTGTACGTTTAAATGGAACTTGTGGAATGGTTTGCATATTTAATTGGCACGTAAATGTGTATAAAAAAAAATTTATCGTATGGAATACGGGTTGGGTTGTTTCATTGTTTTAACTCTTCCTCTATATAGATACATATTCTTAAGCATATAGATATAGACATAATCACATATCATTTCTTCTCCATTCTATTTCTTCTTCGTGAACAACCATCTCACCACACTACCATCACCATTCTCCACCACCGTCACCCACCATCTATGCTGAGTGCTGAACCACCACTCCACCATAACAACTCCTTGAACTAGCACCATGAACTACTCTCTATTTTTCATCTTATTCTTATTCGATCACCACCACTTCTATTATTTTCTTTCTTTCTCTACTAACCCACTTAACCACACGACCATCAAGTCACCATCTCGACCTGCATACTAATGTTCTCGGACAGAACCAAACCCACCTTCACAGTTTTACCTTCCACCATATCCACCATCATGATTCACCATAACCGAACCTCAATCCCCACACCTCTCATCGTGAGACCCATCAAACAACACCACCGTGAGTCATCGTTGGAAAACCACCACATCTTGTGTTCCTTTCTTTGCTCCTGTCCCGATTGAACCAATAACCCTAAAACCCATTTGAAACCACCACTCCCATATAACCGCCGGCAACCATTAACCACCTCAGTCACCATCACCTGCACCTCCAAGAATACAAACACCATCAACTACATCAAATACCATCGATCACATCACCCAATTGGTACCTGCTTTCTGTTTCAGTCGAAGTTCACTAAGACTGCCCAAACTATCTTTTATTTTCTTATTCGAGAAACTCACTTCGGTTAAAGTTTGAAACAAACACCATTAACAACCACACGGTCCATCGAAAAAAACTACTGTTCGAAACAAGCACGATGTCTTCTTTGCTGCTACGCTGTATATCTTCCGTTTCTATTCAGTTCATCAGCCACCACCATAATTCAACTTCGTGACTCATCAAACCACCTAAACAACCATCAATCACTATTGCAGCTGCGTTTTTTTTCTTCTTCTGATTCACTGTTGTTCACGTAGTAAAGTAATTGATTGATTGATGGTTGCTTTTACAAATAAAAAGAAAAGGCCGGGGGATGGGGTCTGATGGAGACGTGTTCTTGAATTTGAAAACCTACGCACAAAGTTTCTTTACTTTAAATCAATATATGTAGATCTTGAAATGGGCCATTAAGGGACTGTTGGGTTACCATATTCAGTTTTACACTTTGGGCCTTAAGTATTGAGCTAGGATAAGTTGGGCTTGATAAACTGCTTTTGGGCCGAGATCCAATTAAATCTGTTGGACTGCTGCTCGATAATTCTGTCTCCATTATTCTGTCGATCCATAAGCATAAATCAAACACATTTTAATGAACGATGTTGATTAGAGAATAAGATGATGATGTTAATTTAAAACGAGTAGAATGATAATAGACGGGTGTTCATGATCATGAATGATGATGGTATATTGATAACCGAATAGATGATGATAATGATGGCGATATAGCTAAAGATCATGATGATAAATAAGTATGAAGGATAATGATGGTGTTAAAATGAAGATATAGTTAAGATGATGTAATAAGAAAGGGAGAAACAGAAAAATGGGTTTTATAGGTTTAGGTTGCTATAATTTTAGAAAAACAAAGATGGTCAAATGGTTAAGTGTGTTGCGGTTTAGCGTAATGGTTTGGTGTTGTGTTGGGTTAGCATGAGGTCGCGGGTTCGAGCCCGGGCATAGGCATTTAGTTTGGAACTTTTTTCTTCTTGAGAGGTAGTTATTATTATTACTTTTATTATTATTATTATTATTATTATTATTATTATTATTATTATTATTATTATTATTATTATTATTATTATTATTATTATTATTATTCATTATTATTAAAATTAATATTTTTATTAAAAAGTACCATTTTTATTAAAGTTATCATTTTACGATTTATATTAAAAGTATCATTTTTAACCCTATTATCATTATTATTATTATCATTACTAATATTATTTTAGTATTATTATAATTTTAACAAACAAATGCTATATATATACAAAAATATATTTAATACATATAACACAACAAAATTTATATATTTATTTACTTTAAATATACAAAGTGAATATATGAAACATATAGGTTATTAATGATATAACTAATAAATTTATATATATATAAATTTGTTCGATTACAATTATGTGTGTTAATATATATACAAATGATATAGGTTCGTGAATCCGAGGCCAACCCTGCATTGTTCAGTGTCGTCATATGTATTTTTACTACAAAATACAGTATTGTGAGTTTCATTTGCTCCCTTTTTAAATGCTTTTGCAATATATATTTTTGGGACTGAGAATACATGCGCTACTTTTATAAATGTTTGACGAAATAGACACAAGTAATCAAAACTACATTATATGGTTGGATTATTAAACCGAATATCGCCCCTTCAAGTCTGGTAACCTAAGAATTAGGGAAATGACCCCTAATTGACGCGAATCCTAAAGGTAGATCTATCGGGCCCAACGAGCCCCATCCAGGGTATGGATGCATTAGTACTTCGAGGTATTATTTGGTATATTAGCTGCACGCTGTATACTGGGGGATATTCTATATGCATCTTGTTTAGGTCGGTTACCAGGTGTTCAATCCATATGAATGATTTTTATCTCTATGCAGTTTGCGAAATGCCTGATACAAGATGTGTATTTATGAGAAACGAAAATCTTGTGGTCTATTAAAATGATGAAAATGAATGATTATGATAAACTAATGAACTCACCAACCTTTTGGTTGACACTTGAAAGCATGTTTATTCTCAGGTATTAAAGAAATCTTCCGTTGTGCATTAGCTCATTTTAAGGATATTACTTGGAGTCATTCATGGCATATTTCGAAAGACGTTGCATTCAAGTCGTTGAATTCATCAAGATTATTATTAAGTTGAATATAGTTGGATGTATTATGAAATGGTATGCATGCCGTCAACTTTAAATGTAAAGAAAGTTTGTCTTTTAAAAACGAATGCAATATTTGAAAAATGTATCATATAGAGGTCAAATACCTCGCGATGTAACCAAATGTAATGTATTCATCCAGATAGATTAGGACGGGTCGCTTCACTGTGGAAACCAAATAACATGATGCCAACTCACATTTGGATCATTGTTCCTTATATCCTTCCACACTTGCCCTGTAGAATACTGTTTGACTTTATTTTCATTAGTAACCCACCAAAAAACACCATTAGAATCCTTATGCACATGAGATCTCATCTTATCCTTAATTCTTAAAAATTGCCTTTTGCCCTGTAGAATACTGTTTAACTTATATTAACTTTATAATTCAATTTAATTTAATTAAACTTATGATATAACATGATTATACAAATATTATTTTAAATAATCTTATAACTTATATTAATAACATGATGTACACTTTAAACTTCAAGGTTGACTAAGTTTGACCAAGGTTGACTTTTGGTTGACTTTGACTTTTAGTTGATTTTTGTTGACTCTTCTAATTAAGGATACTTCCTAAAAATAGAAACTTTCAAAAAATAGAAACTTTTCAAAAATGGAAACTTACTAAAAATAAAAACTTTCTAAAAATAGAAAGTACGTGTTAAACGTCGTCCTGATCATACCAAATCATACCGATTGATGTTCATTACAACAAGTACTATGGTTATCATACTAAGACTTGACCTAAGTTAGTTATTTATATCGACCTGCTTTATTTTTAGGTCGGAGTTGTGATCATTCTTGATCACTTTACCTTTGTTGTTCGCTTATCCGTTTCATTTGCTTCATTTGCTTTAAGGTGAGTTATAGTCCCGTTTTTTATATTATTTTAAAGTATTTTTGGGATGAAATTACATGCAACTTTTGTTTTACGTTTAGACACAAGTGAAAATTAATTTAAATTATTTATTATGAGTTGAACGAATATATTCCCTAATCTGGTAACTGTAATCACTGGTTTCTACTGGTGAACGCGAATCCTATGGATAGATCTATCGGGCTTGACAGCCCCATTTCGAGCTATTCGCGCTAGCAATTTAATATCGGAATGTATTAGTACTTCATAATTTTTGAAGATACACTGGTTCAGTGTATATTTTCGTTTGGTAAGGGTAAAGAAATGGTTAGGTGGTTACCAGGTGACTCACTGATTACTGGAATAATGTTTTTATGTTTTCTAACATTTGAAATCTTGTGGTCTAAAGCTTATACGTTATTTAAACCTATAATTCACTCAACATTTTTGTTGACAGTTTACTCGCATGTTTTTCTCAGGTACTTGAGTATTTGGCTTCCGATGTACTTAGAGAGTCTGCATACTTGTTGGCAGAATTTATTAAACATTAAACTTGCATTCTATTTTTATTACATTATTATGGGTGTTTGTTGGCTTTGTTTTGGTCGACTTTTGGTTAAGTACTGATGTTAGTTTTTCTAAACTTACATATTTTGGTAGGTTTCCTTTATAGAAAATCATTTTCAAATAAAGAATGCAATGTTATTTATTAAATTCATTTAGAGTTATGATCAAGCTGTGGGATCAAGTGATGGAGCCGTTAAGGGTATTTGACGGGCCATCACAGTTAAATATCAAATGAAAGATTTTCTTGATAAATATGTATTATTCATCAAACAACTATTGCTCATACTCCCCAACAGAATAATTTAGTTGTAAGAAAATATAGACATCATCTTAATATTGCAAAGTCTCTTATGTTTTAGGGAGAATGGCTTTATATTTATTGCATGAATGCATTCTACCTGCTACTTATCTTAGAAACAGGATTCCTTCTAAGGAGCTCTCTCGCATGTCTCCATATTAAAAAATTGTAACGACCCAACCCTCGTTATACCCAAAAACACGCCTTAAAAAAAATTTCTGGGTCAGTACATCTGGACGGCGTTCAGCATTCTGGACAGCGTCCAGCATTCTGGACGGCGTCCAGCTCTGAAGGCCAGGACGGAGTCCTAATGAACTACCAGAAACTGATCCCCATGCTCAACTTACATGAACGGAAAACTCTCTTCCCGACACTTTCAAACGAAACCCTTTTTACAACATGTCAATATAAGTAAAATTAAAAGATTTCTACAATAAAACCAAGTTTTACAACATCAGGCCCACATCGGCCATTTTACGAATTTCGTTCAAAATTACGAGTTTCGACCATAAGAGTTTAAATTCCAAACTACACTAGAGCATGGTGTTTGGGGTTAAACTACCCAAATCTTGGCCGAACTTCCAAAAACTAACACATCCAAAAGTGTCTCCTATCAAACAAGCGGGATCTCTAATCCAACCGAACGCCCTTACCCTTGTCGACACCCGAGCCTATAAAAAGGTAAACAATGAGAGGGTAAGCAAAGCTTAGTGAATGCAATAATTATACACATACATATATAATATACATACTTGCAAACACTTACACACATACCGCATACATGCTAGTAACACAATTATCTTATCATCTCAATACAAAGCTATTAACCTCCAATACCACAAGCTAGCATAACAATAGCATATATATAACTCGAACAATGCAATATGCTTACGCTACAACACAATAACCATGGTTAACCAATCGTACAAGGGAATGACACTCGCGAAAGGCCATCGGTGTTCATAACATCCGTTAGTGTACTTAACACCTCGTATCACTAAACCCTCGGGTGGCATCTTAACACCTCGATGCTTCACCCTTTATCTTACGGAGTGGTGCCTTAACACCTCGACACTTCACTCCTAGGTTGTAACAACCCTGATTTTTCCGTTACTTTCGTTAACCTTCCGTTAGTTTACTTAACGGCGATTATTTAACTTTTGTGCGTTTACGTGTGTTAAATGCGTACTTGGTCTTCGGAGGGTTTTAATAATTGATATGGGTTGAAATTAATTCAAATAAATATTTCGGATAATGAAATACGATAAAAACGATACGATTTTGATAAAAATTTTTTGAGCAACGAAACGCTCGGGTTTATTTTAACAATTAATTTTATTAATTATTAACTTTTTAAAATATTTAATTTATTGGATTTTTAATAAATTAGACAATTGGTTGCGTTTAACGATCGGGTTAGCGTTCCGGGCCTTCGGTACGACTAAACGGCACTTAAAACGGACCACGAATACACGGGATTGCAAAACGAGAGCCCGGGAACCCCATGAGGGCCCCATTCGGCTGAACCCCCCTCTCCTCCCCCTTATATTTTAATTTTTGTTAATTATTGAGGGACTTATGTGCATTTATTTATATTAGGGCTTAATTTATATACTTAGTAATACCCTAACTGCACCAATCATTCCCCTTTTATTTTTTTGGTCGATCCCTCCTTCTCCCTCCCTCTTGGCCGTCGCCCAACACACACACACACACACACACACACACACATACTCAAACTCAATTTTTGATTAAACCTCAAGAATAAAAGTTGCAATTCGCGTTATCCTCTACGTATTGTTGTGCTTTGATTGTTGATCTAAGGTATATTTACATGAACCCTAATTCTTAAAAATCTGATTTTTATAAAGTTTCACAGTTATGTTGTCAATTGCTCAAGTCTATACGCGCACGTGTTAATTGTAATCGTTATTTTGATTGTTTGATGCGCTAGGTTTTAAAAACGAATTTGTATTTGTTTGATCAGAAAAATTAAGTTTTTCAAATGTTAATTATTATGTTATAATCAGATTCCTTGCGAAAAACTATTGAGTTTAGGCTTTGGATTCGCTTGATTTCGTTTCCGTATAATTAAGTTATATCGATTTGAATTATCGTTGTGTTTTTGTTGCTTGATCAGAAATCTGGTATTGATAGAAAACGAATTGGCATGTTAGACTTATACCACTGGAAATATAATTTAAAAACACTCAAGTTAGACTAGGATATCATGTCGTTTGCTTATGCATAGCCCGAGATATGCTAGAATTAGTGTAAAAGTAGTTTTATACAGCACTTGCATGAAAATAACCTTGTATGATAAAATGTATTAACTTGTGTGATTAAAGCTTTGCATATTTGAAAAGTAGACAAAAAGTACTTCATCTTTCATGTGGATACCATAGGCTAATTGTATTTAGATCTTCGGATAAAGGCATGCTAATGTGACTAACTAAATGAGAATCGAATCTGTAAATTTCACACGGTTTTGTACTCTGTGGATTTTTTGAATTGTATGAGCATGTATGCTTCTGAAAAATGAAACTTAACATGATATGTGACTTATTGTTAGTTTATGTCAATCTCTGAAACCTTATTCATTGGGCACAATAGAGCCATACTTTATGTGAATTCTGATTTGAGCTGAAAACTGAATGTTCAACTTGCATGAATAAACTGTACAAATTGGCTAAACAAAAGTGGTTAGATTTTTTATATGTGTTACTTTGATTTGTCCTTGAACTATGGCCACTGGTCTTGTATCAATTTCATGTTCCTAACTCCAGTTATAGCCAAAATTAAATCAGTGCGTGGTCAGAAACTGACTTGGAAAACCCCAAATGTATCCCTTCTGATTCCTGACTTTTAATTGTCGTATGAGTCCCTGGCCAGACTTTTTGGAATCGATATTAAGTGTAATTATGATCTAGAGTTTGTCATATTTACTTGAATTTTGTACTATGAGATAATGTGCTATGTATGTTACGTGTTCATAAATTTTGTGCATGACGATAAACTGAAATTGTGAAAATGATCATTCATGACCTAAAACGTATTGTTTGACTTAGGTTTAACTAATTGACCAATATTTGGCATGAACCTACTGATTTTGACTTTAGTTGACCACATTGACCAAGTTTGACTTTCGGTTTGACTTTGTTTGACTTGCATGAGATAGTTGACTTTTACTTTGAAACGCGTCGAGTCGAGCAATAAGACAACGTACACTATGAAACCACACTTATATAAGATACATATATTAACCAACCTACATACGTATACTTAGGTTACATTACTCGGGTCTAAACCGTACAAGTTATTTGTCTTTCATTCCGAGCTTATTCAAAGGTGAGTCTACATTCCCGCTTTTTACATGTTTTCAGGGATGAGAATACACGTTGTTATATTTACATTTTCAATTACTTTTATATTGACATGAGTACTACACATATGCATAATGAGTTTGTTCAAAAAGCCTCTAGCTTGAATACTTTTAATACCATCGGTGTAAGCACAATTTAGATGGACGGATCCGTTAGGTTGACAACCTCACCCGCTATAAAAACAGTGGTGCATTTACTTTGAACATTAAATACATTTGAACAAGTGTATAACATTTTACGAGGTAAGGTCGGGTGTAGTGGTTTCTATACTCGGGTCATTGCTAGTATTCAGGTGCTCGGTTTATGCAAGCGATAGAATCTCGTGGTCAAGGAAATCAAACTATTTTTCTGATAACTGTTTTTCAGATACTATTACATTACTTTAAACCTGTAGATTCACCAACATTATTTGTTGACCTGTTTTTGCGTGTTGTTATTCTCAGGTCCTTAAGGGGTATGCTTCCGATGTGTTTGCCATGACTGGCCGTGGAGTCAGCATTTGATTTTAAAGAACATTATTTACTTTCGCATTTAAAACTTTTATACTGTTTAAATACTGTTGGCTTGTGGTTACGATCACAACAGTGTTTCTATTTTGGGATTATTGGCTTATGTTTTTGAAAGTTAATATTTTTAATAAAATTAAATGCGATTGCTTTAAACGTCTCATATAGAGGGCGTAACTGTTAACTGTGGGACCGGAATTAACACGCCGTCAGATGGTAATTTGGCGGGGTGTTATATAGGTGGCATCTTAACACCTCGATGCTTCACCTCGAGTGGCGTCTTAACACCTCGATGCTTTACTCGTTGCGTGAAACGTGATGTCTTAACACTTCGACACTTCACATCTCGCGCTACAACAAATAAATACATTATATACCTACGCATATAATTATTCCACTCACCTTATAGTCTTTTGTGAAAGTTAGCCGAACTTGCAACCTTCAACGTAACGTACCTATTACATTAGGCACATAATCAAACACACAAGCAAGTTGATCAACCAACTCACTCACCATCTTAGCAACATTTTGACCCATAGTGCAAATCTTGACCCATTTGCACTCTTAAGCCCAAATTAGGTCAACTTCGCCAAAGACCCTAACACTAGCCCAAAATGGTCTTAACCCACTCAATAGTGCAAGGTTATCACATCCACACGCTCATTTTACAACTTAGGTCACCCAAGACTCATTTGACCCATTTCAAGGTTAACACACCCATTTAGTTCACCCACAACCCAAATAACACCCATATACTTAATCACAAGGTGTGCTAGTAATTACTAACCAATTTAAGACTCAAAAACACATTTAACATTTCAAAACCCTAGGTTAGTCATCCTTTGAGTCCTCATGTCCCAAACTCACCCAAAACCCCCCAATTCACTAACAAAAGGGTTCTATGTTCATCACTAACGCAAACCCTAACCCTTATCACTAATTAAGTAGATGAATTAGGTTTAGAACTTACCACCACAATCACAACGTAGCAAGGGAGTAGATGAACAACTTTAAAACACGCACTTTGACCCTAAACAACCTTCTTCCTCCTCGATTTGAGCTTTCTCTCACAAGGAAACTCTCTATCTCTCTCTCTCTCTCACTAAACTTGAAGTGGATGAAGATAAGGTAGGTAAAAGTGAAGTAAAGGCACCCACCAACTGACCCTTGGAGTCTTAAAGTCGTTCCCCAAGTGAAATTACCCATTTACCCCTTTTAAATATCATAAAGGAGACAGCTGGCCCGCCAGACCATTTGGACGGCGTCCAATGGTCTGGACGGCGTCCAGCCCTTCACATTGGGACGGCGTCCCGATCAACTGGGGAAACAGGATCTTACAAAAATCTATGGTTCTGAACCTCCACTCTCTCACATTGGAAATTTTGGCATTCTTATTTTTTCAAAAATATTAGATGAATCTGATAAGTTTCTGTCTGAAAAATATGTTTTAATTGGTTTTTCTAATAACAAAAAAGGGTATAAGTTGTGAAGTCTTGAAAGAAAAAGCATTTTGTTCTCAAGAGATGTTAAGTTTTGATAATAATAATAAAGTCAAAATTTCTGGAAGTCACAATGATGAAGAGACTGCACATTTTGCAGAGGAAGCTTTGGGTATAATCCATTATAGTTCTTCTGATACTAGAGGAGAGGGTAATAAAGGTAACTTTGTTGATGAAAATGTCCTACGGGCAATTCTAATTCTAATTAAAATCATTTTAGTCAAACTGATATGGAACCTGCTACTCTTAGAAGGTCTGATAGACTATCTTTGTTACCTAAAAAATTTAATGCTTATAAAGTTGAAGAACAAGTTGAATTTGATCTTGGAAAAGTTGAAACTATTATAAACTTAATAAAAAGAACTTTTATTTTGTTTCTTGTCTAAATAAAAGTGTTGAATCCTCTTCATATCATCAAGCTTTTAATGACCTAAATTGGATTTTTGTTATGAATGATGAAATGAATGCTCTTTATAGAAATAATACTTGGATATTAAGTGATTTATCAGGAAACCAATAGGATGTAAGTGAGTTTATAAAATCGAAGATATATCTACTGGTGAGATTGAAAGGTATAAAGCTAGGTTAGTTGCTTAGGATTGTAGTGAAAGAAAGGGTAATTATGAGGAGACTTTTTTTCCCTAGCTTTGTCTATTGAAAATGATTGAAAATTTTTCCAACTTGATGTTAATAATGCTTTTTAATATGAAGATTTAAATGAACATGTTTATATGGAATTACCTCAAGGTTACTTTCCTAAAACTAAAACTAGTGATTGTAAACTTGTTAAGTCTCTTTATGGATTAACACAGGCTCCTAAATAATGGAATGAGATGTTAATTATGCTTTTAATAAAGAAAAAACTTTGCGCAAAGTATAAGCGATCCTTCTTATATGTAAAAAATCCGAGTCTGTTTTTATTGATGTTCTTGTTTATGCGGATGGTATGATTGTTACCGGTAATAATGAAGTTGAAAGTGTTAAGTTTAAAACTTTGTTAAGAACTAAGTATTTGAACAAAGATTTAGGTGGAACTTACACTTTCTTGGAATTCAAGTTTTAAAAACTCAAAATGACATTTGTTTATCTTAAAGAAATTATTGCATGGAGCTTCTTGATGAGTTTGGTTTGACTGGAAGTAAACATATATCTGCTCCCTTGGAGTTATAATTGTCTATCAATTCTGTTGAAACTGAGTCTGATCAATTACTTCTTAACATTACTAAGTATCAATAATTGATTGGTAAATCTTATTTATATTACTATGACCGGACTAGATATATCTTTTTATGTAAATTCCTTATTCAATTTATGCATAAGCCACTTCAATCTCATTTGAAATTACTCTTAGAATTCTTCGAAAGCTTCTCCAGGTAAAGGGGTTTTTATTTCTAAGTCAGATTCTTTTAATCTTTATGCTTATGTTGATGATGACTGGGTAAGTGTTTAACCTTTAGAAGATATGTTACTAGCTTTTCTATATTCTTTTGTGGATCTTTAATTTCCTGAAAGAGTAAAAAACATACCCTCTATTGAATCTAAATACAGAGCCATCACTTATGTAACTTGTGAAATTATTTACATTATAAATATTTTTAATGATCTAGCTCTTACAGACTTGTTACCTATTAACTTGGTTTGTGATAATAGATCTCCTATTCAACTTGTAGCTAATCCTGTTTTCCGTAAAAGATCTAAACACTCTGAACTTGACTTACATCTTGTAAGGGAAAAATGCAACTCTTGTGTTATTAATATTATTATCATTCAATCCGAGAAACAAATTGCTAATATTTTTACTAAGAGATTGAGTATTAAGCAACACACTTTCTTGTGTGATAAATTAAGACTTATCGATTTGTTCTAGGCCTAGATTGAGGGGATACTAAATTGTAGCAATCTAAGCCTAGGATATTTTCTACTTGGTGCTTTTTAATTTCTATGTGAGTGCAGGACTTTTAGTGATATGTTTTTAATAATTCTATGCATAATGGTCATATTGGAATAATAGAAGGACTGCATGTGTCAAGCTTGTAAGTGAGAGGGCTCATGATAGATGTTGCAATTTTGAGGGTTGTTTTGAAGATATATTTTGAAGATAATATATCAACTATTGTTGGACCTTAGTTCTCATTTAACACACCAAAATTATTCATCTAATTATCTTTTTCTCGTTCGATATTGCTAAGGTTTTGGTATCTTGATTTATAGTTCATCATCTTGATGGCTAGTGTATCTATTTCTGATTGTTATTTACACAAACATATTGTTTATGCATTTCGGTGTGTATATTTCTGATACTCTGGTGACGATTGTATCTTGATTCTCTGGTGATTATTTGTCGATTGGTTATGGTTTTGTTGATATATCTTACTTCTTGTTATTAATCTATGGTTTCTGACATTGGCTTAAGACTATCTCTATTTCTCTCTCGTCTTATTGGGAGTCGTACATAATCGAATATGTCTTTATCGTTGGAGTTCGCGGTCGACTTGAATAGACCGTATATCTTGGTGCTTTCATTAATTCGAACGATGCCCTCACCATGCCGTCGTCACTTACGAAGAGTCGATAGTCGCACTCAAAACCTCACAAGCCCGTTTGGCTGCTACTATTATTCGGCATTACCTTGGGACAGAATTAACACGTAATTTTGCTAAGTATCTTCCCATTGAAAATACCGAAATCACCCTGGATGACGACATGCGGCTGAAACCACACCACCGCAAACTAACAACCTCCACATGTCGCAACCATTATCCAACCAATCAAACCCCACCGCCTTCTGCCACATTACCATCACCAAACCCAACATTATCGAACCACCCAAACAGCCCCTGCCACCTGTTATGACCCGCCAATCACACCCGACAACCCACTTATTTTCATGCTCAACTGAAGTCACAAGTACAAGCTATTAAAAATAATGGTTCATCAAATTGAACCTAAACTACCGTGAAAGATTACGATGATTTTTGTGGTTCGCTGAAAGCAGTGGTTATTGGTTAAGAATGAGTGCCCGTTGTTACGTCTGGCCCGAAAACCACCGTGGAAGATCTGTCCAATCTTAAGGACAATGTTGTTTATGAACCCGGTGCTATTGATAGTAACCATGATGGATAGGCCCAACAACTTGTTTCTTTAATTGAAGATGAGTCAGCCCAATAAACAGGATACCAAAAGCCCATGTATTACTATGTCAACAATTGTTTGTACATGGGAGGGAGTTGATGAAGTCAAGACCACAAGTCAAATGAATCCGTTGGGCCTGTATTGGTGTAACTGTGCCATGTTATCAATCGGGGTCTCATGCATTCATTAATAGTAGTTTGCATATTATTAGGATAGTGTTAGTAGTGGACTAGTGGTAGTTAATACACTTTATTAATTTGCACGTTTCCTTCATCAATTATTAGCTAGGAGTATTATAAATATATATATATTGTTTTTAAAATGATTAAGAAGAAAATTGGCTTAAGGCTATCTTAATTTCTCTCTCGTTTTTTTTTGGAGTCATGATCAACTTGAATAAGTCTCTATCATCAGAATTCACGATTAAATCGAATAAAGCATATCAATGATACTGATAAAAAGAAGAGTTCAAGAGAATAAAACACAACCAAAACCGTTCATAAGTGATAATTTATGATTCTTGGATATTTAAATTTCTTTTAATTTGGAGGTAAGGTAATACCACTCGATGACATATCTTTAAATAGGAACCTTTATTATAGAGTGATTTGAATTAAAAGTATATTTCAAGCACATTAATGACAGTAACATACATATTCATATCTAGAAAAAGTTTTACCTAATACAACATAAAAATATAAATTCAAACATACAAATCTCTACGTACATTTTTTGGCATATATATATATATATATATATATATATATATATATATAGGGTTTGGTTATGCTACATAAATGCTTAAAATAAATAGGGTAAATTGTGATATTGGCCGTTGAATTTGTACATTCTGAAATTTTGAATTATAATTTTTATTTTTGTAATTTAACATCAATAAAGGGCATCATAGTATTTTTATTTATTCACCTAAAATCACGTTTTCGTTGTTGCATATTAACAACCTTAAACTTAAAAGTAGAATGACAACATGAACTATGATACAAAAAGCCAAAGAATAGATAAAATTTGATACAGCTTCGTGATTCTCAATCGTTGATGCGCTAAATCTATAAACTAGCAAACAAACAACATTTTTTATGCACGTGCTGTACATAAACATCGATGCACATACACGACAAAAACGACATATTTTGATGCATGAATCTACAACATAAAACACAAACCTTAAAATATTGATACATAGTCTTCACGATATTTATAATAAATGATGTATAGTTGGTCAAAAAATAGACACCGTTGTTTGATATATATTGATACTTTGATAGAACATATATTGATACATTCATACATTTTACGATACGTTTATTGATATATATTGATACGTTGATAAGTCTTGATGCACAACTACAAGTTTATTGATATACAATGATACATATATGCATACATGTATTGATACATTCACACATTGAATTCCGGCAACGGCAACCCGAAGAGAACCATCGGAAAATCAAACTTGCGAAAGCCACTACAACCAACCAAACAACCCGAGCATAGTGAACTGAAGAGTAATTGGAACCAGAGAAGGACATCTGACAACCTCGCCGGAAAATCGCAATCGCAGGAAAAGATAAGAACTCCGTCTACAGGGTAAGAAACGAGAAAAATCACGGATTTAATACGGAACACTCTGAATACCATTGTACCAACAACATTCGTCGCTGAGAATCAAATGATGACGTTAATGTTTAGCGGAGCTCGGAAAACCATGACACCCAAGGAAGAGAGAGAAGAGAAATAAAGGAAACGAAAAAATGAGGAAAGTAAAAGGTAACCGGACCACCGGCGTAAACCGATGGCCGGACAAGTTCAAAATGGTGATCAGAACAATCACAATTTGCAGATATTCTAAAGATTCAAATCTATGTCCGTAATTAGAAATTTGTTATCAATATATTTTACGTTATATAAATTTAATTGTTATGCAACCTATAATTGTTGGCCCAAGATGTTGGTGCTATGATGTCTTAATTCACACATACAATAAACGAAGGAAATTAAACATAAGTCATCAGCACAATTTATTAATTCATTTTATTTTTGAACAGTGACATTCAAAACTTGGCGAGAAAATTTGAAGAGAGAGAACTCGACTATTAATTTTGAACTATGATGTGTATAATTATTATATTAATTCATTTTATTTTTCACTTTGACTATAGTACCCTTTTATTTAAAAATATTTATATTAATTCATTTTATTTTTCACTTTGACTATAGTACCCTTTTATTTAAAAATATTCCCTCATTTTAGGAGGACATGTGTTGATAAATGAATGGCTTCATACCTTATGTATTTTAAGGTTGTTTGTAGATGAACCAATACCTATATATATATATATATATATATATATATATATATATATATATATATATATATATATATATATATATATATATATATATATAGATCGTAAGATCAAGCAGGATACAAGTTAAATCATTGATCAGATATGAAGTTCGATCACGAATTTATCTTTTTTTTTGAACAGCGATTGGGATCACCCGAGGGGACTAAACCACCCGTTGCGATCATCTCCCGTTTCGACTATGCCGATGCAGCGATAATAACCCCGCCCCCATCGCTGCCCGGGTGAAAACCTTGAAACCGATCCAAGGGCACGGCCAAGTAAAACCCCCTCCCCTTTACCCCCCAAACGATATGGGAAAGGTGACATGGGTGGATACTTAATGGCAGTGATGAAATTGTGTTTTTAATATGTAGTTAACGGGGGTTAATGATACCGCAACCCGCATGCGCAATGCATACGTATGCGGCACCTGCGCGCATGCGTATGCGTATACTTTGTATGCGGTATGCGGCATGCGGATTCGTATCGAATGCCTTTATTCCCGGTACGGCAGTTACTTGGTCCTCAAGTATCTTTTCCATAATTATATCCGTGATTCGGGGGAGTTGGTTATGGAAGGGATTACCATTATCTCGGATGGTTCTAGAATTAGGGTTTGCATATATATACAAACCCTAATTATCATTCTAGGAGACAACGACGTTACGTAACAATCATCAACCACACATCTTACGTAACCAGCATCATCTCTCATCTTCTCAAGGTTAACAGGTTAGTTCTTTGTTGACTAGCACCTACAGCCTTATATGGGGCCTTATGATCAACGACCGTTATCGAAGGTGGACTTAATCACTTGGCCACTCCACCGACATCATCATGTCGGCCAGGGTTATTCACGGTAGCCGGACCAGAGAGCCTTGTTCTAAGATCCTTAAACCCCCCTTTTCGTATTGAACATGCATATTAACCCTATGGTAAAAATATGCATTATCAAGTGGTGCTTTCATTGAGAGTCGAACTAGTTCAAGACTGTTTAATTGCTTTCTCTTTTAAAAAAAAGGTTTTGAATTATAAGGCTTATTATTCACAAATTTTTTGAATTTTTTTACAGTATCATGACTTCCGGGGACTCATCGGAACGTACTCAAACAAATAATCAAAATACACCTTCTGGTAATCAGCAGACGCAAGCTATGACTACGGGGGCGGAATACGCGCCATATCCTACACCTGTATCCGGTGAGCCTTTTCCGAGGTATAAGCCGATATAACCATATGGGATTACACCGCCAAGGGCAAACTCGCCAGTCACAACCACGCGGCTGGATTTTTCCTCGGTGGATCCAAGGGTCATCTTTGTAACATCCCGCGTTTTTCCGTTAAATTTATTTTTAACACCGTCTTTTTTTTTTATAATATCTTTCGCTATTTAAATTCCCAGTTTCCGTTGACTAACGTTCATAATATTTCCGCTATTCAATTTTGACATCACCCGTGTACTCGAGCGTTTTAAAAATATTCGATCGGTTAAATCCCGCACCCGCTTCTAAACTCGAGGGACTAAAATTGACACGGGGCAAACTAGTTGACTAGGTCAACTAGTCCACCCCAATCACCACCATTCAACCAGCTCCACCTCTCTCTCTTTCTCTCTAGCAAGAACACACACAAACACCCAATTCAATAAATCATCATCTAAATCCGGATCGGGAAGCAAACTTCAAAACAAATTACATATTTGGAATCCTCTCTTCATCCTCTACAATTTGATACCAACTTCATCTCGTTTGGGTAACTTTCTAAAAACTCTAGATTTCTCTAAATTCGTGTTTTTGATTTGAAATGGTGTTAGTTAGTGTCTATGGCTCAAGTCTAACATGAATATATGTTTGGTTTGCTCGATTTGTTGTTTTTGGAGTAACTAGCATGAACTTGAAATGGGTGTGCTTAATCCTTGATTTTGGATGAGTTAATGTTGTTAGATTGTTAAAGTGCATGTTTTAATTGTGTTACTAGTATCATTAGCCACATTTGGATGTGTAGGTTGATTAAGAAAACTTCAAAAACCCGATTAATGATTTTGTGATGTTTGACTAGGGTTTGATAGTTTTTGACATGAACTTTTGGATGCTTAAATGCCATGGAATGTTAATTGTTAGTGTTTAGTAGTAATGTATGCTTCATTACCTTCAAAACGGCATATCATATGTGTGAATTGGATTCCCGGAACTCAAAATACGTTTTACGAACTTGAAACTTTGAAAATAAACCTTCCTTGATCAATTGACGAGTTTTCGGTTATTGTAAATGATGTTTTTGATTGATGATATGTGGTTAGTTGTATTCCTTGTCGAAATAGCTTTCCGATGATATAAAATACATGTTCTAATTGTTTGCGGATCATAAAATGTGATTGTTTGTGTTTTGGTTCGTGCATACTTTGAAAACTGACCAGAATTCTCTGCACAGAGGGTGGCGCGGCGCGCCCCTTCCCCGCGCGGCGCGCAATCTGGCCTGGCCAGATTCTGCCCACTTTGTCCCATTTCACGCGAAATGTTTGACTAGCTATCGACCTCCGATTCACATGAAACTTGTTCTAATATGCTTATATATGAATAAAAACCTCAGAAAAATAGTTCGGGACCGAACCCGAATGTGTTGACTTTTTCGTTGACTTTGACCAAGTTTGACTTTTAGTCAAACTTAACCAAACTTTTATACAATCATTCTAACATGCTTTTATACTTGTTTCTTGTATGAAACTTGACAACGTGATTCACATGCTATACTTAATCGAGTCGTAACGAGCCATAGGACTAATTGAACACATTTCACCCGACCTTGTGTCGTAACCGGTAAATTGATATAACTTACTTGTTTAGGTCAAGGCTAAGCAACTTTCATGCATACGTTACTTTGTGAAGTACTTTTATACTCGTGCACTCGAGGTGAGATCATAGTCCCACTTTTTCGACAACTTTTTATACTTTTAAATTGTGGGCTGAGAAACATATACTTTGTTACATTTTGTACTACTTGCTTTTATACTTTGAACACAAGTACAAGGAAAACAAACATTCTACAGCGAGTTTAGAACAAAAATCCTCAATTCGATTATCATTAGTTACACTTGCCGGGTGTAAGCGAGAACTTATGTTATATGGCCATATGGGTTGACAACCCTCATCCTTGACGGTTCGCTACCGTCTACGGATGAAATATATTTTCGAGAATCAGTGTTTGTTCTAGCACTAAGTGATGGGGTATACAATGGAAGGAATGTTAAGCTTTGATAATTGGGTGCTCGCGAACCAACTTTTGGAATGCAACTTTTGGATGATCAATTTATGGAAATACTAAATCTTGTGGTTCAAAATATAACATTTACTAATACACCTATGATTTCACCAACGTTTTTCGTTGACAGTTTTCTATATGTTTCTCAGGTTCATACATGGCTATTTGATACATGCTTCCGCGTACATACATACTTGCTTGGGGTCAAGCATACATACATGCATACGCTAGTGATAGCACTTTTGGATTCAAACATATTTTTACATACTTACGCTATTTATAGCAATTGTGGTTTCAAACTAATTATGTCGCAAGTTATTTCATTCATACTTTATAACTTTGTAAACTTAAACTTATTGTCGATCCGTTTGTTAAACTAAACTTTGTACCTTTCAAATGAACGCGACATAATTTTGGTCAAACGAGTCTCATATAGGGACTATGACCACGCAACGGGACCTAAGTAGCGGCGCCGTCAATGACGATTTGGTCGGGTCGTTACAGATGGTATCAGAGCGTTGGTTGTAGGGAACTAGGATGTGCATTAGTGTGTCTGACAGAGTCGTTAGGACGCATTAGTGAATCTAGACTACAACCGGATAGTTAGCCATTGCATTCTGACATACATTTGCTATAGATAGCACTTACTTGACTACTTGTGCATTATACTTGAATCATTCTTAATCAAACTTTTTAATGGTACCCAACCTTCATCATACGAACTCGTATTCCGCCACTTTTTGGTAACACACGTGAATTCAAGGTTCATACGCGTACGGATGACCACGACTTCGTTAGTCACTCTAGTTCGGGAATTCTGACTCCTTGGTTGTTATCCACCCCGTCTCAGCTTACTATCCACAAGTGTTGTAAAGTTACCACCACCACTCTAGATGAGTATCGTCATCACTGTTTATCACTACGGTTGCGTACTACTTGTTATCATGACTCGTTACTCTTTTCATATCTAAATACATTATTGTCTGACTCGAACCTCATTGACGTGAACAATCATTTATACACTTCCCTCGGGGAACGCTTCCTTAGAGTTGCAGAAATTCTTTCGATTTAATACGAGTCACGTTTGAGACGTCGTTACATTTTGTTCATTTTAGATTTTCGCGATGACACGAACTTGAATCTATGGAGTGATGTGGGAATGGAGGTATGAGTTAGCATAATATAACTACACTCGATCAACGTAGTTATATTACGGTAAGACATACCAAAGTTCTAGTGACGCGTGATGGTGGTTAGACTCGATCAACCTAAACACCACCATGTGCCATGTACATGACTTCATCCTTTCATGTTTGGACATCCGAAAACTCCGAGAATATTGATAACAGCCATACCGGGGACACCCCTTCGACTTTTGTCGAACTATACTTATGCTTCCAAATGAATTACCGATTCCTCTCGACTTCAACCGTATGTTACACGTGTATACTATCTCGTCCTCGCACAGTCTTATTGATTAACTACAATTTACTCGTTATGCATACATCGGGGCGGAAACTTCTCTTGTATCACCCTCGTACTTCCGGTTCAGGAGGTCCTTATTCTAAATTCGCAATGGAGAGCGACTCTTCACGTCGTACAAATATTCGCCGCGAGGGTGGATAGTCCTAACAATCGTTTTCAAAACCCGATAAGAACTTGCCCCGACGAACATTTTTGGAAAACGATAAATCTTCCGCGACGCGAATTTTCTTGAGAAACTTGTCCTAACAAACTTGTTCAAATATACCTTGCGGAATGTACTTTGTTTCGAATCGAGATCCTCGTTTCATTTCTAGATTTTGGAGTACCTTACAAAAAGCCTCGGGACCGCGTTTAGACATGAGTACCGCGTACCATCCACAACCCGACGGACCGGACAAACATGCGATTTAAACCTTGGAAACCATAATACAAGTTTGTATTACCAACTTTAAATTTACTTGAGAAAAGTATTTTCCTTTAACCGGATCCTCGTACTACAATGATTTTCATTCGAGTTTTAACGTCACTCCTTTTGAAACCACATGTGACCGGAAACGTCATTCTCCTTTGTCGAACCAAGTAAACGATGATCAATTCACCGGGGCCGAGGTTATTCATGAGCAACCGAGAAAATTTATTCATATTCAGGTAAAACCCTACGCGACTCGTAATCACCAAGAGCTACGCCGATGTTAGACGTAAACATTTCAAATTCCACGTGGGAAACCGCGTCACGTTAAGAGTCGCACCTTGGAAAGGTGCAATCCGTTTCGGGAAAACGTAGGAAGCTAAATCCGCGATATTTTGATCCTTTAAATCCTTGGGGTGTTTTGGAACCGTCGCTAGCCGTTTAGACTTTTCCGACTCATTTTGGGTCTCCGTTTATCCTACATTCGATGTATCAACTCAAAGACGTGTTTTGCGAAACGAGAACTTGTTATCTCCTTTAATGAACTCACTATCGACGATAACCCTCACTTCCTAGGAGGACCGGTTGAAACCATAAATCGTGAAGCCAAACCTTAAAACAACATATGATCCCGACCGTCAAAATTCGTTGAAATACTCAAGGACGTACCTTCACTTATTCGTAGAATTTACAACGCAAGGTCTCGAGTAAGATTCAACAACTACTACTTCCAACTAAATTTCGGGACGAAATTTCTTTTGAGGTGTGGATAATGTAACATCCCGCGTTTTTCCGTTAAATTTATTTTTAACACCGTCTTTTTTTTTTATAATATCTTTCGCTATTTAAATTCCCAGTTTTCGTTGACTAACGTTCATAATATTTCCGCTATTCAATTTTGACATCACCCGTGTACTCGAGCGTTTTAAAAATATTCGATCGGTTAAATCCCGCACCCGCTTCTAAACTCGAGGGACTAAAATTGACACGGGGCAAACTAGTTGACTAGGTCAACTAGTCCACCCCAATCACCACCATTCAACCACCTCCACCTCTCTCTCTTTCTCTCTAGCAAGAACACACACAAACACCCAATTCAATAAATCATCATCTAAATCCGGATCGGGAAGCAAACTTCAAAACAAATTACATATTTGGAATCCTCTCTTCATCCTCTACAATTTGATACCAACTTCATCTCGTTTGGGTAACTTTCTAAAAACTCTAGATTTCTCTAAATTCGTGTTTTTGATTTGAAATGGTGTTAGTTAGTGTCTATGGCTCAAGTCTAACATGAATATATGTTTGGTTTGCTCGATTTGTTGTTTTTGGAGTAACTAGCATGAACTTGAAATGGGTGTGCTTAATCCTTGATTTTGGATGAGTTAATGTTGTTAGATTGTTAAAGTGCATGTTTTAATTGTGTTACTAGTATCATTAGCCACATTTGGATGTGTAGGTTGATTAAGAAAACTTCAAAAACCCGATTAATGATTTTGTGATGTTTGACTAGGGTTTGATAGTTTTTGACATGAACTTTTGGATGCTTAAATGCCATGGAATGTTAATTGTTAGTGTTTAGTAGTAATGTATGCTTCATTACCTTCAAAACGGCATATCATATGTGTGAATTGGATTCCCGGAACTCAAAATACGTTTTACGAACTTGAAACTTTGAAAATAAACCTTCCTTGATCAATTGACGAGTTTTCGGTTATTGTAAATGATGTTTTTGATTGATGATATGTGGTTAGTTGTATTCCTTGTCGAAATAGCTTTCCGATGATATAAAATACATGTTCTAATTGTTTGCGGATCATAAAATGTGATTGTTTGTGTTTTGGTTCGTGCATACTTTGAAAACTGACCAGAATTCTCTGCACAGAGGGTGGCGCGGCGCGCCCCTTCCCCGCGCGGCGCGCAATCTGGCCTGGCCAGATTCTGCCCACTTTGTCCCATTTCACGCGAAATGTTTGACTAGCTATCGACCTCCGATTCACATGAAACTTGTTCTAATATGCTTATATATGAATAAAAACCTCAGAAAAATAGTTCGGGACCGAACCCGAATGTGTTGACTTTTTCGTTGACTTTGACCAAGTTTGACTTTTAGTCAAACTTAACCAAACTTTTATACAATCATTCTAACATGCTTTTATACTTGTTTCTTGTATGAAACTTGACAACGTGATTCACATGCTATACTTAATCGAGTCGTAACGAGCCATAGGACTAATTGAACACATTTCACCCGACCTTGTGTCGTAACCGGTAAATTGATATAACTTACTTGTTTAGGTCAAGGCTAAGCAACTTTCATGCATACGTTACTTTGTGAAGTACTTTTATACTCGTGCACTCGAGGTGAGATCATAGTCCCACTTTTTCGACAACTTTTTATACTTTTAAATTGTGGGCTGAGAAACATATACTTTGTTACATTTTGTACTACTTGCTTTTATACTTTGAACACAAGTACAAGGAAAACAAACATTCTACAGCGAGTTTAGAACAAAAATCCTCAATTCGATTATCATTAGTTACACTTGCCGGGTGTAAGCGAGAACTTATGTTATATGGCCATATGGGTTGACAACCCTCATCCTTGACGGTTCGCTACCGTCTACGGATGAAATATATTTTCGAGAATCAGTGTTTGTTCTAGCACTAAGTGATGGGGTATACAATGGAAGGAATGTTAAGCTTTGATAATTGGGTGCTCGCGAACCAACTTTTGGAATGCAACTTTTGGATGATCAATTTATGGAAATACTAAATCTTGTGGTTCAAAATATAACATTTACTAATACACCTATGATTTCACCAACGTTTTTCGTTGACAGTTTTCTATATGTTTCTCAGGTTCATACATGGCTATTTGATACATGCTTTCGCGTACATACATACTTGCTTGGGGTCAAGCATACATACATGCATACGCTAGTGATAGCACTTTTGGATTCAAACATATTGTTTACATACTTACGCTATTTATAGCAATTGTGGTTTCAAACTAATTATGTCGCAAGTTATTTCATTCATACTTTATAACTTTGTAAACTTAAACTTATTGTCGATCCGTTTGTTAAACTAAACTTTGTACCTTTCAAATGAACGCGACATAATTTTGGTCAAACGAGTCTCATATAGGGACTAAGACCACGCAACGGGACCTAAGTAGCGGCGCCGTCAATGACGATTTGGTCAGGTCGTTACAATCTTGGTTGGCACTAGCAGTGAAACAGTAGGCCCGCATGTGGTATGTTGCGGCCAGGTACCTATTTATAGTACCACGGTTTCAATCCCTCTGCAGACGCAGAGTGTTCAGCAGAATTCATCGTTTACACCGTTGCAACCTTGGCAACCACCGCGTCCAATTTCGCAGTTTTTGACTCCTGCGGATGCGTAGGCATTACTTAATAGTTGGGGGTTCGGTGTCATTCCAGATGCCAATTCTCATTGGACGCCGATAACCGCAGAACAGCAAAGCACTGCGCATAATGTTGGACTTATAACGGCATATCCTCGGGTCTCGCAAGCATCTGCGCCACAGGTTTCGGCACCTTTTCAGCTACCCGTATACTCTGCGCCGGCAAGCCTGCCAACGCATCAGCCATGGTTATATTCACAAACGCCGGGGCAACCTTGGCAAAATATTCAGGGGCAGGCGAATCTCGTAAGCCAATTTATGCAGGCGGCACCTCCTGACATGATCCACCTATTTTCGCAACCTGATTTTGTTCATGATATGATGAAGCGTTTCTTCGCAGGGCTCAAAGGTGACCCTGTTAAACCACCTTTTGAGCTACCAACTACTTTTGATAAGTTTCCTCCGCATATAACTGCATATTCGTTTCCATCAGCGCCAAAGATACCCCACACACTGGGTACTTATAATGGTTTAACTAATCCGGATGACTTCCTGCAGCGTTTCGAAGGCGCAATGCACACCCAAGGTTGTGTGGATCCGGTTGCATGTCAGATATTTCCCATGATGCTGCAGGGCATTGCTCGAGAATGGTTTAATAAACTCCCATCAGGTAGCATATCCGGGTTCATGGATCTGCAGATGAAGTTCTTGCTGCAATATCAGAATCAGAGGCCACGCAAACGCACTCATATCGAATGTCATGATATTGTGCAGAAATCCAAGGAATCTTTGGGTGAATTTCTCACAAGATATACTAATGAGTGTCTGCGTATACCAGATCTTAAGCCAGAACAGCAGATTTTCGGACTCATACATGGTATAAACTCAGAGCGTCACCCAATGTTGGTCAAGCATTTGCGCCATACGGTGCCAACAACTTATGCTGAAGCACTTAAAGAATGCCATGATTATATGCGGAGTGGCGAAGATAACGATATTCCCACCGCCAGCTCGCGCAATGAAAGGAAAGACGATGATGATCGATCGCGTGATTAAAACCGCGGAAGTAACTCTCGTAGAAGGTATCCTAGCGGTGGTCCTATCAGAAATGATAAAGGGAAATCAAGTGGCAATTATCGAAACAGTAACCAGCGCGGCATCAATAATCAGAACTATGCGCTGCTGAAAAGTTTGTCTAAAACACCAAAGGAAATTTTGGCAACCGAACCGGTGTGCGCGACCTTCGCGGTTTCAACTCCGCTTACAGAATTTGGTAAGCGGGATAAAACAAAGTATTGTGAATTCCATGATGATTACGGTCATGACACTAATCGATGTAAAAACTTGATGGAACGAGTGCTTGAGGCACTGCGCGCAGGTAAATTGGATCACCTAAAACCACCTAAGAAGGACAAGGGAAAAGCCGCAGAGGAGGGGTCGAAGGCTAAAACTTTCGCATGGCAAAAAGTTGATAAAACAAAAAACGTCGACTTAACCATTAATATGGTCGACGTAGAGAAAGTTAGACAGCTGAGAAAGTACAATGATCACCAGGACTGAGAACTTCTCCCAATCACATTTCCTCCTGTGATGTCAATCGACACAGTTAACGAGCTCATCATCATTAAGTGTCGCATCCCTACTTGCAGAGTACAAATTAAACGCATGCATGTTGACACCGGGAGTGGCGTTGATATTATGTACGAGCATTGCTATCGTTTCCTCCCTGCAGAAGTTAAAACGCAGTTACGCCAGTCTGATATTACGTTATCTGGGTTCTCTGGAGAAAGCTCAGGGCCGCTAGGCCGGATAGAGCTAATAATAGAGCTCGCAGATGATAAGAATCCGCAGTTGGTCAGACATGAGTTAGTTGACTTTTATGTGGTCCGTTCAACTTCGCGGTACAATGCGCTGCTTGGGAGAAATTTCATACGACGTTTTAACATTATACCATCGGTGATGCATGGGTTGATTAAGTTTCCTACGAAGGGAGGGTTGCCACAATTGCGTCACATCAAACAACCGAGTTGTGTGGTTTAGTTGTGCCTGTAAACATTCCCAGCATGGGAGAACAACTAGCAAGCAGTGCGGTCATAGCTAATCGATTGCATCCGAAAAAGCGTATCAAAATCGGCGCAGGCTTGTCAGCTGAAACCAAGGCTAAGTTACATGGAATATTATCCGCAAACGTAGATGTTTTCGCGTAGCGTGAATCAGACATGACTAGGGTTCCGCGAGATATTGAGGAACATAAGTTAAATGTTAATCCGTCACTCATTCCCGTTAGACAAAAGAAGCGGCATATGGATCTTAAGCGCAGTGATTGGTTGTGCGTAGAAGTAGATAACCTTGTCAAAGTGAACATTCTGCGGGAAGTGCGGTATCAGACATGGGTTGCTAATCCTGTGTTGGTGAAAAAGACCGACAGTAATTGGCGGATGGGTGTTGATTTTAAAGACATTAATAAAGTGTGCCCCAGGGACAACTACCCTCTCCCGGATATAGACTAGAAGGTAGAATCGTTGTCAAGTTTCCAGTACAAGTGTTTTCTAGATGCATACAAGGGTTATCACCAAATCTTAATGGCTGCGGAAGATGAGGATAAAACTGCTTTTCATACGCCGCAAGGTATTTATTGTTATACGAAGATGCCCTTCGGATTAAAGAACGCAGGCGCGACCTATCAGCGCGTAATTGACGCAGCCTTCAAGCACCAAATTGGTAGAAATCTTGAAGCATACGTCGATGACTTGGTAATTAAAAGTAACACTGAAGAAGAAATGCTCGCGGACATCCTAGAAACGTTTGCGTCTCTGCGCAGGATCAACATGAAGCTTAACCCGCTAAAATGTAGTTTTGGGGAAGAGGAAGGCAAGTTTCTAGGTCATGTGGTGACATCGCGGGGAATCAAGGCAAATCCCAAAAAGATTGAAGCCATTGATAGTTTGCCATCTCCGAAGATAAAGAAAGACGTGCAGAGTCTAACCGGGAAGCTTGCGGCGATCACGCGGTTTTTGTCGAAGGACGCAGAGCGACAATTGCCATTCTTCAATACTTTAAAGAATTGTTTAAAGAAAAAAGATTTCGTATGGACTCAGGAAGCTGAATCAGCCTTTCAGGAGATGAAGAAGGTGCTCGCTGAATTACCAACACTCACCGCGCTAGTATCAGGAGAAACGCTTACGATGTACCTTGCGGCATCGAAGGAGGCTATCGGCTCGGTTCTTATCGCAGATCGCGGAAAGGTAATCCACTTTTATTTACATGCATTATTTATTTCGCAGAAACATAATGTTGAGGTTTTCTCAGACGCAAATGCCAGTCTACTTCGTAAGCAAGACACTGACATCAAGCGAAGTGAACTATTCACCGATAGAAAAGCTAGTGTATGCGCTAGTCCACACGGCACGGCGTTTGCGCCGGTACTTTCAAGCACATCTAATCGTGGTTCTAACTGATCAACCGATTAAACAGGTTGGTAAATGCCTAATTTGCGGCAATGTCCGAGGTTACCGTATTGACTAACGCAATCATTTTTCTTTCAGGTGTTATACAAGCATGAGATTTCTGGCCGAATGGCTAAATGGGCAGTTGAGTTAGGAGAACATGAAATAAATTTTTCTTCGCATAGCGCGGTTAAAGGTCAAATACTTGTGGATTACCTAGCAGAGTTATCTGCGGATGTTGAGGCGTCAGCAGATGTCATAACCCGACCTTAACCATAAGGACGAATACAATAACATATGATTTCATCGCGAGGTATTGACCTCTATATGCGACATTTTTCAAAAACTGCATTCGTTTTTACAATACAAACCATAGCTTTTATTACAAATACAAGGTTTAAACAACTTAATAATGATTATCGTTTAGCGATAATCTTAGACTTACAAACTTTACATGTGATAATAACAATACGACCTCCAACATATTTTACATTACAAATCCTCCGATATGCAGTTTTATTTTTGACACAAATATGCATACTCAAGATCTTGCTTAAATTCAACATGTTGCAGCGGAAGCTTTTAGTTATCACCTGAGAATAAACATGCTTAAAACATCAACATAAAGTTGGTGAGATATAGGTTTAATGCCAGCAGCGTTATAAATATAGACCACAAGATTTCATATATAAACGTTTCAATAAAAAATATTCTAAGTTGTTGAGCACTTGATAACCATACTTAACATTTAATCAACGTCGCATATTCCCTTTATTATGAAATCTTACTACACCGTACCAAGTGTAGTCACCGAAACGAAGTACTGTGCAACCGTTGAATACTGGTCGTCCAGTCCGGTTGGGGTTGTCAGGCCCGATAGATCTATCAACAGGATTCGCGTTTACAATACCGCATGTAAATAGTAGTTACCAAGTTACAGGGAGATATGCCAGTGGTACAACTCAACGTAGAATATATTTTTAAGTACTTGTGTCTATAACGTAAATCATAAAATGCATGTATTCTCATCCCGAAATATTTAGAGTTTAAAAGTGGGACTATATACTCACCTTTTCCTTGAAGGTATTTAACTCGACTTGGTCTCCGATAGATATCACGAACCTAACCATATATATGATATATCAACATATTTTCTTTTTAAGAAATAAACGTTTCATATATATACTTTTAATACTTTTAATAATTTCTTAGTCCGTAGTTAGCAGTCCGATGTTAGTAGTCCACAATTAGTTGCTAAAAAAAAATAAAGACCCCATCGTATTCATGTTGATCGGAATTAATCTTGACCCACGGTACCGTGTTGTCAAATGACGTGTTGCGTACATAAAGTACCGTGTTGTCAAATGACGTGTTGCGTACGTACATGAGGTCTTATGATTAATCTTCTCGTGTTGTTTACGGGTGGTCCTGAAATATATAAAATTAAATCATGAGTAAATATATATGAAATATCATATTAATTAGGAAAGATATGATTTATTTAATTTTTCTTCAATTATTTTCGTTGTTAAACAAGCTTTGGATACCCGATCTTATTTTAGTCGTAGTTTCTTCGTTACAACTCCGTTTTTGTTGATTCAACTTGCCACTTCCTTGGATCGAGTCAAATTTTAAGAATATGAACTGTAAATACCTTGGTTTACATTCGGAATCACAGGTTATAGTCCAAACTCTAGGTGAATCTTATGAAAGTAATCATTTTTGTCATAAAAACAACATTTAATGGTAATTTTTCTAAAAATACTTATACTTTGAATTAAACCATGAAATTTTTATGTATTAACATATTCATAAGAAATATCATTTTTCCAGAACATGAACTTCTAATTCAAAGTTCAAGATGGTTTTTAATTATCCAACCCAAAACAGCCTCCGGTTACACTCCGACGACACAGATTCAGTTTTAAGGTGTTCTTTGTAAAAACAAGTTGTATCTTGTTAAATTAGCATATCATTATGATATATTACAAGTCTTGAAGTATTTTAAAAGTTAAGTTAGAAGAATCTATTTAGTTTGCGAACAAATTTGAAATCATTCAAACTATGTTCTTGTTGTTAAAATTTTATATCACAAAATAAGATAGCTATATAAATATGAATCGAATAAAATTATGAACAAGGTTACTACCTCAAGTTACTTGGACAAGATTGCTGTAAAAGATGAGTAAAATCCTAGAATCAAAATAGTGGTGGAGTTGGATCAAAAGGTTGGAAGTAAACTTGTAAATTTGGAAGGATTTTTGAAGTGTTCTTGGAAAGATTTTCTTATGATGTTTAAGTGTTGTTTTTGAAGCTAGATCTTCATGGTTGTTTGCTGAGATGTTTAAGGTGTTTAAGGCTCATGAATATGTGTGTGTTTAGCTAGGAAATGAAGGTAAAAGATTGAATTAGAAATGGAATGGGGGGAGGTCTTAAAAACGTGAAAATGGGGAACATGGACAAATTTTCATTTTGTTATTTTGTAAAATTAGTCATGTATACTTCCAATTCTAATTACCTAGCCTTAAGGGCATGAACAAGAGCTGAATAGATGTTGATTTGACATGTATATACCAATAGTAAATACATCTAGAAGATGGGTATGATACCGGTACATATACCCTAGGTATATGTATAGAAATCTTTGAGAAAACGAAACGAGGATTCAAATATAGCTATCTTTTGTAATTATACTTATATTGTTTTATGTATGTAAGCCCTTTAAAAGTGATTAAATACATATCTATACGATGCATGTATAAGTATTATAGATTATAAGTATTTATGTCAAAGAACGTTACGTATAGTTATCGTTTTGAAAACTTAAGTTAGTAGTTTCAAAATATACCTACAACTCATTGTTATTAGTACACAATGAGATGTTAAACATCCTTAGATCATGTTAAATATATATAGATACATTTATATACCCAGACGTATAATTATCGTATGTTATATAGTTCGTGATATCATCGGTCAAATTGGACGGTCAAACGTTGTGTAAAACTCTTTTCAAAAACATAAATCTCAACAATTTAGATTGCTTATCATGTTGGTAAGGTTTAATTTATGTAAATATTAATCTTATATGCAATAAACGATCGGAAAAATCCGGGTCGTTACATTACCTACCCGTTAAATAAATTTCGTCCCGAAATTTTAAAATTGTACCTATTTTGCGTCATCGGGAAACAAATGTGGGTACTTTTGTTTCATTTGATCCTCTCGTTCCCAAGTAAACTCGGGACCCCTTCGAGCAATCCAATGAACCTTGACGATTGGTATGTTGCTCTGCTTAAGCCGTTTAACCTCACGGTCCATGATTTCGACTGGTTCTTCTATGAATTGTAGTTTCTCGTTGACTTGAATTTCTTCAAGAGGAATGGTGAGATCTTCCTTTGCAAGACATTTCTTAAGGTTTGAGATGTGAAATGTATTATGTACTCTGGCGAGTTATTGTGGTAATTCGAGTCGATAAGCTACCGGTCCAATGCGTTCGATGATCTTGAACGGGCCTATATACCTTGGGTTCAGTTTACCTCTTTTTCCAAAACGCATTACACCTTTCCAAGGTGACACCTTTAACATAACCATGTCACCGATCTGAAACTCTAATGGTTTCCTTCGGACATCGGCGTAGCTCTTTTGGCGACTACGGGCTGTTTTCAATTTCTCCTTGATTTGCACTATCTTCTCAGTAGTTTCATGGATGATCTCGGGTCCAGTTAATTGTCGATCTCCTACTTCGTTCCAACAGATAGGGGATCTACACTTCCTTCCATACAGTGCTTCGAATGGTGCAGCTTTAATGCTCGCATGATAACTATTATTATACGAGAATTCTGCTAATGGTAGATATTTATCCCATCCGTTTCCAAAATCGATCACACATGCCCTAAGCATGTCTTCAAGAGTCTGAATTGTTCTTTCACTCTGCCCGTCAGTTTGCGGATGATATGCGGTACTCATATCCAAACGAGTTCCTAGGGCCTCCTGTAGTGATTGCCAGAACTTTGATGTAAATCTACTATCACGATCGGATATAATGGAAATAGGTATTCCATGCCTTGAAACAATTTCCTTTATGTATAATCGTAATAGTTTCTCCATTCTATTCGTTTCCTTTATAGGCAAGAAATGTGCAGATTTGGTGAGACGATCAACTATTACCCAAATGGTGTCATAACCCCAGGCAGTCTTAGGTAATTTTGTGATGAAATCCATGGTAATACCATCCCATTTCCATTCTGGGATTTCTGGTTGTTAAAGTAATCCTGATGGCTTCTGGTGTTCTGCTTTGACTTTGGAACAAGTTAAACATTCCCCAACATATGTTGCAACGTCTGTCTTCAAATTAGGCCACCAATAATGCGTCTTAAGATCTTGATACATCTTTCCAACTCCAGGATGTATCGAGTATCTTGTCTTATGTGCCTCATTCAATATTAACTTCCTTAATCCACCCAACTTTGGTACCCAAATACGGTTTGCAAAATATCGAATTCCATCTTCCCGCATAATGAGTTGTTTCCCATACTTCTTCATTATTTCATTTCCTATGTTTTCTTTAGTAAGAGCTTCTCGTTGAGCCTCTTTGATTTGTGAGTTGAGATTCATGCGAATTTTTATGTTCATTGCTCGTTGTGATGACCCAGAAATTTCGACTAAATTTAAACTTAATCTTTGTATGATTAACATTTCCGAAACGATAAGCAAAGTCTGTAAAACTGAATCTCAAAATTTTTGAATTACTTTTATATATTTAAATACCTTCGGTTGTTTTCGACGATTCGCGAACAATTATATGTAAAAAGATACATATATACTATAACATGAAAAGGTTACAATGTATTAATTGTTTGATACCGTACATTAAACTTATTGGTTTAAATATCTATTTTAATGTATATGATAAATTTAAATATTTATTATTAAAATTTATTTATAAATAACGTCCAATGTGTATTTAAAAACTGATTTATGTATATTAAAAAGATATATACATATATATAGTAAACGATAGTAACATTCGTTTATTGATTCAATTGATATTTAGATAAGTTAACTAAAGCGTTTAAGATGAACCAGTTAAACACTAATTTGCTACAGTGTTTTCAAATTGCCACATTACTCAAAATGCTACAGTGTTTTCGAAAATCACTATTTGCTACAGTGAAATTAACTTTGCTACAGTAAAACACTATTTTAAAATGTATTTTTAGCAAATAACGAGATGATGATTTATAGAAGTAAATGACCAAAATACTCGAAAGTTTAAGATATACTATGAGCGGTATAGTTTATAGATAACTTAAGGCTATATTTTGACAAAGGTACGTGTCACGAAACATAAAATGCAAGTTTTCTCAGCGTACGAAAGGACATTCGAAAAACCAGAACCGGGACATAAGTCGAGTGATGACGTACGACTTATCGGAACAAAAATTACAAGTCAACTATGCACGTGAATTTAATATAATATATAATTAATTATTTAAATTATATATATTATATTAATATTTAATTATGTCGACGAGCTAAATTACAAAACAATGTGAGCTGTCCCTGGTCCTCATGCGAGTCGCATGGCCAGAAGGCCATTTCCATGCGAGTCGCATGACTCCAGATTTCAGGCCAAGTGCTATAAATTCTCGAGTTTTGGCCAGATAAAACACACACACATATATATTATTTTTACTCCGTATTTATTTATTTTATTATTATTATTATTATTATTATTATTATTAATAATAATAAGATTATTATTAATCTTATTATTTTTATTATTAGTGTTATTATTTTTGCGATACAAAAATAATAATGTACATAAAATATTACGACGGAGTGCTGTCCAAGTAATTTTCAAAATGAGTTTTCGAGCAAGCTAGAGCTAAGGAAATTATGGGTTATTGCCAAGGAGGTTATGGGTAATGTTCGGGGGTATTTTTTGTGAATCAAACCTCGTGTTTATCATCTCCGATGCGTCTACGTGTTTTCCTGCAATATTGTATATCAATATTAAACAGTGAGTTTCATAAGATCCCTTTTACTCTCTACATTTTTGGGCTGAGAATACATGCAAATGCTTTGTTAATCGATATACAATATTTATATGCGTGAGTTTCATGAGAAGCCTTTTTAAATGCTTTTGCAATATATATTTTTGGGCTGAGAATACATGCGCTACTTTTATAACTGTTTTTATGAAATGAATACAAATACTAAAACTGATTTTTCGTGAGTTTCATATGATCCCTTTTTCAAATTATATTTTTGGGCTGAGAATACATGCGCAGTTTTATAAACTGTTTTACTAAATGGATACAAATACTAAAACTGATTTTGTGTGAGTTTCATAAGATCCCTTTTACTCTCTACATTTTTGGGCTGAGAATACATGTAAATGCTTTATAAACCGATATACAATATTTATATGCGTGAGTTTCATTTATCTTTTTACCCTTTATATTTTTGGGCTAAGAATACGTGCACTTTATTTTAAACGCAATGGATACAAGTACATACTAAATTCTACACTGAGTTTGAACCGAAAATCCCTTAGCTTTGGTAACTGTTAACTGCCAGTTATAAGAACTGGTGGGCGCGAGTAGTAGTATATGGATCCATAGGGCTTGATATCCCCGTCCGAGCTAGAGCGCTAGCCTTTTAACGGACGTATGCTATTTGAGAAGCGTACACATTGGTTTGCGTGTATTATTAAGACGATTATACAAAGGGTACAATTTATATAAACATTAAAGTTTAGTTACCAGGGTGCTTAACTTTGTAGAACCAATTGATAAACGTTTCGGATGAAACAACTGAAATCTTGTGATCCACCTTTTATGTAAAACCTATTGATAAACGTTTTGAATAAAACAACTAAACTTTTGTAATCCACATCGATATACGGATTATGTGTAATATTAAAACTATGAACTCACCAACCTTTGTGTTGACACTTGAAGCATGTTTATTCTCAGGTTTCTAGAAGTCTTCCGCTGTTTGCTTATATGTTAGACAAGCTATGTGCATGGAGTCATACATGGCATATTTTTCAAGGAAACGTTGCATTCATCAAATCATCACCATGTATCTTATTTTGACTGTACTGTCAACGGAAGTACTATTGTAAACTATTATTTACAGTGATTGTCTATATGTAGAAATCATCAGATGTTAAAAACCTTTGATTTAAATATTCATTTATGGTGTGCCTTTTCAAAAGAATGCAATGTTTACAAAACGTATCATATAGAGGTCAAATACCTCGCAATGAAATCAATGAATGACGTATTGTCCATATGGATTTGGAGCGATCGTCACACTCGTACTCGAATTGGTTCTCATTCCTTTCTGCTTAAAGCGTCGACCACTACATTCACTTTCCCGGGATGATAGCGAATCTCACAATCGTAGTCGTTTATTAGCTCGACCCACCTACGTTGCCTCATGTTCAGCTGTTTCTGATCGAAAATATGTTGAAGGCTTTTATGATCAGTAAACACAGTGCATTTAACTCCATATAAATAGTGTCTCCATATCTTCAATGCAAGCACTACTGCCCCCAATTCTAGATCATGCGTCGTATAATTCCGCTCGTGAATCTTCAATTGTCGGGATGCGTATGCAATAAGTTTCTTTCGTTGCATAAGGACGCAACCAAAACCTTGTCGTGAAGCGTCACAATATATCTCAAAATCATCGTTCCCTTCAGGTAACGATAAAATAGGTGCCGTGGTCAACTTCTTCTTGAGTAATTGAAATGCACTCTCCTGCTCAAAGGTCCATTCGTACTTCTTCCCTTTTTGTGTTAACGCTGTCAATGGTTTAGCTATTCGGGAAAAATCTTGAATAAACCTTCTATAATAACCGGCTAAACCCAAAAATTGGCGTATCTGCGTTGGTGTCTTAGGAGTCTCCCATTTTTCAATGGCCTCAATTTTAGCTGGGTCAACCTGAATTCCTTTGCTACTAACAACATGGCCAAGAAATTGCACTTCTTTCAACCAAAACGCACACTTAGAAAATTTGGCCTATAATTGTTCTTTTCTTAACAATTCTAATACCAATCTTAAATGATGTTCATGCTCTTGCTCACTCTTGGAATAGATAAGAATATCGTCAATGAAAATGATAACAAACTTATCTAAATACGGACTACAAACTCGATTCATGAGGTCCATGAATACAGCTGGCGCATTCGTTAATCCAAACGGCATGACCAAAAATTCATAATGACCGTAGCGTGTCCGCAAAGCAGTTTTCAGAATATCTTCTTCTTTGACGCGTAGTTGATGATAGCCCGACCTTAGGTCGATTTTTGAGTAAACACATGATCCTTGCAATTGATCAAATAAGTCATCAATTCTTGGTAGTGGATACCGATTCTTGATAGTTAACTTATTTAATTCACGATAATCTATACACATTCGGAAAGATCCTTCTTTCTTCTTGACGAATAAAATCGGAGCTCCCCACGGTGAAGTGCTTGGTCGAATGAAACCACGGTCCAGTAATTCTTGTAACTGGCTTTGTAACTCTTTCATCTCAGATGGTGCAAGTCTATATGGAGCATGAGCCACTGGTGCAGCTCCTGGTACTAGATCTATTTGAAATTCTACAGATCTAAATGGAGGTAATCCCGGCAACTCTTCCGGAAAGACTTAAGGAAAATCTCTTGCCACAGGCACGTCATTGATGCTCTTCACTTTCTCCTTCGTTTCGACTTTATTAACATGTGCTAAGATAGCATAGCACCCTTTCTTCAAGCACTTTTGAGCTTTCAAATAACTAATGAGTTTTAGCTTTGAGTTACCCTTCTCTCCATAAATCATTACTGGCGTTTTATCCTTACGAGGAATGCGAATTGCCTTCTTGGTGCACACAACTTCAGCTCCTATTTTGGACATCCAGTCCATGCTGACTATTACATCAAAACTTCCTAATTCTACGGGTATCAAATCAATCTTAAATGTTTCTCCGGCTAAATTTATTTTACAATCACGGCAAATTTTATTGGCTTTAATTAGTTTACCATTAGCTAACTCAATCATGTACTTAGCATCTAGAGGTAATGATGAACAATTCAATTTAGCGTAAAAGTCTCTACTCACGTAACTTCTATCGGTACCAGTATCAAATATAATAGATGCGGATAAGTTATTAATGGTAAACGTACCCGTAACAAGCTCCGGGTCTTCACACGCCTCTTTAGCATTAATAACAAATGCTCTTCCACGTGCAGATCCATTATTCTTCTCTGGATTCGGACACTGGCTCTTATAATGACCCTGTTTCCCACACCCATAACAAGTAACAGTGGCCAAGGCAGTTCTATTAGCATTGGTGGCAGGAGTCTTGGTACCGTTTGTATTTGTAGCGGGAACCCTACAATCTTCAGCAAGATGACCTTTTCGATTACAATTGTTGTACACCACGTTACAATAACCAGAGTGATGTTTGTGGCATCTGTTACATAAACGATTTCGTCCTTTGTAACCTGAGTTTGAACCGCTACCCGCACCTTGCGTGGTTTCTTGTTTCTTGTTGGATTGTTGATGATTACCTTCCCACTTTCTTTTGTTTCCCGATGTCTTGACATCGGTGTTCTTATCCAGAATAATCTGGTCCATCAATTCGTTCGCCATGGTGATAGCTTCATGAATAGTCTTGGGTTTGGATGCTGTAACATTTGCCTTGACCTTTTTAGGCAAACCGTCTTTGTACAGTTCAATCTTCCGTTCTTCGGTTGGTACCAATTCGGGACATAGCAAAGCTAATTCCATGAATCGCTGATTGTAGTTGGTGAGTTCAGTACCAACAGCTTTCAGGCTTCGTAATTCAGCTTCCAACTTCCTAACCTCGTTCCTTGGACAATATTCGTTAATTAGCATTGTTTTGAATTCTTCCCAAGGAGTATCATAAGCTACATCTCCTCCTACGGCCTTCACATAGTTTTTCCACCACATGAGTGCACTATCTTGTAGGGTGCACGATGCATACTTGGTCATGTCCTTCTCAATACAACCACTGATTTTAAACACAGACTCAATCTTTTCGATCCACCGGGTTAAACCGACCGGTCCTTCTGTTCCACTGAATGATGAGGGCTTGCAACCTTGAAAAGTTTTGTAAGTGCACCCCATACGAGGATTTGGGTTAACTGCAGCACCTCTTGCAGCCTCGACCCATAACATTCTGTCGTTCACTCGCTGATTGATGAGTTCCTGGATTTCTTGTTTCGTCATTCGGTTCAATCGCGCCATAATCTTCAATAAGAATGAAAAAAATAATTATTCACATGGAATATTATAGATGTAGTATGTATTTACAGTACATCGTAGCTTATTAATAATATGAACCAGTTATTATTATAAAAGCCTTTTCTTCTTATTAGCATTTTATAATTATATCTAGGGTAGTACCTACCCGTTAAAGTTCATACTTAATAGCTTAGTACGAAAATCAATTACTACCACCCAAATAATACTTAACCATGGAAAATTATTGTATTTCACACTTCACTATTTTACATATGCTTATCTTACATCAAACATTAAGCAAACCACACTAGTAATATTATACAAAACATTATATGATCCCATGGTTTAAAACAACAGCGCATCATTTAACCCAAAGCGTTTGTGTTTAAAGAAATCGCTTAAAGGTTATCCTGGTTGTCTCCCTGCGTTTTGGCTGAGGAACCGAAGAACTGGATGTCGGGATAGAACTAATAGGAATAGCGGGAATAGGTGTGGAAGTATCTGGTGGAGTTGGTTCCACAACATCCTCTCTAGACTCGGAATTTAGATTTTCCATTTCAGTAGCCTTTCGTTTCTTTCCTCGTTCGAACTTGTCTTTCGTAATTTCCTGTATTTCTTCCTCCTCAGGATCACTTTCCGGTTCCTCTTCAATTGATTCATCTGGAACTTGTGAGTCTTCCCCAAAGGTGTCGTTTTCATCATCGGATAGATTAATGACTGGAACACCATCTGAAGAGTCTGGTTCGGAGTCGCTGAATGTGATAATAAGTTCTAAGCCAGACATCTATCACATAACAACTAGCACGTTAATACTACATAATATTTACATATAAATTTTTAACCAACAAGGATAAGCAATAGTTTTCGAAATCAAACACGGTCAAAGTCCAGACTCACTAATGCATCCTAACAAACTCGATAAGACACACTAATTCAAATTCTCTGGTTCTCTAAGACCAACGCTCTGATACCACATGTCATAACCCGACCTTAACCATAAGGACGAATACAATAACATATGATTTCATCGCGAGGTATTGACCTCTATATGCGACATTTTTCAAAAACTGCATTCGTTTTTACAATACAAACCATAGCTTTTATTACAAATACAAGGTTTAAACAACTTAATAATGATTATCGTTTAGCGATAATCTTAGACTTACAAACTTTACATGTGATAATAACAATACGACCTCCAACATATTTTACATTACAAATCCTCCGATATGCAGTTTTATTTTTGACACAAATATGCATACTCAAGATCTTGCTTAAATTCAACATGTTGCAGCGGAAGCTTTTAGTTATCACCTGAGAATAAACATGCTTAAAACGTCAACATAAAGTTGGTGAGATATAGGTTTAATGCCGGCAGCGTTATAAATATAGACCACAAGATTTCATATATAAACGTTTCAATAAAAAATATTCTAAGTTGTTGAGCACTTGATAACCATACTTAACATTTAATCAACGTCGCATATTCCCTTTATTATGAAATCTTACTACACCGTACCAAGTGTAGTCACCGAAACGAAGTACTGTGCAACCGTTGAATACTGGTCGTCCAGTCCGGTTGGGGTTGTCAGGCCCGATAGATCTATCAACAGGATTCGCGTTTACAATACCGCATGTAAATAGTAGTTACCAAGTTACAGGGAGATATGCCAGTGGTACAACTCAACGTAGAATATATTTTTAAGTACTTGTGTCTATAACGTAAATCATAAAATGCATGTATTCTCATCCCGAAATATTTAGAGTTTAAAAGTGGGACTATATACTCACCTTTTCCTTGAAGGTATTTAACTCGACTTGGTCTCCGATAGATATCACGAACTTAACCATATATATGATATATCAACATATTTTCTTTTTAAGAAATAAACGTTTCATATATATACTTTTAATACTTTTAATAATTTCTTAGTCCGTAGTTAGCAGTCCGATGTTAGTAGTCCACAATTAGTTGCTAAAAAAAATAAAGACCCCATCGTATTCATGTTGATCGGAATTAATCTTGACCCACGGTACCGTGTTGTCAAATGACGTGTTCCGTACATAAAGTACCGTGTTGTCAAATGACGTGTTGCGTACGTACATGAGGTCTTATGATTAATCTTCTCGTGTTGTTTACGGGTGGTCCTGAAATATATAAAATTAAATCATGAGTAAATATATATGAAATATCATATTAATTAGGAAAGATATGATTTATTTAATTTTTCTTCAATTATTTTCGTTGTTAAACAAGCTTTGGATACCCGATCTTATTTTAGTCGTAGTTTCTTCGTTACAACTCCGTTTTTGTTGATTCAACTTGCCACTTCCTTGGATCGAGTCAAATTTTAAGAATATGAACTGTAAATACCTTGGTTTACATTCGGAATCACAGGTTATAGTCCAAACTCTAGGCGAATCTTATGAAAGTAATCATTTTTGTCATAAAAACAACATTTAATGGTCATTTTTCTAAAAATACTTATACTTTGAATTAAACCATAAAATTTTTATGTGTTAACATATTCATAAGAAATATCATTTTTCCAGAACATGAACTTCTAATTCAAAGTTCAAGATGATTTTTAATTATCCAACCCAAAACAGCCTCCGGTTACACTCCGACGACACAGATTCAGTTTTAAGGTGTTCTTTGTAAAAAAAGTTGTATCTTGTTAAATTAGCATATCATTATGATATATTACAAGTCTTGAAGTATTTTAAAAGTTAAGTTAGAAGGATCTATTTAGTTTGCGAACAAATTTGAAATCATTCAAACTATGTTCTTGTTGTTAAAATTTTATATCACAAAATAAGATAGCTATATAAATATGAATCGAATAAAATTATGAACAAGGTTACTACCTCAAGTTACTTGGACAAGATTGCTGTAAAAGATGAGTAAAATCCTAGAATCAAAAGAGTGGTGGAGTTGGATCAAAAGGTTGGAAGTAAACTTGTAAATTTGGAAGGATTTTTGAAGTGTTCTTGGAAAGATTTTCTTATGATGTTTAAGTGTTGTTTTTGATGCTAGATCTTCATGGTTGTTTGCTGAGATGTTTAAGGTGTTTAAGGCTCATGAATATGTGTGTGTTTAGCTAGGAAATGAAGGTAAAAGATTGAATTAGAAATGGAATGGGGGGAGGTCTTAAAAACGTGAAAATGGGGAACATGGACAAATTTTCATTTTGTTATTTTGTAAAATTAGTCATGCATACTTCCAATTCTAATTACCTAGCCTTAAGGGCATGAACAAGAGCTGAATAGATGTTGATTTGACATGTATATACCAATAGTAAATACATCTAGAAGATGGGTATGATACCGGTACATATACCCTAGGTATACGTATAGAAATCTTTGAGAAAACGGAACGAGGATTCAAATATAGCTATCTTTTGTAATTATACTTATATTGTTTTATGTATGTAAGCCCTTTAAAAGTGATTAAATACATATCTATACGATGCATGTATAAGTATTATAGATTATAAGTATTTATGTCAAAGAACGTTACGTATAGTTATCGTTTTGAAAACTTAAGTTAGTAGTTTCAAAATATACCTACAACTCATTGTTATTAGTACACAATGAGATGTTAAACATCCTTAGATCATGTTAAATATATATAGATACATATATATTCCCAGACGTATAATTATCGTATGTTATATAGTCCGTGATATCATCGGTCAAATTGGACGGTCAAACGTTGTGTAAAACTCTTTTCAAAAACATAAATCTCAACAATTTAGATTGCTTATCATGTTGGTAAGGTTTAATTTATGTAAATATTAATCTTATATGCAATAAACGATCGGAAAAATCCGGGTCGTTACAGCAGAGCATCAGGATACGCCTGTGCCACCTTTGTCACCATGGGAATTATACACCGATGGTACCAGCAGCGCAGCTGGCGCGGGTGCAGGTGTAATTTTAACTGTCCCAGATGGTGAAGAGCATACATATGCGCTGCGGTTTAATTTTGCTGTTACGAACAACGAAGCAGAATATGAGGCTTTGTTAGCAGGTATACGTATTGGGCATAAATTAAATGTTAAAATTCTGCACGCTTATGTGGATTCAAAGCTGGTATGCAGTCAAGTCAGTGGAGACTTCAAAGAGCATGACATAGCCATGCAGCAGTATTTATCGCTTGTTCATAACCTCGCTGACCAGTTTGAGGCTTTTTAAATCTCCCACGTCATGCGGGGGCAAAATAAGAAGGCGGATACGCTTAGCAAATTGGCTGCTTTGGCCTTTGATCATCTGGGGAAGAAAGTTCTTATAGAAGAACTGCATGCGAAATCCATTGTTATGATGCCTTTCGTGGCACCTGTTGAGGAATCCAGTTCAACATGGATGACACCTATTATTGCTTTCCTGTGGGACGGCACCTCACCTGCGGATTCCGTTGATGCAAAGAAAGTCCTCACCAAGGCACCACTGTACGCCCTTGAGGGTGACGTCCTATATCGAAAAAATTATTTAGGACCGCACTTAAGGTGCATTGGTCTGAAAGAGGCAGAGGAGGTTATATGCGAGGTGCACGAAGGTGCATGCGCTCTTCATTCGGGGCACAGGTCTATTGTGTCAAAAATTATGCGGCTAGGTTATTATTGGCCCACTATGTACGCAGATACCGCGCACATAGTTAAGCAATGCGAATCTTGCCAAATACATGCACCTATCAGCAGAGCACCTGCGCATCCAATGATACCAGTCTCCTTACCATGGCCATTCTGCAAATGGGCAATTGACATAGTCGGACCATTTCCAAAAGGCCGAGGAAATATCAAATTTTTGATTATTGCAATTGAGTATTTCACGAAGTGGGTTGAAGCACGACCAATGGCAACAATTTCAGGAAAAAGGGTGCAAAATTTTGTATGAAAAAACATTGTCTGTCGATTCGGCATACCAAATGAAATCGTTAGTGATAACGGTACGTAGTTTTCGGGGGATCCTTTTCGTAGTTGGTGCGCGGAGCTTAATATTAAGCAAACTTTTACTTCCGTTGCGCATCTGCAGGCGAATGGCTAGTGCGAAGTCACCAACCGGGATATAGTAGCTGGAATCAAAGCTAGATTGGGTCATGGTCGCATTGGTTGGGTGGACGAACTACCAAAAGTTTTGTGGGCGCATAGAACAACACCCAAAGCGAGCACTGGTGAGACTCCGTTCAGTTTGGTCTATGGATCAGCTGTTGTACCCGCAGAAATTGGGGTGCCAACGTTCCGCATACAGAATTTTAACGAGGAAAATAACTCAGAAGCTTTGCGGTAAAATCTTGATCTGCTTGAAGAACGCAGACTCTCTTCGGCGGTAAACGAAGCCAATAATAAGCAGAAAATTGCAAAGTACTACAATCAGCGTGTGCGTTCTCGCTCTTATAGGTGCGGGGACTTAGTTTGGAGTCAGAATGACGCAAGTCTTGCGGAGGATACTGGGAAATTGGGCCCCAGTTGGGAAGGTCCATACAAGGTAGCAAAAGCAAGCAACACCGGGGCATACCATCTCAAGACATTAGATGGAAAACCTGTGAAACGCACTTGGCACGCGACGTTGTTAAAAAAATGTTATATGTAGCTGGATGGACCTGATCACTCCATTTTATTTTAGCACATTATTTTTTCTATGTATTTTTCGTCCGTTTGGATGTGTCGCGGTTGTAATCACGATTAATGCCAATTAAAATATTTACTCGCGCATACTTTTGATGTGTATTTCTCTCTTTTTTGTATACGTTTCCTGCCTACTTAAGGGGTGTCCTGTAGCCCCCGTGCGGCAGAAGCCTGTTTGGTTACAAGGCTAGATATTAACAGCAGGCGAAGGGAATTGACTTTCCCCTAGCCAAGCACCACGCAGACTAGATGGCTGCCAAGTCGACTTAAAAATACAAGCATTGGTTTGCTTGTGCGTAACTACTCTCGTATTGGTTTGCTTGAGGAACTCTTAAGTATAAAAGCATTGGTTCGTTTTTAGTTGCGTTGCTTACCATACAGCTAAAGTGCACCTCTAGCACATGACAAAGCAATAACGCAGTAGCTTTTGAGTCTAAACTGTTAAAGGTAAAAATTGCTAAAATGTTGGTTTATTTTACGCAGTACCTGCGTATGCGCATGAGTTTTGGTTAACTATGCGCATAGGCATGCGGTTCATCTTTTGTTTTGATTCGTGATATATAAACAATTAATAAATAACGCATGCATAACACAATAATGTATAATATAAACTAAGTTATTACAAATAAATCGTTTTAAGTGCCTGCCCAACACGGGACTTAGGGCCCAAAAATTGTATTTACAATTGCCTGCCTAAGCATAGGACTTACGGCCCGAACGGTTACAAGTTAAATCTAAAAATCCTCCTTGAGAAACCCATCAATTGGCATATTAGGATCCGCAGTGAAAGCGTCTATTAAGGGGATCGGGATGGACTGGATGGCCTGCTCCGCTTCTAGGAGCGCCTCAGCTGTACCCTCTTTCAAAATTTTCCGCATAACTTCAGGGTACGGTAGCGTGAGGTCGCAGCCTTTGATCACCACAAGCATCACCTTGTTGCGGTCATGCTCTTTCACTGCATCGACGTAGGTGTTGAACTTTTCGGTGACGGCCCCCGAGTCCATTACCTTCTGCGCGATAACAGGAAGGGAGGTGCGAAGCTTTGACAAGTCTGCCTCTGCCAGCTCGCAGCAAGTCACCGCGTCGTCCATCTCCCTGCGCACCCTTTCCAGTTCCAACCGCAGGCGCTCCGTCTCCCCTTTAGCCTGGTCAACCGCCCCCACCAGCTCGTGGTTCTTTTTCCTTTCCTCAATCAGCGCAGTTTTTGTTTCCGCCGCAGTCACCTCCACCACCTTGCGCTCCTCTTCCGCGGCATCCCTATCTTTTTTTAACCTGATCTACCCCTGCCTGCAGCAATCCAAGCTCCGTTTCTTTCCGCACGGCCACTGGGTATAGGTTAGTGGAGCGACGGGCTTGATCCGCAAACATGCCAAAGAACACAAGGCCGTTTTAGACAAAGGCGTTGTGCGCTTGGTTGAAGGGCAGTGCGGCTAGTTGCTCGCGGAATTCAGCAGGAAAAATATTTTGCAGAAAGGCGGACTGCTCTGTGGCATTTTCGGCGGAAGACTGGGTGAGCTGCGCCAGATTTGCCAAACGGAAGCTACCGTGCGGTGGGACTGGTGTAGAATCGGAGTCAAGGTGTATCGCCCTGTCCCTGGACGTGGCGGTAGCCTCAAGGTCCGGATTTTCCTGCGGCGGCGTCTGATGCGTCTCCTCAATATGCTCTGCAAATCAGTAACTACTTAGCACGTGATGTTAATCGTACGGTGTTTACGAAAGAAAATAGATGCTTACTGGTGATAGGAGGAGGAAGATCTGCGGATGCTGGATCGACGGGGACAAAGTTGTCATTCCCCATATCCTCCTTTTGTTTAGGAGTTAGCTTCTTCTTCTTCTGTTTAGTTTGGGGAGTTTTGGTTGCCTTGCGCTTATTGGCCGAGGTAGCGGGAGCTGTCACCTCGTTCTCCCTAGTCTTCTCTTGCTCCAGAGGTTCGTTTATATTTTGCTTGCGGAAAGAGATAGCCGCAATCTCCTCCGCGGTAAGCACTTTCTTCATCTTCATCTCTGCAAACATATGCGCAATATTAAAACATGTACGTATACGCTAGCGGTTATATATTCATATGCATTTACACTATTCCTACCCTTGCCATTCGGCGCGATTATGGCTGGACGCATGTTCTCCCATGGCCAGTGCGCATATATCTTTCCCAACCGCAGCATAACATTCCCATATGACCGGTGCACAAGCTGTGCGTTAGCGCACTCCGCTAACAACTTTGTTTCCTCGTCATCAAGGACGGGGGTTTTGTTCACATCCTTAGCCATGCTTTCGCACCAGACAAGTGTTTGCGGAAAGGTGGCTCCCACAACAGATTGGTCAATAAAAAAGAACGTTTCTTTCCAATGACCCGCGTTCGATTTGGGGGTTTTTGTGAAGTTCTGACTGGCGAAGAAAGTAAACCACGACTTATGATGATTGGCTAGGCGGTATAAATGACAGAATACCTTAACTAATGGCACCTTGTTTAGTGCAACGCACCACATCTCAAACAGCACTATTTTCCCTATTGCGTAAGGGTGTAATTTCCCTAGTCCTACGCTGAAATGATCTAGAACGCCTAAAAAGAAGTTGGAAGGTGGCACCCTAAAATTACCATGCTTAAACGCATGCTCGTATATAGCTACCTTATTCTCCGGTGGTTTGTGGGCACGTTGATTAGACTGGGGAGGCACCGGATTATACTGTGCTAACGGTGGGTACTGTTTAACTAATGAATCTATGTGCTGTTGCTCTATTACCAACACTACGCTATCTACGTAAGTCTCCTTAACCTTAGTCATTTTCTATAAGTAATCGGAGAACAACTAACCTTTAGAAGTTGGCCGGAATGTTTGGATTTTGATCGGAATTAAAATAGGCAGCGTATTGGAGAAGCTTGATGCAGAAAAATGGAAATGTGGGTGAAACAGGCCTATTTATAGTGCAAATTGGGGGTCATGGGGTGAAACGGGTTTCATAATGGCTGTACACGTGTAAAGCAATCAACAATTGGTATTTTTTGCACGCGCGTGGGTGTCAGTTAGATGTGCCCTGTGTTGAGCGTGTGGCTAACACGCGCCTGCCAACTGCCACTTTACATCTTGTCAGCCGAATGGGCTTCTGCGACAGTGACAGGCATTTAATGCCCTCGAAACGCACGCGGAAAATTAAATGCTAGCCGTTTTCTTGTTTTTTCCTTTTCGCTTAATAGTTTGATATCATATGTCTTGCGTCATATAACATCAAACTGGGGGGACATAATGATACCGCAACCAGCATGCGCAATGCATACGTATGCGGCACCTGCGCGCATGCGTATGCGTATTCTTTGTATGCGGTATGCGGCATGCGGATTCGTATCGAATGCCTTTGTTCCCGGTACGGCGGTTACTTGGTCCTCAAGTATCTTTTCCATAATTATATCCGTGATTCGGGGGAGTTGGTTATGGAAGGGATTACCATTATCTCGGATGGTTCTAGAATTAGGGTTTGCCTATATATACAAACCCTAATTATCATTCTAGGACATAACGATGTTACGTAACAATCATCAACCACACATCTTACGTAACCAGCATCATCTCTCGTCTTCTCAAGGTTAACATGTTAGTTCTTTGATGACTAGCACCTAGAGCCTTATATGGGGCCTTACGATCAACGACCGTTATCGAAGGTGGACTTAATCACTTGGCCACCCCGCCGACATCATCATGTCGGCCAGGGTTATTCACGGTAGCCGGACCGAAGAGCCTTGTTCTAAGATCCTTAAACCCCCCTTTACGTATTGAACAGGCATATTAACCCTATGGTAAAAATATGCATGATCAGGGGTCGAACTACTGACATCCCTTAAAGGAGGCAGACCACCAACCGCTGAACCACATCACAACTTCTGATCACGAACTAATACAAACAACAATGAAAATTGAAACCAACAAAGCCCTAAAACAAACAACCAAACTTTAGTGGTCAAAGAACATTGTCCACGTGCACCCCTGCAAAGATCCAAACCTACCTGTATACAACCCCCCCCCCCCCTGAGCCAAGTCAGGCTCGGGAAGACCACTTGAACCGCTACAGCACCATCTTGACCCAAAGAGCACAAATCGATCAACAGCAAACCAACGAGTTCTGTCCATAGGAAATCCCAAGAACACCTTCCCTAAGGCCAGTAAATCGAAGAAGCCCTCTAATACAGACCAAACAACCGAACGGGCTGTCCAAAAACCCTCAAGAGATTACCATAGAAAACCTCCTTTTTCATATCGACAAAGTCGACTACGCAGGCAAAGACGTTGTTCCAACTCGAACGGGAAAATGGAGCGAACCGGACCCGACCCAGCAAGCTAAGACCAAAACCCGCCCTAAATCGACCAACCACGTCCGACAGCTGGAATCCGGCCACCAAACCCACCGTCAACGGTGAGACAACCAACAATAGCCACCAAGAAGAATACCTCCACCATTTTCAGAATAATAGGACAACGGGAAAAGGAAACAAAACAGACGAAAAAGCGGTAGCGATTCCGGCAAAAAACACGCCGGAGAAAAAGCTCTGACGCCCAATATTTGACCACCAGAAGGAGAAAATAATGGCAACTTAGCCAAAACACGACCTACACACCCTATTTCTCAGATCTCACCAAGAGATCGTCGCCTGAAAAACTCAGGTGGAGGCCGAAAGTAGCTGGAAACGAAAGATCCACACCAGGCTGGAGAAAGCAAAAAAGAAAGAAAAAAGACGGAGAGGATTGTTACCTTACGGAGCCCATAAACACAGAGTGCACAAGGCACTCGCCGCCTGTGCAGCCGAAAAACACCAAAAGGCAACCGGCCCCCACCTCAAACCGCCGGAAAAAGAGATGCCGTCATACCAGAGGGAAAAACGAAAAGGAAACGTTGAAAAGAAGCACCGTTTATGAAGATGTAAACAGTAGGAAAAATAATGGAGGCTGGCTGGAGAAGAACTAAAAAAGATAGCAACGCAATTTTGGATCTGGCCGAAGAGATGAAAAGAGAAAGGTAGTAGCATGGAGATCTCTATGTACATAATCAGATAGTTACTTCATTCTATTAATACCTTCAAAAAGGGCTACTAATTAAGATTTCATTTTCATGTAAAAGGTAATAATCACGTCTATCAATCTTATAGATATCATATTTATTTAAGCTATTACCAGTTAAACGATGCATTGCGAGAACATGCCTAATACGGAAATTGCAAACATCAAACAGTTCAAGGGATATCAATTGACTACAATACTTTTGCTGTTCAAAAAAATAAAATAATACATTTTGCATTAGTTGTTTGATTGATTAAAAAACAGAGATAACTATAGCCATGAAGTCATCAACCAAAGAATTTGGAAGAAAAGGTGTATAAGGTAGGTGAGCTTTTGGGTGGTAGGCTCTCATTATATCAGGGTTATAAGATACGATAATCGACGGGGTTAATAAAACTGGTTGGGCCCAAAACAATAAATAGTTCCAATATTTCAGCCCATTGAATGCTAAGACCAAATTTTATCTAGTTTTGGTAGTACAATGTTTTTTGGTACATCGAAGTTATGAAAACACTTATACGGAGTAAATAATTTACTTTTTAGCTAATTAATGAACATCAACTTTACCTTTTTGAAATTTACTTCTAGCTATAAATTATTGTAGGAATCCATTATGGTAACACTTTTATTTAACTGCTTTTATTAAAGAAGAAAAAAATGAAAAAAGTAAAAGAAAATAAAAGAATGTAGTTAGGTGGTTAGTATCAATATGTTATTACTTATTAGACCACTTCTAACAGGACTCATGATAAGGCTTGTTCTCGCTTTGTCTTCAATCTTCGTCCTAGTTGTTTTCATCAAATAGTATATTGCGAAGTTGTGATGTGGTTCAGCGGTTGGTGACCTGCCTCTTTTATGGGAGGTCAGGAGTTCGACATCCGTTGGCTACATATTAAAAACACAATTTCATCACTGTCATGAAATATCCACCCATGACACCTTTCCCATATCGTTTGGTGGGTAAAGGGGAGGGGGTTTTTACTTGGCAGTACCCTTGGATCGGTTTCAAGGTTTCCTCTCGGGCAGCGATGGGGGCGGGGTTATTATCGCTGCATCGGTATAGTCGAAACGGGAGATGATCGCAACGGGTGGTTTAGTCTTGAGTGATCCCAATCGCTGTTCAAAAAAGAAATAGTATATTGCAGTCCGGATCCATTCATATTTGTTTATTTATTTGTACTATATTTGTTTGTATTCATATATAGTTTTAACACTTTTAAACTAGTTTATTTAATTAATTTTGTGAAATATGTGATGGAGAAGAAGTATGTCATAGTTAGGAGTGGTATATGATTGTCACGTAATTGAAAGGAAATGAATAGAAAATACTGATGTGATGGTGTGTGATGGAGAGGGAGTACGTCATGGTACGTTGAGAGTGTTCTTATGGATATAATTTAATTGCATGCTTGCTTCGTAAACTGTATGTATTCTCATTTGAAAATTGTACTTGTTATATTGGAACATAAATTATATATCTACACAAATACGCGTTTTGTTTTGTGCAAATTATTGTTCATCTTGCTTTTCCATTTGATACTATATATAATTAGCAAAGTAGTTTTAAACAACCAAAGTTTATATATGAGCAATGAATTCCGGATGTGAATATATTAGAGTAATATTTTTCTTGTGTTTGAAAACAACTAAAGTTAATTAGTTTATACACACGAAGCTAAGACTCTCTTTGTTTCACATAAAGTTTATATATATACTCATTAATTTTTATAAAATGAAATTCCAACCTCAATTTATTTCATAGGGTTGTATGGTTTAATAACTAATTTAATTTGGATTCACTAAATATCTTTGTTTACTATACTACTAGTAAAGTAGGTTCAATTCATACAGAATTTGAAGAAATATTAATTATAGTATGTATGATTCATATATTCCTGCATGGCTTCTCGTGATCAACCTATTTGCAGACACTTTTCTGCAACATAAAGTTGTTCCCTTTATCTCTCACTCTCTCTCTCTCTCTACCTCCCTAATTAACTTATGTCTGCAAATGATACGGATTTTAGAGAGGTAAAGCTAAGCTAGAGGTTGATCCAAGAAAAGTCTACTGTTTGACTTATCTCTATCATATGATCATATGTGCATTTATCTTTTTCTGCAATATATTGTAGCTACTTAGATTCAATTCATAGATTTAGATTTTTTTTAATAAATAAATCTTCTTATTACTGTATTACATACAAGAAAGTAATAAGAATTCTAATCTTATTATTATTACATATACACGTATACTAGCTTATATATAAATTATAGAGAGATAAGTAATGAACGATATCTGTGAACCAAAAAATAAGTAATTCTTGATTATTGGAGTAGTACAAAAATAATAACCTTAGATGAAGAACATGTGATCCATGACTACTGTTGGTTATCAACATGTTCATCATATCATATATCATATATCATATCATACATATTCTTATAACAAAACATATAGTAACTCACTGCACTCATCATCACTCACTGTTAGCTAACGAAATAGAAAAAAGTGAAGGTAATTAATTCCTTCTCAAACATAACTTAATTATAAGATCACTATCACTCACATGAAAATTGAAATTATTAAAACAAAATGAGTATAACTTTTAAGTCTCATGAGCATAGCCACAAGAAAGTGCCATTAGTAGTATTGCAGCTTCTTTTTCATCTTGAGGAAACACACGGTAACATGTCAAGTTCTTGCTTAGACTTACTAGAAATTCCTCCACACAATTCTTCCTCACTGAAGATGATGACGATGGTGATGGTAATGGTGACGGTGATGGTGAAGGGGACGGTGATGAGGATGGAGTTGTTATGGTGATGTGTTGAGTAGTATTGTATTGCCTTTTCTTGTATTTTGTAATATGCCCATTACTTATTTTTTTGTGATCTTTGTGTTGGGTTTTTGTAACCTTTATTTGTGTGATGATGGGTACTGAAATGCTGCCATTTCCATTTTCTGCAGCGGCTGCAGCTGCAGCAGCTGCAGCCCGTCTCGCCTTTCTTTGTCGAATTCCACAAGCATTGCAAAGTGACTACATAGAAAGAAAAAAAGATTAATCAAGAGGGGTGATTGGTGTAATATTTATTGATGGATATTCGCTTTATACATTTTGTGACCACTCTACTAACTAAGACATGTAACTAGGTCAATACTTAAAAAATCTCTAATTGATCATTAACAAATCAAAGATAATTGTGATTGTATATACCTTAGGACCTCGAGGTCCACTTCGCCATAGAGGAGTCTTAGTAGTGTTACAGTCGGAACAAACCCTAATCGGTAGAATATTGTTGTTTGAAGATGTACTATAATAATTGGTTGAATTATCGGTTTCTTCCATTGGTGGTTTATGATCTTCAACTTTTGTTGGTTCTCTAGTAGATGAAGTATAAAATCTAAGGTTCACCGGATCAGATTTCTTCATTTTAAGCATTACTCTCATTTTGGAAGACATCCACTTCATTGGAGTTTGATCATTATTGGCCATATTATTAACATCACTCTTGTTCCAAGTAGAATATTCAACGCCTTTCTCACCGTTGTTACCAATTCTTTGATCATTGTTCATACTTTGATCGGTGTACGATTGTGATGCAAAATTAATCCCACCCTGCATATGATTAAGTCAAAAATTAATTAGTTAGTGATCAAAAGCTCAAAATCATTGATTGTTACATATGATATATAATATAATAAAAAATAAAAATCCTGGTATTAATTAAGAAATTATTCTTGATCGAACCTAGATTATGAATTAGATTATACGAGTACTAAAGTATTCATTGAACTAAATATATACAGTACTTTTTTGAATAATCTATGAGCAACAATATCAAATTGAACTCTTTTTTAATAAAATCAAAAAAGTGTTATATATACATGAACGATCATGTAGACTTACTTCAAGTTGGTTTTGAGGAGACTGCAATAATTGTGTATCAAAAATCCCATTGTGATCATGAACGTTGGAGTTCAAGAAAAGTTGAGTTGTGAGTGAATTGGAAGATGAAGATTGAGAGTTGGGGCTCAAGAATTGGTGGTTACTAAGGTGATCTTCATGATGAAGATCACTAATTGGGTACGGTGAATAAGTTTGAGAAGATGAATCAAAGAAGATTGGAGTCATTTACTTTGTAAATTAATATGATCAAATTTTTTTAAAGAGGATATGTGCCTAGCTACTTAATTAGCTATGGTAAGCAAATGGAACCTAAATGAGGGATTGAACTCATTTAAAGGGGGATTGTTTGCCTTGCTAGCTAGTTGCTGCATACGCCAGTCACGTGATTTTGAGGCACACTTCTAAATCAAATTATTATTATTATATTAATATTTTATATTATATTATGCATAAATAAATTAGTGGTGGCAAAATATGTAGCTTTTTTTTTTTTTTTTTTCGATAAAGAAAATATGTAGCTTTTGGATGATTGGTAATTATACAAAACATTGATCATTGGCCAACACTTCTATTACATGTATATTTATCGATCACAATAAATTTTTTTAAGGCTTTAAACAAAATACACTTTTTTAAAAAAATTGTCTTTTTACACCATTCGGTAGACGGGATTTCTGTCTACCACCTTTATCTGTCGTCTACTATTATTTTTACAAAGTAGTGGACAGTTTTTTCGTCGACTACTCAATAGCAGTGGTCTACTACGTAGTAGACGAAGTTATAAGGCAGTAAACGTAACCCTGGTAGACTACCTAAAAATATTTAAAAGTTAACATTTAATAAAAGTAGTAGACAGTTTTTTCGTCGACTACTCAATAAAGGTGGTCTACTATATAGTAGCAAGGTGGGAGAATTCGGATCTCGAGGAGATCTCGTTTGGATTTTTTTAGGAAGATCTCGGCATCTCGAAATAATCTCGGGGAGATCTCGGACGTTGACTTATGTTGACTTTATAGTTTTTTAATAAAAATATACATAAAAACATAAATATATGTATATTTATATACGCTTTTACGAGATTTTACAAAAATATCAGAGAAATGAGCGAGAAAATGTTAGAAATTACGAATTTTAGAAGAAAATCTTACAAATTAGCAAAAAAAATTCGAGAAATCGTGGCTTTGACTAAGTTTGACCCCGTTGACCGAGAAATCTCTGGAGATGAATATCTCGTCTCGGTTGCCTTCTAAAAACGAGATCTCGGGGGAGATCTCGGGAGATTTACAACACTGTATAGTGGACGAAGTTATAAGGCAGTAGACGTAACCTTAGTAGACTACCTAAAAAACACAATTTTTTTTAGGTAGTCTACCAGGGTTACGTCTACTGCCTTATAACTTCGTCTACTATATAGTAGACCACCTTTATTGAGTAGTCGACGAAAAACTGTCTACTACTTTGTAAAAATAATAGTAGACGACAGATAAAGGTGGTAGACAGAAATCCCGTCTACCGAATGGTGTAAAAAGACAAATTTTTTTTTTAAAAAGTGTATTTTGTTTGAAGCCTTAGACCAATTTTAACGCGGCGTCAGAGGGGTCCCGTTAGACCTGCTGGGATTGGGTGACGCCCCCTGACGCCCCTAGTGGGGCGTTACCGGTGACGCGAACGGGGCGTTAGTCAAGTTTTTCACGGCTATTTTTGTGTTTTTTTGATTTTTTTTTAATTCTATATATTTTTATCTATATAAACTCATACATTCTACACTTTTAACACACCATTTCCCTTTATTTTTCTTTCATTTCTATCAATTATTTTATACAATTTTCTTTCATATCTATCAATTATTTTTCTTTCATGGCATCGTATTTACTTAGTTACGATTTCGATTCGGATGATGAGCGTATTATTGCACTAATTCAACATTTAGAAGATAAGGATGACGAAGTCGAATCCGAGCGTGTTCCAAGATCACGAATTTATATTCCAAAAAATCGTGAAGAAGCCGGAGAAAACTTATGGAAGGATTATTTTAGTGACACACCCGTGTTTCCGCCATATAAATTTAAAAGGCGTTTTCGTATGCGGATTGAACTATTTCTCCGAATATCGCAAGGTATTTCTAATTTCGATTCTCATGATACTCCCGAGCATTTTAGATTTTTTAGGGAACGTTTTGATGCTATCGGTCGGCCGAATTTTACAATATTGCAAAAAATGACTTCGGCTCTACGCCAATTGGCATATGGAACTGCCGCCGATATGTTTGATGAATATTTAAAAATGAGTGAGCAAACCTCAATACTTTGTTTAGATAACTTTTGTAAATGTATTATTACATTATACAAAGAACGTTACATGAGATCTCCCAATGCATACGATGTTCAACGATTATATAGTAAACATGAGGAGAAACATGGTTTTAAGGGTATGCTCGGGAGTATCGATTGTATGCATTGGGAGTGGAAGAATTGTCCCGTTACTTTGAATGGACAATACACTAGGGGTGATCACAAGAAACCTACCATTATGCTTGAAGCAGTTGCTTCGTATGACTTGTGGATTTGGCGTGCATTTTTTAGAATGGCGGGTTCCAACAATGATATAAATGTTTTGAATCAATCATATGTTTTTGATAAACTTAAAAAAGGAACATCTCCACTAGCACCATTTGAGGTAAACGGTAATCAGTACACAAAAGGCTATTACCTAGCTGACGGTATATATCCTGACTGGGCTACTCTAGTCAAAGGTTTTGGTGTCCGAAAGATGATCCAAGGATTAAGTTTACTAGGTTTCAAGCTAGTGCCCGAAAGGATGTAGAGAGGGCATTTGGGGTTCTTCAAGGTCGATTTCATATTTTAAGGTTAGCAGCATGCACTATGTTGGTAAACAAGATGCGGAGAGTTATGGACTGTTGTATCATATTACATAATATGATTTTGGAATATCAAGGATTTGCGTTAAGTGATTGGGAGGAAGAGTTCATTACCGAAGATATGGAGAATCGTCCAGAACAGATACCGAATAGAGGACGAGATCAAGACGTTATCATCCGAGAAATAAGAGATAAGACGGTGCACGACCAACTAACCGATGATCTAGTTGAGCATATTTGGAACCTTCCGTCCGCATTCCGCACCATCAATGGTTAAATTTATGTAATAGTTAAATTTTATGTAATGGTTAAATTTTATGTAATGGTTAATTTTTATATGTTTTTAATTATATGTAATATAATTTGTATTCATAATAAAATAAAAAAGAAAAAATAAAATAAAACTGGTGGGACCTATTTGACATTGGAGGGGCGTCAGGGTTATTTTGGTGTCAAAGGGTGATACTGTCACGTCACAGGCAGATTGTACTTTTTGGCTAAAAAGTGAACAATCTGCCTGTGACGTCACATGCAGGGTTATTCATGGTCTTAGAAAAAAAAGTGTATTTTGAACAATTTCTCATTTATGTTTTAATAAATATTTAGTTATATTCATCATCATATCCGAGGATAAGACACACCATAATCAAACCTAGTATTTAGTGTGTTAAGTCCATAACATTTGAATTTGAATAATTAATCAAATAAAATGCGATGATCGAAGAGTTAAAGGTAAAAATGCATGCCGCGTCATACATTGACAAATTAATGTTTCCAAAAATGTTGAACCCCAAAAATTGTCTAATGACTCATGGCCGGGTATACCTCACAAGAAACTTAATATAATTTTAATTTTAACGTTGTATGAAAAGAAAATTAGGCGTCTTATATTTAAATATATATCTGCGATAAAAAAAAATTGTGGCCAAACATTTTCAGATGGATCGTATATTTACATAATCATCATATCATAAGCCATGAGATTTTGAGGACCTACATTTACTAGCGGTAAAATTACGACATAAAATATATGATTTCGAATTAGATGGTTCAATACATTCTTGTATATAACCTTGTGTTATAGGTCATGTGAGAGTGGTCTGCCTCTATTAACGAGAGATTAGGAGTTCGATTCCAGTAGAGTGTAGTCACTAGCGATTTCATGATGCAAACTCAATGGGGTCCTGGAAATTTTTTTAATACTAATTATATTTTAATGTTATTTTGGTGGTTGTTTACTTTCAAAAAACTACAAGTTCGGAAAATATATTGAGTCTTAGTAGTTAAATATAGCGGTGTCGTATATATTTTACAGGATATAAATTCGAAAAAGATATGGGGTCCTGTAGTTAAATTTAGTGATGTTCTATGCAATTTACAGAATATTTTCTACTAATAATTTTCACCCTAGCGGTGTCCCGTGACCCTACGGGTCACTACTTAAACTCGCCACTTGGTGTAACATTGCACACAAGGTTGCCCCTTAGCCCTTGAATTTCATCCAAGGGTGCCTTCCGCACATAGCGTTGCTGGGGCAAGTGGGGGAATGGGGTTTTACCGCCCATGCCTTCGGATTGGGTCGGTTTCCTCCTGAACAGCAGTTGGGGGCGGGTTATGTAACTGTATGAGATGAACGCGTAGGTGGTTTGATTCCCACTGAGTGATCCAGAACTGCTGTTAAAATAATGCATGCTTGTGTATATTTCACAATTCTACATGTTTATTTAGTAAGTATTTGATTTTTACTCGTAATAAAAATTAATTTTAATAAAGTTGACAATATTCTTGGAGATATATAAATAATATAAGAATTCTATAAACCAATTTAAGATATTAAAAAATTTAATTTTCTTAACAACCAAACTAATTAAACGTATAGATTGGCTCTTTTAATGAAAACAATTAAATCCTAATAACTATCAAATAAAAATTTCAAAGTTAATAAACGTATTTAATCTCAAATGTTAAATAATTATTTAATGTTTAATAAAAATAATATCATCGTTGATTTGAGTGATAAATATTATACATGTCTCTTTCCTTTTTTTTTTATCACTAATTTAAATTTTATCCATTAACTTGAAATCTTGAATTCCAACTATTATTTTGATAATACAAATAATACTTTTATTGAATATTAATTAATTTTTTATGTATTAATATTAGTTAGTTAATTGTTAACTGTAAAGTTATTAGTTAATAATTAAAATAATTATTAATATTAACTTTGAAATCACCATCCACCACCTCTTATTCATTCCAGCAAAAAAATGGCATCCATAACCAACATAGTTGGTGGACTAGGCAACAGAGAGAGAACTAACGCTACCACCATAACTAACCACAATCGATTACCACAACTAATGGGGCGGTGAACAACCAACAACACCAGCAACAAAAGAGAACAACAATTAATGGAGGAAATTGGTAACCACTAAAAACAGCAACATCTTGTAGCCACCACCAACCGCCACAATCGAATACGATTCCAACGAGTTCGGGAAGTTAGAAAATTGTACAAACCAGGCGGAAAAAAGGGACCTGGCGGACAACCATAGCAAAACCCACCACGAAAACGATGGTAGAGAGAGGCTATGGTCGTCGGGCATGTAGTGACCCGAACTTTTTCATGTTTATATATATTAAATTAAATTAATATTTATATGATTAAATGTTTCCAACATGTTAAGCAATCAAAATTGTTAAGACTTGATTAATTGAAATAGGTTTCATATAGACAATTGACCACCCAAATTAACCGGCGATTCACGAACGTTACAAATTCGTAAAAACTACATGATGGTATATATATAGACATATATATGGTTAACATGAAATTATGATAAGTAAGTATCTTACTAAGTGTATTAACAATGAGTGATATACATAAAAATGAGATTATTGAATTAAGAAACTCGAAACGGTATATATAACGATTATCGTTATAACAACGTCTTACTAAATACATATGAATCATATTAAGATATAGATACACTATGTTTAACATGATAAAATGATAATTAAGTATATCATTAAGTGTGTTAACAATGAATTACATATGTAAAAACAAGACTACTAACTTAAGGATTTCGAAACGAGACATATATGTAACGATTATCGTTGTAACAACATTTTAATGTATATATATCATATTAAGATATATTCATACATCATAATATCATTATAATGTAATAATTTAACGATGACTTAACGACTCAGTTAAAATGTATATACATGTAGTGTATTAAGATGTATTTGTACACTTTTGAAAGACTTCAAGACACATATCAAAGTACTTCTACTTAACAAAAATGCTTACAATTACATCCTCATTCATTTTCATCAACAATTCTACTCGTATGCACCCGCATTCGTACTCGTACAATACACAGCTTCTAGATGTATATACTATTGGTATATACACTTCAATGATCAGCTCCTTAGCAGCCCATGTGAGTCATTAAACATGTGGGAACAATCATTTAGCAACTAGCATGAAATATCTCACAAAATTACAAAAAATATTATAAATCATTCATGAATTATTTACATGAAAACAAACTTACACATCCTTAATATCTAATCCATATACCAACGACCAAAAACACCTACAAACACTTTAATTCTTCAATTTTCTTCATCTAATTGATCTATCTCAAGTTCTATCTTCAAGTTCTAAGTGTTCTTCATAAATTCTATAAGTTCTAGTTTCATAAAATCAAGAATACTCTCAAGTTTACAAGTTTACTTCCAAGCTTTCTAATCCATTTCAAGTGATCATCCAATCTCAAGAAATCTTTCTTATTTACAGTAAGATATCTTTCTAATTCAAGGTAATACTCATATTCAAACTTTGGTTCAATTTCTATAACTATAACAATCTTATTTCGAGTGATAATCTTACTTGAACTTGTTTTCGGGTCATGATTCTACTTCAAGAACTTTCAAGCCATCCTAGAATCCTTTGAAGCTAGATCAATTTTTATCACTTCCAGTAGGTTTACCTACTAAACTTGAGGTAGTAATGATGTTCATAACATCATTTGATTCATATATATAAAACTATCTTATTCGAAGATTTGAACATGTAATCACTAGAACATAGTTTAGTTAATTCTAAACTTGTTCGCAAATAAAGTTAATCCTTCTAACTTGACTTTTAAAATCAACTAAACACATGTTCTATATCTATATGATATGCTAACTTAATGATTTAAAATCTGGAAACACGAAAAACACCGTAAAACCGGACATACGCCGTTGTAGTAACACCGCGGGCTGTTTTGGGTTTGATAATTAAAAACTATGATAAACTTTGATTTAAAAGCTATTCTTCTGGTAAAATGATTTTTCTTATGAACGTGAAACTATATCCAAAAATCATGGTTAAACTCAAAGTGAAAGTAGGTTTTCCAAAATGGTCATCTAGACGTCGTTCTTTCGACTGAAATGACTACCCTTACAAAAATGACTTGTAACCTGTATTTCTGACTATAAACTTATACTTTTTATATTTAGATTCATAAACTTAATTTCAATATGAAACCATAGCAACTTGAATCACTCAAAACGAATTTAAAACGAAGAAGTTACGGGTAAAACAAGATTGGATAATTTTGCTTGTTGTAGCTACGTGAAATTTGTAACAAATTTATACAAATCATAACTTAACTAACTTATATTGTATTATACATATATTCTAACATATATTATGAAATCTTGGGATACCATAGACACTAATACAATGTTTTGACATATCATATCGACCCATTTATATATATATATATATATATATATATATATATATATATATATATATATATATATATATATATTTCGGAACAACCATAGACACTCTATATGCAGTAATGTTGGAGTTAGCTATACATGCTTGAGGTTGATTCCAAAATATTATATATACTTTGAGTTGTGATCTAGCCTGAGACTTGTATACACGAGGTCGTGGATTGATTCGAGATAATATATATTGCTTTATTTCTGTACATCTAACTGTGGACAACTAGTTGTAGGTTACTAACGAGGACTGCTGACTTAACAAACTCAAATCATTAAAACGTAATAAAAAAATGTTGTATTTATATTTTGATCATACTTTGATACATATGTACATATTTTTTATAGGTTCGTGAATCGACCAGTGGCCAAGTCTTATTTCCGGCAAAGTAAAAATCTGTGAAAGTGAGTTATAGTCCCACTTTTAAATCTAATATTTTTGGGATGAGAATACATGCAGTTTTGTAAATGTTTTACAAAATAGACACAAGTACTTGAAATTACATTCTATGTTGGATTATGAATACCGAATATCACCCTTTTAGCTTGGTAGCCTAAGAATTAGGGAACATACACCCTAATTGACGCGAATCCTAAAGGTAGATCTACGGGCACTAACTCCCCCCCATACTGTAAAATGGTATGCTTTAGTACTTCGAGTTATTAATACAGATGGATTTCTGTTTTGGAGATATTCTATATGCATTTTGTTAATGTCGGTTACCAGGTGTTCAACATATGAATGATTTTTATACAGATTGTATGTTATTGAAAGATGAAATCTTGTGGTCTATTATTACGATTTGATATATATAGGTTAAACCTATAACTCACCAACATTTTTGTTGACGTTTAAAGCATGTTTATTCTCAGGTGATTATTAAGAGCTTCCGCTGTTGCATACTAAAATAAGGACAAGATTTGGAGTCCATGATTGTATGATATTGTGTAAAAACTGCATTCAAGAAACTTATTTTGATGTAATATATTTTTATTGTAAACCATTATGTAATGGTCGTGTGTAAACGGTATATTTTAGATAATCATTATTTGATAATTTACGTAATGTTTTTTTAAAAACCTTTATCGATAAAATAAAGGTTATGGTTGTTTTAAAAATGAATGCAGTCTTTGAAAAACGTCTCATATAGAGGTCAAAACCTCGCGACGAAATCAATTAATATGGAACGTTTATAATCAATATGAATGGGACATTTCAGTTGGTATCCGAGCGTTGGTCTTAGAGAACCAGAATTTTGCATTAGTGTGTCTTTCCGAGTTGTTAGGATGCATTAGTGAGTCTGGACTTCGATTGTGTTTTCTTCAAAAACGATTGCTTAACACTTTTTGCTGGAAACTATATATTATTAACATGTAAATATTATGTGATATATTAATCTCTTAACATGTTTGATATTGTGTGATAGATGTCTACTTCTAGTACAAATCCCATCGACTCACCTAATAATAATGAAGAGTCGAATATATTTTGGCAAGATTTACAAAATCCCGAGGAGGAACCGGAACAGGAGGAACCGGAAGAGGAGGAACCGGAACAGGAGGAACCGGAAGAAGAAGAGGTTTCGGAGGAAGAAATATTAATACATACAGTTAAACGATTAAATCAAAGAAAATCCTCAACCAACGGACCAAAGTTAATAATGGTCAATGGTGTTTCCACCGAGGAAATAAAATATTGGTAAAATTACCAATTTTCTGATGAATCGGATCCCGACGAGGATTCTGATGATGTTATAGAAATTACCTCGACCCAATTTGAAAAAGCAAAAGAAAACAATAAGTAAAAAGGTATCAAAATAGAGAAACCTGATTACAACCCCGATGAACTTTATATATATTGTAAACACCCGTACTTCTTAAATTTTAACAATAACCCGGGAACCTCTAAGCCACCAGGTTTTTCTAAACCATTTGTGAAAATGATGGCTCGTATTAGGGGAGCACCATATATCCCTAGGAAATTAGCGAAACAAACCAAGTCCGAAGAAGAAGAAGAAACAAGTGAGTCGGAATAAAGAGTTGTAATCATGAGATGTAATATACGTAATATAGTGTGCTTGTGCTTTTATAATAAATGTAAAAATTGCTTGTATTATTTGTTAAGTATCTTTTATGAATCTTACCCACATCTATTTTTACAGTATAAAAACACAAAATGGATGTTAAGGATAGACAACCAAAAATTTTAGAAGACCTACCCGGGGACATGATTGATGAAATCTTGTCTAGAGTCGGTCAGAATTCGACGGCACAATTGTTTAAGGCAAAATTAGTTTGTAGAACATTTGAAGAACGTTCCAGGCATGCCTTAGTTTATAAAAGGCTTTCTTTTGAAAGATGGGGTATATCACATTGGGGAGACCTTAAGTTACGCCGTGTTTTCTTTAAAGCGTTAAATGCGGGGAACACAAGTGTAATTTTACGCTACGGGTTAAGAACCTATTTTGACTCAACATATCCCAACATAGGACTTCGTGCTTTAGAAAGAGCTTCTAACATGCAACATAAAGAAGCATGTTATGCTTACGGGTTAGTGATGTTCGCTTCTCACCAAAGTGAGAAAAAGAACATCAGATTACAACTTTTAAATAAAACCTTCCCACAAGTGACATATTCGGTAGTTGGGGGTGAGAAACAAGGTTTTTAGATTGTTACGGGGCTGTTGGGCATTACGAAACCCTCGTCCTTTTGACGATGTTACAACATGCTTCCTAGCTAACGGTCATAATGGTTATCTGCCACATAACCAAGGATGGGAAATAATATTAGTACAACCAGAATGCATGACTTGTTTCTGGACTTATGAATTACGTATTTTTATTGCCTTTGCTGAACGACTTACGTATTAACTAGGATTGTTGTCACAACTGTTTTGTATCAAAATTATTGTGTGCTATATTTTATGCTATATGTAAAATAGCGGTATTGTAAATTTGTAAAATATTGTATAAAAGTTTGAACGTGAAATTTATTGTAATCAGTTTTTCATATAGAATTGTAGTAGTTAAATTGTATGTTAGCTACTAAGTATGAACTTAACGGGTAGATACTACCCGAATTAAACCTTATAAAACGCTAATATGAAGAAAAAGCTTTTATAAATAAGTTCATATTATGCTACGAAATACTATTGACTACTCTTAATATTCTATATGATTAACTTAATTCTTTTGGCTATTTTTGAAGGAAATGGCACCTACTACTCGTCAGAACTTGAACATGAGCGAGGAAGACTTCCGTGTTTTCCTTGCTGCGAACATAGCCGTAGTGCAGGCCGCAATGCAAAATAACAACAATAACTCTGGTTCTAGCAGTGGAACTAATTCCACAAGAAATCGTGTAGGATGCTCCTACAAAGAATTCACTGCCTGCAAACCTTTGGAATTTGATGGAACCGAGGGTCTAATCGGATTGAAACGGTGGACCGAGAAGGTTGAATCGGTGTTTGCCATAAGTAAATGTACTGAAGAAGACAAAGTAAAGTACGCTACGCATACCTTCACAGGTACTGCATTAACATGGTGGAATACCTATCTCGAGCAGGTAGGACAAGATACTGCCTACGCGTTACCGTGGTCAGCATTCAAGCACTTGATGAACGAGCAGTATCGTCCCAGAAACGAGGTCAATAAGCTCAAGGTAGAGCTTAGAGAGTTACGAACACAAGGGTTCGACATTACCACGTATGAACGACGATTCACAGAGTTGTTCCTATTGTGTCCGGGAGCGTTCGAAGATGAAGAAAAGAAGATCGACGCGTTTGTAAAAGGGTTACCAGAAAGGATTCAAGAAGATGTGAGTTCACACGAGCCCGCTTCCATACAAAAGGCAAGTCGAATGGCTCATAAACTCATAAATCAGATTGAGGGAAGAATTAAAGAGCAGGCGGCCGAAGAAGCCAACATGAAGCAACTCAAGAGGAAGTGGGAGGAAAACGGTGACAAGAGTCACCAGTACAACAACAACAACAACAATTACAACCACAATCGCAACAACTATCACAACAACCGCAACAACAATCACAACAATAATTGTAATCCTAACAATAACTATAACAAACGTCCCAACAACAACAACAACAACCACAACAACAACCATCCCAACAATAATAACAAAAGGCAAAAACCATGTCAGAGATGTGAAGGATACCATCCGACTGAGTTCTGCACGACAACGTGTACTAAGTGTAAGATAGGTGGTCATAGCACGACGAAGTGTGAACTCTACGGACCGGTGATTAACAAAAATAATGCAACGAGTAATGTCGGGACAAGTAATGCCGCCTTTATTTGTTATGGATGTGGAAAACCGGGCCACGTCAAGAGTAAATGCCCAAACCAAGAAAATACAAATGGGCAAAGCCGTGGAAGAGTCTTCAACATTAATTCGGCAGAAGCGCAGGAAGACCCGGAGCTTGTTACGGGTAAATTTCTCATTGACAATAAATCTGCTTATGTTTTATTTGATTCGGGTGCGGATAGAAGCTATATGAGTAGAGATTTTTGTGCTAAATTAAGTGGTCCATTGACGCCTATGAATAATAAATTTTTACTCGAATTAGCAAACGGTAAATTAATTTCGGCAGATAAAATATGTCAGAATCGAGAAATTAAACTAGTTAGCGAAACGTTTAAGATTGATTTGATACCAGTAGAGTTAGGGAGTTTTGATGTGATAATTGGCATGGACTGGTTGAAAAAGGAGAGAGCAGAGATCGTATGTTACAAAAATGCAATTCGCATTGTACGAGAAGAAGGAAAACCCTTAATGGTGTACGGAGAAAAGAGCAACGCGAAGCTAAATCTTATTAGTAATTTGAAGGCGCAAAAGCTAATAAGAAAAGGTTGCTATGCTGTTTTAGCACATGTCGAGAAAGTACAAACCGAAGAAAAGAACATCAATGATGTTCCCGTCGCAAAAGAATTTCCCGATGTATTTCCGAAAGAATTACTGGGACTACCTCCACACCGATCCGTTGAATTTCAAATAGATCTTGTGCCAGGAGCTGCACCAATAGCTCATGCTCCATACAGACTCGCACCCAGTGAAATGAAGGAACTTCAAAGCCAACTACAAGAACTTTTAGAGCGTGGTTTTATACGATCAAGTACATCACCATGGGGAGCTCCTGTTTTGTTTGTCAAGAACCGTTATCCACTACCGAGAATCGATGACTTATTTGATCAACTACAAGGCTCGTCAGTTTATTCGAAGATTGATTTACGTTCTGGGTATCATCAAATGCGGGTGAAGGAGGATGATATTCCGAAGACTGCTTTCAAAACGCGTTACGGTCATTACGAGTTTATGGTTATGCTGTTTGGGTTGACTAACGCACCAGCTGTGTTCATGGACCTCATGAACCGAGTGTGTGGACCATACCTTGATAAGTTTGTCATTGTTTTCATCGATGACATACTTATTTACTCAAAGAATGATCAAGAGCACGAAGAACATTTGAGAAAAGTGCTAGAGTTGTTGAGGAAAGAAAAACTGTACGCTAAATTTTTCAAAGTGTGCATTTTGGTTGGAAGAAGTTCAATTCCTCGGTCACATAGTGAACAAAGAAGGTATTCAGGTGGATCCGACAAAGATTGAAACTGTTGAAAAGTGGGAAACCCCGAAAACTCTGAAGCATATACGTCAATTTTTAGGATTGGCTGGTTACTACAGAAGATTCATCCAAGATTTTTCCAAAATAGCAAAACCCTTGACTGCATTAACGCATAAAGGGAAGAAATTTGAATGGAATGATGAGCAGGAGAAAGCGTTTCAATTGTTAAAGAAAAAGTTAACTACGACACCTATATTGTCATTGTTTGAAGGGAATGATGATTTTGTGATATATTGTGACGCCTCAAAGCAAGGCCTCGGCTGTGTATTAATGCAACGAACCAAGGTAATTGCTTATGCGTCTAGACAATTGAAGATTCACGAGCAAAATTATACGACTCACGATTTGGAATTGGGTGCTGTTGTTTTTGCATTAAAGACTTGGAGGCACTACTTATATGGGGTCAAAAGTATTATATATACCGACCACAAAAGTCTCCAACATATATTTAATCAGAAACAACTGAACATGAGACAGCGTAGGTGGATTGAACTGTTGAATGATTACGACTTTGAGATTCGTTACCACCCGGAGAAGGTAAATGTGGTAGCCGACGCCTTGAGTAGAAAGGACAGAGAACCTATACGGGTAAAAGCTATGAATATAATTATTCGTACTAACCTTACTACTCAAATAAAGGAGGCGCAACAGGGAGTTTTAAAAGAGGGAAATTTGAAGAATGAAATACCCAAAGGATCGTAGAAACATCTGTTAGGACCTCGAAGTTGTATAGTGTTAATGTGAATTAAGCTTAAATGAAGGTTCCTTAGAAGAGGGCTATATAAGGAACCTAAGTAGTCCTAATTAGATAGCCATTGTATTGTAAATGAGTTCTAGAAGCTGTGGAATGTAATTTTACCGATTCTCTCTCATACCGAGTCTCCTTCCTACATACCGAATCTCACACTATCTTATCATTTCTCTCAATCTCATCATGATCTAACCTATCATTTGGTATCAGAGCTTCCAGGAAGTGATTCTACATCACTATATCGATCCAGAGATTGTAGATTACAGAATCTGAATACTCTCGGTAAAATGAATCAGATTCGATATTATCGAATTTGATAATCTGACGTTCAGATTCTTGTGATAAGTTCAGCGAAGGTGTATTAGGTCTATTAGAGAGTTTCGATCATCATTACAGCTTTTTAACTTCAATTATGGAGAATCAAGTTGATTTTTAGAGTTTGTAGCTAAAACTCTCGGTATTGCTTAATTCAAGCTTGATTCTAGAGTTTTGTGAAGATTAAAGATTCAGTTGTGTTTGTGAGGTGTTAAATCACATTTCTGTCGGTTCAATTTCTCCAATTCTTCAAGTTTTGAAGATTTGATCAACACTCGGTATCGTAACTGTCATACCGAATCTGCTTCATTACTGAAAATTCATCTTAAGTGTTGCAGATTGTGCTGTGTTTGTGATTCTATCACATTCGGTTTGATCATACGCAACTAATTGGTGTGGTTTGAGAAAGGATTCTGTTATATTTCTAAGTTTTAGACTTAGACTCGGTATTGTCAACTGCTACAGTTGACATTCGGTATCCTGAATCTTCGGTATCATTGATATTCTGTTTGTTACTAACTTGTGTTCTTGTGCAGCAAGGTTACCGAATCTAATTCAAGGGTATTGGATTGAGTTTACACATAATATTTTACAGAATTTGACTACCGAGTCATTTACCGAATCAGACTCTCGGTTTCACTTAATTCTTTGGTTTTAAGTATTATGAGGCTTCAAGTTGTGTGGTTACCGAATCTATACCGAATTTGGGTGTGTTACTTGTGATTCTTATCAGTTTCTGATACAGAATCTGGTTTACTGAATTGTTACCGAATCTGCTACAGTACCGAACCACTTACCGAATCTGCTACTGTACTGAATATTTACCGAATCTGACATTCTTGTTAGATTTTATACTGAACCCTGATCATAGATTGTGTTTAATACCGAATCTATACCGAATCTACCTCAATTTAAGATGTCTACACAAGATACTCTTATCATTTGATCAGATTCCCAACCTCCAGTGTTGTTTGATGGCAAGTACACTCAGTGGCTTCATCGTATCACTCAGTACATAGACTATAAGGGTGAGAAAGCTAAACATATATGGGCTTCTCTGAGAGATGGTCCAGTTGTTGATTTTCATCCGGATACTGGTATGCCAATTCCAGTCTATGAACTTTCTGGTGATAAACGTGAAAGAGCTCAGGGTTACATAGAGGCTAAGAATATTGTCATGCAAGCTATCCCATATGAGCTATTTGAAAATGTTGATAGCAACACTACTGCAAAAGATATATGGGATGAGATCAAAAGACAACAAGAAGGTTATGACATGTCAGACGTTACTAAATTGAATAAGGCTCTGGGTTTGTATGAAGATTTCAAGCAGGAACCAGAAGAACAACTCAAGGATACCTAACGTCGTTTCAATGGTGTTCTCAATGAGTTGAAAAGGTCTAAGATTGTAAAAGTACATTCTGAAGTCAACATGAAATTCCTCAAAAAGCTCAATGCTGATTGACTTCCTTATGGAACCATTGTTCGATCTACCAAAGAGATTGACAAGTTGACTATTCATGAGCTTGTTGGAGTTCTTATGCATTACCAACCTGAGGTGTCTAAACTTCAAGAAGGAAGGAAAGAGTCTTCTCCGAGCGATCCTCTTGCCCTAATTGCCAAAAAGAAGAGCAAATCATTTACGACTTCCAAAAGCTTGTCCAAGAAAATGCTTGTTGAAGAATCAACTGATTCTGAAGAGTTGAATCTTTCTAATGTTGATGATTCTCACCTTGAATTAGTCAAGATGGTAGTCATGTTCACAAATGCCTTGAACAAACACAAGTTTAAAGGCAAATCAAGTAATCAACGCAAACACTCATCATCTTCCTCGTACTACAAGAAAGCTGATCAATCCAAACAGCAACGTGCTGATGATTCCAAGAAGGAAGATTCAATCTGTTTCAATTATGGCAAAGCTGGTCATTACTCTCGTGAGTGCAAGATGCCTAAGAAGAAGGACGCAGCTTACTACAAGAAGAAAATGTTGATGGCTAAGATTGTGGAAACTGGGGGAGAGCTGAAACCGGTTGATGATACTTGGTTTAACTGGACTGATGATTCAGACTCAGAGGTGGAACATGCAAATGTCTGCAAGGTGACTAAGCTCATCAAAGTTAAGGAAGCATTGGAGAATTCTGACTCAACATCTGACGATGATGAGGTACAATCAACTGAAATCTCACCTGATTTTATAAAAATGCAAAATGACTTGATGAAGAATCTGGTCTCAATGTCAAAAGAAGTCAAAGGCTTAAAATCTGAAAACATGATTTTAAAAGATAAAATCAAACTAAATGAGACCAGACCTTCCTCATCTAAATTGTAAACGGATGTGCAACGATTGACTCTCCAACTCAACTCTACGAAAACTGAGTTGGAAGATCTTAAAAAGACAATTCATCCGATTAAAGTCGAACGAACTGATTATCGTTTAAAATCTGATCGACTTGCAGAAAAAGTTCAATTCTTAGAAAAAGATCTTTCTGATTTAAAAACCAACATGAATCCACACTTTCAAAGCTAAACAAGAAAATTATTCATTTGGAAAATGCCATAATTGAAAAAGACACTGAAATTTCTTCGTTGTCAAAAGAGTCTGTTCAAATGAAAGCACAACTTGCTCGATATGAGGAGAAACTCTATCGAACAGAGCAATCCAAAGCTATCATGGATATGGAACTTTCAAAACAAACGATTTTCATGAATAGACCAAAAATGATTCATGGTGAAAAGTGGGGGTTGGGTTATGAAGATCCTAAGATCTTAGATGGAGCTTCCAAAAAGATTCCGGGATTATATCATTCTGATTACTTTCAAGCTAGTTTTCCACCGCATTTTGTGCATTCTTCTGATGCTGATTTTGATGATATTATTGTTAATCGCAAATCTAAAAAATACCATCAAATTAGCTTAATATATGAGAAAATTAATGCAAAAACGGGTAAATCAAATCCTGATTTCTTGAAGGAACTTGTTGAAACTGAAAAGAATGTGCAATGTGCTAATTATGTGCCGACACGTAGATTGGTTTATATTCCTACACTCATGCTAGAGAAATACATTTTAATGCTTGAGAATGAAGTATTTAACAAACCTAGTTCTAGCATTGTTAACATAGATGAGGTGTTTGATGAATCAACTTTTGATGTGAAACCAATTCTACCTGCTTTACCTGCATGTTCTGATAATGTTTTTCGTGAAGACCTAGCACATGAACTAACTGTTTTCTTTGAGACAGAATCTCTAGGTCAAAAGTCTTTAGATGAAAAAGTAGAACCTCATAATGAACCAATCATTGAACCTTTGATAGATTTTGAAAGTCAACTTGATCCTTTGCACGATTATTATTTGCATTTACCTGCTGTACGTAATTTGAATCGTATAGTAGCTCAACTAGAACAGGAGAATATTGACTTGCAACTTAAGTGCCAATCATTAGAACAAATGCTTGCTTTGTGTGATAAATTGCCTTCACTGCCTAAGAAAGAATGTACCTATGCTTTTAAGGAGGGTGAAGTGATAGTTTCTGCTGAAGAATTATGTCTTGAGATTAAAAGCTTAAAACAAAAGATAATTCAACTGAAACAGGCTAACATACTTAAACAATCGTCTAATGTTGCAACCAATGTGCTTGAATGTATTGGTGGGATTACTAAGAAGAGGAAGGGAACAACAACATCTATGGATGTAAAACCCATTACTATTCTTAAAAATCCTCTACGTTCTCAATTTGGCAATCGTGGTTCAAAAGTTGTTTCTACAAATCAATTTGTTGTCAAAAAGGTTCATTGTCCCGATGGTTCTGTGTCAACTGAAAAGATTACTATGATTCTAATGACAAAAACTTCAAAAGCGAGTCTTCTAACGACATTAGTTAAGTCCACACAACACACAAGTTCTAAACCTGATTTAAGTGAGTATGATGCAAAAGAATGTAATATCAAATTGGAAATTTTGCAAAATCAATCATCTCATGTGTCAACTGAAAAGTTTGGACGTCTAACTAACAAAGGTGTTTTTCGTGTCACAGGTCATAATCCAAACTTGAATTACAAATCTGTATGGGTTCCTAACTCCACGACTAAGAAAGTAGCAAACAAACCAACGCAATCTGCTAGTCGGCCTAGGAAATCATCTCATGTTTTTCAATTTTTGTCTGTGAACAAAACATCTACTTGGAATAAATTGTGTGTTAAGACTTCTGATAACGATGTAAAACTTGATATTACGTATGATGCTCCATGTAATGTGGTTTTAAATGATGCTTTATTGTCTAAACTGCATGATGCTTTACGTGATTATCTTGTCATTGATCCAAAGTTTATTGCTGGTACTAACCGTAGAGGACCCAAGAAACTTTGGGTACCTAAACTCTAGGAAATTCACATTTACAGGGTTTCAACGTCTGTGTTTGGTATATCGATTCCGGTTATTCTCGACACATGACGGGCGATAAATCCTTGCTTGTCAACTTCATTGACAAATTCCTAGGAACGGTTACTTTTGAAAATGATGAAATTGCAGCGATAACGGGTTACGGAGATTATGTGCAAAATGGCATAACAATCAAACAGGTTTCATATGTTGAAGGTTTGGGGTGCAGTTTATTTAGTGTGAGTCAATTCTGCGATGGAGATCTTAAAGTTCTATTTGAACGTCGACAATACTCGGTGCAACCAACTGAAGGAAATGATCTTCTTGTTGGTAAACGTTATGCTTCACTATACACTATTGACCTCAATGATGCACCTTCACATGCAACCATGTGTTTGGCTACTCGTTCTACCAAAAAAAATTCATGGTTATGGCATCATCGGATGTCACACCTGAATTACAAGGGTATCAATCGACTAGTCTCTAAAGACTTAGTTGATGGTATTCCAACCTTTTAATATGATAAGCATCATGTGTGTCCATCATGTGCGATGGGTAAGCTGAAACGGTCTAATCATCCGCTTAAGCAAAACCCCAGTACTTCATCGTCTTTGCAATTATTGCATATGGACTTATGTGGACCCATGCGTATTTCTAGCCTCGGTGGCAAGAAACATGTGCTTGTCATTGTCGATGACTATACCCAGTTTACATGGATTTTTCTTTTGCAAACTAAGTCAAAAACCCCCGCCATTATCATTGAGTTCATTAAAAAGACTCAACGCTCTTTTAACAAACATGTTAAGAGCATTCGAACTAATAATGGGACGGAATTTAAGAATGCCCCGCTTGATAGTTATTTGAAAGACCAAGGCATTGAACATCAGTTTCTACTGCTCGGACCCCCCAACAGAATGGAGTAGTCGAACGACGTAATTGTACGTTGTGCGAAGCAGCTTGAACGATGCTTGCTTACTCCAAACTACCTCCAAAAATGTGGGGGGAGGCCATTTCAACTGCATGCTATACCCAAAATCGTTGTATTGTTAATAAACATTTTGATAAAACTCTATATGAGTTATTATATGGTAGACGCCCGAATGTCAAATATTTCCGTGTCTTTGGTTGTATATGCTATGTGCTTAATGATTTTGACAGCCTCGGAAAGTTTGATCCTAATGGCGATCAAGCCATATTTCTCTGTTATTCTTCGAACAAAGTTGCTTATCGGGTTTATCACAAACGGACAAAAACGATTAAAGAGAGCATCAATGTCAAGTTCGATGAATTTTCGGGAATGGCTTTTGAACAACTCAATTCAAAACCCGATCCTAACCTGGCTACTTCTTCTTCCGCGCAAAACTCAATTTTCTCGACGAAGGGTGTTCCTATGGTTACATCAGAGGAACTGGATATTTTGTTTGATAGTCTTTATGCTCCTCAACGGAATTCAAATGTTCAAGCCGTACCGGTTATACCGTCACAGTCAACTACTGTGGAGACTCAACAAAGTCTTTTTGATGAAGATACAACACCAACTGATTTACCTGTTGCTTCTTCATCCTCCCTACCACCTCCTGTTACTGATAATCTTGAACCAATTCAAGATTCATCAGTTGATACAACTCCAGCTGTTTCTCCAGATAATCAATTGAATCCATTAGATCATGTTACATCAGATCAAGTGGATCAAGGCTCAACGTCAACAACGGTTGATGTTTCAATGGAAGCCACTGATGTACAACATCTTCCACACAACCGATGGACTAAAAGTCATCCAATAGATCTTATTATTGGTGATACATCTGCTCCAGTCTCAACTCGAAGGGCTACTTGGAATATGTGTCTATATACTGCCTTTCTTAGTAAGATTGAACCAACAACGGTTGCTTAAGCTTTACTAGATCCGAACTAGGTGGTTGCAATGTAAGAAGAGATCAATCAATTTGAACGGTTGAAAGTATGGCGATTTGTTCCAAGACCAACGGGTCAGCGACCAATAGGGGTTAAGTGGATTTTTAAGAACAAGAAGGATTCTGATGGAATTGTGGTTCGGAATAAGGCACGTCTTGTAGCCAAGGGATATCGACAACAAGAGGGTATTGATTATGACGAAACGTTTGCTCCGGTTGCTAGGATTGAGGCTATTAGTCTTTTCCTTGCATTTGCTTCTCATATGAAGTTCACAGTGTTTCAAATGGACGTCAAAACTGCTTTTCTGAACGGTCATCTTCAAGAGGAAGTCTATGTCGATCAACTAGAAGGCTTTGTCAATCCCATTCATCTAAATTACGTATACTACTTGGACAAAGCTTTATATGGTCTGAAGCAAGCACCGCGTGCATGGTACGAGACCTTAACAAAGTATTTGCTGGACAATGGCTTCTCTCGTGGAACGATTGATACAACGCTATTCATCCATAAAAACCACGATCACATTCTATTGGTTCAAATTTACGTTGATGACATTATTTTTGGTTCCACGTCCCCAGCCTTATGCAAAGAATTTGGTGACCTTATGGCCAACAAATTCGAAATGAGCATGCTTGACCAGTTAAATTTCTTTTTGGGGTTACAAGTAAAACAATTACTAAACGGGATTTTTCTCAGTCAAACAAAGTATATCAATGATATGCTAAAACATTTTAAAATGACTACTTTAAAACCAATGACAACCCCAATGAGAACTTTACTGGATGCTGATACTAATGGGGAACCCTTTAATATTACGCTTTATCGAAGCATGGTTCGTTCTTTAATGTATCTGACTGCACGTTGACCTGACATTACACTTGCTGTAACTGTCTGTGCCCGCTTTCAGTCAAACCCTAATAAATCTCATTCCAAAGCGGTTGTTAGGATTTTTGAGTACCTTAAAGGAACACCTAACCTTGGGATCTGGTATCCTCATGGATCCGATTTCAATCTCACTGCTTACACTGATGCGGATCATGGCGGTTGCCATGTTAATAGAAAAAGCACATCTGGATCAATTCAGATTTTGGGGAATCGGCTAGTTGGTTGGTCATCCAAAAAGCAGAACTATGTGTCTTTATCAACAGCTGAGTCTGAGTACATTGCTACAGCTCATTGTTGTTCACAAGTTTTGTGGATGCAAATTCAACTTTCAGACTATGGCTTTAAGTTTTCTAAGACTCCGATTTACTGTGATTCACAAAGTGCTATTGCAATAACAAGCAACCCGGTCCAGCATTCTAAGACTAAACACATAGATATTCGCTATCATTTCATTAATGACCATGTAGAGAAAGGGGATGTAGAGTTATACTTTGTGCCTACCAAATTGCAATTAGCTGACATGTTCACTAAGCCCTTAGATGAACTTAGGCTAAAGTTCTTGATCAAAGAGAATGGCATGGTAAAGTATAGTGCTTGATATTCCTTAGATCTGTTGGGACTTATTCTTGGGATCTTGTGTTTAGGGGGAGTAAATACATTCTAGGGGGAGCAACTACTTTCATATGCTTTGGATATCATCTTTTAAAGGGGAGCCTTTAGATTTATGATAACTTCCTGGATATAATTGTTCAATGGTTATGTAAGAGGGAGGTAACTCATTGATACCATATTTCAAGGGGGAGTTAATTCATTTTCTTGGAAATTTTATCAAAATGCTGATTTACTTTCTTGTATCTCACATTTTGAGGGGGAGAAAAAGGGAGAAAATGAGAAAATTACTCAAAAATATTGTTTTTCAAAAAGTGAATTCATAAATTCTTTGTTTTATATCTGAAATAATCCACTAAGGCTTGTATACATCTCAGTATGCAACCCGTTTTAACAATTGGTATCACTGAAGATTTGTACTTTGTTCACTAATTCAAAGTTCTTTTAAGTACAAATCTTATTTTAAAAAATTCATAAAAATTGGAAAAGATAAAATCCAAAAATATTTGATTTTTACTGAATAAATGCTATTTTTAGCATTATACCGAATCTGACATCCAACAGTACATATTCGATAAGTTCAAAGTTTTCAAAAATTGTCTCAGAATTGTTTATCATGAAAAGATTGAAATGAATTTTAATAGGAAAAATCAATTTGTCAAGATTTTGAAGTTAAATTGATAAAATTTTGAAAAGTGGATTGTATTCGGTAAAATAGGCCCATTCGGTAAAGCCCATTCGGTACTTTATCTTCGGTATCTATAAAAGGAGGGTCAAAGTCAAACTAACTCTCTTACTGTGCTTAATTACCTACCGAGTCTTATTGAACAAATCGAATCTGCCTAATCTACCGAATTCGTTCTTCTGTTCTTCAAATCTTTGGTATAATTTCATTGTAATCATTGCTTTAGATACATACGTGTAGATCTGAGATAATTAAATGTTTTTCAACTAGAAAAGATCAAAATAACTGGATTGTGACTCTCAATTTTGAAATTTTGTTGATTATACCGAGTCTGAGTCGTATTCTACTAATCTTTGATTAAACTCAATTGATTTGGTTAATTAACATGAATTCTTGTCTACTCTGGGTTATATTAATTGATCTATCATTTGACCAAGTTTGATTACATGTTTAATTGATTGTTTGATGGATTCTGTATCTACCGAATATGTTCTGTCTACTGTACCGAGTCTGTTCATACAATTAACATGTTGATCTGCTTCTAATTGAGTGGTTAATTGATTATGGTTGTGATTTTACATGATAGAATATGCATGTTTGAGTGACTTTATGTTAATTTTGGAGATACCGAATCTGTTCTTCTCTTGATACCGAGTCTGACTTTTGGTACCTTGAAACTTTCTGATTTTTATCTTCAAACATTTAACATGTTTATTTTATATCTTTCTTATCTGAAAACTCATGCTTATTTGGTTACAGAATCTCAAGTTTTCATGACTACCGAATCTGCTTGTATTGTGTTTAAAAATTGACTAAGTGTTGTTCTGATTCTTTGTGTTATATAATTGATTTTGCATGATGAATTTGTATTGTGATGAATATCATATGAATGTCATGATTGTCAATTACTTGTTCATATTTGAGTATAAAGGATTTTTATATCTTTGAAAAACCATAAAAATCATAAAATATAAAAGATAAAACATATACAAAGGATTTCAAAGGCAAATAAGAATAGAGATATATGCTTTATGTTAAATATCTTGTGGTCTTCTATTTCTTATTTATATAGATAAATGACGAACAATCACTTCATCAACTCTGAAACCAACATTCCCTGCAACTACTGGACTGCAATTCTAGAGAGGCACACTCTATGGCCTGCTCTAAACTCTACAGTCAGTGTACCTGTAACAGATCTGGAGCTACTTAACAGAACAATTAGGTTTGTGAAAGCTACACATCCTACTGCTGAAAATCCATAGGGAACACAAGCTCGTTTTGAATTTCAACTGAGAGGAGTTCAAGGGAGGAGGAGTATCACTAAGGCTGATTTCAGGAGGATATTCAGACTTCCTGTTGTGTAGAATGCTCCTGCTTTTCCTGCTACTCGGCAGATGATGTCATCTGTCTTCGATCTTGGTTATGTTGGAGCCCGCAATGTTCTCCGGCTAAGTTTCAGAAGAAATATCTGCACTCAAGGTGGTATGTGATCTTCTCAATCATCAACAGATGCTTGCTGATGACAAGGAGTGGATCCGACAGCCTGACTGTGCCTATGCTGAAGTTGTTCTACTCTTTCATAAGAGTAGAAGCTCCTGACTATGCAGAACTAATATGGGATTTGGTTCAAGCTCAAGTTGATAAACCAAGGGGTTCATACATCCCTTGTGAAAGGTTTTTCTGTATCTTTATCCATGATGCTATAAATGCTTGCAAAAATGCAAATATATTTGTACCAGGTACACATGGATTACAGATGAAACGATTTGGGGAGCTGAAGATGAATACCCCGATGGTATCTGATAATCAATTCACTGCGCCGATTCCAAATTGGCTAGTGAGGCTAGCTGAACCCCAAGACGCTCGTATGCGTTCTTATTTTGAGGCTGTAGGAATACCTCTTCCGAACCCGGTACAACGAGAACAAGTTGAACCCGCCGAGGTTCCAGCCCCAGAGGTTGTAGAGGAACTTGTAGTACAACCACCCGGACCAGCTAATCCTCCACTTAGGGTGAACCTTAAACGTTCTAGGGCAGCACACCAAGCTCAACCCGTGAGGATCAGGGAACCTAGTCCAACTAGGATTGAACCAACCCTTTCCACAACACCCGAAGTGAGCAGTGACACCGACACTTTATCAACAACATCTGAATCGTCTCCCGAACATTCTCCTAAGAGAACTCGATATATACCTGATGAGATGATTCAGACTCCGCCAACCCAACGAGTAACTAGATCTAGGACTTCGACACCTATCATTCGCCAAACTGTTACTACAACTGCTGGTGATACGGACCAAGACCTAGAACCAATTAGGTCATCCTCACCCATCTCCGTATCACATCCAATAATAACAGTAAGCCCTACGCTAAATGAAGCGCAAGCTTCGGTAGGCAAGAGATTTAAACGCACGGATGGTACAAAGACCACTAAGCCCATCCAATCTAAACAGGACTTAAGAATAAATCCTACAAAGCAAGGTGCTTCAGCATCTAAGGAAGTAAAGTCTTCCTCTGCAGTAATGTCTGCGTTGACTCAATCGATTGAGGAAACTCAATCATTGAAGTCCAGAACGGCCGAAGAGGAGCCGAAAAGTCTTGAAAAGGCACCCTGCATATCGGCTGGAAATCCTCCTGTGCCTCAATGTACCTTAGGGTCTAGAGGTCCGGCTTATCTTAATGAGGGAGATCTGCCGCGTCCCATGGAAACTAGTCAACATGACAATCCTTCGGGATATTTATCAGACTTCCAGCAGACTGATCCCTTGGTTCATGAAAGTGATCCATTGGATCAAACCACTTCTCTTCTGGATTCTGAATCTCAGGGTCTGGAGGAAGAGTCTTTAACTGAAAGAGATGTGCCACCTCATGGTATATCAATGATTTCAGGAGTCGGAGATAGTAATATCTCTGCGAGAGCTAAACCGATGGGTAGTTCTGCTACTCTGTCAGAGTCCCATGAGACTAAAGTCATGGAGGCAGATGCTTCGAAAGAAACTTCGCCGGTGACAACTCCGGTTGTTACCCAACCTCCATCAGAAGGGGATATCACGAATCTGACTAGTAGTATGTACAGGCCTACATATAAGAATAATACCGTACAATCATCCTTACCTGCCCTCACGGCAACTCAAACACTTCCATCGACATCGCCTTCATCCGATGCTGCTGCTGCTGTTTCCATTGTTACTTTTCCATCATCACCATCTCATTTACCACATTTCTATGATGCGTTGGAGCAAGAATATTTCAGTCGTATGTTTTCTAGAGTCAATCTTGATGTTCTTCGATGCACTTCACTTCAAGCATTGTTTCGTGCTCGTGTTTGATATCCACTTACTTCCTACTCTTCTCCTTTGAGTCCTCACCGTGATGATGAACATGACGATTCTGATCCTCAGAATAGCTATGAGGGGGAGATAGGAGTAGATGGAGAATATCTATCGGTGAACATTTCAACCAAGGGTGGTGGTGTGAGGTCTTCATTAGATTCACAAGCTCAACAAGTTCAAACAGAATCAGAAATGGTTTCTACACATGATGAAATTGATGATAAGGAGTCTGAGCAAGTTATAATTCCAATTATTCATAATGAGGCTGATAGTGGACCAGTAGATGAGGATTTGAACTTAAGTGATTTTTATCTTGAAGAAATGAATGATGTTGGGTTTGTCATCTTAAGCAACTTATCTTCAGTATCTTCAATTCCAGAAGATGTAGAGATTGTAGATGAAGGGAATCCTGATCCAGTAATAGAAAGTGATGATGAAATGGATTCTTCTGATAACGATGAAGACAATCTTTATGTTAATCCAAATGATGATGATATCTTTGATCATATTGAAGATGATGATGTTCCAAATGATGATGCAACAAATCCTACTGATCATTCATTGAATTCTACACCCTCATCGAGTTCACATCCAACAAATGCTAATGAAAGCTCAACTTCTGGTACATCTACATCAAGTGAAACAGTAAATTCCAGATTCAAATACAACCATGGAATATTCTTTAAGAATCAGGAACAAAGATCGTTATTGGGAGTTGAAGATTATTTTATAACATTACGAAACACATTCATCGAAGAAAATGCTTACAAGATCTTCCGCATCAATGATACACCAAGGAGTAAAAGGTTTACTTATATAGGTTCACGATTGCTTCCAGCAAGTGAAAGGAATTGGTATGAGTTTATGTGGAGGAAACATATCAACAAAGATGAAGATGATTTGTGGCTTCAAAGAAAATATCGTATTTCAGAAGTGTTGAATATTGCTCGAGTCGGAGTAGAGATAAGCGAAAAGAAAGACGTCATCAGTCAGTTCCACGTTATTAGAGAAGATGAGAAAGAGTACAAGTTTACAGAAGCAGATTTTCATAATCTTGATATGCTTGACATCATTCACATCTACAACTACCTCAGTATCATCACCATTCGACCTTTTGCTAAGGCTCAAGCTTTGGAAGCTGTGAAAAGATATATGATGGAGACAATTGAACTGATGAGACGTGAAGATTTTCAAATAGGTCTCGAAGCAAATAGGAAAAAGATTCGAATAACGTGTCCGAATCAATTTACGGAGGGACTGAAGGATATGAGGATGTTTCAAATGAAATTCGAACCCGAAGGGTTTGTATTTGTAAATTCTCAAAAAGAAAAGGTGTTCATTCGTACTGAAGAGCTGAACAAATATTCAGATGGAACACTTAAGGCTGCACTGAAGTATCTTAAAATTCGTCAAAGCAAGGTTGATGACTTTGATACAAAAATGGGTCTTGGAGAGTTTATAAAGCATATCAGAGATCTTTAAAGCTCCGAATCCGTACAAGACAGTTTGAGATTCTTAGTGGCCAAAGAAAGAGAAGGTATTTCAAGGAAATGGATGAATATCCATTACATGAGGGAGATCCAAGGAAAGCGTGGGGAGTCTGGAAAACTTCTAAGCAAATTTCAGAAAATCAAGTAGAAGTTTCAAAACCAGATGGCTCACGATGGAAACTAACATTTGGACCTCTCAAGATTTCACAATAGGATTATATTGTAAAGTTCACATTTAACACTAAGGGGGAGATTGTTAGGACCCCGAAGTTGTATAGTGTTAATGTGAATTAAGCTTAAATGAAGGTTCCTTAGAAGAGGGCTATATAAGGAACCTAAGTAGTCCAAATTAGATAGCCATTGCATTGTAAATGAGTTCTAGAAGCTGTGGAATGTAATTTTACCGATTCTCTCTCATACCGAGTCGCCTTCCTACATACCAAATCTCACTCTATCTTATCATTTCTCTCAATCTCATCATGATCTGACCTATCAACATCTTAATATTCGGGAAGATGGAACCCGGTATAGGGCTGAAAGAATTTGGGTACCAAAGTTTGGAGATGTGAGAGAAATGGTACTTAAGGAAGCACATAAAACCAGATACTCAATACATTCCGGAGCGGGAAAGATGTACAAAGATCTCAAGAAGCACTTTTGGTGGCCGGGTATGAAAGCCGATTGTAACGACCCAACCCGTTATCCATCAGAAAACGTGGCAATAAAAAAAAATTTCTGGGACAGTTCATCTGGACGGCGTCCAGTAATCTGGACGGCGTCCAGTTGTGAAGACAAGGACGGCATCCAGCCGTCTGGGACGGCATCCAGCCGTCTGGGACGGCGTCCAGTTGTACTAAAAAGTTCTGATCAGTTTTTCAAACACACGCGAGCGGAAAACCCGCTTCCCGACACTTTTAAACCAAAACACATTCACAATATGTTATAATAATTAAAACTAAGAGTTTACCATAATAAAACCGAGTTTTACAACCCCGAGCCCACATCGACCCAAATTACTACCAAGTGACCATTGCGACCCATTTAGTTAAATTCAAAACATAGACCGAGCATGGGATTGGGGATACGCTACCCAATCATAAATAATTCCGAAAGCAAGTCTTCTAAAGCAACTACGCAAGTCCGCTAGTTCCCACGCTTACCCGAGCCACCGCTTCCATGCAAATCTATAAAAATGTAAACAACGAGAGGGTAAGCTAACGCTTAGTGAGTGAGAATATACTACATACATATATATGTATAAAATGGACACGCCACACAAATAATCAAATACCGTATACCGTAGCATCCAATCATAAAGGCAAGCTAGACTAAGCATACGGTACGATCACTAAGCAACAAACTAAGATACAACGACAAATATAAGTTCACCCACGACGATGTGAACAACGCCAATAAGCTACACCCGAAGGGCTAGCTACATCACAACAATACATTAATATATATATATAACAATATATAAACATCCAAGGTTAACCTCTTAACCCAATACCGAAAACCAAATACCACAATGAAGATTGGCCGAAATACACGAGCCTTAGTAAATCCGCGTCCACACGAGACTACTATCTTCACTAACACAACATCGAGGTTGGCCGAACTACACGAACCTTAGTGAATCCGAACTACACGAGATCACTACCTCAATAAGATGACCGAACTACACGCGTCATCGTGAATCCGAACTACACGAGACTCACTTTCGATAAGATGACCGAACTATACGCGTCATCGTGAATCCGCATCCACACGTGATCCACTTCTCCAACTCAAAACCCATGGTCACGGGATTATAAAATCCACCACATCGGGGTTATCCGCCTCACAACAATATCAACCCTTCGCCATTGGGGTTATATACTCCACATCACAAACACGTGTGATAACGTACACACAAAACGTGTACCTCGCCAAAGGTGGTCAACCAAAACGCACAACCGTGCCAATTGGACCTAAACACAAGTCCATCAAATCCACCTATATGTGAAGTGAGCTCTATAACCGAGAATCACTTCACCCGACCCGCACCCATCCTACACATACACATGTACATAGGATATTAACACTCACCTTGTCACCTTTATGAATGTTACCGAATAATCTGTAACTCGCCGATGGAATGTACCTATTCCATTCTCACAATTCAACAACACAATTAGGGTGTATTTACAAACCAACCCAATTTACACCTAGTGCAATTTCGACCCAAATGCACTTCCAAGCACAAACCGCGCTCAAACTAACCAATAAACCACTAACACGAGTGATAATGGTCCTAATACACCGATTAAACCCGAACACAAGTGTTAAACACGTGTCTTACCCATTTAGACACCAAAACCCTAATTTTGACCCATTTCAAAATTAGTCAACCAAACACACCCAAAAGTGTTCCCACACTTCCATAATCACTAAACCTAGTGATTAGACTCAAGATTAAAGCCTAATCAAGGCCAAATCGTCAACCAATCCAAAACCCGCCAAGTGACAGGAATAACTAGTCACCATAAACCCATTTCATCATCTAAGAGGTTTTCACAACAAACTAGCTCAAAACCCTAAGTTAAATATCAAATCTAACAAATGAAATTCGGAGTTTGAGCTTACCAATACTACCACAACGTAGCTAGGAGCGAGATGAACAACTTTAGAATCCGAGCTTTGGTGAGAATCCGACTCCTTCTTCTCCAAATCAAGCTCTCTCTCTCTAAACCCTTACTCTCTCACTAGATATGGATGAGAGTGTTTGTGAGGATGAAATGTGATCCACAAATGACCAATGGATCAGTTTTGAGGGCTCCAAACCGACACCCAAGTGAAATTACCCATTTGCCCCTTTTTAAAATCTAAAATATCACAACTGGCCCGACAGGCCAACTGGACGGCGTCCCAAATATTGGACGGCGTCCAGCTCTTCTTTGCTGGACGGCATCCCGAATCCTGGACGGCGTCCCGATCAACTGAAATGGAAACATGGTCTTACAACTCTCCCCCACTTAGACATGATCGCGTCCTCACGATCTGCGCCACTTATCCGAACGAACCACACTCAACGGTCCTCAAAAATAAGTCCCAATCCGACTTTCCTAGACAATTCTTCCTAATGAATCGCCTTTAACAACCAAAATCGTCACACGCGATTTATCAAATCACAATCCGAGCACTAAACCTTGCTCAATCCCTCACATCGGGAAAAACTCACCCAATCTCGAACCGAGATAGCAACCCCTAGCATACCATACCAAGTAACACCTTTAGTAACCACCGCTCATCAAAATAGAGTCAACCATCTAAACCGACGAAGACCGAATATAAGCGAATCCTTACGGATAACACTCACCACTTAACGTCCCTTGTAGTGCGCAACACGACCAATACGCAACTACCGTAACATCATAATCCAAAGGATAAAACCGAATGCGCCCAACGACCATGGCAACGCAAATCTCAAGGTGTAAAAAATCTACTATCGTCACACCCGTAACATCATGTGAGCGAAACACGGCTATCGCATCACTGATAGTGCTCCAAATGAACATATATTTAGTAGCAATATCCTTCCAATATGTAAAGTTTTCAGTTGCAATTGTTCCATTTTCAAGTAATATCCGTTTATATTAAATAAGTGCGAAGACAAAAGGTGAAAACGAAGATTCGAAGACAAAACCGTCCAAAAAGCTCAAATGTACAAGATACAATCCAAGTGGTTCAATTTATTGATAAGAAACGTCTAAAAATGACAAGAGTACAAGTTGCGGAACACAAAGTACAAGATATTAAATTATACGAAAGGACGTTCGAAAATCCGGAACCGGGACCTGAGCCAACTATCAACGCGTGACGCAACGGGCCTAAAATTACAAGTCAACTATGCACAAGAATATAATATAATATTTAAATAATTATATAAATTATTTATATATTTTATATATATATATATATATATATATATATATATATATATATATATATATATATATATATATATATATATATATATATATATATACAAAGCGAGGATCCAAAATTTGGTGAGCTGGATTCAGTAACTCCGCACTCGCGGAGATGTGAAGGCTTAAACCTCCGCACTCGCGGAGCAGCCAAAATCAGAAATGTCCTATAAATGCAACGAGCTTCTGCCGAGTTCTATACCAAAAAAAAATAAAAAATAAATAATACTCCCTCTGTAATAATATATATATATATAGTATAGGTTAGTTTTATATTAGTTAGTTTGGGTTATGTTAAGGTTATTTTACGGGTTTTGAAGTCGAAATTCTGTCCGTGTAACACTACGCGATAAATAATCAATGTAAGTTATGTTCTCCTTTTTAAATTAATGTCTCGTAACTAAGTTATTATTATGCTTATTTGAGCCGAAGTAATCATGATGTTGGACTAAATATTAAAGATGGGGTTATTGGGCTTTGTACCATAATTGGGGTTTGGACAAAAGAACGACACTTGTGGAAATTAGACTATGTGCTATTAATGGACTTTATATTTAATTAACGATACCTCGTTAATTTAATATAAAGGTTATGATTTGACGTATCTATATATAACTACATACGCTTAATCGGACACGATGGGCGGGATATTTATAAGTACAAATTATTGTTCATTTGACCGGACACGGGGATGGATTAATAGTCACTGGACTCATTAAAACAGGGGTGGATTACATTCAAGGGTAATTGGTGTAATTGTTAACAAAGTATTAAAACCTTGGATTACACACAGTCGATAACCTGGTGTATTCATTAAACAAAGTATTAAGACCTTGTTACAGTTCGAATCCCCAATTAGTTGGAATATTTGACTTCGGGTATAAGGTTAAATTTGCCGAGCATTTTATAATTATGACCGATGAACTATTATGGACAAAATCCAGATAGGTTTCAAATACATTCAGCACAAAGGACAATTAACCCAGGGTAATAAATTATAATCAAAACGTCAAACATCATGGTTACGGAAGTTTAAATAAGCATAATTATTATATTGTTATTTATTTTACGCACTTTAATTATCGTCATTTATATTTTGTATTAGGTTTTAATTGTGACTTAAGATATAAAACCGACAAATCGGTCATTAAACGGTAAACCCCCTTTTTATATATTATTATATATAATTATATATATTTTGTACAAATATAGTTATTTAAAATATAGTGTGAAATAAGCCATCTCCCTGTGGAACGAACCGGACTTACTAAAAACTATACTACTCCACGATTAGGTACACTGCCTATAGTGTTGTAGCAAGGTTTAGGTATATCCCATCTGTAAATAAATAATTAAAACTTGTGTAATTTGTAACGTATTTCATAGTAAAAAATAATAGTATTTTCGTACCCCACGCTACGACATCAAGTTTTTGGCGCCGCTGCCGGAGACTCGGCGAAACGCTATATTTTTAATATATATTTGTAAAAATATATTTATATATAATTTTTAGAAAAACAATATAAAACTAAAAAAAAATTTAAAAAAATCTGAAACTGCGAATTTGAACCTGCATTACTCCGCACTCGCGGAGCTCTTTGGGCAGTTAAAGACCGCGGTCGCGGAGCCGCTCTGGCAGGAAACCTTGGACTGCATTAAATACGAATTAGGGTTTTAATTTTATATTTATTATTATTATTAGGGTTTAATTATTATATAGTTTTAATATAATTTGTATTTTAAGTTTTAGTTTTTATTATTTACATATTTATATTATTACTTTTATAAAATATAATATAAAAATAATATTTTTATAAAATTTGTATTTTTATTATTTTATTTTAATTTGTATTTTTATCGTTTATTCGTTCGTAATTAGTTTAAAGATTAGTTTTTGCCGTAGTTTATTTTTATTTCTAGATTTTTTAGGCTTTGCCGTAAAATCCCTTAAGTGCTTTTTCTTTAGACTAAGATTTAGGTGCTTTAGAATTTTGCGACGCCGTTTTAATATATTTTAGTACCTTTTTAAGTTATTGCCATTTGGGATATAGTATTTCTTTTAAGCTTTAATATTTTTAAACGCAACTTTTAATTCTTAGTTTTTAGTTCCTTTTTAAGTTTCGACGCGCTACTTTCTTTTTATTTTTGACCTTTTATTTTTCGACGTTTTTCGACGCGCTTTTTTTTTCTTATTTCTCGACGCTCTAGTTTTTAGGACTTAGATTTTTTGTATTTCTTCTATAAAATTTCTTTAAATTTCAACGAAAAATTATTTTAAGTGGTTAAATTGATAGACATCCAAATTTTCTGCTTCGTAGTAATAGTTGGATTTGTTAGTGGCTGAGTTGTGAGCTTCCGATTTAAAGGGTTCTGGCTCCCTGCTATATCTATTGGCTATTCGAAACGTAGGCAAAAGCAGAAAAGTCTATTAATTTGATAACTTATATAATTTTTAGTTTTATAACTAATAGGATAATTAAAATTTAAGTAATAAGTGTAGTATGAAAAATCTCGAAAATATTTTGGAAACTCTTTATGACCTCCGAAATCAATTAAATCAATACTCTCAAATGAGTGTTGATGAAAATTCGTTCGGTCAATCTTGGATCACGAATGACGAAACAATAACTGGTTGTGAAATCTGTGGAGATTATCATTCAACATGGGAATGTTATTATTATGTTCCTATGGAAAATTATGAACCCATGGAACCTGAATGGAATGATTATGAAGAATACAATTCTAATTGGGATTATTCCCAAGAATATATCCAAACTCAACAACCAGAAGACGAGAAAAATTATGTGTCTGAAAATTCTTTAGATTATATGAAAATCAAACTCGAAGAACTTGATGTTCAAAATGAACAAATGAGAGAGTTTGTAAATAGGTAAACTGAAACTCTATCAGATTACACACCTGTTGATCTGAGGAGTATTGTGCAAGAAAATCTCATATCATCGAATTCTGATGAATTAAAGAGCTCCGAAATCACCAACTATCCCGATGATACTTTTTATTCAGCTTTACCAATTTCACAACATATCGACACATTAGCCTCTACCGAAGAAATCATCGATCCATCAATGGATGAAGAAGAAGTAAGGTTGACAAATTGGTACTCTTGGGAAAACGATAACGTTGAAAATTTTACCCCCGAGACCAAAGTGGAGGAACCGATAAGGACCGTTAATGAAGAAGAATTTGCTTCAATCCAGCCACAAACTTCCAACCCAATATTCTCAATAGACGAATCATCTACCGAAGATGAACTACGAGCTGTAATAGATAATTACACCTCGGATTTCACCCAATTAGGTAATAGAGGTGAAAACTTTGATCCCGAGAATAAAAGGAAGGAAATGTTAGGAATTGTCCACCCTATAATATGTATGTCGGTGTATATCGATCCATTTGACCAAGAACCAGAAAAGAGACATATCCATTTACTAAAAGCTACACTTAAAAAAAAATTAAGTAGTGACGATCGGGTGGGTCTAAACTTTAAACCCATTGATATATTATACACCACCCGAGATGTAAATAACTGGCTCACTATTCTAATTCGAGGAACTTATTCTACCGACTTCACATGTCATCAGCTAAGTGTGGGGAAGTCTAACCCCACTTAACGTTAAATTAGGGGTTCGGGTCAGTGCATAACTCGTTAATAAAAATGCATGATAAGTTAGGGTAAAATACGCATTTTCAAATATTAGCAAACAGTTCATAAAAGCAACTTTTTTTGAAGAAAAATATGTGTGATAAAACAAAAAGGAATGAACGATGAGGCGCGCCATCTATCATTCGACGAGCTATGAAATTACAAACTAGGTATTTTAATCACTTTTCTACACTAATCACCCTCATGAATTTATAATTATAGTCTGATTTCATGCAAATGAGGGCATTGCATGATCTCAAGTGTGGGGAAAGGTTATAAATTCTCTCAGAATTATACTTGGTTTATTTGCCAAATTTTGTTAGTTTATTTGCCAAATTTTGTAAAAATTTGAAAAATTTTCAAATAAATGAATTCAAAATCATGTTTATACATATTTATGAACGATGAAAATTAGGTGTTAATACCGAAATTATCGTTACCTCGGAAAGGACATAAATTAAGAAACACCCTAAAACGCTTGAATTCATTTAAAATGGAATAAAAGAGAATAAAAAGGCAAAGAAAGAAACTAAGTGTGGGGAGAATGTACCAAGTTATTCAATTAAAAACTATCTATCACATGTTTCTGTAAAGTTATTGCAGGTGCTTTTGTTTTGGACTAAATTAACTGTTTTACCTGATTTATTGTAATACTTTTGAAAGAAAGATGGATCTACACGATGAATCAATTCCATCATTGATGTTTTAGCAGAGGGGTACGAAATAGTTTATATTTTAGCAGGAAAAACTATTAAATACGATACAATTTTACACAAGATATTTATTTATTTATAGAATGGATATACTTAAACCTTGCTACAACACTTATAGGCAGTGTACCTAATCGTAAAGTAGTGTAGTTTTTAGTAAGTCCGGTTCGTTCCACAGGGAAATCTTTAAACAAAGCTCAACGCTATATTAGTTTACTTTTATAAAAATACAAATATATATATAAGTAATATTATTATTATAAAGGGGGGTTTTTACCGTTTAATGACCGGTTTGTCGATTTTAAAACTTTAGTCGCAGTTAAAACCTAATGTAAAATATTAAATAAATAAAAGACTTAATTTAAAGCGTAAAGTAAATAACGATAATGAAATTGCGAATAATAAAAGTGCGATAAAATAAACTTGCGATAATTAAAAAGGACGATAATTAAAAGTGCAATTAAATAACAATAAATAAAAGTGCGATAATTAGAAGTGCAATTAAATATAAAATAAAGGAAATTAAATATGAAATAAAAGAATTATGCTTATTTAAACTTCCGTAATCATGATGTTTGACGTGTTGATTTTAGTTTTATGCCCATGGGTTAATTGTCCTTTGTCCTGGATTATTTAATATGTCCGTCTGGTTTTTGTCCATAACAGTCCATCAGTCATAAATATAAAGTGCGAGTGTCCTCGTCAAATTATTATTATACTCGAAGTTAAATATTCCAACTAATTGGGGATTCGAATTGTAACAAGGTTTTAATACTTGGTTTAATGAATACACCAGGTTATCGACTGCGTGTAAACCAAGGTTTTACTACTTTGTTAACAATTACACCAATTACCCTTGAATGTAATTTCACCCCTGTTTTAATTATTCTAGTGGCTATTAATCCATTCCCGTGTCCGGTTAAATGAACGATTATTCGTAGATATAAATACCCCGCCCATCGTGTCCGATCGAGTGTATATGGTAATTTATAGGGACGCCCAATTGTAAATCTTTATATTAACATTAACAAACTTTCATTTAGTTAAACAAATATAAAGCCCATTAATAGCCCATAGTCTAATTTCCACAAGTGTCGTTCTTTTGTCCAAACCCCAATTATGGTACAAAGCCCAATTACCCAATTTTAGTAATTAGCCCAACATCATGATTACTTCGTTTTAAATAAGCATAATAATAACTTAGCTACGAGACATTAATATAAAAAGGTTGAACATAACTTACAATGATTAAAAATAGCGTAGCGTTACACGGACAGAATTTCGACTTACACCCTTACAATATTCGCTAACATACCCTTATTATTAGAATTATAATTAAAATTAAAATATAAATTATAAATATAAATATAAATTTTACGTATGAATGAGGAAGAAAAAGATTATGAATTGCGATCAGAATTCGGTTGCTTTTATAGGAAAAGTCGAAATTTGGGGCTCCGCGACTCGCGGTGAAATCCTCTTCAAACTCCGCGAGTCGCGGAGAATGAATTTACAGCTCAGTCCCTTTGGAGTCTTCTTCTGCCGACAGTTTTTATTTAAATATAATATATATATAATTAATATAATTAATTATATATTATATTATATTTATATACATAGTTAACTTGTAATTTTTAGTCCGTTGCGTCGAGCGTTAAGAGTTGACTCTGGTCCCGGTTCCGGATTTTCGAACGTCCTTGCGTACAATTTAATATCTTGTACTTTGCGTTTTGAATCTTGTACTCTTGTAATTTTGAGACGTTTCTTATCAATAATTGGAACCTTTTTGATTGTCTTTTGTACTTTTGAGCTTTTTGGTCGTTTGCGTCTTCAATTCGTCGAATCTGTCTTTTGTCTTCATCTTTTATTATTTAAACGAATATCACTTGTAAATAGAACAATTGCAACTAAAAGCTTGTCTTTCTTGAGGAATAATGCTATGAAATATATGTTCGTTTTTAGCATTATCAAATATTCCTACACTTGAGCGTTGCTTGTCCTCAAGCAATATCGTCTTGAAATACTAGAATCACTTCTTTATTCTTCACACTTTGTACATCAGTGATTTCTATACGGCGGTATAAACAATGGTAGTAACGATATGGTTTACAGTCCCACATGACTATAAAAATTTAGATCCATTAAGGAAATTGGATCTTTATGAAAACATTTGATCTTTTGAAAATTAAATCTAGTTTTTACCCTAGATAAGTTTTCCGGAATAACCCTTTACCGGTGTTTGCAAAATATTTTTGTGGGTTTGGTGTGTTTTAGATTTGAAAATTTTAGCTCAAAACTTGCGGTTTTGTGTCACCCACTTGCTAACCTTGTATTTGGAAAGCAACACGTCCAGTTTACTTGTCCCGTATATTACCTTTCGGTAAACTACCGTCCGGTTGAAAGGAAAGCGTTGAACAAGCAACTGTTAAGGCAATGTCCCCTGACATGCTTTTAATTATGGACGCAATTACTATCCTTGGTAGGAGCAATAGTAAAGCTTACCCTTATAATTTTTCGGTATGGCACAAGGTCCTGTCTTTGACCACTATGCAACCACCGTTCTTACGGTTGACACCCGATTTAGTTCAGGTGACCTAATGAATTCCAGGTGAATTCCTAGGATTTTACGTTCAATGGTAATGAACGCATTGAAAATAGGTTTTCAGAAAACAAATCGGTTTTATTTTTGATCAAAATATTTTCTCGTTCAAGCTCGAGTTTAGATATCAATGAATTCCATGAGTTTGTAATTCTCAATCTTTAAGGTCAATCTCAAGGATTGAGTAATATCAGGCTTAAAAGCTGATTTTTGATCTTTAAGGAGATTATCCTTTCTGGGGATCTGATTCATTAGTCTTATCAAGCTAATTTGCACGGTGCCCCCCCATTGTACGAGATAAATCCTTCTCATGGTTAGGATAAATCTGACCACTTGGCGACCCTGTTTAATGCTGAGGTCCGTGGATTTCCTGCTGATTTTAGTGATGACTTTTCTAGATTTTTCGTCAACCTACAGCTGGTCTGGACGACAACTTCTTGACCTAAATCAAGAAGCGCGTGTCTTTTTCGGAAGACTTTACTTCCTTTTAGTGATGGAATTGATTCATCGTGTAGATCCATCTCTTCTTTTCTTTCATCGGGTAAAACAGTTTAGTTTAGTCCAAAGCAAAAGTATTTTCAGTTATTTGTTACAGATATATGTGACATATGTTTAAGATAACTTGGTAAATTTTCCCACACTTGGCTTTTATTTTCCTTTTTATCGTCCTCTATTCCATTTTAAATGAATTTGAACATTTTAGTTTGTTTCTCAATTTATGTCCTTTCCGAGGTAACAATAATTTCGGTGTTAAAACCTAGTTTTATCGTTCATAAATATGTATAAACATGATTTTGAATTCATTTAATTGAAAATTTTGAAAAATTTTACTAGAATTGGGTAGTCAGTATATAAGACCAGGGCTGTTCTTTATTATCAGAGAGCACTAGATTCTAATACAACTACTGCTTTACTAGTATTTTTAATGGTAACCAAGTGTATAAAGTAAAAATTTTTAAAATCCGAAAGAATTTAACCCCTTCCCACACTTAAGATCTTGCAATGCCCTCATTTGCAAGAAATCAGTAACAATTTAAATTATTGAGGGTGATTTGTGTGAAAATGATTAAATTTTACCAAAGTTTCCAAATATATTGGCGTTTGTTTGCTGAATGATAAATGGTGCACATCATTTGTTCATTCCGTCTTGTTGTTATTTCACATATATTTTGCATCTTGTCGTCAAAATTAGTTGCTTTTGCTGAACTTAATGCCAGTCTTTGAAAATGCGTTGTTTTACCCTGTTGTGTACATAAGATAAACTGCAAACATATATACATATTTTTGAAGTTTGGTATATTACCCCACATTCAAAAATTATTAAAATCTAAGAATAAAAGTTAGATAATTATAAAAATGATTACAATATTAACAAAAGTATTAAACGTATCAATAATTACAAATTACAAAATAAAAAAAATAAAAATAATAAGTAAACTAAGGATGATATTGGTACCAATAGGGGTTCCAGGCATAACCATAGGTGCTATAGAATGCTTCGGCAGGGTCATACGTAGGATATGGTGGCTGCATCTCTATAGACCAGGGAGGGAAGATGGGTTTCGGTGTAGGAATATAGTTTCTACCTATATGTTGGCAATGAGCTATGATTTGGTTCTGATGAACTTGCCAATCTTCAAATGCTCTCTGTCTAGCATTTTCGTATTCCTGAGAAGCTATAAACCTATGTATTTCTTGCATCTCATTCCCCCCTCCTACATTACCTTGCTGTTGGTTTCTTTCCACCTGTGGATGTCTACCATGGTATCGTACTGCGGCGTTATTTCGCCTCTTCAAAACTTTCGCACCATGGTATACATTTAAACCTATAGTATCGCGGGGTTCTGGTTCTTCTACTAATAATCCCCCCCGACTTATATCCACACCGAGATATTCACCAATCAAAGTAATAAAAATACCACCTCCTATTATGCTATGCGGTCGCATCCCCCGAACCATAGCTGATAAATAATAACCCACACAATATGGTATACTTACAGCGCTTTGTGGGTCTCGAATACACATATGGTAAAACAAATCCTGTTCATTTACTTTTTCCTTGTTCTTACCCCTTTGTGTAATCGAATTAGCTAAAAACCTATGTATCACTCTTAATTCGGCTCTATCTATATCCAAATAAGAGTAATTTCCTCCTTTGAAATGGTGATGGCTTGTCATTTGACTCCACACACCGTGTGTATCAAAATTTTCATCTATCTTTCTTCCGTTTAGTATCAATCCTCTACAATCGGCAGACGCTAACTCCTCAGGCGTATATATACGTAAAGCCTGAGCCATGTCCAGTAAAGACATGTGGCGCATCGAACCGCCTAACAAAAATCTAATAAAAGAACGATCGGTTAAACTAGCTACCCGATCATTCAACTCTATACTACATAACAATTCTTCACACCATACTTTATATACAGGTCTATGCATGGTGAATAAATGTACCCAGTCATTAAAAGTAGAATTACCATACCTCTGTACAAGTAATTCCCTAATTGGCCCGGCCAATTCTACAGCTTCTAAGGGTCCCCATTCTATGACCCTCGGTACCTCAACAACCTTAGAATGAAGAGTATGCAAACCCTTTTGATATTTTGGATAATCTATCCAAAGTCTGTCAAATCTCAGGTTCGGGTGCAACTCTTCCAAGTGCATATCGGAAAAGGTCATGACTGGATGAGGTATATCCTGCTTGTAGTAGTTATCCACCTCCTGTTGTTCCAAATTCTCAGCAGGAGCATTGCGGGCTTGGGATGAAGATTCACCCATTTCATTCTGCAAAACACATCAAACACAATTTTTGACAACCAAATATGCATTAGTGTCAGCAAAATCATCAATCAAAATAATTACAATGACATTATCAATTTATATCAAACTTAAGCTCATTTTCACATTTTTATCAAATCTACACTTTTTCAAATAAGCATATACGAAAATGTTCGCCAAGTTCATAAGCATTCAACTCAAATAACATGTTAAAATAATCATTACTAGCAATTAAACAAGTCTCAAATGGCATTATCTTTCAAAAATCAAGTTCATGAATTTTAGACTTGAAAAAGTCCACTTTAATTCTCAAAATCATGTTTAGGCTCAAAGTTTGGATCATTTAACTACCTAGACATGTTACACTACTCAATTTAGCAACAATTCATGACAAAAATCGGCCATAACCTGTTTATATCAAAAAGCCCCAAATTTGCTCAAGAACACAAACCCTAGATTATTCAAAATTTGAAGTTTAAGGCTTCTAATCATGTTAAATAGCATCAATCTAGGTTATACAAGCATAATACATAAACAATTTAAGCATAATTACACTAAAAAGCATCAAAATCAAATTGGGGAAAAAATTGCTCAAGAACATCAAATTTCGAATTAAATGGTGTTTAGGTGTAGAAATTTACCGTTTTTCTTGAGTAATTCTTAGATAGCATCCTTCTCAACATGATTTTAGCAAAAGATTTGGTGATTAACGGTTAAAAATTGTGATTTTGGGGTGTATTTTTCGGGTTTTTGGGGTTTTTGTTCGCTGTTCTTCGCAGTATTTTTGGGTGGGGGAGTGAACTGCTCTGTTTTTTACGTTTTATTTTTTTTCTGGGTTTTGGTCCCTCCCGCGACTCGCGGGGATTAAACCTCCAAACTCCGCGAGTCGCGGAGTTTGGTATTTTTTTTTTTTTTTTTTTTTATAATTATTAACTTATTAAAACAATTAAGTAATTAATTTTAAAATTTTGTTTCCCTTGTTATTTAGGACGAGGTCGTTTCGGATCGATGTCCTAGTCCGTCCCTCGACAAAATTTTAAAATTTGTCTTTTTGTAGCGATTGTTTTAAAAGCTAAGATTTTTGGGTTTTTTTTCCAATGTTTTTGGCATACTTTAATTCAATAAGATTAAAAATAATGATAATAAAAGTTCTCGTCCCTCCCTCGGGTAAAGCAATTTCGGTTCAAAGACCTAGTCTTCAACTTACGACGAATTTTAAAAATCATATTCTTAACTTAATGAGATAAAGTAAATTTTTGTTTTTAAATTCACACAACTTAAATATAAAATTCAAAATTAATATTAAAAATTCACACCAAACTTAAAATTTAAAATGCATAAAATTAAAAATTTATATTTTAAAAATTAAAAATTCACACCAAACTTAATTTAAAAAATCATATTATAAATTCATACCAAACTTATATTAATTTTTCAAATATTTACAATTTTAAATATATTGTTTTTACAAAGTTTACAATATTAATTTAAGATTTAAATATTAATTTTAAAAACATGGTAAAAATAAATTTAAAAATCTTTTTGTCTTTTTATCCCACTTTAATCAATCAAATATTATCAAAAATATGCGCCCCTCTTTTCGGTAAAGTAATTTCGGTTCCAAGACCTAATTTAACTCATGACGAATTTTTGAAATATTTTGGGTTGATTGTTTAAAGATATTTATACCTTAAGAATAAACGTTAAATTTCGCAGTGATGTAATAAATTTTTGAATGATATCAATAATTTCGGTCGCCAAACCTAATTTTATTTAATACCAATTTAATACTTTTTAGCGAACAAATTAGCGTTTATTATCAAAAGGTTAAAAATAAAAAATAAAAATAAAAACTGTACAGACATACCTGTGGAATAGATTTCTTAGTTATATGATCTATCCCATTCATAAGATAGTCGGTTTAATTGATTTTCCATGGCTACATAGGCGTAACCTCGAGCATTCAGTGCCTTTTCTTCTAAACATATGAACGGTCCGTCTCTGCATAAAGTAACAAATTCGGTATTTGAATAGGTTTGATTATTTGAACATTTACCTCCATGTGACCATTTTCCGCATTTGTGACATCGTTCTAGGTGTCGTGCTCTTCTTTTCGCTGCGGATTTTGATTTTCCTTTACCAAATTGTAACTTATTATCTTCGCATCTGGATTCTTTTCTAACTCCGTCCATTCTTTCTCTGATTACTGATACTAGTTCACTCGGTAGTATGTCATTATTTCTTTTAGTGATCAAAGCGTGTAGCATTAGACCATGGTTTAGTTCACAGGCAGTCTTCATTTCGTAAAAACCTAAAAAAAATAAAAATTCAGAATGGGGGGAGAAGACTAGTTCTTTAGGGTCTGCTAGGGAAAGACCATTCGGGTTCCATTTTCGAGAACTACACGAAAACAGACAATCTAACTCTAACAGAAATACATATTATCCTTTAAAGACTTGATTCTCCCCACACTTAGTTAGCTGTTGTGTCGAAATTGTGATTAACTTCGTTGTCGACTTCCATCGGACCATGTATGTAATGTTTAACTCTGTGACCATTAACTTTAAATTCAATCCCATTTGAATTTATCAATTCTATCGTTCCGTATGGGAAAACTCTTTTGACTATGAATGGTCCAGACCATCTTGATTTCAATTTTCCAGGAAATAGCTTGAATCGTGAATTGAAAAGAAGAACTCTGTCTCCTTCTTTAAATTCTTTTGAACTTCTGACTCTTTTATCATGCCATTTCTTCGTTCTTTCTTTATAGATTAACGAATTTTCGTATGCTTCATGTCTTAATTCTTCTAATTCGTTTAGTTGACTTAATTGTAGACGTCCGGCTTCATGTAAATCAAGATTACATGTTTTCAAAGCCCAAAATGCTTTGTGTTCAATTTCTACTGGAAGATGACATGCTTTTCCATAAACAAGTCTAAAAGGTGTGGTTCCAATTGGAGTTTTGTAGGCTGTTCTAAAAGCCCAGAGTGCATCCTCCAATTTAATGGACCATTCCTTCGGATTTGATCCTACGGTTTTCTCTAGAATACGTTTTAAAGCTCGGTTGGTATTTTCAACTTGTCCACTTGTTTGTGGATGATATGCGGTGGAGATTTTATGAGTTACTCCATATCTTTTAAGAACTTTCTCAAGTTGATTATTACAAAAATGAGTACCCCGATCACTTATTAAAGCTTTCGGTGTTCCAAACCTTGCAAAAAGACATTTTAAAAAGTTGACTACAACTCGTGCATCGTTAGTTGGGAGAGCTTGTGCTTCCGCCCATTTAGATACATAATCAATGGCTACGAGTATATATAGATTATTATGAGATTTTGGAAATGGACCCATAAAGTCAATACCCCAAATGTCAAATACTTCACATACTTGGATGACATTTTGTGGCATTTCATCACGTTGACTTATTTTTCCGGCCCTTTGACATGCATCACAGGATTTGCAAAGAAAGTGTGCGTCTTTGTAAATTGTAGGCCAATAGAATCCAGCTTCATAAACTTTTCTTGCTGTTAGTTGAGGCCCATAATGCCCTCCTGTTGGTCCTGTGTGACAATGGTTTAAAATTTTACTAGCTTCATCTCCAAATACACATCGGCGTATTATTCCATCGGGACAACTTTTAAACAGATGTGGATCTTCCCAGAAATAGTGTTTTATATCACTGAAGAATTTCTTTCGTCTTTGGTACGATAATCCTTTTTCAAGGAATCCACAAACTAAGTAGTTTGCATAGTCTGCAAACCATGGGATTTCTTTATAATCTATCTTCAATAGATATTCATCAGGAAAGTTGTCTTGTATGGCTGATTCATTTAGAACTTCTAATTCGGGATTTTCAAGACGAGAAAGATGATCAGCGGCGAGATTTTCTGCTCCTCTTTTATCTCGGATTTCAATATCAAACTCTTGTAAGAGTAAGATCCAACGGATTAATCTTGGTTTAGCATCTTGTTTTGAAAATAGGTATCTAAGAGCAGAATGGTCGGTATAGACCACCGTTTTTGCTAGAACGAGATATGATCGAAATTTGTCAAAAGCAAAGACAATAGCAAGGAGTTCTTTTTCAGTAGTTGTATAATTTGTTTGTGCTCCTTGTAATGTCTTACTAGCATAATATATAGGTTGAAATCATTTTTCAATCCTTTGTCCTAAAACGGCTCCCATTGCAAAATCACTTGCATCGCACATTAGTTCAAATGGTAGATTCCAATTTGGTGTTATCATGATCGGCGCATTAGTGAGTTTCTCTTTAAGAATATTAAAAGATTTGATACACTCATCTGAAAAGATGAATGGCGCATCCTTTTCTAGGAGTTTATTCATAGGAGTGGCAATTTTAGAAAAATCTTTTATGAAACGTCGGTAAAAACCAGCATGCCCTAGAAAACTCCTAACTCCTCTAACATTGGTGGGATGTGGAAGTTTAGCAATTACATCTACTTTAGCTCTATCCACTTCAATTCCTTCTTTTGAAATTTTATGTCCAAGAACGATGCCTTCTTTAACCATGAAATGGCATTTCTCCCAATTAAGTACTAGATTTGATTTTTTGCATCTAATTAGCATTCGTTCCAGATTAACTAGACATGATTTAAATGTATCACCGAAGACTGAAAAGTCATCCATGAATACTTCCATGCATTATTCTATCATGTCATGAAAAATCGCCATCATACACCTTTGAAAGGTTGCAGGGGCGTTGCAAAGTCCAAATGGCATGCGTTTGTAAGCAAAAGTACCATAAGGGCACGTGAATGTGGTTTTCTCTTGATCTTCGGGTGCTATTGGAATTTGAAAATATCCGGAAAATCCATCTAGAAAACAATAGTAGCTATTTCCGGCTAATCTTTCCAACATTTGATCAATGAAAGGTAAGGGAAAGTGATCTTTTCTGGTGGCGTCATTTAATTTTCTATAATCAATACATACACGCCATCCTGTTACAGTCCTAGTAGGAATAAGCTCATTTTTCTCATTTGTAATGACAGTCATGCCACCCTTCTTAGGTACGCATTGAACTGGGCTTACCCATGGACTATCAGAGATTGGATAAATTAAACCTGCATCTAGCAGTTTAATAATCTCTTTCTTAACTACATCTTGCATATTAGGATTTAGTCTTCGTTGGCGTTGCACATACGTTTTATGACCTTCTTCCATAAGGATTTTATGTGTGCAATAAGAAGGACTTATTCCTTTAATATCATGAATCTTCCATGCAATGGCTGGTTTATGAGCTTTCAACACAGAAATGAGTTGTGATTTTTCATTTTCAGTAAGAGAAGACGATATTATTACAGGTAATTCAGATTCACCATGTAAATAAGCGTATTCTAAATGGTTTGGAAGTGGCTTTAACTCTAATTTCGGGGGTTCTTCTATCGATGATTTGTATCGATATCTGTCTTCTTCTTTTAGCATTTGAATTTCTTCTGTTGTTGGTTCATATCCATTAGCTATAAGTGTAGCTAACATTTCAGCTTCATCAATTGGTTCATTACCTTCTCCTAAAGAACATTCTCCTGTTCCTTGTAATTCTGGAAATTCTTCTAATAATTCTGCATGTGCATCTATAGTTTGAATATAATAACATGTATCATCTGCAGATTGTGGTTGTTGCATTGCTCTATCAACTGAAAAGGTAACACTCTCATCCTCTATACTTAGGGTCAGTTTCTTACCGAACACGTCTATCATTGCTTTAGCCGTGTTTAAGAATGGTCTTCCTAATATGAGAGGAACTTGAGAATCTTCTTCCATGTCCAAAACAACAAAATCTACTGGAAATACTAAAGTACCAACTTTAACTAGCATGTTCTCCATTATCCCTCTAGGATATTTTATTGATCTATCGGCTAGTTGTATGCTTATTCTGGTTGGTTTTAATTCTCCAAGGTCTAGTTTAGCGTATAGTGAATACGGCATTAGATTTATACTAGCACCTAAGTCTGCCAATGCTTCTATTGAACTAAGACTACCCAGAAAACATGGAATTGTGAAACTTCCTGGATCAGATAGTTTTTCTGGTATCTTATTCAACAGCACTGCTGAACAATTAGCATTCATAGTAACAGCCGAGAGTTCTTCCATTTTCTTTCTATTTGAGATTAGATCTTTCAAGAATTTAGCATATCTTGGCATTCCTGAAATCACATCAATGAAAGGAAGATTTACATTTATCTGTTTAAACATATCCAAGAATTTGGATTGCTCGGCTTCAAGTTTCTCTTTCTTCATTTTACTTGGATAAGGAAGTGGTGGTTGGTATGGTTTAACATAAGGTTTATCCTTAACTGTGTTATCTTCATTAACCTTTTCAACTACCGGTTCTTTTTCCTTATCTTGATCAGGTTGTGGTTCTTGTGGAGTAGGAATGGCTTCATCAGAAGTTACAGGCATTTCAGGTGGTTTAAGTGTTGTACCACTTCTTGTGGTAATGGCTTTAGCTGTTTCATTCCGGGGGTTAGCGTTTGTATCACTAGGTAGACTTCCCGGTTTTCTTTCACCTATTAACCTTGCTAGGTTACTCACTTCTTGTTCTAGATTTTGAATAGAAACTTGTTGATTTCTAAATGCTTGAGCATTTTGTTCATTGGTTTGTTTCTGAGATGTGAAAAACTGCGTTTGAGTTTCAACTAGCTTCGTCATCATATCTTCTAAATTCGGCTTTTTATCATCGGTTTGTTGTGGTGGTTTGTTTTGAAAATTAGGTCTTTGCTGATTGTAATTATTATTGGATACTTGTTGATTGCTAGGACCTTGTTGGTTGTTGTATGGAATATTTCGGTTATAATTCTGGTTTTGATTGTAAATTGGTCTTGGCGGTTGATAATTATTCTGATAATTATTTCCAGGCCTTTGGTTTATGTATGAAATATTCTCTCTTTGTTCCATTGTTAATTCAATACTGAGACAATCTTTTGTCAAATGTGGTCCTCCACACTGCTCACAACTAATTCGTATTGAGTGAATATCCTTAGTCATCTTTTCCATTCGTCTCTCCACAGCATCTATCTTTGCGGAAATGGAATCTAAGTCATGGCTAGAATCGGCTCTAGCTGCTTTAGATGATCTAATGATATCTTTTTCTTGGTGCCACTCATGTGAGTGGGAAGCAGTGTTATCAATAATTTTGTAAGCATCAGTTTCGGTTTTCTTCATAATAGAACCACCAGCTGCTATATCTATGTCTTTCCTTGTAGTGATGTCGCATCCTTGGTAGAATATTTGTACTATTTGACAGGTGTCTAAACCATATTGCGGACATCCCCTTAATAACTTTCCATATCTTGTCCATGCCTCATATAGAGTTTCATTTGATTTCTGTGTGAACGTAACAATTTCTGCTTGAAGTCTTACGGCTTTAGATGCAGGAAAGAATTGTTTAAGAAATTTGTCAACTAAAACATCCCATGTATCAATCGCCCCTTCAGGTAACGATTCTAACCAATCTTTGGCTTCTCCCTTTAAAGTCCAGGGAAATAACATGAGATATATCTGTTCATCCTCCACTTCTCGGATTTTAAATAGTGTGCAGATCCTATTAAAGGTACGTAGCTGTTCATTTGGATCTTCCTTAGGCGCACCACTAAATTGGCATTGATTAGTCACCATGTGTAGAATTTGTCCTTTGATTTCATAATCTGGCGCATTAATGTCTGGATGAGTAATTGCGTGACCTTGGCCAGTGCGTTTAGCTCTCATTCGGTCTTCCATACTTAAAGGTTCCAGATTCTCCATAATTGAATTTGTTGAATCGGTATCACTAGATGATTCTGATTTAATGGTTCGTTCCTCAACAATCTCTGTTTGAATGATTGGTGGTTCCGGAGGAAAGTTTAATGGTTCAGGATCTATGAACCGTTCCTGAATATTCTCCGGATTCTCAATTGTGAGGTTGGTTTCAAAAAATGGATTATCGGAAATTTGAACTGAAGTACTTGGTCGACTGGATGACGATTCTAAAGAAAAATCAACGGCGGTTATATTTGCTAAATGTCTTGATCGAGTTACAGGTGGTGAACGTACAAAAGGTGGTGAACGTCTTGCTCGGTGCATTCACTGAATATCCTATTAGTTTTAAAAAGGAAAGAAAAATTATAATAAGTTATCCAATCAATAGACTTTTCTGATTTTGCCCACGTTTCGAATAGCCAAAAGATGCAGCAGAGGGGCAGGATTCGTTTGGTCTCAATATAATTGAGGACTGTTTGGCTCCAATAACCCGGTCCACGTACAAATCCAACTATTACTACGAACCAGAAAATTTTGATGTCTATTAATTTAACCACTTAAAATAAATTTTCGTAATTTTAAGAAATTTAGATAAGAAGTAGAATAAAAATCTATGTCCTAAAACTAGAATAGCGAGAAATAAGAAAGAAAAAGAGTTCGTCGAAAAAGGTCGAAAAAGAAAAATGGTTGAAAAAAAATAAAAGGTGAAGAAAAAAAAAAACTTATAAAACTTAAAAATACTTGACTAACCTAACCTTATTACTACAACTAACTTAAAATTATAATCGCAAATTGAAATTACTAATTGGAATGATAATTGATACATAGAAAAAAATGTCTAAAAATATTAAAGCTTATAGGAAAAACTAAATCCCAAATGGAAATAACTTAAAAAGAAACTAAAACTTAAAAAGGCGTCTCAAAATTCTAGAGTACCTAAATCTTAGTCTAAAGAAAAAGCACTTAAGGAATTCTACGGCAAAGCCTAAAAAACTAGGAGTAAAAATGACTATAGCAAAAACTAAGTTTAAAATTAAATATGAGCGAAAAAAATACAAATATTACGCTACAACGATTAAAAAGGGACAAAATATAAAAATATACAAAAAGTTGTAAAAAGTACAATTTTTATAAAAATATTATTTTTATATTATTTATTTTATTAAACTTTTAATTTTACAATTTAATAAAACTAATTTAACTAAAGTATATAAATTAAATAAAACTTAAATTAAAAATAAACTTAATTATAATAATAATAATAATTAGGGTTAATAATAATAATAATAAATAATAATCCGTAATTAATGCTGAATTAGGGCTTCTGTCGGCGTGTCAGAAAGTCTCCGCGAGTCGCGGTATTTATTGCATCAAACCCCGCAAGTCGCGGGGTTCAGAATTTCAGATCTGGAGCAGTTTGAAATTTTACGCGTTTTTTTTTTTTCTCTTTTTTTATTTATTTATTTTTCTGTTTTTAAATATGTGTATTAATAAAACTTTTATATTTAAAACTTTTTAAAAAAATAGAATCACTTTATAATTTTATAAATAAAAATCTTAAAACTAGATTTATATATATATATATATATATATATATATATATATATATATATATATATATATATATATATATATTTTTATGTTTTTTAAATAAAAACAAAATACTTAAATAAAACTTATGTTTTTATAAAATAAAAATAAAGAAACTTTATAAAACTTAAATATTTATCAAACTCTTAAAAATACTTATATTTTTGTTTGTTTTTTTTATATTTTTGAATAATTAAAACGTATTTTTACAAAAGCGACTTTTAATAGAAAAAATCTTTTTTTTTTTTATTATTAGCGTTGCGCTTCCGGCGTTTAGAAAGTTCCCCGGCAGCGGCGCCAAAAATACTTGATGTTTTAGCAGAGGGGTACGAAATAGTTTATATTTTAGCAGGAAAAACTATTAAATACGATACAATTTTACACAAGATATTTATTTATTTATAGAATGGATATACTTAAACCTTGCTACAACACTTATAGGCAGTGTACCTAATCATAAAGTAGTGTAGTTTTTAGTAAGTCCGGTTCGTTCCACAGGGAAATCTTTAAACAAAGCTCAGCGCTATATTAGTTTACTTTTATAAAAATACAAATATATATATATAAGTAATATTATTATTATAAAGGGAGGTTTTTACCGTTTAATGACCGGTTTGTCGATTTTAAAACTTTAGTCGCAGTTAAAACCTAATGTAAAATATTAAATAAATAAAAGACTTAATTTACTGCGTAAAGTAAATAACGATAATGAAATTGCGAATAATAAAAGTGCGATAAAATAAACTTGCGATAATTAAAAAGGACGATAATTAAAAGTGCAATTAAATAACAATAAATAAAAGTGCGATAATTAGAAGTGCAATTAAATATAAAATAAAGGAAATTAAATATGAAATAAAAGAATTTTGCTTATTTAAACTTCCGTAATCATGATGTTTGACGTGTTGATTTTAGTTTTATGCCCATGGGTTAATTGTCCTTTGTCCTGGATTATTTAATATGTCCGTCTGGTTTTTGTCCATAACAGTCCATCAGTCATAAATATAAAGTGCGAGTGTCCTCGTCAAATTATTATTATACCCGAAGTTAAATATTCCAACTAATTGGGGATTCGAATTGTAACAAGGTTTTAATACTTTGTTTAATGAATACACCAGGTTATCGACTGCGTGTAAACCAAGGTTTTACTACTTTGTTAACAATTACACCAATTACCCTTGAATGTAATTTCACCCCTGTTTTAATTATTCTAGTGGCTATTAATCCATTCCCGTGTCCGGTTAAATGAACGATTATTCGTAGATATAAATACCCCGCCCATCGTGTCCGATCGAGTGTATATGGTAATTTATAGGGACGCCCAATTGTAAATCTTTATATTAACATTAACAAACTTTCATTTAGTTAAACAAATATAAAGCCCATTAATAGCCCATAGTCTAATTTCCACAAGTGTCGTTCTTTTGTCCAAACCCCAATTATGGTACAAAGCCCAATTACCCAATTTTAGTAATTAGCCCAACATCATGATTACTTCGTTTTAAATAAGCATAATAATAACTTAGCTACGAGACATTAATATAAAAAGGTTGAACATAACTTACAATGATTAAAAATAGCGTAGCGTTACACGGACAGAATTTCGACTTACACCCTTACAATATTCGCTAACATACCCTTATTATTAGAATTATAATTAAAATTAAAATATAAATTATAAATATAAATATAAATTTTACGTATGAATGAGGAAGAAAAAGATTATGAATTGCGATCAGAATTCGGTTGCTTTTATAGGAAAAGTCGAAACTTGGGGCTCCGCGACTCGCGGTGAAATCCTCTTCAAACTCCGCGAGTCGCGGAGAATGAATTTACAGCTCAGTCCCTTTGGAGTCTTCTTCTGCCGACGGTTTTTATTTAAATATAATATATATATAATTAATATAATTAATTATATATTATATTATATTTATATACATAGTTAACTTGTAATTTTTAGTCCGTTGCGTCGAGCGTTAAGAGTTGACTCTGGTCCCGGTTCCGGATTTTCGAACGTCCTTGCGTACAATTTAATATCTTGTACTTTGCGTTTTGAATCTTGTACTCTTGTAATTTCGAGACGTTTCTTATCAATAATTGGAACCTTTTTGATTGTCTTTTGTACTTTTGAGCTTTTTGGTCGTTTGCGTCTTCAATTCGTCGAATCTGTCTTTTGTCTTCATCTTTTATTATTTAAACGAATATCACTTGTAAATAGAACAATTGCAACTAAAAGCTTGTATTTCTTGAGGAATAATGCTATGAAATATATGTTCGTTTTTAGCATTATCAATCATTAAAAGGAAGTAAAGTCTTCTAAAAAATACACGCGCTTCTTGATTTAGGTCAAGAAGTTGTCGTCCAGACCGGCTGTAGAGTCTACGAAAAACCATGAAAATTTTCCTCAAAAATCAGCTGGAAATCCACGGACCTCAGCATCAAATAAGGTCGCCATGTGGTCAGACTTATCCTAACCATGAGAGGATCTGTCTCGTATAATGGGGAGGGCGCCGTGCAAATTAGCTTGATAAGACTAATAAATCAGACGCCCAGAAAGGATAATCTCCTTAAAGATCAAAAATCAGCTTTTAAGCCTGATATTACTCAATCCTAGAGATTGACCTTAAAGATTGAGAATTACAAACTCATGAAATTCGATGATATCTAAACTCGAGCTTGAACGAGAAAATATTTTGATCAAAAAAATAAAACCGATTTGTTTTCTGAAAACCCATTTTCAATGCGTTCATTACCATTGAACGTAAAATCCTAGGAATTCACCTGGAATTCATTAGGTCACCTGAGCCAAATCGGGTGTCAACCGTAAGAACGGTGGTTGCATAGCATGGTCGAAGACAGGACCTTGTGCCAGACTGAAAAATTATAGGATGATCTTTACTATTGCTCCTACAAAGGATAGTACTAGCATCCGACACGTTTTTGGACCATAATCAAATGCATGTCACGGGACATTGCCTTAACAGTTGCTTGTTCAACGCTTTCCTTTACAACCGGACGGTAGTTTGCCGAAAGGTAATATACGGGACAAGTAAACTGGACGTGTTGCTTTCCTAATACAAGGTTAGCAAGTGGGTAACACAAAACCGCAAGTGTTGAGCTAAAATTTTCAAATCTGAAACCCACAAAACCCACAAAAATATTTTACAACACCGGTGAAGGGTTCTTCCAGAAAACTTATCTAGGGTAAAAGCTATATTGAATTTTCAAAAGATCAAATGTTTTCATAAAGATCCAATTTCTTAAAGGATCTAAATTTTCATAGTCATGTGGGACTATAAACCACAATGTTACTATCATTGTTTATACCACCGTATCAAAATCACTGATGTATAAAGTGTGAAGAATAAAGAAGTGATTCGTGTGATTTAATTTCAAGTTTTGTATTGCTTGAGGACAAGCAACGTTCAAGTGTGGGGATATTTGATAGTTCTCCAAATGAACATATATTTAGTAGCAATATCCTTCTGATATGTAAAGTTTTCAGGTGCAATTGTTCCATTTTCAAGTAATATCCGTTTATATTAAATAAGTGCGAAGACAAAAGGTAAAAACGAAGATTTGAAGATAAAACCGTCCAAAAAGCTCAAATATACAAGATACAATCCAAGTGGTTCAATTTATTGATAAGAATAGTCTAAAAATGACAAGAGTACAAGTTGCGGAACGCAAAGTACAAGATATTAAATTATACGAAAGGACGTTCGAAAATCCGGAACCGGGACCTGAGCCAACTATCAACGCGCGACGCAACGGGCCTAAAATTACAAGTCAACTATGCACAAGAATATAATATAATATTTAAATAATTATATAAATTATTTATATATTATATATATATATATAATAAATATGTTGACAAAGCTAGGATCCAAAATTTGGTGAGCTGGATTCAGTAACTCCGCACTCGTGGAGATGTGAAGGCTTAAACCTCCGCACTCGCGGAGCAGCCAAAATCAGAAATGTCCTATAAATGCAACGAGCTTCTGCTGAGTTCTATACCAAAAAATAAAAATAAATAAATAATACTCCCTCTGTAATAATATATATATATATATATATAGGTTAGTTTTATATTAGTTAGTTTGGGTTATGTTAAGGTTATTTTACGGGTTTTGAAGTCGAAATTCTGTCCGTGTAACACTACGCGATAAATAATCTATGTAAGTTATGTTCTCCTTTTTAAATTAATGTCTCGTAACTAAGTTATTATTATGCCTATTTGAGCCGAAGTAATCATGATGTTGGGCTAAATATTAAAGATGGGGTTATTGGGCTTTGTACCATAATTGGGGTTTGGACAAAAGAACGACACTTGTGGAAATTAGACTATGGGCTATTAATGGGCTTTATATTTAATTAACGATACCTCGTTAATTTAATATAAAGGTTATGATTTGACGTATCTATATATAAGCACATACGCTTAATCGGACACGATGGGCGAGATATTTATAAGTACAAATTATTGTTCATTTGACCGGACACGGGGATGGATTAATAGTCACTGGACTCATTAAAACAGGGGTGGATTACATTCAAGGGTAATTGGTGTAATTGTTAACAAAGTATTAAAACCTTGGATTACACACAGTCGATAACCTGGTGTATTCATTAAACAAAGTATTAAGACCTTGTTACAGTTCGAATCCCCAATTAGTTGGAATATTTGACTTCGGGTATAAGGTTAAATTTGTCGAGCATTTTATAATTATGACCGATGAACTATTATGGACAAAATCCAGATAGGTTTCAAATACATCCAGGACAAAGGACAATTAACCCAGGGTAATAAATTATAATCAAAACGTCAAACATCATGGTTACGGAAGTTTAAATAAGCATAATTATTATATTGTTATTTATTTTACGCACTTTAATTATCGTCATTTATATTTTGCTTTAGGTTTTAATTGTGACTTAAGATATAAAACCGACAAACCGGTCATTAAACGGTAAACCCCCTTTTTATATATTATTATATATAATTATATATATTTTGTACAAATATAGTTATTTAAAATATAGTGTGAAATAAGCCATCTCCCTGTGGAACGAACCGGACTTACTAAAAACTATACTACTCTACGATTAGGTACACTGCCTATAGTGTTGTAGCAAGGTTTAGGTATATCCCATCTGTAAATAAATAATTAAAACTTGTGTAATTTGTAACGTATTTCGTAGTAAAAAATAATAGTATTTTCGTACCCCCACGCTACGATATCAATCACTAATCATACAACACGGTCCTCACGACCCCACCATTGGCGTATAAAACAACCAATAGATCAAACAACATGGTCCCTACGACCCCACCATCGGTGTTTAAAACAACCGATAGATCGAACAACATGGTCCTTACGACCCCACCATCGGTGTTTAAAACAACCGATAGATCAAACAACATAGTCCTTACGACCCCACCATCGGTGTATAAAACAACCGATAGATCACACATCCAACAACATGAAGGCTGGCCGAAAACTACACGCGCCTTAGTGAATCCGCAACCACACACGATTCACTACCTCCACCGCACAACATTCGGGATTGGCCGAACTACACGCGCCTTAGTGAATCCGAAGTACACGAGAGTCACTATCACAAAAGAATGACCGCTACCACACGCGTCACTTGTGAATCCGAACTACACGAGACTCACTCCTCAATACAATGACCTAAACTACACAAGTCATTTGTGAATCCGAACTACACACGACTCACTTACACAATACAATGGCCGAAACCACACGAGTCATTTGTGAATCCGAACTACAAGCGACTCACTTACACAACACAATACAATGACCGAAACCACACGATTCACTACCTCCACCGCACAACATTGTGAATCCACAAACACACGTGATCCACTTCCAAATCTCAACACCGGATGAAGTCAGCGGACCCCGAAGGTCATGCTTGACCAATATGGCACTACTCCCATGATGAAGTCAGTGGACCCCGAATGGTCATGCTTCACCAATCACATACGCACTTTTGGCCTCGAACAACGAGTAGTGCAACATCGCGCTCTGCTACACTATAGTGAACCCTAACGGATACCACTAACCATCCACACAAACGATCAAGAACCGCCTATATCAAACATAGGTACAAGGCAATAATCCTCTAGAAGAGAATCCGACACATACATCCCTTAACCGAGGGATTTCACCTTGCTCGCCAAATACGTCCATTATCTCTCAATGAGATTTACCACATTACCACCTCGATGATAATTTATAAATCCAAATCATAAGTACAATTTATCCAAATTTGTACTCCACCACAAATCGACCAAAACTAGGTCCCAACACAAAATCCGGATCTACCAAAAGCATCGTCCGAAATCTCACACCAAAACCTCCTCGTGCGGGAGTGTAACTCCCCCACTTGGAATTACGTTCCATAACCACAACTTGTACACCCGTACAATGCTACCAAAAGTAGACTTTACCAATAATTGGGTTCACACGACCCATCACCATATCTTGCTCCAACCTTGAGTATACTAAGGATCTTAACCTATCCTTAAACACTTCAAACGAAAAGTGTACCACAAATTACACAAACTATACTCTCGCAATCATCCAATTGCTTTAGTTTGTCAACTTTCACCCAGTCACTCATGTACCTAAGGGTTTTACTCGGTACCCTAAATACAATGTAACCGCAACATAATCGGAGTCGAACACCACGCTAGTAGGTATAAAAGAGGCACCTAATGTTGCGTCACGTAGACTCATTTACCAACATTCATCGAGATCAACACTCGATTTCTCGGGTTTTATCCCACCCGTCGAACCTCATGGTCCATCAACTTCAACACAAAAGCGAACACACGCTTAACAACCGAACACCAAAACCCATTTCCATGACTTGGTAGAAACATTTCCCAAATACTAAGGAATGCTTGGTTGCACCAAATCTTACGCCCTTCGCCCGACAATCAAACGTCACCATAGGGTACTTCCATTAGGAACGTCACCCATATTAATAACATGCACAACACAATGCATCTAATAAACTCAAACTCAACGGCACATAATAAATAATCAAAGGACATATTTATTAAAACGAAACGTACCTTAACGTCTCCTTGCCGCACCAGTCCCCGCTAACTCGGGAAATTCTGACTTACGATGTCCTTCTTCTTGGAAATGGAAGCACACCATGCCATCACCCTTTGGTACCGAACATTCCCAAGACTTGTGACCCCTCACGCCACAATTGTAACACCTAGATGCACTAGAATCCGATATACTCGTCCACGTACCACCCGTGCTCACACTCAGACCCTTAGTCCTCTTACTTGGAGCACCATACGAAACAACCCTTCTCTCACTTGAAGGTTCACCCATCTTCGATCGCGAATACGACTCGAAACCTCTATCCAAGTCGAATAATTCTGCAAACGATTTCGCTTGACCTCGGCTAATTTTACTCTTCAAGTCATCATTCAAGGTTCGATATAAATCCTCCATCAATAAACGATCATTCCCCAAATACTCCGGGCAAAAACGAGCCTTTGCCATAAAGGTCTTCTTGAGAGTATTCAAATCCATAGGACCCTGTTGCAAATTTCGCAACTCATTACGCATTTTCGACAAATCGGCTGAAGTCCGGAACTCCTCGAAGAATTCCTTCTTAAACCCGTCCCACGATAACACCATAAACAGTTCACCACCGACAAGATCAATCTTACCATCCAACCAATCCTTTGCCCTACCCCGCAACAAACTAGTAGCGAGTCTTGTCCTCTTCTCAGGAGGGCATTCAATAGTACGAAAACACCCTTCGACATCCGAGATCCAAGTTGTGCTTATCAAAGGATCCGGTTTTCCATCGTACATCGGTGGTTTAGTCCTCATGAAGCTCTTAAGACAATGCTCCATTTCACCACTACTCCGAGATTCGGAATACTTCCTATCCATTTCTTCTCGAAACGCACTCATTTGCTCCGCAACGGTGGCCGCAACTCTAGCGTTAAACTCCAAATCGTTCGTCTCGATCCCGTTTCCCGTCGCCATTCTAAGGAATGCAAAAGCGATTAGATCAAGAACGTATAAAGCACACACACAATACCGCCCTCATCTTTCTAAACACTCGTCGTACATCACTTGCTAGACACGATTTGCACCCGTAATAAGGTTTGAAAATCCTTATTACGCACACAAGCCGTGTCAACTCGTTAGTACAACGACCGCCTCGCTCGATAATATAAACAAACACAAACAAAATTCTACGCGATATAAACACACGCGAGAATTATTATCACAACACAATAGTATATTAATAATATCCGCATTACTAATATAACTTTAGTCCACCTACAAAGAAGGCACTAACTATAACCCATTCCGAACCGTAATCCTACAAGTCCCGCAACAAATTAAGCACACACAAAAGTCTAAGTCTAGGCACCTATCTCAAGTCACCTAAATCCCTTAGACCATGCTCTGATACCACGTGTAACAACCCAACCCGTTATCCATCCAAAAACGTGCCAATAAAAAAAATTCTGGGAAAGTTCATCTTGACGGCTGATAATGCTAAAAACGAACATATATTTCATAGCATTATCCCTCAAGAAAGACAAGCTTTTAGTTGCAATTGTTCTATTTACAAGTGATATTCGTTTAAATATTAAAAGGTGAAGACAAAAGACAGATTCGATGATTTGTAGACGCAAACGACCAAAAAGCTAAAAGGTACAAAATACAAATCACGAGGTTCAAACTATTGATGAGAAACGTCTAAAAGTTACAAGAGTACGAGCCGCGAAACGCAAAGTACAAGATATTAAATAGTACGAAAGGACGTTCGAAAATCCGGAACCGGGACCAGAGTCAACTCTTAACGCGCGATGCAACGGGGTGAAAATTACAAGTCAACGGAGTACAAGAATATAATATAATATATATATATATAATTATATAAAATTATATATATTATATTATATATTAAATATATACGAGCAGCCCACGTTTAAAAATCAATGTGACCAGGAAATGACGGCCATGCGATCACATGGCCTGGAGGAAGAAAATCCATGCGGTCGCATGGCACCAAAAGTTTGGCCAGGTCTATAAATTTCCCGAGTTTTGACCGAATTTTGACACACATCTTTTTCTATCCTCTCTATCTCTCACGGTATATATATATATATATATATATATATATATATATATATACATATATATAATTTATAATTTTAATTTTAATTTAAGATTAATAATAATAAGGGTATGTTAGCGAATGTTGTAAGTGTGTAAGTCGAAATTCTGTCCGTGTAAAGCTACGCTATTATTAATCATTGTAAGTTATGTTCAACCTTTTTAAATTAATGTCTCGTAGCTAAGTTATTATTATGCTTATTTAAATTGAAGTAATTGTGATGTTGGGCTAAAATATTAAAGACGGGGTAAATGGGCTTTGGACCATAATTGTGGTTTGGATAAAAGAACGACACTTGTGGAAATTAGACTATGGGCTATTAATGGGCTTTATATTAACTAAATGATACCTCGTTAATTTAATATATAGAATTATAATTTGATGTAATTATATATAACCACATACGCTTAACTGGGTACGGTGGGCGGGATATTTATAAATACCAATAATTATTCATTTTACAGGACACGGGGATGGATTAATAGTCAATGGACTCGTTGAAACAGGGGTGGATTACTTTCAAGGGTAATTGATGTAATTGTTAACAAAGTAGTAAAACCTTGGACTACACGCAGTCGATAACCTGGTGTATTCATTAAACAAAGTATTAAGACCTTGTTACAATTCGAATCCCCAATTAGTTGGAATATTTGACTTCGGATATAAGGATAATTTGACGAAGACTCTCGCACTTTATGTTTATGACTGATGGACTATTATGGACAAAACCGTATGGACATATCGAATAATACAGGACAAAGGACAATTAACCCATGGTAATAAACTAAAATCAACACGTCAAACATCATGATTATGAAAGTTTAAATAAGCGTAATTCCTTTATTTTATATCCCATCGCACTTTTATTTACTGTCATTTTATTTATCGCACTTTTTAATTATCGTACTTTTTAATTATCGCAATTTTATTTATTGTCATTTTATTTATCGCACTTTAATTTATCGCACTTTAATTATCGTTATTTACTTTATGCTTTACATTAAGTTATATTTATTTTTAATATTTTACATTAGGTTTTAACTGCGACTTAAGACATAAAATCGACAAACCGGTCATTAAACGGTAAAAATCCCCTTTTATAATAATAATTTTACCTTATATATATATATATATATATATATATATATATATATATATATATATATATATATATATATATATATATTTATACAAATATAGTTTTAAAAATATAGCGTTAAACTTGGCTAGTTCCCTGTGGACGAACCGGACTTACTAAAAACTACACTACTGTACGATTAGGTACACTGCCTATAAGTGTTGTAGCAAGGTTTAGGTATATCCACTCTATAAATAAATAAATAACTTGTGTAAAATTGTATCGTATTTAATAATATTTCGCAATAAAAATATAACTATTTCGTATACACCTCTACGCACATCAAGTATTTTTGGCGCCGCTGCCGGGGACTCTCTTAAACGCCGAAAGCGAAACGCTATATATAAAAAAAAAGTAAAAATAATCGGGCCTGGTACTGTAGCAGCCAAATTTGTGATCCGAAATTCAGGCCCATGCGATCGCATGAACCGAAAGCTTCAAATCCATGCGACCTCATGGTAATGTCTGACCCGTCTGAAACCTAAGACAACCGAATTAGGGTTAAGTTAATTAATTATTATTATTATTAATTACCTAATTAGGGTTTATTTTAATAATAATTTAGTTTAGTTGTTATTTAATTTGTATTTTTAAGTTTCAATTAGTTTTATTAATATATAAATTAATACTTTTATAAAATAAATAAATATAAAAATAATATTTTTATAAAAATAAGTAATTTTATCACTTTTTATATCTTTTTATATTTCGTATCTTTTTAATCCTTTATTCGTAAATTGTATATTTATCGTTCATAATTAGTTTTAAAACTAGTATTTTTGCCGTAGTTATTTTTATTTCTAGATTTTTAGGCTTTGCCGTAAAATTCCTTAAGTGCTTTTTCTTTAGATTAAGATTTAGGTGCTTTAGAATTTTACGACGTCGCTCATCGCTTTAATATTTAATAAATTTTAGTGACTTTTAAGTTATTACCGTTTTGAATTTAGAATTCCTTTAAGCTTTAATACCTTTAGACGTAAGTTTTAAATTTTAATTTTTAGACTTTTAAGTTTCGACGCTGCATTTTATTATTTTTCGACGCTTATTTTTCGACCTTTTATTTTTTTCGACATTTTTCGACGCGCTCTTTTTCTTTCTTATTTCTCGACGCTCTAGTTTTTAAGACATAGAATTTTCTATTTCTTCTCTAAAATTTCTTTAAATTTCGACGAAAAATTATTTTAATTGGTTAAATTGATAGACATCCAAAATTTTCTGGTTCGTAGTAATAGTTGGATTTGTTAGTGGCGAGTTGTGGGCTTCCGATTTAAAGGGTCCTGGCTACCTGCTTCATCTATTGGCTATTCAAAACGTGGGCAAAATCAGAAAAGTCTATTAATTTGATAACTTATATAATTTTTATCTTTTATAACTAATAGGATATTCTGTGAATGCACTGAGCAAAACGTTCACCACCTTTCATACGTTCACCACCTGTAACTCGATCAATACATCTAGCCAATATGATCGCCGTTGATTTTTCATTAGAATCGTCATCCAGTCGACCAAGTACTCCAATTCAAATTTACTATAATTCATTATTTGAACCCGAACTCACAATTGAGAATCCGGAGGATATTCAGGGACAATTCCGAGATCCTGAACCACTAATCATTCCTCCTGAACCACAAATCACTCATCCAGAGATTGTCGAGGAAGAATCCATTAAGTAGAATCCTCTAGTGGTTCAGATTTAACAAATTCAATCATGGAAAATCTGGAACCTCTAAGTATGAAAGACCGAATGAGAGCTAAACGCACTGGCCAAGGTCACGCAATTACTCAACCAGACATTAATGCGCCAGATTATGAAATCAAAGGACAAATCCTATACATGGTAACTAACCAATGCCAATTTAGTGGTGCGCCGAAGGAAGATCCAAACGAACATCTTCGAACCTTTAATAGAATCTGTACTCTATTTAAAATCCGAGAAGTTGAGGATGAACAGATATATCTCATGTTATTTCCCTGGACTTTAAAGGGAGAAGCCAAAGATTGGTTAGAATAGTTACCTGAAGGGGTGATTGATACATGGGATGTTTTAGTTGAAAAATTTCTTAAACAATTCTTTCCGGCATCTAAAGCCGTGAGACTTCAAGGAGAAATTGTTACGTTCACGCAAAAGCCAAATGAAACTCTATATGAGGCGTGGACAAGATTTGGAAAGTTGTTAAGAGGATGTCCGCAACATGGTTTAGACACTTATCAAATAGTACAAATCTTCTACTAAGGATGCGACATCATTACAAGAAAAGACATCGATATAGCAGCTGGTGGTTCCATTATGAAGAAAACCGCAACTGAAGCTTACAAAATTATTGATAACACTGCTTCCCACTCACATGAGTGACATCAAGAAAAAGATATCGTTAGATCATCTAAAGCAGCTAGAGCCGATTCTAACCATGACTTTGATTCCATTTCCGCAAAGATAGATGCTGTCGAGAGACAAATGGAAAAGATGACTAAAGATATTCATTCAATACGAATTAGTTGTGAGCAGTGTGGAGGACCACATTTGACAAAAGATTGTCTCAGTATTGAACAAACAATGGAACAAAGAGAGAATGTTTCATACATGAACCAAAGGCCTGGAAATAATTATCAGAATAATTATCAACCGCCAAGACCAATCTACAATCAAAATCAGAATTATAACCGAAATGTTCCATACAACAACCAACAAGGTCCTAGCAATCAACAAGTATCCAATAATACTTACAATCAGCAAAGACGTATTTTTTCAAATAAACCACCACAAACCGATGATAAAAAGCCAAATTTAGAAGATATGATGTCAAAGCTAGTTGAATCTCAAACTCAATTTTTCACATCTCAGAAACAAACGAATGAACAAAATGCCCAAGCATTTAGAAATCAACAAGCTTCAATCCAAAATCTGGAACAAGAAGTAAGCAACCTAGCAAGGTTGATAGGTGAAAGAAAACCGAGAAGTCTACCTAGCGATACAAATGCTAACCCCCGGAATGAAACAGCTAAAGCCATTACCACAAGAAGTGGTATTACACTTAAACCACCTGAAATGCCTGTAATTTCTGATGACGGTATTCCTACTCCACAAGAACCACAATCTGAACAAGATAAGGAAACATAACCGGTAGTTGAAAAGGTTAATGAAGATAACACAGTTAAGGCTAAACCTTATGTTAAACCATACCAACCACCACTTCCTTACCCGAGTAAAATGAGAAAAGAAAGACTTGAAGCCGAGCAATCCAAATTCTTGGATATGTTTAAACAAATAAATGTAAATCTTCCTTTCATTGATGTGATTTCAGGAATGCCTAGATATGCTAAATTTCTGAAAGATCTAATCACAAATAGAAAGAAAATGGAAGAACTCTCGGCTGTTACAATGAATGCTAATTGTTCTGCAGTGCTGTTGAATAAGATACCAGAAAAATTATCAGATTCAGGAAGTTTCACAATTCCATGTTTTCTGGGTAGTCTTAGTTCAATAGAAACATTGGCAGACTTAGGTGCTAGTATAAATTTAATGCCGTATTCATTATACGCTAAACTAGACCTTGGAGAATTGAAACCAACACGAATAAGCATACAACTAGCCGATCGATCAGTAAAATATCCTAGAGGGATAATGGAGAACATGCTAGTTAAAGTTGGTACTTTAGTATTTCCAGTAGATTTTGTTATTCTGGACATGGAAGAAGATTCTCGAGTTCCTCTCATATTAGGAAGACCATTCTTAAACACGGCTAAAGCAATAATAGACGTGTTCGTTAAGAAATTGACCCTAAGTATAGAGGACGAGAGTGTTACCTTTTCTGTTGATAGATCCATGCAACAACCGCAATCTGCAGATGATACATGTTATTACATTCAAACTATAGATTCACATGCAGAATAACAGGAGAATGTTCTTTAGGAGAAGGAACTGAACCAATTAATGAAGCTGAAATGTTAGCTACACTCATGGCTAATGGATATGAACCAACAACAGAAGAAATTCAAATGCTAAAAGAAGAAGACAGATATCGATATAAATCATCGATAGAAGAACCACCGACATTAGAGTTAAAGTCACTTCCAAACCATTTGGAATATGCTTATTTACATGGTGAATCTGAATTACCTGTAATAATATCGTCCTCTCTTACTGAAAATGAAAAATCTCAACTCATTTCTGTGCTAAAAGCTCATAAACCAGCTATTGCATGGAAGATTCATGATATTAAAGGCATAAGTCCTTCGTATTGCACACATAAAATCCTTAGGGAAGAAGGTCATAAAACGTATGTGCAACGCCAATGAAGACTAAATCCTAATATGAAAGATGTTGTTAAGAAAGAAATTATTAAACTGCTAGATGCAGGTTTAATTTATCCAATTTCTGATAGTCCATGGGTAAGCCCAGTTCAATGCGTACCTAAGAAGGATGGCATGACTGTCATCAAAAATGAAAAAAATGAGCTTATTCCTACTAGGACCGTAACAGGATGGCGTGTTTGTATTGATTATAGAAAATTAAATGACGCCACCAGAAAAGATCACTTTCCCTTACCATTCATTGATCAAATGTTGAAAAGATTAGTCGGGAATAGTTACTATTGTTTTCTTGATGGTTTTTCCGGATACTTTCAAATTCCAATAGCACCCGAGGACCAAGAGAAAACCACATTCACGTGCCCTTATGGTACTTTTGCTTACAAACGCATGCCATTTGGACTTTGCAACGCCCCTGCAACCTTCCAAAGGTGCATGATGGCGATTTTTCACGACATGATAGAAGAATGCATGGAAGTTTTCATGGATGACTTTTCAGTCTTCGGTGATACATTTGAATCATGTCTAGTTAATCTTGAACGAATGCTTATTAGATGCGAACAATTAAATCTAGTTCTTAATTGGGAGAAATGCCATTTCATGGTTAAAGAAGGCATCGTTCTTGGTCATAAAATTTTAAAGGAAGGAATTGAAGTGGATAGAGCTAAAGTAAATGTAATTTCTAAACTTCCACATCCCACCAATGTTAGAGGAGTTAGGAGTTTTCTAGGGCATGCCGGTTTTTACCGACGTTTCATAAAAGATTTTTCTAAAATTGCCACTCCTATGAATAAACTCCTAGAAAAGGATGCTCCATTCATCTTTTCAGATGAATGTATCAAATCTTTTAATATTCTTAAAGAAAAACTCACTAATGCGCCGATCATGATAACTCCAAATTGGAATCTACCATTTGAACTCATGTGCGATGCAAGTGATTTTGCAATGAGAGTTGTTTTAGGACAAAGGATTGAAAAATGATTTCAACCTATTTATTATGCTAGTAAGACGTTACAAGGAGCACAAACGAATTACACAACTACTGAAAAAGAACTCCTTGCTATTGTCTTTGCTTTTGACAAATTTCGTTCATATCTCGTACTAGCTAAAACGGTGGTCTATACTGACCATTCTGCTCTTAGATACCTATTTTCAAAACAAGATGCCAAACCACGATTAATCCGTTGGATCTTACTCTTACAAGAGTTCGATATTGAAATCCGAGATAAAAAGGGAGCAGAAAATCTCGCCGCTGATCATATTTCTCGTCTTGAAAATCCCGAATTAGAAGTTCTAAATGAATCGGCCATACAAGACAACTTTCCTGATGAATATCTATCAAAGATAGATTATAATGAAATTCCATGGTTTGCAGACTATGCAAACTATTTAGTATGTGGATTCCTTGAAAAAGGGTTGCCGTACCAAAAACGAAAGAAATTCTTTAGTGATATAAAACACTATTTCTGGGAAGATCCACATTTGTTTAAAAGTTGTCCCGATGGAATAATACGCCGATGTGTATTCGGAGATGAAGCTAGTCAAATCTTAAAGCATTGTCACACATGACCAACAGGAGGGCATTATGGGCCTCAACTCACAGCAAGAAAAGTCTACGACGCTGGATTCTATTGGCCTACAATTTTTAAAGACGCACACCTTCTTTGTAAATCCTGCGATGTTTGTCAAAGGGCTGGAAAAATAAGTCAACGTGATGAAATGCCACAAAATGTCATTCAAGTATGTGAAGTATTTGACATTTGGGGTATTGACTTTATGGGTCCATTTCCAAAATCTCATAATAATCTCTACATTCTCGTTGCCATTGATAATGTATCTAAATGGGCGGAAGCACAAGCTCTTCCAACTAACGATGCACGAGTTGTAGTCAACTTTTTAAAACGTCTTTTTGCAAGGTTCGGAACACCGAAATCTTTAATAAGTGATTGGGGTACTCATTTTTGTAATAATCAACTTGAGAAAGTTCTCAAAAGATATGTAGTAACTCATAAAATCTCAACCGCTTATCATCCACAAACAAGTGGACAAGTTGAAAATACCAACCGAGCTTTAAAACATATTCTAGAGAAAAGCGTAGGATCAAATTCGAAGGAATGGTCCATGAAATTGGAGGATGCACTCTGGGCTTTTAGAACAGCCTACAAAACTCCAATTGGAACCACACCTTTTAAACTCATTTACGGAAAAGTATGTCATCTTCCAGTAGAAATTGAACATAAAGCATTTTGGGCTTTGAAGACATGTAATCTTGATTTACATGAAGCCGGACGTCTACGGTTAAGTCAATTAAACGAATCAGAAGAATTAAGACATGAAGCATATGAAAATTCATTAATCTATAAAGAAAGAACGAAGAAATGGCATAATAAAAGAATCAGAAGTTCAAAAGAATTTAAAGAAGGAGACCGAGTTCTTCTTTTCAATTCACGATTCAAGCTATTTCCTGGAAAATTGAAATCCAGATGGTCTGGACCATTCATAGTCAAAAGAGTTTTCCCATATGGAACAATAGAGTTGATAAATTCAAATGGGATTGAATTTAAAGTTAATGATCACAGAGTTAAACATTACATACATGGTCCGATGGAAGTTGACAACGAAGTTAATCACAATTTCGACACCACAGCTAACTAAGTGTGGGGAGAATCAAGTCTTTTTAAGGATAATATTTATTTCTGTTAGAGTTAGATATTCTGTTTTCATATAGTTTTCGAGAATGGAATCCGAATGGTCTTTCCCTAGCAGACCCTAAAGAACCAGTCTTCTCCCTCCATTCTGATTTTTTATTTTATTTTAGTTTTACGAGATGAAGAATTCCTTTGAACTAAACCATGGTCTAATGCTACATGCTATGATTACTAAACGTAATAATGACACCCTTCCGAGTGAATTGGTATCATTCATTAGAGGCAAAATGGACGGAGTAAGAAAAGAACTCAGAAAAGATCATCATAAGATACATTTTGGTAAAGGCAAATCAAAGTTCGCAACAAAAAGAAGAGCACGACACCTTGAAAATGTTATAAATGTGAAAAATGGTCACACGAAGGTAAATGTTCGAACAATCAAACATATTCAAATACCGAATTTGTTACTCTATGCAGAGAAGGACCGTTCATATGTTTAGAAGAAAAGATATTGAAGAATCGAGGTTACGCTTACGTAGCTATGGAGAACCAAATCACACGACTCTCCTATGAGTCGGCTAAAGCAGGTCTCTGAGAATTCTTTCTCACAGGTAAGTATGTACAGTTTTTTTATTGCTTTTAACCTTTTGATAATAAACGCTGAATCGTTTGCTATAAAGTATTAAATTGGTATTCAATAAAATTAGGTATGCGAAACCGAAATTATTGATATCATACAAAAATTTATTACATCACTGCGAAATTTACCGTTTATTCTTAAGGTATAAATATCTTTAATCAATCAACTCAAAATATTTCAAAAATTCATCAGGAGTAAAACTAGGTTATGGAACCGAAATTACTTTACCGAAAAGAGGGGCATATATTTTTGATAATATTTGATTGATTAAAGTGGGATAAAAGACCAAAAAGATTTTTAATTTTAATTTTTACCTTATTTTTAAAATTAATATATAAATATTAAATTATTAATGTAAATTTTTAAAATCAATATATTTAAGTTTTTAAGTATTTTTTAAAATTAATATTTTTAATATAAGTTTGTAAAATTAATGTATAAAAATATTAATGATATATATATGAATTTTTAATTTTATGCATTTAAGTTTGGTGTGAATTTAAAAAAACAAAAATGTACTTTATTTCATTAAGTTAAAAATGTGATTTCTAAAAATTCGTCGTAAGTTGAAAACTAGGTCGTTGAACCGAAATTGCTTTACCCAAGGGCGGGACGAGAAATTTTATTATCATTATTTTTAATCTTATTGAATTAAAGTATGCCAAAAACATTAAAAAACCCAAAAATCTTTACTTTTAAAACAACGCTTAAAAAGTGAAAAATTTTAAAATTTTGTCAAGAGACGGACTAGGACAACGATCCAAAACGCCCTCATCCTAAAAAGAAACAAAATTTTTAATTTTTAATTAATTATTTGTTTTAAAAGTATAAGGTTTTTTATATATATAAAAAAAAGCCGGACCCCATGCAATCGCATGGGGTTTGCACATGGGAACCATGCGATCGCATGAAGTGAAAAAACTGGGCAGGAACATAAGTTCCAGCGAGCTCTCTGTGCTCCTCACTTTCAACACACACATACACGAACATAATCCAAAAACACCCCTAAAATCATCAAATTTTCAACAAATTCAACCAAATCTCTTGCTATAATCCGCTTTAATCATGAATTTGTTAAGAAGTTTTTCGAGAAAGGTAAAGATTTCACCCCTAAACTCTTTAAATTTTCAGTTTTGGTGTTCTTGAGCTAAATTTTACCTAATTTAATTTTGTTAATTTCTAGTGTAATTATAGTTAATCTGTTAGTATATTATGCATGTATAACCTAGATTGATGCTACTTAACATGATTTGAAGCCAAAAACTTCAAAATTTTTAGAAATCTAGGGTTTGTGTTCTTGAGCAATTTGGGGGTTTTTGATATAAACAGGTTATGGCCGATTTTTGTCATGAATTATTGCTAAATTAAGTAGTGTAACATGTTTAGGTAGTTAAATGATCCAAACTTTGATCCTAAACATGATTTTTGAGAATTAAAATAGACTTTTTAAGTCTAAAATTCATGAACTTGATTAAATTGATGTAAATGCCATTTGAAACTTGTTTAATTGCTAGTAATGATTATTTTGACATGTTGTTTGAGTAGAATGCTTATGAACTTTGTAAACATTTTCATATATGCTTATTTGAAAAAGTGTAGAATTGATAAAAATATGAAAATGAGTATAAGTTTAATATGGATTAAACATGTTATTGTAATTGTTTCAATTTGTTATTTTGCTAACACTAATGCATATTTGGATGCACAAATTTTGTGTTTAATGTGTTTTGCAGAGATATACCGATACTGATGGTGCATCATCATCATCTAGGCAACCTGTTCCAGAACCACAGCCAGAGATGCAATATGAGCCACAATATGAACCGGAGCAACAACAGGAACAACAACAACAACAACCTGATCAACACGTACCATATTATGATCTGCAACAAGAATATGTTAATGCCTACATACAATTTCCGATTCATCCAATAATAGAACACCCAACGATTCATGAATAACAGTTGCATCCTAATTTGAGATTTGATCGAAGTTGGAGAGATTACCCGACATACCAAAGTAACAAATTTAAACTGGTAACTAAAAATGTAGAAGTGCCGAGGGTAATCGATTGGGTGCCTTTGAAAAGGGTCCAACTAGTTAACTCAGTTAGATAGCATCTGATCCAAAGGTATGAGAACTCTTCTTTTCCCGATTGGGAACATTTATTCACTATTCGTAGGCCTGTATATAAGGAATGGTGTGTTGAGCTTATGAGTACTATAGCGTTAAATACAGATGTAGTTAGGTTAGATGATAGGAATTTTCTTAGATTTTTACTTGACCGTAGGATGTATAGGATGTCCATGCTGGACATGGCCAGGGCTTTACAGATTTACACTCCTGGTGAATTACTACTACCTGATTGTACAAATTTGAATTATCATGGTGAAAGGGTAGATAGGAATTTTGACGCGGACGCCGTCTAGAGGCGTATGTCAAATTATAATGTTTTTACGTTGGGAGGAAGACACTCCTATTTAGATATTAACAAAGCAGAGCTTCGTATTATACATAGATTTTTAGCTAATTCGATTACACAAAGAGGTAAAAACAAGGAGAAGATGACCTTACACGATTTATTTTACCTTAAGTGTATTCGAAACACTAGAAGCTTTGTTAATATCCCCTACTGTGTTGTTTTTATCTGTCCAAAATGGTGGCAAGAATACAGGACGGGGAAATAATAGGAGGAGGTATTTTTGTTACTCTCATTGGAGAGTATTTGGGTGTAGATAGGGATCAAGGGGGTCCACTGATGGTGTGTAGGGAACATGTTGACACTTTAGGATTGAAGTTCTATCAGGGTGCAAAGGTATTAAAGAGCAGACGCAATCAGGCAGTACCATATGATGGTCGTCATCCACAGGTAGAGAGAGGTTCAGATAAGGAAATGGAGGAATCGGATGATATTAGGGATGTCATTAGGGAGGCTATGACTGACATTTACCAGCGTATAGATGAGGTAGAAATGACAAATGAGGCTAGACATAGTCAGTTCGAGCAGTGGCACGCCGAGAATGTGTACGAGCATTCCAGGCAACGACATCACGATAGATGGCACTATCATCAGCATCAGATCATGGGCCAGCTATCACCGCAGGTACCAAATAACTACGTACCAACCCGACCTGCTTACTATCCGCCACACCAGCCCGATATGCGACCACCATTTACTCTCTACGACCCTAACCAGGCCTATCAGTACACCTATAACCAACCATGGAACCCGCCCGACGACATGGACTGGAACCCTTATCCAGATTGATACAGTTCCCGTTGGTGATTTTTATCTTTTATTATTTTTATTTACTTATGTTTAAAACATATAATATTGTGATACTTTAATGTAAGTTTTAATTTTTTTTTATTATGTTGTACTAATATTTCATATTTGATTTGAAAGTGGGATGTTAAGTCCCATTTCAAATTACCATGCATGTTATTATGTGTATGTATGTATATTGTCAATTGTACACAACAGGGTAAAACAGCGAACTTTCAAAGACTGGCATTAAGTTCAGCAAAAGCTACTAATTTTAACGACAAAACGAAAAACAAATGTGATGTAACAACAAGACGGAATGAACAAATGATGTGCACCATTTATCATTCAACAAACAAACGACAATATGTTTAGAAACTTTGGTAAAATTTATCATTTTTATACGCTAATCACCCTCAATAATTTAAATTGTTACTGATTTCTTGCAAATGAGGGCATTGCAAGATCTTAAGTGTGGGAAGGGGTTAAATTCTTTCGAATTTTTAAAATTTTAAACTTATACACTTGGTTACCATTAAAAATACTAGTAACGCAGTAGTTGTATTAGAATCTAGTGCTCTCTGATAATAAAGAACAGCCCTAGTCTTATATACTGACTACCCACTTCTAGTAAAAAAAAATTTCAAAATTTTCAATTAAATGAACTTAAAATCATGTTTATACATATTTATGAACGATAAAACTAGGTGTTAACACCGAAATTATTGTTACCTCGGAAAGGACATAAATTGAGAAACAACCCAAAATGTTAGAATTTATTTAAAATGGAAATTATTTACCAAGTTATTTAGAACATATATCACATATTTTTATACAAATAATTGAAAATACTTTTGTTTTGGACGATTTTAATCAGTTTTACCCAGTTTATTGTAATATAAATGGAATTTAAAAGGAAGTAAAGTCTTTCGAGAAAGAGAAACGCGCTTCTTGATTTAGGTCAGGAAGTTGTCGACCAGACCGGTTGTAGAGTCTACGAAAAACCTTGAAAAGTTTTCTCGAAAATTAGCTGGAAATCCACGGACCTCAGCATCAAACAGGGTCGCCAAGTGGTCAGACTTATCCTAACCATGAGAGGATCTGTCTCGTACAATGGGGGCATCATGCAAATTAGCTTATAAGACTAATGAATCAGATCCCCAGAAAGGATAATCTCCTTAAAGATCAAAAAAATCAGCTTTTAAGACTGATATTACTCAATCCTTGAGATTGACCTTAAAGATTGATAATTACAAACTCATGAAATTCGAAGATATCTAAACTCGAGCTTGAACGAGAAAATATTTCGATCAAAATTACAAATCGATTTGTTTTCTGAAAACCCATTTTTATTGCGTTCATTACCATTGAACGTAAAATCCTAGGAATTCACCTGGAATTCATTAGGTCACCTGAACCAAATCGGGTGTCAACCGTAAGAACGATGGTTGCATAGCATGGTCGAAGATAGGACCTTGTGCCAGACCGAAAAACTATAGGGTGATCTTTACTATTGCTCCTACCAAGGATAGTAATTGCATCTAACACGATATAGACCATAATCAAAAGCATGTCACGGGACATTGCCTCAACAGTTACTTGTTCAACGCTTTCCTTTACAACCGGACGGTAGTTTACCGAAAGGTAATATACGGAGCAAGTATACTGGACGTGTTGCTTTCCTAATGCAAGGTTAGCAAGTGGGTGACACAAAACCATAAGTTTTGAGCTAAAATTTTCAAATATGAAACTCACAAAACCCACAAAAATATTTTGCAAACACCGGTGAAGGATTATTCCGGAAAACTTATCTAGGGTAAATGCTAGATTGAATTTTCAAAAGATCAAATATTTTCATAAAGATCTAATTTCCTAAAGGATCTAAATTTTCATAGTCATGTGGGACTGTAAACCACAACGTTACTATCATTGTTCATATCGCCAAATAGAAATCACTGATGTACAAAGTGTGAAGAATAAAGAAGTGATTCTAGTATTTTTATTTCAAGACTATATTGCTTGAGGACAAGCAACGCTCAAGTGTGGGAATATTTGATAATGCCAAAAACGAACATATATTTCATAGCATTATCCCTCAAGAAAGACAAGCTTTTAGTTGCAATTGTTCTATTTACAAGTGATATTCGTTTAAATATTAAAAGGTGAAGACAAAAGACAGATTCGACGATTTGAAGACGCAAACGACCAAAAAGCTAAAAAGTACAAAATACAAATCACGAGGTTCAAATTATTGATGAGAAACGTCTAAAAGTTACAAGAGTACGAGCCGCGAAACGCAAAGTACAAGATATTAAATAGTACCAAAGGACGTTCGAAAATCCGGAACCGGGATCAGAGTCAACTCTTAACGCGCGACGCAACGGAGCGAAAATTACAAGTCAACGGAGTACAGGAATATAATATAATATATATATAATTATATAAAATTATATATTATATTATATATTAAATATATACGAGCAGCCCACGTTTAAAAATCAACGTGACCAGGAAATGACGGCCATGCGATCGCATGGCCTGGAGGAAGAAAATCCATGCGGTCGCATGGCTCCAAAAGTTTGGCCAGGTCTATAAATTTCGCGAGTTTTGACCGAATTTTGACACACATCTTTTTCTATCCTCTCTATCTCTCACGATATATATATATATATATATATATATATATATATATATATATATATATATATATATATATATATATATATATATATATATATATATATATATATATATATATATATATATATATATATATATATATATATAATTTATAATTTTAATTTTAATTTAAGATTAATAATAATAAGGGGGTATGTAAGCGAATGTTGTAAGTGTGTAAGTCAAAATTTTGTCCGTGTAAAGCTACGCTATTATTAATCATTGTAAGTTATGTTCAACCTTTTTAAATTAATGTCTCGTAGCTAAGTTATTATTATGCTTATTTAAATTGAAGTAATCGTGATGTTGGGCTAAAATATTAAAGACGGGGTAATTGGGCTTTGGACCATAATTGGAGTTTGGATAAAAGAACGACACTTGTGGAAATTAGACTATGGGCTATTAATGGGCTTTATATTAACTAAATGATACCTCGTTAATTTAATTTATAGACTTATAATTTGACGTATTTATATATAACCACATACGCTTGACTGGGAACGGTGGGCGGGATATCTATAAATACCAATAATTATTCATTTTACCGGACACGAAGATGGATTAATAGTCAATGGACTCGTTGAAACAGGGGTGGATTACATTCAAGGGTAATTGATGTAATTGTTAACAAAGTAGTAAAACCTTGGACTACACGCAGTCGATAACCTGGTGTATTCATTAAACAAAGTATTAAGACCTTGTTACAATTCGAATCCCCAATTAGTTGGAATATTTGACTTCGGGTATAAGGATAATTTGACGAAGACTCTCGCACTTTATGTTTATGACTGATGGACTATTATGGACAAAACCGTATGGACATATCGAATAATCCAGGACAAAGGACAATTAACCCATGGTAATAAACTAAAATCAACACGTCAAACATCATGATTATGGAAGTTTAAATAATTATAATTCCTTTATTTTATATCTCATCGCACTTTTATTTACTGTCATTTTATTTATCGCACTTTTTAATTATCGTACTTTTTAATTATCGCAATTTTATTTATTGTCATTTTATTTATCGCACTTTAATTTATCGCACTTTAATTATCGTTATTTACTTTACGCTTTACATTAAGTTATATTTATTTTTAATATTTTACATTAGGTTTTAACTGCGACTTAAGACATAAAATCGACAAACCGGTCATTAAACGGTAAAAACCCCCTTTTATAATAATAATTTTACCTTATATATATATATATATATATATATATATATATATATATATATATATATATATATATATATATATATATATATATATATATATAAATTTATATTTATACAAATATAGTTTTAAAAATATAGCGTTAAACTTGGCTAGTTCCCTGTGGACGAACAGGACTTACTAAAAACTACACTACTGTACGATTAGGTACACTGCCTATAAGTGTTGTAGGAAGGTTTAGGTATATCCACTCTATAAATAAATAAATAACTTGTGTAAAATTGTATCGTATTTAATAATATTTCGCAATAAAAATATAACTATTTCGTATACACCTCTACGCACATCAACGGCGTCCAGTAATCTGGACGGCGTCCAGTTGTGAAGACCAGGACGGCGTCCAGCCTTCTAGGACGGCGTCCAGTTGTACTAAAAAGTTCTGATCAGTTTTTCAAACACACGCGAGCGGAAAACCCGCTTCCCGACACTTTTAAACCAAAACACATTCACAATATGTTATAATAATTAAAACTAAGAGTTTACCATAATAAAACCGAGTTTTACAACTCCGAGCCCACATCGACACAAATTACTACCAAGTGACCATTGCGACCCATTTAGTTAAATTCAAAACATAGACCAAGCATGGGATTGGGGATACGCTACCCAATCCTAAATAAATCCAAAAGCAAGTCTTCTAAAGCAACTACGCAAGTCCGCTAGTTCCCACGATCACTAAGCAACAAACGAAGATACAACGGCAAAGATAAGTTCACCCACGATGATGTGAACAACGCCAATAAGCTACACCCGGAGGGCTAGCTACATCACAACAATACATTAATATATATATATATATATATATATATATATATATAACAATATATAAACGTCCAAGGTTAACCTCTTAACCCAATACCGAAAACCAAATACCACACTGAAGATTGGCCGAACTACACGAGCCTTAGTAAATCCGCATCCACACGAGACTACTATCTTCACTAACACAACATCGAGGTTGGCCGAACTACACGAGCCTTAGTGAATCCGAACTACACGAGATCACTACCTCAATAAGATGACCGAACTACAAGCGTCATCGTGAATCTGAACTACACGAGACTCACTTCCGATAAGATGACCGAACTATACGCGTCATCATGAATCCGCATCCACACGTGATCCACTTCTCCAACTCAAAACCCACAGTCACGGGATTATAAAATCCACCACATCGGGGTTATCCACATCACAACAATATCAACCCTTCGCCATTAGGGTTATATACTACACATCACAAACACGTGTGATAACGTACACACAAAACGTGTACCTCGCCAAAGGTGGTCAACCAAATCGCACAACCGTGCCAATTGGACCTAAACGCAAGTCCATCAAATCCACCTATATGTGAAGTGAGCTCTATAACAGAGAATCACTACACCCGACCCGCAACCATCCTACACATACATATGTACATAGGATATTAACACTCACCTTGTCGCCTTGATGAATGTTAGCGAATAATCCGAAACTCGCCGATGGAATGTACCTATTCCATTATCACAATTCAACAACACAATTAGGGTGTATTTACAAACCAACCCAATTTACACCTAGTGCAATTTCGACCCAAATGCACTTTCAAGCACAAACCACGCTCAACTAACCAATAAATCACTAACACGAGTGATAATGGTCCTAATACACCGATTAAACTCGAACACAAGTGTTAAACACGTGTCTTACCCATTTAGACACCAAAACCCTAATTTTGACCCATTTCAAAATTAGTCAACCAAACACACCCAAAAGTGTTCCCACACTTCCATAATCACTAAACCTAGTGATTAGACTCAAGATTAAAGCCTAATCAAGGCCAAATCGTCAACCAACCCAAAACCCGCCAAGTGACAAGAATAACTAGTCACCATAAACCCATTTCATCATCTAAGAGGGTTTCACAACAAACTAGCTCAAAACCCTAAATTAAATATCAAATCTAACAAATGAAATTCGGATTTTGAGCTTACCAATACTACTACAACGTAGCTAGGAGCGAGATGAACAACTTTAGAATCCGAGCTTTGGTGAGAATCCGACTCCTTCTTCTCCAAATCAAGCTCTCTCTCTCTCTAAACCCTTACTCTCTCACTAGATATGGATGAGAGTGTTTGTGAGGATGAAATGTGATCCACAAATGACCAATGGATCAGTTTTGAGGGCTCCAAACCGACACCCAAGTGAAATTACCCATTTGCCCCTTTTTAAAATCTAAAATATCACAGCTGGCCCAACAGGCTAACTGGACGGCGTCCCAAATATTGGACGGCGTCCAGCTCTTCTTTGCTGGATGGCGTCCCGAATCCTGGATGGCGTCCCGATCAACTGAAATGGAAACAGGGTCTTACACCGATATTGCTAGATATGTGGGAGAATGTTTGACGTGTTCTAAGGTCAAAGCTGAATATCAAAAACCATCAGGTCTACTTCAACAACCTGAAATCCCGGAATGGAAATGGAAAAACATTACCATGGATTTCATTACTAAATTGCCAAGGACTGCAAATGGTTATGATACTATTTGGGTAATATTCGATCGTCTCACCAAATCAGCACATTTTCTGCCAATGAGAGAAGATGACAAAATGGAGAAGTTGGCCCGATTATACTTGAAAGAAGTTGTCTCCAGACATGGAATACCAATCTCTATTATCTCTGATAGGGATGGCAGATTTGTTTCAAGGTTTTGGCAGACATTACAGCAAGCATTGGGAACTCGTCTAGACATGAGTACTGCCTATCATCCACAAACTGATGGGCAGAGCGAAAGGACGATACAAATTCTTGAATACATGCTACGAGTATGTATTATCGATTTCGGAAACAGTTGGGCTCGACATCTACCGTTAGCAGAATTTTCCTACAACAACAGCTACCATTCGAGCATTGAGATGGCGTCGTTTGAAGCACTTTATGGTAGAAAGTGCAGGTCTCTGATTTGTTGGAGTGAAGTGGGGGATAGACAGATTACGGGTCCGGAGATAATACAAGAAACTACCGAGAAGATCATCCAAATTCAACAACGGTTAAAAACCACCCAAAGCCGATAAAAGAGCTACGCTGACATTAAAAGAAAAGATATAGAATTTGAAAATTGGAGAGATGGTCATGCTTAAAGTTGCAGCTTGGAAAGGTGTTGTTCGATTTGGTAAACGAGGGAAATTAAATCCAAGGTATATTGGACCATTCAAGATTATTGATCGTGTCGGACCAGTAGCTTACCGACTTGAGTTACCTCAACAACTCGCGGCTGTACATAACACTTTCCACGTCTCGAATTTGAAGAAATATTTTGCTAAAGAAGATCTCACTATTCCGTTAGACGAAATCCAAATCAACAAAAAACTTTAATTCATCGAAGAACCCGTCGAAATAATGGATCGTGAGGTTAAAGGACTTAAGCAAAACAAGATACCAATTGTTAAGGTTCGATGGAATGCTCGTAGAGGACCCGAGTTCACCTGGGAGCGTGAAGATCAGATGAAGAGGAAATACCCGCACCTATTTCCAGAATATTCGTCAACACCTTCAACAGCTTAAAATTTCGGGACGAAATTTATTTAACGGGTAGGTACTGTAGTGACCCGAACTTTTCTATGTTTATATATATTAAATAAAATTAATATTTACATGATTAAATATTTCCAACATGTTAAGCAATCAAAATTGTTAAGACTTGATTAATTGAAATAAGTTTCATATAGACAATTGACCACCCAAATTGACCGGCGATTCACGAACGTTACAAATTCGTAAAAACTACATGATGTTATATATATAGACATATATATGGTTAACATGAAATTATGATAAGTAAGTATCTTACTAAGTGTATTAACAATGAGTGATATACATAAAAATGAGATTACTGAATTAAGAAACTCGAAACGATATATATAATGATTATCGTTATAACAACGTCTTACTAAATACATATGAATCATATTAAGATATAGATACACTATGTTTAACATGATAAAATGATAATTAAGTATATCATTAAGTGTGTTAACAATGAACTACATATGTAAAAACAAGACTACTAACTTAAGGATTTCGAAACGAGACATATATGTAAAGATTATCGTTGTAACGACATTTTAATTTATATATATCATATTAAGATATATGCATACATCATAATATCATTATAATGTAATAATTTAACATCTCATTAGATATAATAAATAATGGGTTAACAACATTAAATGAGATCGTTAACTTAAAGGTTTCAAAACAACACTTACATGTAACGACTAACGATGACTTAACGACTCAGTTAAAATGTATATACATGTAGTGTATTAAGATGTATTTGTACACTTTTGAAAGACTTCAACACACATATCAAATTACTTCTACTTAAAAAAAATGCTTACAATTACATCCTCATTCATTTTCATCAACAATTCTACTCGTATGCACCCGTATTCGTACTCGTACAATACACAGCTTCTAGATGTATATACTATTGGTATATACACTTCAATAATCAGCTCCTTAGCAGCCCATGTGAGTTATTAAACATGTAGAAACCATCATTTGGCAACTAGCATGAAATATCTCACAAAATTACCAAAAACACCTACAAACACTTTAATTCTTCAATTTTCTTCATCTAATTGATCTCTCTCAAGTTCTATCTTCAAGTTCTAAGTGTTCTTCATAAATTCTATAAGTTCTAGTTTCATAAAATCAAGAATACTCTCAAGTTTACAAGTCTACTTCCAAGCTTTCTAATCCATTTCAAGTGATCATCCAATCTCAAGAAATCTTTCTTATTTACAGTAAGATATCTTTATAATTCAAGGTAATACTCATATTCAAACTTTGGTTCAATTTCTATAACTATAACAATCTTATTTCGAGTGATAATCTTACTTGAACTTGTTTTCGGGTCATGATTCTACTTCAAGAACTTTCAAGCCATCCAAGAATCCTTTGAAGCTAGATTAATTTTTGTCACTTACAGTAGGTTTACCTACTAAACTTGAGGTAGTAATGATGTTCATAACAATATTCGATTCATATATATAAAACTATCTTATTCGAAGATTTGAACATGTAATCACTAGAATATAGTTTAGTTAATTCTAAACTTGTTCGCAAATAAAGTTAATCCTTCTAACTTGACTTTTAAAATCAACTAAACACATGTTCTATATCTATATGATATGCTAACTTAATGATTTAAAACCTGAAAACACGAAAAACACCGTAAAACCGGACATACGCCGTTGTAGTAACACCACGGGCTGTTTTGGGTTTGATAATTAAAAACTATGATAAACTTTGATTTAAAAGCTATTCTTCTGGGAAAATTATTTTTCTTATGAACATGAAACTATATCCAAAAATCATGGTTAAACTCAAAGTGGAAGTAGGTTTTCCAAAATGGTCATCTAGACGTCGTTCTTTCTAACATATATTATGAAATCTTGGGATACCATAGACACTAATACAATGTTTTGACATATCATATCGACCCATTTATATATATATATATATATATATATATATATATATATATATATATATATATATATATATATATATATATATATATATATATATATATATATATATATATATATATATATATATATATATATATATATTTCGGAACAACGATAGACACTCTATATGCAGTAATGTTGGAGTTAGCTATACAGGCTTGAGGTTGATTCCAAAATATTATATATACTTTGAGTTGTGATCTAGCCTGAGACTTGTATACACGAGGTCGTGGATTGATTCGAGATAATATATATTGCTTTATTTCTGTACATCTAACTGTGGACAACTAGTTGTAGGTTACTAACAAGGACTGCTGACTTAACAAACTCAAATCATTAAAACGTAATAAAAAAATGTTTTATTTATATTTTGATCATACTTTGATACATATGTACATATTTGTTATAGGTTCGTGAATCGACCAGTGGCCAAGTCTTATTTCCGGCAAAGTAAAAATCTGTGAAAGTGAGTTATAGTCTCACTTTTAAATCTAATATTTTTGGGATGAGAATACATGCAGTTTTGTAAATGTTTTACAAAATAGACAAAAGTACTTGAAATTACATTCTATGTTGGATTATGAATACCGAATATCACCCTTTTAGCTTGGTAGCCTAAGAATTAGGGAACAGACACCCTAATTGACGCGAATCCTAAAGGTAGATCTACGGGCACTAACTCTCCCCATACTGGAAAATGGTGTGCTTTAGTACTTCGAGTTATTAATACAGATGGATTTCTGTTTTGGGGATATTCTATATGCATTTTGTTAATGTCGGTTACCAGGTGTTCAACATATGAATGATTTTTATACAGATTGTATGTTATTGAAAGATGAAATCTTGTGGTCTATTATTACGATTTGATATATATAGGTTAAACCTATAACTCACCAACATTTTTATTGACGTTTAAATCATGTTTATTCTCAGGTGATTATTAAGAGCTTCCGCTGTTGCATACTAAAATAAAATACAAGATTTGGAGTCCATGATTGTATGATATTGTATAAAAACTGCATTCAAGAAACTTATTTTGATGTAATATATTTGTATTGTAAACCATTATGTAATGATCGTGTGTAAACGGTATATTTTAGATTATCATTATTTGATAATTTACGTAATATTTTTTTAAAAACCTTTATCGTTAAAATAAAGGTTATGGTTGTTTTAAAAATGAATGCAGTTTTTGAAAAACGTCTCATATAGAGGTCAAAACCTCGCGACGAAATCAATTAATATGGAACGTTTATAATCAATATGAACGGGACATTTCAGGGCAACCAGTAATACATTGAACAGGAGAAGAAAACGAAATTGTCAGAAACCTACCACATTGATAAAAAAAAAAAAAAGGGCCAAGCAACCATGAACTTACCACGAGAACAACGATGGAGAGAGGTCATGGTGTTCGAAACAACCTTAACACCGCTGGATCGAATAAAAAAAATATCTCGCTATCGGATACCAACTACAACGATAAAAGGAGCCCACACAACCATATCCAAACGCACCATGAGAGGGATGGTAGAGAGAGACCATCTCCGGATCAGCCTCAACCGTCGGAGAAAAAGAAAAGATCTCCCGCGATAATATAGAGAGGAAAGGAACTAGAACCTTGTGATGACATCGAATCTTGTTAGGGTTCTTGCAGGATCAAGTACTTGTTGAAGATGCTACTTGCGTCTTAGATACTTGGGGCCCACCATGTGTAAGAGTTTGTGAAGATTGTCACATGTTCGAATCTTGGGCCTATCACATGGTTGGGTTTTCGGTTGAGATAATAGTTTAGCATCAGCACTTCGAGGGTGGGTTAGTGGGTTTTTAAAGGCAACACATGCTAAACGTGTCCTTGATGATCTATATGTTTTGTGAAACAATGAGAACTTTTAAAAGAATTGTGGCTTATAATGAGAACTTTTAGAAAGAATCGTGGCTCTTAAGAAAATTCTTTTGAACTTAACGATCCGAGATATATATTGATACTAGATTTTGAGTCCGTGCGTTGCACGACTACTCAAAATCCGTTTTAAATAAGTCACTTATTTTAATTTTATGACGTTTGATCTATATTTTCAAGCAATATTTGTGGTTGCGTTTAAGGGGGACATGTCGACCCAATAACTTAAGTGTGATTAATTTGAGCTCGTACTCTATTTTCAATAAGTCATAGTTGTTAAAAAATGACGCATTTCTTATATGTTAGTATGTTTCGTTGGAAAAACGGGACTATAAAATACATATATGTTTCATATTGCGTGTAGTTGCAACAACAAAAATTGCTCGAGTTCTATCAGATTTAAGAAATCGGTTGAATCTAATTATGTAATGGCATAATTTTACTAATACAGAGTAATACGTTACCATTCCCTCAAAATTAGTATTAAAAATTGTTTGGTAGTTTTTCTTATGATTTTATATGAACAAATGTGTGTATGAATATACTATAATAATAGGACGTGTGTGTATGAACAAATGTCTGTAGTTTTTCGGATAATCGTAGTAGTATATAGGAGTAGGGATGAAATATGAATTAAATTGAAAAAAATTGGGTTTAGTAAATCCTTTAAATTAAATGGGTACATGTAGTTTTAGTATTTAAATTGGATATATATATGATATTATGTAATTTACTTGGGTAAATATGTGATTTTAAAGGTTGATAAGGTTATATATGAATAATTGTGACATGTGGAATTACACTTGGCTTAATATGCAAAATTTAAGGAGCCAATAACATGTAAGCTAATCAAATCTTTCTTTTATATATATATATATATATATATATATATATATATATATATATATATATATATATATATATATATATATACACACGCTTAAAAATTATGTTGTACCAAGTGTATCCAGTGAACCTCTCATTAATTTCAATCCCGTAAATTTGAATTGTGTTACTATTTTTAGTTTTATAATTCATACACGTATGTGGTATGTATCATGCGTATACACATATACATGGATGTGTATGAATGTATATATATTATAATATAGGCAAATAGCCCGAAAATATAACATAAGTTACCCAATTTGACAATCAATGTAACCCTCAAATTACACAAGCTCGAAAAGAATTGCAATTTAATTTTTGCTCGCAAAAAGGATTGCGTTTTCAAAATTTTTAAAACCGAGGTAATATCCAATGAACACAAAATCTAAAATCACGAATTACTTTAAATTGAGACTTGAAATAGATTACTAATGTTTCGATTATCATTTTTTGTGAAGCAAGTTGATCCAAAACATCATGAAAAACAACGAATCGAGATGAACAAGTCGACTTGTTCAAACGATTTGTTGATCTCGATTCGTTGTTTTTCATGATGTTTTGGATCAACTTGCTTCAGAAAAAATGATAATCGAAGCATTAGTAATCTGTTCCAAGTCTCAATTTGAAGTAATTCGTGACTTTAGATTTTGTGTTCATTGAATATTACCTCAATTATAAAAAATCTTGAACACGCAATCCTTTTTGCGAGTAAAAATTAAATTGCAATCCGTTTCGGGCTTATACAAATTGGAGGTTAACTTAATTGTTAAATTGAATAATTTAGGTTACCTTTTCGGGTCATTTCCCCTATAATATAAGAAGATATTCACAAAGTTTCATACAAATATATATCACTTAACATAAGTATAAATAAAGTAATGAATTCAACATATATAAAGAGAACAAAAAGAATGTCCAGCACTAGTTTAAATGAGACCAAATGGAGCAGCTAGACAAAGAGCGTATATATTATATATATTCATAATAGCAAAGATACGAATCCATACAAGGAAGAAAATAATTGTATTCTAACCCAAATCAACCCTACAAACATATGAATATGTTATATGGATAATGTATGCATAATACATTGATGTATGTACGTATCTATGCACACGGAACAAAGAATTATATACTCGTACTATTGTAGTTAAGGTTGTGTTTGTGCCGAAATAGTGAAGTTCATTTATAGCTGACCGTCTAGGGTTAAGTTAAGTGTTTTATTATTTTGTATTTTTTTTCATTGATTTATTTCTTGAATATTGATGTTGTTTTGCTTTGTACTTCAGAGTATTAGTGTTAAAGCTTGTTTAATCGATAGGCTTGATTGTTGTTTGTTAATTTGTTGAAGATATGAATTTGGTGTGGATCTTGAGTTGATGAGAAAATTTTGTCATCACTTGAAATATCATCTCGTACTTGAGTATCAAATTTAGCTTTTTCTCTCCCTCATGATGTGTTGTGACACGTATACATCATAAAGAAATCGTTAATGCGATGACTTGAACCAGAGAAACAAGAAACTAGAACCAGTTGTAAAGGAATGTTCCAACCACATATAATCATTTTGTTTTAGGATAGCGGCACCACAATCAAATGCTATGAAGTCGGCTATTCTTGTTATGTAGAATAGGATGCAAAAATCAAAAGGAAGTTCGTGAATAGAGTCAAATGTGACTTAGGGTAATGAAATGTATCAATAGGAAATCCTTGATTTTAAGATTGTGACACGTTGCAAGTATCAATCCCTAACAAAATCACCTTGGGCTAAAAGAGGCAAGATGTGCAAGACATAGAAAGTTGTGCATAAGGTATTGTGTCAACCACTGCATGTCCTGGTATTGGACAATGACACATACCAACTATCTCACTCGTAAACAACTTTCCCGATGAAAGGAAAGAGATGATTAATACAATCATTGGCACAAGAATTAAATTCATGTGACCTATAACGACAAAGGAACCCCGATCAAGTTATAAAAGTAAATTTATAGATTTTTACTTTGAGCGTTTTGGCAAAGTCTTGGTGACTTGCAAAAAACTTGGGTAATGTCGTCGGACGCATACACTATCTTTGTTAGGAGAACTAGTGAAGACAATCCTTTAAACGTTTTGATTTGGCACACGGTCTTGTTTCTGACCATGCTATGCAATCACCACATGATGATGGTTAAACACCCGATTTAGTTCAAGTGACCTACATTTATAGATTTGACAATTTTAGATTAGTAGGATTTTCGTTCATCTTGTAACACTACGTATCACTCAAAATGTTATAACAATGTCTTTTAGACATGTCCTAAATAATGGGTAAAGATGTCGGGCGTATGCATTATCCTTGTAAGGAAAAATAATGCAGACAACCCTAAGTATGTTGGTATGAGTCTTAGTTTGTCATCTAACTAAGACGTTAATAGCCTATACGAGTTTCTTGCATTCTTGGAAAAACCAAGTCCTTCCAAATATCATAAGAGATTCATGAGTTTAAAACATCTGCTCAGGATGACTAGATGTTTCAAAACATTCCTAGAGCATCATAATATATATCTAAGTCTTCTGAAGATATCAGGGTACAATATTAACTGTTGGGGTTTAAGTCAACGCCTGGGTTTCTACAGTGGCTCTTGATGGTTTGGTTTCGGGAATGGATACATATATACCAATGGACACCATTTTGGATTTTAAATGTTGTACAATCCTCATGTCTTTCATTTGTCTCTCAAACTCAAAAATACTTTTCATTGTTTACAATTCAATCTCAAGGTTAGCCAATTTTCATTGCAGTTACTCATTCTCTGATTTTTTTGCTCGAAAGTTGCGAATCAAATTCCTTGAGTTGAGCATTCAACTTGTTAATGTCCTTAGAAGACACTTTATAAGTTTGTAGTTAAATTTCTAGTTTAGAAATCTACTCTTTCAAGTTCAATTCATTCACTCATGAACTAAAGTTGAGTTTGAAGCTTTTGATGGAGTAAATGTTGTAGAAAAATACAATTTGAACGGTTACTTCTATTTTTGCCCGAGCAATAATACTCATAATGAGATGTTTTATCTGATGAGGACGGTTCCTCCGGAGTCATTAACAAAGCCAGAGATTCAAGGTTTGTAGCTTTTTTTGCTTGCCCGTAAAGAATAGCGACACATGGAGTTGGTATGCTTATACTATAACGACTAGAATATCTTTTGTCACGATGATTGTATAGTTTTGTAAAGTCTGGTTTTTGAGGTGAAACATGAGTATTACTGGACATTGTGAAGTCGTAGATTAAATTTTATCGAATTTTGACTTCTCTGCATAAATTGATAAACTTGCAAAATTTGAAATATATATGAGATACCAACTACACAAATATCAGTCGACGATTGACTTCGGAGTCAATTTTGATTACCATATCAAATTTAACAATTCTGGAAAATTCGTGAAATTTAAAAAATTTGTTACAAATTTAACAAGATTCGTTAACTTTCTTAACACCGTTAGTCCTTTTCGATAATAACTCAACTAAAATAGTTAGCACTGTTAACTTTTTGTTAAATGGCTGTTAAGTTTGAAAGTGGGTCAGGTTTTTAACGAAATAGTTAATGAATTGTTAACTTTTTAAAGATGTATGATTGAGCAAAATTGATTGAACAATCCATTCGATATTTTTGTAAAATTTTGACTATAAATATTATTGTTTGTGTTATATAATATTTGAAAAATGTTATATTAATGAAAATATATTATAATACAGAATCCATTCGTATATTTTTTTTTATCAAATATCATAGCACAAATAGATATATTTAAAATCACAATTTAAAAACAAATGTCTTGAAATGTGCAACAGGACAGTTATTTTGGGACGAATGAGTACTACCTAGATAGATATACAAACTCGAGAAGCATAAATATACTACTCGATGTACTCCATCCGTCTCAAAATAAGTGTCTTGTTTGACTTTGCGTGGTCTTTCTTTTAAAACTTTGACTTCGAATATTGTTATTTATGTTATATAATATTTGATAAAAGTTACATCAATGAAAACACACTTTAAAATCGATGCTGTTCATATAATTATACATCTTCTATTTGTGGGTCAAATTGCCCTCTCCCCATTGGTTGAAATCTCACTATTCACGATTTTTGTCCCCCCATTTTGTTTTCCTGATTTATAATAGGTTTTATGTAAGTTTTTTAATTATTTTGGCCTGTGTGGGCTGATTTCCAAAGAATTGCTCTTTAAATGGGCTCCTTTACAATAGTTGGGCTATCCTTAGCATTATTTGGGCTTATTTTCACTACTTTTGATTGGAAGCGTCCGACAATAAACAAACACGCCATATCCATCGTACCTAAGAGTTGGAGGAAAACAGGGAAAACGGACATACATGGATGTCCTGTATGTCCTGTAATCTTGACTTCGCTCATCCCAGCCATCTCCTTATCTTCTCTCTATTCTTTTCCTTTTTTTTACCCAAAAAAGCTCCGTTCATATTTTGCTCTGGTGAGTTGTTCTTCACAGGTAATAGTTTATGTTAGGCTTAATTTTTCAATTTTTGTTGCAAGTTTCTATCTATTATTCTCCTGATTGTTTGGATATTTGATAGTGCTCCAAATGAACATATATTTAGTCACAATATCATCCCAATATGTAAAGTTTTAGTTGTAATTATTCTATTTTTAAGTTGTAATCGTTTAAATAAATAAATGTGAAGACGAAGCACGGAGATTAAAGAATTGAAGAAAAAGTGCCACTAAAGCCTGAAAAGTGCCACTAAAGCCTGAAAAGTGCCACTAAAGCCATAGTGCACTCAAAAGTGCCACTAAAAGTGATTTAAAGACTTGCGCATATTTTGGGAGTTAAGGAAAATAATTTTTTGTGCAAATTACAAATTGCAAAACGCAAAGTACAAGTTATCTACGCGTACGAAAGGATGTTAGAAAATCCGGAACCGAGACATGAACCGAGCATCAACGCGCGAGTCAACGGAGCTAAAATTACAAGTCAACATTGCACAAGAATATAATATAATATATATAATTATATAAAATTATATATATTATATTATATATATTAATTATAAGAGCCGTCCACATTTTTGTTGAATTTTGAGCTGATCCAGCTGGCTATGCGATCGCATGGCCAGGGTGCCTAAACTCCATGCGATCGCATGGCACCCTGTAGCAGGCCAAGTCCTATAAATTGCATCGAATTCAGCTGAGTTATTTACACCTTTTTCAATCTTTCTTTCTCTCTATGTAATATATATTTATAATTATAATTTTAATTATAATTAAGATTAATAATAAAGTTATGGTTTAGTTGGGTTATTGTAAGAAATGTTTTACGGGTTTTAAGTCGAAACTCTGTCTGTGTAACGCTACGCGATAAATAATCACTGTAAGCTATGTTCTTCCTTTTTAAATTAATGTCTCGTAACTAAGTTATTATTATGCTTATTTGAGCCGAAGTAATTGTGATGTTGGGCTAAATATTAAGATGTGGTTATTGGATTTTGTACCATAATTAGGGGTTGGACAAAAGACCGACACTTGTGAACATTGGACTATGACTATTAATAGATGGGGGGTATTGTCTAATTGAGCGAAAACTCATTGGAATCTGTCGAACCTATCTTCAAATTAGTTAATCTAATAATTATTAAATGATTATGCGTGTCCTATTTAGTGACGTTTATACGACATCTTTTATGATCATATAATTAATTATTTTGGTTGGGTAATTGATTATTCAAACTGATCAAGTGGGTAAATTAATGTTCATATCTTATTAAAACAGGGGTGGATTACATACAAGGGTAATTGGTGTAATTGTTAACAAAGTATTAAAACCTTGGATTACACGTTTGACGACCCGGAAATTTTCGACCAAATTTAAACTTAAATTCTTATATGATTCCGACATGATAAGCGAAGTCTGTAATGTTGAGTCTCGAAAATTTTGGAACTATGTTCATATATGCTATTACCCTTCGACCATTACCGACGATTCACGGACAATTGTATATAAGTAAAAATGTATATATATATATATATATATATATATATATATATATATATATATATATATATATATATATATATATATATGTATGTGTGTGTGTGTGCGTGTGTGTGTATAAATAAATATAAACAAGAGGTATATATAATGATTTGAAATAATAAAATATAATTTAAACATTAGAAATAAATATGTTAATAAAATACGAAATAATTATGCTGTAATTTAAAATGAATCTACATAAAAATATATATGATTCTATGTATAATTAAATGTATATTGTAATATATATAATGTATAAATATTCAGTTATATATTATATAATTAGTAAACATTACAAAAATAATAAATTGTAACATTAATATATTAGAAGTAATTACAAGTTAAAAATTAATTGTTGATATTATTATTATATACTATATAGATATGAAAAATGAAACATGTAATTTGTTATATTTTCATTATTAATTGTATTATGATTAGATGTTATTATTATTAAAAATCATTAGTAAAGGTATCATTATGCTTATTATAAAAATAATACAAATTATTATTATTAATATTATTATCATTTTTGTTACATTTATAATTATCCTTATTGTTATTATCAAATTATTATTATCTTTATTATTATTATTATTATTATTATTATTATTATTATTATTATTATTATTATTATTATTATTATTATTATTATTATTATTATTATCTTTATTATTATTATTATTATAATTATTATTATTATTATTATTATTATTATTATTATTATTATTATTATTACTATTATTATTATTATTATTATTATTAATAACATTATTAACTTTATTATTATTAACAATTATTATTATCATTTATTATTATTAATATTAAAAGAATTATTATTATTAATATAATTATTATTATTAATATAATTATAAACATTAATTATAAAAATCAACTTTATAAAAATTGAAAAAGGAAACAGTTTCAGTCACATATATCTATCAATCTACATTAGGTTTTTGTTTTCTGTCCCAATCTGTTTAACGTCCAATTCAATTAACAGAATCAAGATACAGAGCGATAGCAATTTTTTTTATTTTTTCTGTCCTTGTGATTCCTCCTGTCGACACAATTGCACTACAAAACAACCATGAATCAATTATGTATGCTACATCAATCCTTCATTTACTCACATAATTTCTCTAATTACTGCAATTCGAATTTAAAAACAAATTTTGAAAGAAACCGATAGCCGTACCCTGTTCTTTTTTTCGTTTTTACACTTGATCGAATTCGAATCCCATTTCAAAAAGTAATAATGTAGTCTTGTTTGGATTCATTTACTCGATCTTTCTGCAAAACCCCAATCTCCAATTTTCACTATCAAATTCAAGTTTTGGGGTCAAAGTTACAATTCAAAAAGTCAAACGTTTTGTTCATCGAAAAATTTGAGTTTGTTATGATGTTTCAGATTGAATTGAATATCCAGAAAGTCTCCTGGAACAATTTAAAACCTCTTTCATTCAGTAATCGAGGTCCAAAACATTCTAAAATTTCAAAATTGATTTCAAGTTCATCGTGTTCATCACTGTGATTAACATCAACTTCAATTCGAACGGATTTTAAAAATCTATAAATATAGTCCTGTTACAATTATTCAAGTAAACTATCTGTAAATTTTCGAGTTTCAACTTTGGATATTGAATATTAATTTTGGAGTCAAAGATTATTTCTAAAAAGTCAAAATATTTGTTCATTGATAAATTAGAGATCGTTGTAATG